>NC_133095.1:5843779-6461279 GCF_019914945.1 Typha latifolia | reverse complement strand
GCGCTTCCAATGACGACAACCAGATCCATGGCTGCATGGCGAGATGATGAAGAAGAGATTTTCCCAATAGAGGAGGGAGAAATGATTGCAAGGACTTCCACCCGTGGAACCGCCCGATCTAATCAGAATACGGAAGAACCTAGCGTTCAAGCCGTGTTGGGTCTCTTTCCAGACAGATGGCCATCAATAATCAAATGATGATGGAGATGCTGTGGGAAATACGGGCGTGGTCGAAACCTTCTTCAACAAGCAGGGCAATCACAAGGCAGCATGGGGAACCCTCTGCAACATACCCAACATCCTCCACGGCCTCCCCGTTCATCACAAAAGTTGGGGAGAGTTCGGCTATCAGGCAAGATCGAGCTTCTACACCTCGACCCATGGTTAGCTGCAACAAACGGCTGTCGGCTACAATGGGATCCTCAACCATTGTAGCAGCCCTCGGAACCTCCACATCATCCCATGCACCGGAGACCTCGTCGACAAACTGTGAAGGGCTGGCTGCACCATTCCCGATCCCTGCAGAAACGGCGAAGAGTCTAGCTTCAAGGCAGCAGTTTCCTTTGGCAAGCTCGACGGTTGGAAATGTTCTTTTGATGTCAGAACGGAGTTCTTCGACGAGTCGACAACCGTGCGAACCACTGTTGAATGGAGGAAGACCACACGTGGCCGCTGGATATTCCTTATCAGGAATCCTCATCAGTGGTGAGGGAGATGATCCAGAACCGCAAGTTCCAGCACTTGGGCCGCCTTACACCACCTTCATTTGCAACCACAGCGAGTCAGCAACTATGAAGAAATCATGTATGGCCTCTAGTGACCTTCCACCATTCTCCTCGGTCAATCGACGCCGATCTGCGATAGTGCCATCACCGGCGATGACGTTGCAGCTCCCCGTCGAGCTACAACTCGAAGGAGAAGGCCGCAATCTTCCAACCACGGCAGCACCAGCCTCTGACAGCCTCGTAAAGACCTTGGGGCTAATGATTTTCTCACCCAAACGATCGAAAGCTCCCTGCCATGGCTACGACAAAATGAAGAAGGAGATGAAGATTTTGTTTTTGTCAACCTCAGCCTTCCACAGCAGTCAACCGTCGCCACCCCAAGAAGGGCCTCACCAGCAACTATTGTAGTATTCCGGATGACCAAAGGCTCCTTGCCATGGCTGCAACGGGACAGAGAAGGACCTGAAGATTTTATTTTTTGGGCCAACTTCGGCCTTCCATCGCCGCCGACTACTGCCACACCGTCGGGAACCCTACTTAAGCAACTACTGGAGGTGGTCACTACTCACCCAAGGCTGCCACATGCTAAGGCAACTCCTATGGCAATGGCTAATGGAGAGGGAACTAAGAGAGAAAGATTAGGGATTTCAAATTTTTTTGAAGACTCTAAGTGGTTAGAATTTCAATAAGGCTACATTGTTGGGCTTGACCAGGTGGAATTGCTAGACATTAGTTGGGTTGGACCTAAGAGCCAAAGGGGTCAAGTCAAGTGGAACGCACTGTGAACGCCTGCATCGCGTTCGCAAATACCGACAGGCGCGTTCGATTGCGCGTTCGAACGCTTGCATCGCGTTCGCAAATCCAGAAGAGCGAACTCGGTGCGTTCGAACGTGGTCGGGCGAGTTCGAACGCGGTTGGCGAAAATTGTGTTTTAGGGTTAATGTGAGTTGTTGGTTAGCCTATAAAAGGATGTGTAGGGCAACCAAAATTATCATTGATTATTGAGATTGAGTTTTTCCTTGCCTCCTTCGTCTTCTTCGCTCCCGTTCTCTCAATCCCCGGCGACGCCGCTTCTAACCTCCCTCGTCCGGCTAATCACCCTAGTCCCTTAGGGGTGGCCCTCTTCTCCCCCTTCGTCCAATCTATCCAACACTTGCCTTAATCCTTCCATCAACCACAACCCTTCCACCATCACTTTTCACCGGTGCCACCCCATTAACGCCGGTCCTCCACCATCCACCATTACCTAGGATCTCGTGCCTCCATCCATGGATCCAAAACAGAGCATCCTGACGTTCGTCCACTAAACGAACGATATCTCGAGATCCCCAACTCCGATTCACCTAAAACTTAATTTTTTGGAAAGCTCTTTTCCGGGCCTAAAACATATCAAAATTTTGCGTCGATCCGACGGCGGAATATTTCGGGATCTTATTTCAAAGTTCCGTGCAAGATCTAGTCCAGATCTGAGAATTAGAAAAGATCGATCTTTAGCCCTAAAGGAGAGATCGTATCAAGCTGGTATCAGAGCTCCATAGCCAGAGGTGTAACATGACTTCGGGGTTTGACGTTGCCATAGGAGATGGCACGAAGCTTCGGGCGGACATTGTCCTTGACACTCGAGGCGATCGAGGGGCAGACATTGTCCTTGGCAATCAGTGTTTATAGAGTTTGGGACTCATCACATTTGATTTCTGGAGCATGTGGATCTTGATGGCATTCATTCTCGGTCGATTCCTGCGATGCAGCCGATGGTGGGGCTGTCTTGTGTGAGTGATTTGATATATCTTCTTTAGTTAGGACCAGCAGGAGATAAGCCTCAAATGAGTCTATCTACTACCATCGAGTTGTCTAATTTATTAGATAAATTTGCTGGACTATTTAAGGAACCAAAGGAGTTGCCACCAAGGCGAACGACAGACCATCACATAGAGATTGTGCTTGGAGTTGCACCGGCGAACGTGAGGCCATATCGGTATCCACATGTGCAAAAGGAAGTTATCACCAAGATGGTAGCCAATATGTTGGAACAAGGCCTCATACAACCAAGTCATAGCTCTTACCCATTGCCTGTGCTATTGGTGCGAAAAAAGGATGGGACATGGCATTTTTGTGTCGATTACCAAGCACTAAACGCTATCACTGTCAAGGATCGATATCCCATTCCGGTCATAGAGGAGCTGTTGGACGAGCTTGCAGGGGTGACTATATTTAGTAAGCTTGACTTCAAGACTAGGTTCTATCAAATTAGAGTTCATCTGGTTTGATGTGCATAAAACTGTATTATGAACTCCGGACGGGCACTACGAGTTCCAAGTGATGCCCTTTGGTCTCATCAATGCTCCAACTACGTTTCTTGGTATTACTCGGCCTCTACTGTCTAGGTATATATTGGTATTTTTTGACGACATTTTGGTGTATAGCATGACTGAATTGGAGCATTGGCAGCATTTAGAGAATGTGCTGAATTTTTTGAAGTAAAACCAGTTGAAGATTAAGAAGTCCAAGTGCCAATGGGGAGTACCGCAAGTGGAGTATTTAGGCCACATCATCTCAACGGAAGGTGTAGCGGCGAATCTTCAAAAGGTAGCATGCATGACTGCTTGGCCGGTACCTACTACTATCACAGGATTGCGAGGACTCTTGGAGCTCACTGGATATTATCGCCGCTTCATCACCGGGTATGGCAAGATCGCTGCTTCTCTCACTTCTTTGTTGAAGAAGAACTTTTTTTAGATGGATGGATGAAGTCACTATAGCCTTTAAAAACCTCAAAACAGCAATGACAACAACACCCGTTCTAGCTTTACCGGACTTTACCAAAGAGTTCGTTGTGGAATGTGATGCATCGGGAGTTGGCATAGGAGCTATACTAATACAAAGAGGACGTCCCATAGTCTTTCTTAGCAAGGCTTTATCACAAAAATCCTAACAATTATCGACCTACGAGTGAGAGATGTTGGCAATTCTGCATGCGGTGACAAAGTAAAAGCCTTAATTTATCGGTAGGCGATTCATTAGCCGAACTGATCAAACGAGCCTTCTATAATATATGGGATAGCGCATACACACTCTGACACAGCAGAGATGGGTCAAAAAATTGTTGCGGTATGATTATGAAATCCAATACAAGAGGGGAATGACAAATAAAGCAGCGGATGCACTATCGTGCTAACCCGATACCGCTGAGCTCGCAGCATATTCTTCTCCTATCTTTCCCTTCCTTCATAAGCTGAGGTATGCATGTACATTTGACCCAGAATTTTTTAGATTATTATAGGAGGTGTTGGATGATCTAGAGTGCCATCCAGAGTTAGAGAATCGAGGTAGTTTGCTGCTAGACCGTGAATGCATTTGGGTGCTCGCAAATGATGGATTGCGGAAGAAATTATTGGAGCACTTCCACCAAACTCAAGAGGCTGGTCATGAGGGTGTCTTGAGTACTTATAGGAGGATATCACAGAGTTACACGTGGCCAGGATTGAGATAAAATGTGAAGAGTTTTGTCCTTTCTTGCGAAGTCTGTCAAAGAGCTAATGCAACCACATTGAAACCGGCCGAATTACTACAACCTCTACTAATACTGGATTGTGTTTGGTAAGACATTTATATGGATTTCATAGAAGGTTTTCTCCTAGTACGATGTTATTCCATTATTTTTGTGGTGGTTTATAGATTGAGCAAGTATGCACACTTTTCTGCATTGTCACATCCATTTTTAACCAAGACACTCACTGAAAGTTATGTTAGAGATGTTGCTCGGTTAAATGGCATGTCATGCACGATTGTCTTGGATTGTGATCGTGTATTTATGAGTGTCTTTTGGATGGAGTTTGTCAGATTGCAGGGGACTTAATTGAACTTCAGTTTGGCCTACCATCCACAGATAGACGGCCAAACCGAGATGGTCAATCGAGGCATTGAGCAGTACTTGAGGTGCTTTGTTGGAGAGATGTTGAGACGATCATTAGAGTCCTTACCGTGGGCGAAGTGATCTTACAACACCGCCTACCACAGCAGCATTGGCATGACTCCGTTTGAGGCGGTGTATGGTCGCACGGCTCCGACATTATGCACTATGACCTAGTGACATCTGCAGATTAGACCGAGGTGGACTTAGCTTTGATGGATAAAGACGCCACATTGAGGAGGTTGTGTGCCCATCTTAAACTTACTCAAAATTGTATGAAGCAAGTTTATGATCGTTGCCATCGGGAGCAGGAGTTTGACATCGGCAGTTGGGTGTTTGTGAGAGTACAACCATATCGACACGTGACCTTGCGTCCGATTGCGAAACCAAAACTTAGCATGAAAAAAACCCCTAGACATAAGTATGTATCTAAATACTAGGCAATGATATCACTCGTTCGCTTAAGTAAAAGTCCGTAGAAATATTAAGAACAGAAGCAGAGATGAATGCCAAGATTTTAACGTGGAAAAACCCTGAAAAAATCCCTAGACACAAGTATGTATCTAAACACTAGGCAATGATCTCGCTCGTTCGCTTAAGTAAAAGTCGGAAGAAACATTAAAAACGAAAGTAGAGATGAACACCAAGATTTTAACGTGGAAAAACCCAAGCAGGAAAAAACCACGAATCCAAACTCGGATCAAAACCAATCACTAGAATAGTAGCAGTTACAAGAATGACTCACAAACCAACCCGTCGATCTAAACGACTTTGTTCCTCTCAGTCTTGCTCGTTAGAACCCATGATTCACTACTTCTCGTGATTGAAGTCCAATCTCAGTAACCCTCGAGATTGATCTTTCGTCTAGATAGCCCTTAAGAAGAAAGATTAACTTTTGTAGATGAGTGGAACCTTGTTAGTTGAAGAACCAATGTAGCCTCAAGAAGTCTCCTTCAATAATGCTTCTTTAACCACCCTCAAGATAGGGCATCATAATCTTTATATATGATCTCCAAGATAGAGCCAAATCCAAGTCTTATCCGTACTCACGAAAATACAAGATAGAGTCAAATCCAAATCTTATCCGTACTCACGAAAGTACAAGATAGATCCAAATCTAAATCTTATCCGCACTCATGAAAGTACAAGATAGAGCCAAATCCTAATCTTATCCATACTCACGAAAGTACAAGATAGAGCCAAATCCTAATCTTATCCATACTCATGAAAGTCCAATTTTATCAAACTTCGTTGGTGCGTTCGAACGCGGCCCGGGTGCGTTCGAACGGCATGACTTGAACTCAGGTGCGTTTGAACGCGACAACTTGAATTCTTTAAACCAGAGATATTCTAGACTTGTGTAAAGCTCATATACATGAAAAAATATACTTAGAATATTTTGTACACAATTGCCAACAAATAAAAACCTAACAATCTCCCCCTTTGGCAATTTGTGACAAAACACCTAGGTTACAAGATATTACACAGACTTCAAATGAGCAATCAACAAGACTAGAATATTTTGCACATCAATCCCTGCAAATAAACATATACCAATCGAAGATCAAGTGAAAATAACTTGAAATGAATAACAATCCAAACACAAGTTATCAATAGAGCATAAGTTCAAAAGTACTTAAACAGACAAAGTTCACAGTTTCTCCAAGCAAAGTTATAAGCAAGATTAGAAAGACAGAAAGACTCTAATAAACTCTAAAACTTTAAACTCGCACCACACACGACACACTATACACTCTCCCCTTTTTTTGACACAAATGCCAAAGACTAGGAACTCGGAGGGAACTGACGATGAAGAATTGTCAACACAGAGTCAAGTATGGTTTTTAGAAACTATGAAGGCCCTAAATGAAACCCATCTTTCACTTGAAAACACTAAGATATCACATTCAATCGCACAAGAAACATCAAGATATTAACTTTAATGTGATCAAAACTCGAAACCGCACGAAATCAATCAAGATCAAGAGACTTAATTGAATAAAAAATAAGAAAATTGATGAATGATCATACCTCGCAAAAAGTGAAGAAAATCTTGAAGTTTCGGCCAAAAGACTTTAAAAGGGTTTGAAGTGAAAATTTTGATGAAAAAGATGAAGATCTTGAGGATTTGGATATTTTTTTTAAATTTAAACTAAAACAAATCAAAAATCTTTTTGGAGATGCACTTCTAGAAAATTCAAAATAGATTCAAGACATAGAATATGGCAATCAAATGAAATAAGTCATACACAGATCAATCAAATCATCAAGAGCATATTATAATCAATTCTAATGCATCACTCAAAATTAAATTAATCTTGATTGATCATAACAATATACATATGCAAGGTGAGCATAGATAACATGAAACATTCTTCTTAAATAAACTTTCCTATTTAAACAATGTTACAACACAGTAGTCAAATCGACTTAGTATTTAAATTTGCACTTTTCGACTTATTTGCCATAACTGAAAGAGAATTTTTCCTGTATTATTTTTTATACATAAACCATATAGGTGCAATGATGGCTTTCACACATGAGTAGGTAGCCCTTTTCTTATAGTACAAATCAAACAATATGCGAGAATATATACACAAGTAGCAAAAATTTTATTTAATTTGCAATCAATGTACTGAGTCAAACTGGACTCTCAACAAGAAGGCTTTCACACTAACTCATTGTAGCCCTTTTCATTGATCTTTTATAAACACGTTTGTGATGACTAAGCATGAGATCAAACTGTGCAAATCAAGGTCAATAGTAAGCTATTTAAAAATAATTTCATGATGTCATGCTCACACAAGAATATACACACGTTATGGGTTCATTAATTTCAGTATAATTATCATAGAAGTCGAGAGAGTGAATAAATTAGAAATGATACAATATACTACAAGATGACAAAATTAACTATAATAACTTATAATCAAAAGAAAAATCATATTTATATGTCAAGAGTATATTATTGAATCTAGGAGTGCATTTTTTTTTTTTATTACCAAAAAAAACTCTCGACAAATTTGAAACTAAAACCAAAGAAAATTTCAGAGTAAAATAAAACCTAAAAAAAATGAAACGAAATGATAAGAAACTGACAAACTAAAACACAAATCAATCCAAAGCACAAATTCCTAAAGAAGTACGAAGATACTGAAATCTCTGTAAATCCAAAGGTTTTGTAAACAAATCACCCAACTGTTTCTCCGTATCAACATGTTCTAGTGCTATTATTTTGTCTTGTTACATTTCAGATTATGTGAAGTTCTAACAACATAGCAATTATCAAATGTTCTAGATCCAAAATATATAACATTACCATCATGATATAGAATAGTACAATCATTTTTAGAGAATTTTATCTCATAACTTTCATCACAAAATTGAATGATGCTTAATAAATTTGCTTTCAAGCCATTAACATAAAGAACATTTTCGAGACTAGGAATACTTGGAGTACTTACCTTTCCTTTACCTATTACCTTGGATGAGTTACCATCTCCAAATGTCACTACTCCCCCTTCATATTCTTCGAGATTATAAAATAAGGATTTATCGCCTGACATATGTCTTGAACAGCCACTGTCTAAATACCACAAGTTAGAATTTAAAGCTTTCAAGGCATTATGTACAACATAACATTTCAAATCACTTTTCTTGACCCATATGGCCTTTGTTTTCATCCCATAAATAAAAGCACTTCTAAGTTTTTGCAAAAGTTTGCAATGAGGTCGAATATGCCCTAGAATCCCGCAATGATAGCATGTCGGAACAAACCTTTTTCTACTCACCTTTTGTCGAGGAGTGTGACTAGAGTTTAACTTTGGTACCGTCGAAGTTTCACTAGTTTGTAGATTCAACTTCAGTTTAGAAGCATTCATCCAGGATTGCTTTATAAATGCGGTTGATTGCTTCAGGTATTCTTCCTTTTGTATACCTGCAGAAACAAAGACAGTTTTGTTATTATTTGAATTACCAGTGTATCCAACACCATACCTGTCTTTTCCAGAGATCTGAGCTTTTAGAATCTCATCAAGTTTGTTCTTCCCTTTTAGAAATATCACTTCCTTATTCAATCGCTCTAGTTCAGCTTTTAGAATCTCATCAAGTTTGTTTTTTGCATTGTCAAGTTGTTCAGAAAGGTCTTTGACACGTTCAAGTTCCAATTTGCATTTCTCCTCAAATTGAATTCTTTTAGATTCGATTACCTTGAGTCGTTGAATTAGTCTAAGATTGCTTTTCTTGAGTTTAAACGACTCCAGGTACAAGTCATTATATACCTTTTGAATTTCAGATTCATCTTCCTCAGCTGGTAACATATCAAAATTATCTGTACTATCAGTATCAACAATAGAGTCAGTATTAAGTAGAGAAGAGGTAAAAGCTACAAAGTTTTCTTCATTTTTTTCAGAATCAACATTAGATTCATCTGAGTCATCCCAAGTAACTTTCATAGCTTTGCCCTTCCTCTTAAGACGATTAGGGCATTCTTGTGCGATGTGTCCAAAACCAGATCATTCAAAACATTGAACTTTACTCTCAGAACTCTTATTTTTCTGTTTGACATTGTTGTTGGTACCACCTGTATTTGAACTCACAGTATTCTTCTTTTTCACAAATGCTTTGCTTTTCTCAAGTTTTTCAGCATTGAACTTGTTTGGCTTCCGAAAGAATTTATTAAACTTTTTGACAAACATAGTCAACATCTCAACATCTAAATCACCTTCATCATCAGACTCCTCTAAATTTTGTTCAACTGTGGATAGGGCCATCCCTTTGGATTTCCTTTGTTTTGAAAGACTGGACTCAAATGTTTGTAGATTTCCTACCAATTGTTCAACTTTCATAGAATCGATATTCTTACTTTCCTCAATAGCTGTAACTTTTGCCTGAAACCTTTCTGGAAGAGACCTAAGGATCTTACGGACAATTCTGTTTTCAGAAATTTTCTCTCCTAGGTTGAAACTAGAGTTGACTATATCACTCAATTTTGCATAGAACTCATCAAATGTCTCGTTCTCCTCCATACGTAGAGTTTCAAAACTAGTAGTCAACCTCTGAAGTTTCGAAAGTTTTACAGCCATAGTTCCTTCATGAGTTGTTTCTAAGATCGTCGAGGCTTCTTTCGCTATCTCACAAATAGAAATTCTTCTAAATTCTTCTGAGGAAACACAACTAAAAATTGCATTTATTGCTTTGCTATTCCAGCCAACTTTTTCATAATTTGTCTTATCCCATGACTCAATCGGTTTCTCAATAAACTTATCATTCACCATGTACATTAGTGGACTCCAACCGTTCACAATGGCCATCCATACTCGCTCATCTATAGACTTCAAATAAGCTCTCATCCTAGTTTTCCAATATCCATAATTTGATCCATCTAGAATAGGAGGTCTAATAGATGATGGTCCATCTCTATGAAAATCCATGCCTATCTGATCTCTCTCAAATGTGAGAGAACCTGCTCTGATACCAATTGAAAAAATCTCTACACACAAGTATGTATCTAAACACTAGGCAATGATCTCGCTCGTTCGCTTAAATAAAAGTTAGAAGAAACATTAAAAACGAAAGTAGAGATGAACACCAAGATTTTAACGTGGAAAAACCCAAGCAGGAAAAAACCACGGATCCAAACTCGGATCAAAACCAATCACTAGAATAATACCAATTACAAGACTGACTCACAAAACAACCCGTCGATCCAAACGACTTTGTTCCTCTCAGTCTTGCTCGTTAGAACCCACGATTCACTACTTCTCGTGATTGAAGTCCAATCTCAGTAACCCTCAAGATTGATCTTTCGTCTAGATAGCCCTTAAGACGAAAGATTAACATTTGTAGATGAGTGGAACCTTGTTAGTTGAAGAACCGATGTAGCCTCAAGAAGTCTCCTTCAATAATACTTTTTCAACCACCTCAAGATAGGGCATCATAATCTTTATATATGATCTCCAAGATAGAGCCAAATCCAAGTCTTATCCGTACTCACGAAAGTACAAGATAGAGTCAAATCCAAATCTTATCCGTACTCACGAAAGTACAAAATAGAGCCAAATCCAAATCTTATCCGCACTCATGAAAGTACAAGATAGAGCCAAATCCTAATATTATCCGTACTCACGAAAGTACAAGATAGAGCCAAATCCTAATCTTATCCATGCTCATGAAAGTTCAATTTTATCAAACTTCGTTTGTGCGTTCGAACGCGGCCCGGGTGCGTTCAAACGGCATGACTTGAACTCAGGTGCGTTCGAATCGGGCCTTAGTGCGTTCGAACGCGACAACTTGAATTCTTCAGGTTGCGTTCGAACGCGTTTGTGAACGCAGCTCTCGGTCTGTGTGAACGCAGTACCCGCGTTCGAACGCGTTTGTGAACGCGGCTCTCTATCTATGTGAACGCAGTATCCGCGTTCGAACGCGTTTGTGAACGCGGTGGGAACTCGACGACTTTTCTCCAATAATCTTGCAATTCTTCAAACCAGAGATATTCTAGACTTGTGTAAAGCTCATATACATGAAAAATATACTTAGAATATTTTGTACACAATTGCCAACAAATAAAAATCTAACAAACCCAAACGGGAAAAAACCACGGATCCAAACTCGGATCAAAACCAATCACTAGAATAGTAGCAGTTACAAAACTGACTCACAAAATAACCCGTCGATCCAAACGACTTTGTTCTTCTCAGTCTTGCTCGCTAGAACCCACGATTCACTACTTCTCGTGATTGAAGTCCAATCTCAGTAACCCTCAAGATTGATCTTTCGTCTAGATAGCCCTTAAGACGAAAGATTAACTTTTGTAGATGAGTGGAACCTTGTTAGTTGAAGAACCGATGTAGCCTCAAGAAGTCTCCTTCAATAATACTTTTTCAACCACCTCAAGATAGGGCATCATAATCTTTATATATGATCTCCAAGATAGAGCCAAATCCAAGTCTTATCCGTACTCACGAAAGTACAAGATAGAGTCAAATCCAAATCTTATCCGTACTCACGAAAGTACAAAATAGAGCCAAATCCAAATCTTATCCGCACTCATGAAAGTACAAGATAGAGCCAAATCCTAATATTATCCGTACTCACGAAAGTACAAGATAGAGCCAAATCCTAATCTTATCCATGCTCATGAAAGTTCAATTTTATCAAACTTCGTTGGTGCGTTCGAACGCGGCCCGGGTGCGTTCAAACGGCATGACTTGAACTCAGGTGCGTTCGAACGGGCCTTAGTGCGTTCGAACGCGACAACTTGAATTCTTTAGGTTGCGTTCGAACGCGTTTGTGAACGCAACTCTCGGTCTGTGTGAACGCAGTACCCGCGTTCGAACGCGTTTGTGAACGCATATTCCGCGTTCGAACGCGTTTGTGAACGCGGCTCTCTATCTGTGTGAACGCAGTATCCGCGTTCGAACGCGTTTGTGAACGCGGTGGGAACTCGACGGCTTTTCTCCAATAATCTTGCAATTCTTCAAACCAGAGATATTCTAAACTTGTGTAAAGCTCATATACATGAAAAATATACTTAGAATATTTTGTACACAATTGCCAACAAATAAAAATCTTACAAACCCAAACGGGAAAAAACCACGGATCCAAACTCGGATCAAAACCAATCACTAGAATAGTAGCACTTACAAAACTGACCCACAAAATAACCCGTCGATCCAAACGACTTTGTTCCTCTCAGTCTTGCTCGCTAGAACCCACGATTCACTATTTCTTCTCGTGATTGAAGTCCAACCTCAGTAACCCTCAAGATTGATCTTTCGTCTAGATAGCCCTTAAGACAAAAGATTAAGTTTTATAGATTAGTGGAATCTTGTTAGTTGAAAAACCGATGTAGCCACAAGAAGTCTCCTTCAATAATGCTTCTTCAACCTCCCTAGAGATAGGGCATCACAATCCTTATATATGATCTCCAAGATAGAGCCAAATCCAAGTCTTATTAGAACTCACGAGAATCCAATATTTTCAAACTTCGTTGGTGCATTCGAACACGGCCCGGGTGCGTTCGAACGGCATGACTTGAACTCAGGTGCGTTCGAACAGGCCTGAGTGCGTTCGAATGTGACAACTTGAATTCTTTAGGTTGCGTTCGAACGCGTTTGTGAACGCAGGTCTCGGTCTGTGTGAATGTAGTACCTGCGTTCGAACGCGTTTGTGAATGCTGCTCTCTGTCTGTGTGAACGCAGTACCCGCGTTCGAACGCGTTTGTGAACGCGACTCTCTGTCTGTGTGAATGCAGTACCCGCGTTCGAACGCGTTTGTGAACGCGGCTCTCTGTCTGTGTGAACGCAGTACTCGCGTTCGAACGCATATATAAACGCAGTGTGAACTCGACAACTTTTCTCCAATAATCTTGCAATTCTTCAAACTAGAGATATTCTAGACTTGTGTAAAGCCCATATATATGAAGAAATACACTTAGAATATTTTGTACACAATTGCCAACAAATAAAAACCTGACAATCTCCCCCTTTGGCAATTTGTGACAGAAGACCTAGGTTACAAGCTATTACAAAGACTTCAAATTGAGCAATCCAAACACAAGTTATCAATGGAGCATAAGTTCAAAAGTACTTAAACAGACAAAGTTCACAATTTCTCCAAGCAAAGTTATAAGCATGATTAGAAAAACAGAAAGACTCTAATAAACTCCACTATTACCATGCTCCCTTTACACACCAAGACACCTAGACACTCTCCCCCTTTTTGCCACAAATGCCAAAGACTAGGAACTCGGAGGAAACTGACGCTGAAGAATCGTCAACACAGAGTCAAGTACAGTCCCCGGACGAGCTTGCTCAGCTTGTAAATCATTCACTATCGAATGGAGATCCTGCACTTGAGTACTAAGCTGATCGAAATGGTCAGAGTATTGTGGTAACCCCCCCTAAGAGTGAGATGTGTCACCGTCAGAGCTATCATAAAAACTGTCGAGGTGCGATGAGCGACCAGCGGCGGAAGAGGACGGCTTGAGAGGAGACAACTGGTCGTGAGCTTGACCCCGCTTAAGTGTAATTCGATCCAACGGTTTGTGCGAAGTAAGGGAAGGTTCCGAAGCATCCACACGCACCCCACTCTGAGTGCACAAATTTGAAATAAAGATGCCAAATGGTAACCCCTCACGAGGTGCTTCTTTCTGGGCAGTTGTGAGAATTGAATCATAGATCACCGCAGCCAAATCAACAGAGACACCAGATAACATTGCATGAAGAAGAAATGCACGATCCAGACTAATGCTTGAATGTCGAGTCTTGGGGGTGACATTGTACAAACAAAACAGGTGAAGCATGCGAGCCACTGGTGTCAGCTTCGCATGCAGCATCATGTTCCTCTTCCAACGTTCCCCTTTGATCAGTACAGTGCTAGCATAATCATCGACATCAGGAAGTGGAGCAGACGTGGGGTACTGGAACTCACCATTAGGAAGACGAAGTTTAGCGCGAATGACATCTGAGTCCAAGTATACAGACACCACACGAACAGTAGAACGAATACAGTGTTCTAAAACTGTGGCATTACTAAAAAATTCCCGAACAACTTCCACATAAGCAATCCCGCTCATCTGACACACCGATAACCATCCTCGCTCAGTAAATATCTGTTCTATCCCCAAAGTAGAAAAATCGGAAATGACCACGGATCGTTCACAGATAACAGGATAGGTCCCAAAATTATGTTTGTAACGGCCCGCAGTCGTAGATGTCGAAAACTTGGGAGCCGAGGTAGGTGAGGAAGGCGACCTAGGTTTCTTGGAACTGCAGCTTTTCTAGGCATTCTTGAGAAAGAAACAAGATGCAAGATTCAATACATGCCCAAAGCAAACAAAAAGATAGCAAGAAATAAAAAAAAAAACTCAAGAAACCATGAAGGCCCTAAATGAAATCCACCATCCACTTGAAAACGCTAAGATATCACGTTCAATCACACAAGAAACATCAAGATAGTAACTTTAACGTGATCAAAACTCGAAAACGCACGAAATCAATCAAGATCAAGAGACTTAATCGAATAAAAAAATAGGAAAATTGATGGATGATCATACCTTCGAAAAAGTGAAGAAAAACTCAGAAATTCGGTCGAAAGATGCTAGATTCGGAGGAGAACTACTCTCTAAAAGGATTTGTAGTGAGAAATTGATGAAAAATACCAAGATCTTGAAGATTTGAGAGGGAGAAAATGAAGGGTTTCTAGGGTTTAGAAGATGGAAGATGAAAACCCTTGGGTTCGGACGCAATATATAAAGAATCCTCGAGTGCGTTCGAACGCACCGGTCTGCGCGTTCGAACGCACCAGTCACCGCGTTCGAACTCAAAAATTTGCGTTCGAACGCCCCTTTTTTTTAAGTAAAAAATCTAAGAAAAAATTCAAAAAATCTTTTTGGAGATGCACCTCTAAAAATTCAAAATAGATTCAAGACATAGAATATGACAATCGAATGATATAAGTCATACATAGATCAATCAAATCATCAAAAGCATATTATAATCAATTCTAATGCATCATTCAAAATTAAATTAATCTTGATTGATCATAATAATATACATACGCAAGATGAGCATAGATAACATGAAATATTCTTCTTAAATAAACTTTCCTATTTAAACAATGATACACCACAGTAGTCAAACCGACTTAGTATTTAAATTTGCACTTTTCGACTTATTCTCCATAACCAAACAGGAATTTTTCTTGTATTATTATTTTTTTATATATAAACCATATAGGTGCAATGATAGCTTTCACACATGAGTAGGTAGCCTTTTTCTTGTAGTACATATCAACCAATGTGCAAGAAGATATTCACAAACATCAGAGAATTTTATTTAATTTGCAAGCAATGTACTGAGTCAAACTTGACTCTAATCAAGATGGCTTTCACACAAACTCATTTTAGCCTTTTTCATTGATCTTTTATGAACACATTTGAGATGAGTAAGTATGAGGTCAAACTGTGCAAATCAACGTCAATAGTGAGCTATTTAAAAAAAATTCATGATGTCATGCTCACTCAAGAATATACACACGTTATGAGTGCATTAATTTCAGTATAATTATCATAAAAGACGAGAGAGTGAACAAATCAGAAATGATACAATATACTACAAGATGATAAAATTGACTATAATAACTCATAATCAAGAGAAAAATCATATTTATATGTCAAGAGTAAATTATTGAATCTAGGAGTGCATCAAATTTTTTTTTATATGACAAAAATTCTCGACAAATCTGAAACTTAAAACCAAAGAAAATTTCAGAGTAAAGAAAACATAAAAAGAAATGAAAAGAAATAATAAAAATAAAACATGCAAACCAAAACACGCAAACCAAAACAAAAAAAAATCAATCCAAAGCACAAATTCTTAAAGAAGTACGAAGATACTCAAATCTCTGTAAATCCAAAGGTTTTGTAAATAGATCACCCAACTGTTTCTATGTCTCAACATGTTCTAGTGCTATTATTTTTTCTTCAACTAACTCGCGTATAAAATGATGTCGGATATCAATATCGAGAGTGTTGAACAGGATTTTTTGAAATATTAATAGCACTCATGTTGTCACAATAAAGCACCATGGTATCTTGCTCAATGCTGTAATCTTTGACCATTTGTTTCATCCATAGTAATTGAGAACAACAACTTCTCGCGGCAATGTACTTGGCCTCCGCAGTAGATAAAGATATCAAGTTTTATTTCTTACTGTGCCAAGCAACCAGGTTGTTTCCAATATAAAAACATCCACCTGAGGTACTTTTTCTATCATCACAGGAACCTACCCAATCAGAATCCATGTATCCAGATATGATAGCTCCCGAGTCATACGTAAACCCGATACCTGAGTCAATTGTGCCACCGACATATTTTATGATACGTTTCATAGCAAACAAATGTGTCTCCTTAGGTTCAGACTGAAACCTAGCACACACACCGACACTAAAAGCAATGTCTGGTCTACTAGCAGTTAAGTACAAAAGACTACCAATCATGCTCCTATACAGTGTCAACACTTTTTCCTGAAATATCCTTACCTAGTTTGGTAGTTGTACTCATAGGAGTTCTAGCATGTTTTGCATTTTCTAAACCGAATTTAGTCACAAGATCCTTAGCATACTTGGTTTGAGCAATAAATATCCCTCTTTCCAACTGAGTAATTTGAAGTCCCAAAAAAACTTCAACTCACACATCATGCTCATCTCAAAATGACTATGCATAAGATCTGCAAACTTCTTAGCTAATGATCGACTCGTTGCCCCGAAGACAATGTCATCCGCATATATTTGTGCCACAACTAAACTCTTATTTGACCGTCTAATGAACAATGTCTTGTCCATTCCCCCTCGAGTGAATCCCGCATCCACTAAAAAGGTGGTCAACTTCTCATACCAAGCTCTTGGAGCTTGTTTTAGCCCGTAGAGGGCCTTTTTCAGTTTAAACACATGAGAAGGAAATTTTTGATCTTCGAACCCTTTCAGTTGTTCTACATAAACATCTTCATTCAGAGTACCATTCAAGAAAGCACTTTTCACATCCATTTGAAACAATTTAAATTTTAAGTGACAAGCAATAGCAAGCAGTATACGAATAGATTCTAATCTAGCAATAGGAGCAAATGTCTCATCAAAATCTATACCCTCAACCTGAGTATATCCCTGTGCTACGAGTCTAGTTTTATTTCAAACTTTATTGCCATGTTTATCATTTTTATTCTTGTAAATCCATTTTGTTCTAATGACGTTCACATTCTTAGGTCTAGTAACTAAATACCAAACATCATTCCTAGAAAATTGCTCTAATTCCTCATGCATAGCATTAACCCAAGAATCGTCTAACAATGCTTCCTTAGGTTCAAAAAAATATGTATAACAAGTAAATGATAACTCACTTTGAATTTGTCGTCTTGTCTTAATTGGTTCATTTACGTCTCTGATCACTTGTGACAGTGGATGATCTGATTTCACTCTGGCAGATGGTTCTGGTACGTTGCAGTCATCTTTGTTCATTTCAACTTTGTCCTCGTCCTGATTCTCAATTTCCAGATCAAGCACCTTTCCTATTTCTTCGTCATACGTATCTGTAGAAACACAAATAGGAGTAACTTAAGTTAAATCAGTAGTGGATTCATCTACCATAACATTAGCAGATTCCATAACAGTAGAAGTGTCAAGATTAAATACTCTGTAGGCTTTGCTATTATTCGAATACCCTAAGAAGATGCCTTCGTTACTTCTAGTGTCAAATTTAGTCAAATATTCTGGATCACGCAAGATATAGCATTTACTACCAAAAACTTGAAAATATTTAACACTAGGTTTCTTACCTTTCCAAATTTCATAAACAGTCATTTTTGTACCTAGTCTTAGATAAACACGATTTATCACATGTACCGCTGTATTGACCGCCTTTGCCCAAAACCTTTGAGGAACCTTTTTAGCGTGAAGCATAACCCTAGCCATTTCCTGCACAACTCGGTTCTTTCTTTCCACAATCTCGTTCTGTTGTGGAGTTATAGGAGCTGAAAATTCATGTTGAATACCAAGAGAATCGCAAAAATAGAAAAATTTTCATTTTCAAATTCTCTACCATGATCAGATCGAATCCTAACTAGGGTAAGAGATTTTTCATTCTGCAATTTTAAGCATAGTGATTTAAAAACTTCAAAGGTTTCAGACTTCTCACGTAGAAAGGCAACCTAGGTATATCTGGAGTAATCATCGACCATTAAGAATATAGAGCGTTTACCTCCAAGACTTTCCGTTTTTGTTGGACCCATCAAGTCCATGTCAACTAATTGGAGCACACGGTCGGTGGTAGCTGCATTACCTTCTTGTGTGAAATCCTAGTTTGTTTTCCAATTTGACACGAACCGCACACTCTTTTTGACATTTCTTTCATCTTAGGTATTCCTCTTACCACTTCTTGTTTGGACAGAGTAAATAATTTCTTGTGATTCACATGTCCAAGACGTTGATGCCAAAGATCTACAATGTCAAAAGAGGCACTGTTACATTTTAGTTTATGTGACGTTCCAACAATATAGCAATTATTAGATGTTCTAGATCCATAACATATAACATTACCACCATGATCTAGAATAGTACAATTATTTTTGGAGAATTTTACCTCATAATCTTCATCACAAAATTGACTGATACTCAGAAGATTTGCTTTCAAGCCCTTAACATAAGGAACATTTTCAAGAATAGGAACCCCCGGAGAACTTACCTTTCCTTTACCTATTACCTTCGATGAATTACCATCTCCGAATGTCACAACTCCCCCTTCATGCTTTTCAAGATTAGAAAATAACGACTTGTCACCTGACATATGTCTTGAACAGCCATTATCTAAATACCACAAATCAGAATTTAAAGCTTTCAAAGCTGTATGCACAACATAACATTTCAAATCACTTTTCTTGACCCATATGGCCTTTGTTTTTATCCCATAAATAAAAGCAGTTCTAGGTCTTTGCAAAAATTTGCAATGAGGTCGAATATGACCTAGAATGCTACAATGATAGCATGTCGGAACAAACCATTTTCTACTCACCTTATGTTGAGGAGTGTGACTAAAGTTTACCTTTGGTGTCGTTGACAATTCACCAGTTTGTAGATTCACCTTCAGTTTAGAAGCATTCATCTAGGATTGCTTTGTAAATGCGATTGATGACTTCAGATATTCTTCATTTTGTATACCTGCAGAAACGAAGACAGTTTTATTGTTATTTGAATTACTAGTGTATCCAACACTATACTTGTCTTTTCCAGAGATCTGAGCCTTTAGGTTCTTGTCGAGTTTGTTCTTCCATTTTAGAAATGTCAATTTCTTATTCAGTCGCTCTAGTTCAATTTCATTAGCCTTCATTATACTTTTTGCATTTTCAAGTTGTTCAAAAAGGTCTTTGACATGTTCAAGTTCCAATTTGTACTTCTCCTCAAATTGAATTCTTTCAAGTTCGATTACCTTGAGTCGTTGATGTAGTATAAGATTGCTTTTCTTGGGTTTAAATGACTCCAGGTACAGGTCATTATATGCATTTTGAATTTTAGATTCATCTTCTTCAGCTGGTAACATATCCTGATCATCTGTACTATCAGTATCAACAACGGAATCAATATTGAGTAACGAAGAGGCAAAAGCAACAAAGTTTTCTTCGTCTTTTCCAGAATCATCACCAGATTCATCTGAGTCATCCTAAGTAACTTTCATAGTTTTACCCTTCTTCTTAAGGCGATTAGGGCATTCTTGTGCTATGTGTCCAAAATTAGAACATTCAAAACATCGAACTTTATTCTCAGAATTCTTATTTTTCTGTTTGACACCGTTGTTGCTCACACTTGTGTTCGAACTAGCAGTATTCTTCTTTTTCACAAATGCTTTGCTTTTCTCATGTTTTTCAGCATTCAACTTGTTTGGCTTCCGAAAGAATTTATTAAACATTTTGATAAACATGGCCAACATCTCAACATCTAAATCACCTTCTTCATTAGACTCCTCTATACTTTGTTCAACTGTGGATAGAGCCATCCCTTTCGACTTCCTTAGTTTTGAAAGGCTGGACTCAAATGTTTATAGATTTCCTACCAATTGTTCAACTTTCATAGAATCGATGTCCTTGCTTTCCTCAATAGCTGTAACTTTCGCCTGAAACCTCTCTGGAAGAGACCTAAGGATCTTACGGATAATTCTGTTTTCAGGAATTTTCTCTCTTAGGTTGAAACTGGAGTTGACTATATCACTCAGCTCTGCATAAAACTCATCAAATGTCTCATTCTCCTCCATACGTAGAGTTTCAAAACTAGTAGTCAACCTCTGAAGTTTCGAAAGTTTTACAGCCATAGTTCCTTCATGAGTAGTTTCTAAAATCGTCCAAGCTTATTTTGCTATCTCACAAGTAAAAATTCTTCTAAATTCTTCCGAAGAAACAGAACTAAAAATTATATTTATTGCCTTGCTATTCCATCCAACTTTTTCATAATCTGTCCTATCCCATGACTCTATCGGTGTTTTAGCAAGTTTATCATCCACCATGCACATTGGTGGACTCCAACCGTTCACAACGGCAAACCATACTCGTTCATCTATAGATTTCAAGTAGGCTCTCATCCTAGCATTTTAATATCCATAATTTAATCCATCTATGATAGGAGGTCTAATAGATGATGGTCCATCTCTATGAAAATTAATGCCTATCTGATCTCTCTCAAAGGGTGAGAGAACCTGCTCTGATACCAATTGAAAAACCCCTAGACACAAGTATGTATCTAAATACTAAGCAATGATATCACTCGTTCGCTTAAGTAAAAGTCCGAAGAAATATTAAGAACGAAAGCAGAGATGAACGCCAAGATTTTAACGTGGAAAAACCCAAACGGGAAAAAACCACGGATCCAAACTCGGATCAAAACCAATCACTAGTATAATAGAAGTTACAAGACTGACTCACAAAACAACCCGTCGATCCAAACGACTTTGTTCCTCTCAGTCTTGCTCGCTAGAACCCACGATTCACTATTTCTTCTCGTGATTGAAGTCCAACCTCAGTAACCCTCAAGATTGATCTTTCGTCTAGATAGCCCTTAAGACAAAAGATTAAGTTTTATAGATGAGTGGAATCTTGTTAGTTGAAAAACCGATGTAGCCATAAGAAGTCTCCTTCAATAATGCTTCTTCAACCTCCCTAGAGATAGGGCATCACAATCCTTATATATGATCTCCAAGATAGAGCCAAATCCAAGTCTTATTAGAACTCACGAGAATCCAATATTTTCAAACTTCGTTGGTGCGTTCGAACGAGGCCCGGGTGCATTCGAACGGCATGACTTGATCTCAGGTGCGTTCGAACGGGCCCGAGTGCGTTCGAATGCGCCAACTTGAATTCTTCAGGTTGCGTTCGAACGCATTTGTAAACGCAGCTCTCGGTCTGTGTGAACGTAGTACCTGCGTTCAAACGCGTTTGTGAATGCGGCTCTCTGTCTGTGTGAACGTAGTACCCACGTTCGAACGCGTTTGTGAACGCGGCTCTTTGTCTGTGTGAACGCAGTACCCGCGTTCGAACGCGTTTGTGAACGCAGTGTGAACTTGATGGCTTTTCTCCAATAATCTTGCAATTCTTCAAACCAGAGATATTCTAGACTTGTGTAAAGCCCATATACATGAAAAAATACACTTAAAATATTTTGTACACAATTACCAACAAATAAAAACCTAACATAGCACATCGCTACTTTGGTCTATTTTAGGTGTAGGAGCGTATTGGTCTAGTTGCATATCATTTGGAGCTATTGGAGGGGTCGAGAGTGCATCCTGTCGTCCATATTTTATTGCTGAGGGAGCGCATTGGGTATCATGAGGTCATTGGATTAGCTCTACCGGAGCTATTGGAGGAGACAAAGATCATAGAGGTAGTCCAAGTACTTTCTAGGCATCGACGATGTCATGGTACCAGTTTAGAGATGGAGATTCTAGTTGAGTGGCTTAGCAAGCCATCCGATGAGGCAACATAGGAGTTGAAGACGAACATCTTGGAGCGTTTCCCCGACTTTACACCTTGAGGGCAAGGTGGGGGAAGCGTGGTGGGCTGATAAACCTTGTTAGAGTCTTTTCTTATTGCATTAGTTATTTATTTTTATTAAAATAAAATTCTTGTAGGTCGCATTTGAAGGTGGAAGGGGTCATGTTCGAATGCCCTTGCCCTCAAGGTGTAAAGTCCTGTTCAAACCCTACATCAGGTTCGCAAAAATAGAGAATGAGAAATGCTTGTTCGAACGCGATCAAGCATGTTGAAACGCTTATATCGCGTTTGCATTGACAGAGGACGCTTTTTATGCGTTCGAACGTGATCGTGAGCGTTCGAACGTGATCAGCGCGATTCCACTAGGATTAGGGTTAATTATTGTTATTAGGGCTTGTTGGCTAGCCTCTATAAAGGTGTGGATGGCAGTCAAAATCATTATGCTATTGGATTATTGGTTTCTTGCCTCCCATCTTCTCTCTATTCTCTCTACCCTAATCTCTATCATCCCTCTTCACCAACCTACCACCTCTACTATTGGCAATGTCTCTCCTAACTTCTAATCTCTCTCGTCTGTTGAGTCCTCCCTCTTCTTTGGGATCTCGACCATTTCTTCCCCTTCCTCTTTATCCCTTAAGCAACATCACCCATCCACCCTCATCTCCATTATCATCCATAACCCTAACTTACAGTCCACCCGTCACCACCACCTTCATCCGCATTATATCATATTTTTGTCCCTATTGCAGTTTGAATCTGCAAAGGGTCGTAAATCCAAAAAACATAGATCAAGAAGTTATAGATTGATTACACTTAGTTTCATAATTTTCTTACTACAGGAGAATATTTCCCTTCGTTGCGCGAACTGCTTCATAAAATAAATCCAAATCATAAAGGAATCGTTCTATAGACTGTGTTTCGGAAGACATTTATATGGATTTCATAGAAGGTTTTCTCCTAGTACAATGTTATTCCATTATTTTTGTGGTGGTTGATAGATTGAGCAAGTATGCACACTTTTCTGCATTATTAAATCCATTTTTAGCCAAGACACTCACTGAAAATTTTGTTAGAGATGTTACTCGGTTATATGCCATGCCACGTACGATTGTCTTGGATCGTGATCGTTTATTTATGAGTGCCTTTTGGATGGAGGTTTTCAAATTGCAGGGGACTCTAGTGAACTTTAGTTCGGCCTACCATCCATAGACGGACGGCCAAACCGAGGTGGTCAATGGAAGCATTGAGCAGTACTTGAGGTGATTTATTGGAGAAATGCCGAGATGATGGTTGGAGTTCTTACCGTAGGCAGAATGGTCTTACAACACTGCCTACCACAGCAACATTGGCATGACTCCATTTGAGGCGATGCATAGGTGCACGGCTCCAACATTATGCGCTATGACCTAGTGACATCTGCAGATCAAACCGAGGTGGACTTAGCTTTGATGGATAGAGACGCCACATTGAGGAGGTTGCGTGCCCATCTTAAACTTACTCAAAACCACATGAAGCAAGTTTATGATCGTAGCCATCGGGAGCAGGAGTTCGATATCGGCAGTAAGGTGTTTGTGAGAGTACAACCATATCAACACATGACCTTGCGTTCGATTGTGAAACCAAAAATTAGCACATCGCTACTTTGGTCTGTTTCACATGTTGGAGCGTATTGGTCCGGTTGCATATTATTTAGAGCTGTCGGAGGGGTCAAGAGTGCATCCATCATATCTTCCATATTTTATTGCTGAAGGAGCGCATTGCGTATCATGAGGTCGTTGGATTAGCTTTACCGAAGCCATTGGAGGAGACAAAGATCGTAGGGCCAATTCGAGTACTTGCTAGGCACCGACGACATCATGGTACCAGATTAGAGATGGAGATTCTAGTTGAGTGGCTTGGCAAGCCATCCGATGAGGCAACATGGGAGTTGAAAACGAACATCTTGGAGTGTTTTCCCGACTTTACATCTTGAGGGTAAGGTGGGGGAAGCATGGTGGGCTGATAAACCTTGTTAGAGTCTTTTCTTATTGCATTAGTTATTTATTTTTATTAAAATAAAATTCTTGTAGGTCCTGTTCGAAGGCGGAAGGGGTCGTGTTCGAAGGCGGAAGGGGTCGTGTTCGAATGCCCTTACCCACAAGGTGTAAAGTCGTGTTCAAACCCTACATTAGGTTCACGAAAATAGAGAACGAGAAATGTGTGTTCGAATGCGGTCGGGTGCGTTGGGACACCTACATCGCGTTCGCATTGACAGAGAACGCCTTTTGTGCATTCGAACATGATCCAGCGCATTCGAACGTGATCCGGCGCGATTCCCCTAGGAATCTCCCTCGTCTATCGAATCCTCCCTCTTCTTTGGGATCTCGATCACTTCTTCCCCTTCCTCTTTATCCCTTAAGCAACATCACCCATCTCCATTATCATCCATAACCCTAACTTACACTCCACCAGTCACCACCACCTTCATCCGCATTATATCATATTTTTGTCCCCGTTGTAGTTCGAATATACAAAGGTTTGTAAATATAAAAAACGTAGATCAAGAAATTATAGATTGATTACACTTAGTTTCATAATTTTCTTACTACAGGAAAATATTTCTCTTCGTTGCGCGAACTGCTTCATACAATAAATCCAAATTATTAAGGAATCATTCTATAGCCTATCAGTAATGCAAGGTAAATAAACATAACTTAATTTAACTCAATATTCCTTCCATTCAATTCCATCCTAAACATAGAAGCCCAGCCCATTTATATATAGAGGTCGGGTACAATGAGTCCTACTCGGACTAGCCCTAAATGCTTTATACGAGTCGAACTAGGATTTGCCTTAGACTAACTCTAAAGGTTTATACGACTCAAACTAGGACTTGCCTTCCTTATCCTTCTTGAATTGATTCTTCGTGCTGCCACAAATAGAGTCTGAATCTGGAGAAACCTTGAATACGGAAGTTGTAGATTAGGATGTCTTTGATCTTCTCTAGGTAATTTCGTAATAGTTGGTCGTCTGTGGAATATCTTTTGAATAATTTCCCAAAACTATGCATAGTTGAATTAGTTAACTAATAAATTCTAAACTAATAAGACTCTAATTAAAGCAAATAAGCAGTTAAGATAACTACACTCAATTCATTGAGTCCAATTTTCCCTTAATATGATCTGAACTAACCTAGTTCGCATCAGCCCCTCCTTGCTAGCCTGACTTCTCCTCTCTTCCCTTCTCTTCTCTTCTCATTTTCTTCTCCTTCCTCTTCGTCTTCTTCTTCTCTTCTTCCTCTTCTATTTTTTTCTCCTTTCTGCAATTTTGCTAGGCTCGGTCTAGCACTATAGCAAGCCTGCTTGGCTGAGCACAATACTATTGTTGTGGTCTTATTTTTATTTTATTTATTTATTTAGGTATTTCTTTTCTTATTTTAATAATATATATTCATCAATATATTGCTAATAATTACAATTAGTATAATTAATTATATATTATGTTATAAAATATTACACATAAATATAGGTAATATTTAAATTATTTATTTATTTATTTATATTTTTATTATATTAATAGATAGATTCATAAATTATAATCATCAGATTTATAGATGTATATAATATTGATAACATATACCTTTTAAGCAATTGTTATAATTTATTATATATTATTTTGTAACAAATGAGATACTAGGATTATTTACTTATTTATTTATTATTTTTTATAATTAATTAAATATTATGTAGTGCCTAATTAATTAAGATAGAGTGAGAGCCACAACTTAGTTATAATTATATTTTTATCTATAATATATGTTTATTTATAATGATAATTATATATATCTATATTGCCCTTATTTTATAATTTCAAACTTAGACTATTTTATGTAAAAAGGAGCAACCATTTTATTCTTATTTCATAACTGTTATTTTATAATAATAGTATATTTATAACATTAAAAGATTATCGATAATGTAAATCCAACTAGTTAATAAAGATAAGTAATAACTCTAAAACCTAATAAACCATCATATGTTACACGGACGATTTCTAATTAGATAAACGACTAATTTCATGTTACATAAACATTTTCAGATCTCGAACCCCTTATTTTGAGACCTCATGGACTTTGTTAGTGATGAGTTAACACTTGATTGATGGATGTGAGTGATACGTTATTTTTATCTTCTGATCATAAGTGATGGTTGAAAATGTTTCAGGTCCGAACTGGTACTAGACATATTATTAGCGTATGGCAAAAGTATGGTGATAGGGTATAACTATTGTTGCTATACCCTTAGCATATAGCAGGGTATGGTTTTTATTGAGGTATCACTTAGCATATGATAGGGTATGATTATCTTCATATAAACCATTAGTGTTTGGTAAGGTATTGTCTAAAGCTTATGGCATTATAGGTATCCAGTTTGAGGCCGAGTACCATGGTCTAATATGATGGATGATATTCAGAGTTAAGATAGATAACTATGATAGTGAGCGATAAATGGATTGCATCTAACTTTGATATATATGATATCGAGTGGTTGACATATATCATGCATTATTACTGATGTGACTATTATCATTAGATCATGATTGTTATACATCATATGTCATTATATTGGGTGATATTATATTATAATTTCATCATGAGAAATATTATTGTTGAGGATATAATATGCCCATTCATGAAATAATACTGATATGATCTCCCTTTTTAGCTAAGGTTCGATATCTTCCAATTTTCAGATCTGGATTAGATCTGGCACGGAACTTTGTAAATAGATCCCGAACGGTGTCGCCGTCGGATCGACGTGAAATTTGGATAACCGGTTGAACTAGTGACTCATGCAACCAGGCATTTTTTGGATAATCGGCTGGGTCAACAACTGTTGCTAAGTTACCAAATTATCCTTAATATTTAATAGAATATTCTACATCCTAAAAATATATTTTAGTCCTATAAATTTGAAAATGTTTAGTTTATATTGTGATTTAATGTTTTAAAATTAGTTTTTTCTGCACATATACCCTTAAATAGGCTCTTATTTTTTTTGTATACCACTCCAAAGTTCATATTTACATTTATATCAACCAAAAAATATGGTTTTGAATGGGTAACTTTTAAAAGCATTAGTTTTTTTTTTATGAATACACCTTAGATAAACTACTATTAAAATTTTAACAATTTAAATGTAAAAGATAAAAATAACGTTATTCTAGTTTTCAAATATTTCTCTAATTTAATAGTATTTTTATCTTTTTCTATTAAAAGACTTAATCTGAAAAGTTTCCATAGTATTTTTAATATTTGTAGAATTATTTATAATTATCTATATATCATTTAAATGTTTTTATGAAATTAGTAATTCAATCGAGTGAACCACCGGTTGATGCAATAACCTAATGCCCGCCTCTGACCAGGTCCACTTTCGATGATTTTGATAACTATGGTCATAGGGATTGTCGGCCGATTTATGTGTCCATCTTATAACTGCTATAATTTCTTTAATAATTAATTTGATCTTGAATAGAATCGATAGTTATCTTACCAAGGTTTTGAGGGTTTTTTTTAACTTAAAATTCATGTATTTGTGATTGTCTTTCTATGCTTTACTTTTTCACATTATAATTACTGATTGTTTGCAGTAGATTTGATCTCTTACGACGGTTTATAAAATTTTCGTAATATATTATTACAATTTTTAAATATTTGCCCACTAGTTAGAAATACACAATATATGTTTAATTCTTTTGGCATTCACCTCTAATTTCTCATAAGACTAGTCCAAAACATATGCGGTACTACTCTCAAACATCAACATCATCGTGCCAGCTTGCAATTATTATTATATTAAAATTAAAAAAATGAGTATTATTATTCAATACATATCCATATAAATAAGTCATTCTTGTAAGTCATTCTTAATGCCAATCATTCTTAATTTGCTAAGTTTGCAAGTCAAACAATATGCCAGTCTTTAGGGACTAAATAATATTGAAATTTATCTAAAACTAAGATAGGATAAGGTGTGAGTTGCCTCCAATCCAGCCTACTAGCTTGCATATATTTCTGCTATTAAAATTTAAAAAAAAGAAATTTATAATGAAATACGCATCCGTGTACATATGAATAAGTTGTTGTAAGTCATTCTTAATTTGTGCGAGTCATTTTTAAATTGGTAAATTTACAAGTCATTCATTAAGCCGGTGATTGATATATTAGAAGTCATTGTTTATACATTTATATATGCTTCTAGATTCCTAGTTTGGTTCCTTTATAAATGATTGTAAGAATGCATCTCAGTGCGTTCATCAAGTGCAAAGTAAGCTAAGAAAGACAGAGAGAAAGATGGCAACTGAGGGTTCAAAATTGACAGCAATGGCAAGTTTTTTTTTGTTAGTGTTTTATAAATCAACTGCATGCATGCACTAGTGCTCATTTTTGTACTCATAATCTTTAATATATATAAATATATAATTTCCAGAGGGCTGTTGATGGTGATGTTTGTTTTGGGAGTGCTGCACGTAAAGATTTTATGTTGTACCCCAGAAATCTATCCATTGCATGGAGCGGGACGAAGCAGTACTGGACATGGACTTGGATCAAGTCTGATAGGTGCTTTATATATTTTCTAGCATATAAATTGGTAGTGCCTATATAATTAATTTCCATTAATTTCCCGTACTGTAATCAACTATATATATAAGAAGGTCTGGATACTCATTGAATTTACCTTAAATTTGTGATCCAGGGAAAATACTTTGGTAGAAGTGCCTCGACTTGTGAAGGTGTGGTGGCTGGAGGCAATCGGGAGCTTTGACATGAGCGAGCTCATAGAAGGTACTAAGTATAGCATCGTGTTCAAGGTGATGAAAAAGGATCCATCTGAAGGTTGGAAGATCCCTGTGAACCTCACCCTCAACTTACCAAATGAGATGCCATCCTCCACCACGGCTAGCCTTGATGAAATGCCAGTAGATATTTGGGCCGATCTTCACGTCGGTGACTTTGTTGCATTTGGAGCAGGGTTGATTAACTTCTCAATGCGCGAGACCACAAATACCAATCCTAAGAGTGGGCTCATTATCAAGGGGGTGCAAATCAAGCCAATATAGATGCATCACCGCTTGAACTACCCACGTCACCCTTGATGATATTAAAATAAAGTGGCGTGCTTTGTGTCTTACTTTAAATATGAGAGACCTTGGGTGTCTAGTACTTTGTGTTTACATATGAGACCTTGTGTGTCTAGTACTTTGTGTTGGTTGTGTGTTAATAAAATCCATCGATGTTTTCCATCATATATAAATTCATTTTCGTATAGATCTTAGGTTTTCTAAAAATTTTCTGCTCATAAAGTTTCATGGCCTCCTTGCCAATTGCATTGTTGATGATTAATTGTGTTGTATTTCTTACCTAACAAATCAGGAGGTCTAGCTGCAAATATAGCACTCGATGAAACATGCAGGCTATCATATTTATTATCTATTGATATGATCTCCTCTGGATTAGGTTTGATCTATCTCATTATTAAATTTGGGCAGGATCTTGCACGGAACTTTAGAAGAGGATTCCTGATAATATAATCGTTGGATCATCGTAAAATTTTGATAGGTTGTAGCTCTAGAAAAGAGCTTTCCAGCGAATCTAATTTTAGGTGAGTCGGATGGCGAGATCCGGAGATATCTTCAGATAAGTAGGCTAACGTCAGGGAGTTTGATCTACAAGATTCAGACCAAAACGTGATTTTGGATTAGTGGATGGAGGCACGAAATCCTAGGGAGAATATAGAGGTGGTAGGCTAGCGGTAATGCGTGGCACCAGCAAGGAAGGTGATGGGGAAGGATTATGGATGGTGGAAAGAGTTTGAGCTAAGGTAGAGGGAGATTTGAAGAAGGGGGAAGAGAGAGCCACCCCTAAGGGTCTAGGATGAGTGGCTGATCGAGGGAGGCTTGAGGAGGTAGAGCCATGGGATGAGGAACAAGAGAGCAAGAGAGGAAGAAGATTAAGAAAAAAAACTCAATTCCTTCATTATTCCCTTTTAGGTTGCCATCCACACCTTAAGAGGCTAGCCAAGTAAGTCAAAAATGATAATTATTAACCATAGAAATAGTGAATCTCCACCGACCGCGTTCGAACAGGATCGAATGCATTCGAACGCACAAATTGCATTATCTGTCGATGCGAATGTATGTAGACATTCGCACACGGGTGTTGGAATGGGGTCGAGCACGTTCGAATGCACAATTCTCGTTCTCTGTATTTGTGAACGCCTACAGGCATTTGCAATCACGTTTGAACGCACCCACCCGCGTTCGAACAAAACCTATAGAAAGCTTATTTTTCTCTGAATAAAACACTAACACAATAAGAAAAGACAACCGCAAGATGTATCAATGCTTGAGACGACATCAGTGAAGTTTGAATCATATCAATCCACCATGCTTCCGCCACCTTATCCTCAAGGTGTGAAATTGGGGAAGCGATCCATGATATTTGACTCGAGCTCCCAAGTAGACTCGTCAATGGACTTGCCTAGCCACTCGATCAAGACTTTTGTCTCGAATATGGATCCATAGCGCTGTCTCCTACGGCCTAAGACTCGGACTAGTTCCGTTGGGCTATCTTCCTCCATTGGTTCGGGTAAAGCCGAACCCACCACATGATTAGGCCCGATATGGGCCTTTAATGCCGACATGTGGAAGACCGGATGGACCCGAGTTCCTTCAGCTAGGTCCAACCGGTATACTACTAGACCGATTTGTTGTAGCACTTGATACGGCCCGTAATATTTGTGACCTAGCTTCTGGTTTAAAATTGGCCTCAACGTGGATTGCCGATACAGTTGGGCTTGAACGAACACCAATTGACCCACCTCAAACTCACGCTCGCGCCGGCCCTTGTCATGAGTCTGCTTAATGCGGTTTTGAGCAGATGCTAGTTGAATCTTGAGCCATCTCAAGGTTTCATCTCGGTCCGCAAGTTCCAAGTCGAGCTCGGTTTGATCCGACGCTGCGAGTCTATCGTAGGCACGCAAGACAGGAGGAGTGCGCCCATAAATCGCCTCAAAGAGGGTCATGCCGATGCTAGAGTGATGAGCCATATTGTAAGACCACTCGGCCCATGGGAGGAATTTGACGCAATCCCTTGTTGTGTCCGCCACAAAGCAACGCAAGTATTGCTCGAGTCCGTGGTTCACCACCTAGATTTGGGCATCCATCTTAGGGTGATAAACTGAACTAAGGTTGACTGAGTCCTTTGCTATTTGAAAAACTCGAACCAAAACTTGCTAAGGAAGATGTGATCCCGGTCTGATACGACGTCCTCGGCATCCCATGCAAGCATGCCACTTCTCAAACAAAATTTTCAGCAACCTTCTTTGCTAAAAACGGGTGCGTCAATGCTATGAAATTAGCTTATTTGCTTAGACTATCCACCACAACGAACACCACCGACTGGCCTCGAACCTCCGATAGCCCCTCGATGAAGTCTATTAAGATGTCCTCCCAAATATGCTCCGGTATAGTCACGATAGAGGTTCTATGGTACCAAACTGATAGGCTCTGATACCAAAGATAGGCTATAGAACGGTCCCTTCAAGATCAGGATGGATTGTAGGAAGTAGTTCGCGCAACTGAGGGAAACTATTCACTAAATATTCTCCCGTAGTTATAAAATTATAAAACTAAGTGAAATCAATCCGCAACTCCACGAGCTACGTTTTGTGTATTTATGCCTTTCGCAGATTCGAACTGCAACTCGGACAAAAACATGATATGTTACGGATGATGGTGGTGGTGACGGGTAGAGTGGATGTTAGGGTTATAGATGATAATGGAGATGAGGGTGGATAAGTGATGTTGTTTAAGGGTAAAGACGAAGGGGAAGAAGTGGTCGAGATCCCAAAGAAGGGGGAGGACCCGACAGATGAGGGAGATTAGAAGTTAGGATAGACCTTGTCAACGGTAGAGGTGGTAGGTTGGTAATGAGGGAGGAGGGAAATTAGGGTACAGAGAAGATAGAGAGGCAACAAACCAATATTCCAATAGCATTCTAATTTTGGCTGCTATCCACATCTTTATAAAAGCTAGCCAACAAGCCAAAATACAATAATTAACGCTAATCCTAGCGAATTCCCACCGATCGCGTTCGAATGCGCTCGATCCCATTCGAACGCACAAAAAATGTTCTTTGTCGATGCGAATGAGATGCAGGCGTTCGAACGCGCATTTCGCGTTCTCTATTTTTGCGAACCTCATGCAGGCGTTCATAAGGGCAACAAACGTGACCTAACAAGGTGTATCAGCCCACCACGCTTCTCCCACCTTGCTCTCAAGGTGTAAAGTTGGGGAAACGTTACAAGATATCTATCTCCAATTCCCTTGTTTCCTCATCGGATGGTTTGCCATGCCACACAACTATAATCTTCATCTCTAATCTGGTACCATGACGTCGTCGGCACCTAGCAAGTACTCGACCTAGCTCTACGATCTCTGTCTCCTCCAATGGCTCCGGTAGAGCTGATCCAATGACCTCATGATCTCCAATGCTCGCAGGATGCACTCTCGACCCCTCCAGCAGCTCCAAATGATATGCAACCAGACCAATACACTCTAACACCCATTTGACGCAATCCCTTGGTTGGTCTGCCACAAAGCAACGCAAGTATTGCTCGAGTCCGCGGTTCACCACCTTGACTTGGGCATCCGTCTCAGGGTGATAAACTGAACTAAGGTTGACTCGAGTCCCTTGCAATTTAAAAAACTCAAACCAAAACTCGCTGATGAAGATGCGATCCCGGTCTGATACGATCGTCCTCGGCCACCTATGCAAGCGCACCATTTCTCAAACAAAATTTTCAGCAACCTTCTTTGATGAAAACGTCAATGCTATGAAATGAGCTTATTTGCTTAGACTATCCACCACAACGAACACCACCGACTGGCCTCAAACCTATGATAGCCCCTCGATGAAGTCCATGGAGATGTCCTCCCAAATATGCTCCAGTATTGTCATGATAGGGGTTTTACGATACCAAACTAATAGGCTCTGATACCAAAGATAGGCTATCGAACAGTCCCTTCAAGATCTGAATGGATTGCAGGAAGTAGTCTACGCAACTGAAGGAAACTATTCACTAAATATTCTCCCGTGGTTATAAAATTATAAAACTAAGTGGAACCGATCCACAACTCCACAAGCTACGTTTTTTGTATTTATGCCTTTCTCAAATTCGAAATACAACTGCGACAAAAACATGACATATTACGGATGATGGTGGTGGTGACGGGTGGAGTGGATGTTAGGGTTATGGATGATAATGGAGATGAGGGTGGATAAGTGATGTTGTTTAAGGGATAAAGATAAAGGGGAAGAAGTGGTCGAGATCCCAAAGAAGGGGGAGGACTCGACAGACGAGGGAGATTAGAAGTTAGGAGAGACCTTGTCAACGGTAGAGGTGGTAGGTTGGCGATGAGGGAGGAGGGAGATTAGGGTAGAAAGAAGATAGAGAGGCAACAAACCAATATTCCAATAGTATTCTAATTTTGGCTGTCATCCACACCTTTATAGAGGCTAGCCAACAAGCTAAAATATAATAATTAACCCTAATTCTAGTGGACTCCAGCCGACCACGTTCGAATGCACTCGATCCCATTCGAGCGCACAAAAAACATTCTTTGTCGATGCGAATGAGATGTAGGCATTCGAACGCGCATTTCGTGTTCTCTATTTTTAGGAACCTCATGCAGGCGTTCACAAGAGCATTCGAATGCGACTGCTTCTGCATTCAAACACGACCTAACAAGGTGTATCAGCCCACCACACTTCCCCCACCTTGCTCTCAAGGTGTAAAGTCAGGGAAATGCTCCAAGATATCTATCTCCAACTCCCTTGTCGCCTCATCGGAAGGTTTGCCATGCCACACAACTAGAATCTCCACCTGTAATCTAGTACCATGACGTCGCCGACGCCTTGTAAGTACTCCACTTGTGGTACTCCCCATAGGCACTTGGACTTCTTAATTTTTAGCTGGTTTTACTTCAAAATATTTAGCACATCCTACAAATGCCGCCAATGCTCCAATTAAGTTCTACAATACACCAAAATATCGTCAAAGAATACCAAGACATACCTCCATAATAGAGGCTGAAAATATCATTCATGAGGCCTTGAAAAGTAGCTAGAGCATTGGTAAGATCAAAGGACATCACTCGGAAGTCGTAGTGCCCGTTCGGAGTATAAAATGCAGTTTTATGCACATCAGTCGAGTGAACTCTAATTTGATGATACCCGGCCCTCAAGTGAAGCTTGCTAAATATGGTCGCCCCTGCAAGTTTGTCGAGCAGCTCTTTTCTGACCAGAATGGTATACCGATTCTTGACGGTGATAGTGTTTAGTGCCCGATAGTTGACACAAAAATGCCATGTCCCATCCTTCCTTCGCACCAATAGCACGGGCGATGAATAAGAGCTATGACTTGGTTGTATGAGGCCTTGCTCCAACATCTCGGTTTCCATCTTGGAGATGACGTCCTTTTGCACATGTGGATATTGATACGGCCTCACGTTCGCTGGTGCAGCCCTAGGCACAATCTCTATGTGACGATCCGTCGTTCATAATTGTAGTAGTTGGACTCATTAGAGGCTCATCTCCTGCTGGTCCTAACTGAAGAAGATAGGCCAAATCACTCACACAAGGCAGCCCCACCATCGGCTGCATCGCTGGAATTGGCGGAGATCGAACGCCATCAAGCTGCACATCTTTATTTCCTTGCTTAAATTTCATCCACATACTCCGGAAATCAAATGTGATGGGTCCCAAGCTCTGTAATCACTGAGTGCCAAGGACAATGTCTACTCCTCACAATGCCAATAGATACAAGTCCATAATGATGTCGTGTCCTTGCACCCATATACCGACCAGGCAACACAAGCTCTCCGCCCGAAGCTTCGTGCCGTCTCCAATAGCAATGTTAAACCCCGTGGTCGGTTCCGCGTCCATGCCCCATCTCCTCACTAACCTCTCATCTAGAAAGTTGTGTGTACTCCTCGACTCGATGAGGATGTGCACACAATGCTTTCTGACGAGTCCATCCACACGTAATGTCATTGGCGCGGAAGTACCTGAATATGCATGTATCGATATTTCAGCTTGGAATCTTCCTCCGCACCCTCCTCCACGGCCTCCTCATGGACCTCATCTGAGCACTCTCCATCACCAACAATCTTATCATCCTCCTCGAGACCATTGATGACCATCACAGTCCTGATCGGTTTGGAACACCGATGACCGGGGGTGAAATGTTCATCGTAGTGAAAGCAAAGGCCCTTCACTCTCCGTTCGTCCACCTGGGCAGGGGTAAGAGTTCGAACGGGGGGTCTTTTGCTTCCTCTAACATTGAAAGAAGGTCTCAAAGGCAGTCGTGCTCTAGTAGTAGCAGCCGTTGTCTTTGAATCCGCTGAATTTCCAACCGATGTTCTAGGCGCAAATCGCTCATCTCGATTACCCCAACTTGTTTTCGCTGCCATCTCGAGAGCCTTGTGCTTTTGCTCCATCCTTACGGCCTTCTCAAAGGTCTCCTCAAGAGTCGTAGGACAATGAGCATGAACATCCGCCTGGATCTCTTCCCGCAGCCCTGAAATGAATGTGCTCATCAATATAGGTTCTGGCCAAGGTGGCTCGCAATGGCTACTAACTCTTTCAAATTCTGCTTGGTACTCCAATATAGTTATATTATGAACTATCTTGCTTAATGTGGCAGCAAAATCTTCATACGCCGCCGTCCCAAATCTGCGTGTAATCCTCCTACAAAAGTCAGTCCAACTAGTAAATCCTCCACTATGAATAGCCGATTGATACCAATACAATGTTATTTCTTGGAGGTGAAAGCTTGCCATCTGGACCTTTGCGTCCTCCATTGTCTCTTGGCAATCAAAGTATTGCTCCACTTGAAACACCCAATCTGTCGGATCACTGCCTTAGAATTTTAAAAAGTCTAAGCATGTGGTTCTCCCCCGTATAGAATTGTTAGGTTCGCAAAAGATCCTTGCTTTAGGTCTGAACCTTTGTGCTTGTTGATCTCCTTCTCTAAATCCTTGAGCACATCCATCACCATCTTCAAAGGGATTAACTTCATCCTCAAGGTGCCAATAATCCTCTTTATCGACGAAGCGCACCCGTGTGGTCCCACCGCTGGTCCTTTTTGAGGCACCAATCTTCATCGAGGACATGACAAAGCTGATTGGTTCATGACATATTCCTTTAGATCATTATTATCATTCTGCATTGCGTCCACCCTATGTAGCAATATTTGGAACATGCCCATAAATTCATCCGCCAAGTCCATGTTCACACCCATGGACGTTGGTTGATTCGGTCCTGCCGTGGCCGCCCGGCATGGGCACGTGTACTCCCACACGCCCACACGGCACGTGCAACGCTCGCGGCCAATCGGGCGGGGCCCGTCACGCATAGATACACTCCTGTGCACGTATAATTATGATATCATCAAATAAAACCGTCTCACATATCCATGCTCACATAATCCATCACCAAATAAATCCATATTGAACATAATCCATCTTAGAGATCAATCATACTATCAACCAAATAAACCTGTTAACATGAATGCCCAAGTCCACAACAATCATATCAAAACGTTACTTAATCTGGCAAGGCCCACACAGGCCACAACAAATCATCAAAATACAATTAAAATAACTAATACACGAGAACACTATGATTCGACCTGTATTATATAAATCATCGTTTAATACAAGGAGTACAAATATCAATACTAGTACAACTCAATATTTGGTTAAACTATCATCTATACCGTCTCGCATCTATAAATCACCTCATCATTGCTCTCAAATATCTCCTCAAGATATCTCAAGTCGCTACCACGTACCACATATCTGAGAGGGTTAGAAAATAAATAAAGAGAGTCATGAACAAAAGGCTTAGTGAATAGACCCAAATAGAGTGTAAATCATGTATTGGGTAATATGAATCAGAAAGAGCATCATGTCATGAATGAACATATAAATGTATCCTCAATACTATATAAATGTATGGTAGATATCATGTCATAACTGATCAAAGTATATAATTCTCGACAATGTATAAACAAATCTCCATGTCATACCATCATCATAACTCTCTCTCTCTCAAATATAACACATATGATGTATGCCGACCATAATCATGCTATGATATCAAATATAACCACATATGATACATATTGACCACTCGATAATCAGGTATGTCAGATGATAATGAAATCATATGCATTTCTTAACAACAAGGTCATCACCGACATCTCGGTACAACACCATCATACTAGACCACTATGCACAGTCAACACCAAATACCCGATCTCAATATTCTACATGTTGGCTTAAAGCATACCCTGCCATACGTTAAGGATATCTTAGTCATAATCATACCCTACTAAATACTAAGGGTATATCAAAATCTATCCAGATCGGGTACCCCACTAGTTAATAGAAATCACATGAGGGTAACTCGCCACACGCATGCCTTAGCGAACGGCAGGTGTCCGATTGTCTATGAACACAGACTCAATTGACCTCGGACATGGGCCATAAGATATCGCATATCAGCGACCATAATTATCACTCTAGGCACCCCTAACTCTAGCGCCTACTCGGGTACGCTTTTGTTTTTTATATCAATTTTCCTATCAATGAGATTTATGCATTTCCTTTTATATGATAGATCACGTGCATATATCCAGTACTATAACAAGTCATGCATATCACAAATTTAGGCGGTAAGAAAGTCAAGGGGAAAATAATGCAATGTAGTCTCCAACTATATATGTAACACATGTATGTCACTACTAGTCTATCACATGCATACTCATGCTAGAGATCACCCCGACACAAAGTCATAACAGTATAATCATCTCCAATCATCTCTATATATCATCAGCATACTCATATCCTAGATCAGCCTAATCAAATGCATGATAAAATATGCTCAGCTGAAATTATCTCTAGAAAAGGTCATATAATCATGTTGGAGACCAAAACATGCATATACATAATTATATTATATATCCTAATTTGAGAAAGGCATCTAAAGGATAAGACTACTCACAGTCTGATCAGAAGACACAAACCACGTCTCTCTCACATCCGTCAATCAACGTCAACTCATCGATAGGGTACACGAGGACTCATATAAGGGGTTCGGGATCTGAAAATGTTTAGGTAGTATGATGTTAGTCGTTTATCCAATTAGAATTTATTTATATAAAATATGATGATTTAGTAGGTTTAGAATTCCTTTTTTTATATTTTATCAAATATCTAGATTTAATTATAGATATAATTCTAGTAATGTAAATATGCAATTATTATAAAATGCTATCTATGGAATAAGAATAAAAGGTTTGTTCTTTTTACATAAAAATAGTCTAAGTATATAATTATAAAGTAATAATAAGAGGCTTATATACTTATATATATATATAATTATAAAAATATAAGTATCGATAAAACCTAATTATAGTTAATATTTGTGGTTCTTACTATTTTCTTTAATAATCGTTAAATATAGGTAAAATGATTATAATACGGTCAGATAAAACTTATTATCAAAGTTTAGTATTTTATTTTTATACAAAATAGAAATACATTATATATATATATATATACATGATGTCTATATACGTAAATTCTAATTGATATCTATATATCAACAAGGTCCTAGAAATACATTATATATATATATATATAATGAAGGGTATATTTATAAATCTCATGACTATAATTAATGAAGCTAAGTATTAATATGTTATTTGCAAGTAATATTATATGTAAATAATAAATTATTAATTCTACTAATTATAATTAGCTAATAATTATATTAGTGAATAATATATATATATATATATATCAATGTAATTAATTTTCTGTTTAAACTAGTTGCATTAACTACATAAAATATTTAGTTAAAAAAAATAAAAGAAATAAAGCTAAAATAAAACCCGTAACACAATGCTGGGCTTAGTAGGGAGGGGGAGCCGGTTCAGCAAGGAGGGGCTCGGCTTCTACTGGCCAGCCAGTGGCCGGCCTTTCGCAGGTGGCTCGGTTCCAAAGAACCCGAGAGAGAAAGAGAAAGAAAAGGAGAGAGAGAGAGAAAAAAAGAGAGAAAGAGAGAAAGAGAGAGAGAGAGAGAGAGAGTTACGGATCGATTTCACTTAGTTTCGTAATTTTCTAACTACAAGAGAATATTTGGTGAATATTTTCCCTCGGTTGCGCGAACTGATTTCTACAATAAATCCAGATTTTGAAGGAATCATTCCGTAGCCTATCATTGGTATCAAAGCCAAGCGAACCTCAGACCTCCATTAATGGTGGAAACAAGAAAGATGACATCAACAAGGAGACCAATGGAGAGCACACCGACAAGAGAAGACTCAATCCACGATAACCCTAATCGTGAGGCCAATTACTTTGGAGCAACCACGGCAGGACCGAGTCAACCAACGTCCATAGGTGTGAACATGGGCTTGGCAGAAGAACTTAGGGGCATGTTCCAAACGTTGCTGTATAGAGTTGATGCAATGCAGAATGATCATAATACTTTAAAGAAATATATCATGAACCGATCAGCTTCGTCATCTCCTCGACGAAGATCAGAGCCTCAAGAATAAACAGCGGTGGGACCACACCGAACCAATACCCCACAAGTCTAGGTGTGACATGATAGTGTCAATGATCCTCTTTTACCTATGCCTTCACATCATCCCCCACATTCGATACAAAACCCAAGACTGGCACTGGTGGAACCCGAGAGGCGTGCAGCACTAGTGCGCTTCGTCGATGAGGAGGATTGGTAATTTGAGGATGATGTTGATCCCTTCGGAGATGGTGATGGTTGAGCTCAAGGATTTAGAGAAGGAGATCAATATGCACAAAGGTTCAGACCTGAATTAAGGATCTTTCGCGAACCTGACAATACCATTCAGAGGAGAATCACACACTTGGACTTTCCAAAATTCCAAGGCGATGATTCAACGGATTGGGTGTTTCAAGTAGAGCAATACTTTGATTGACAAGGGACAGTGGAGGACACGAAGGTCTAGATGGCAAGCTTTCACCTCCAAAGAACAGCATTGCATTGGAATCGATCTGTTATCCATGGTGGACGATTTACCGGTTGGGCTGACTTTTGTAGTAGGATTACACGCATATTTGGGACAGTGGCATATGAAGATTTTGCTACGACATTAAGCAAGATGGTTCAGAGGATGACTGTATTAGAGTACCAAGCAGAATTTGAAAGAGTTAGTAGTCGTTGTGAGCCACCTTGGCCCGAATCGACATTGATGAGGACATTCATTTTAGGGATGCGAGAGTAGATACAGGTGGATGTTCGTCCTCTTTATCTTACTACTCTTGAGGAGGCCTTTGAGAAGGCCGTGAGGATGAAGCAAAAGCATAAGGCTCTCAAGATGGCAGCGAATACAAGTTAGGGCAACCAAGATGGGTGGTTTGCGCCTAAAACACCGGTTGGAAATTCTGTGGCTTCAAAGACAGCGACTGCTTGTTTAGACCACGACCACCTATGAGACCTTCTTCCAATGTTAGAGAAGGCACAAGACCCCCTGTTCGAACTCTCACACCTGCCTAGGTGGAGGAGCAAAGAGCGAAGGGCCTTTGCTTTCGATGTGATGAACATTTCACCCCCGATTATCGATGTTCCAAACTGATCAAGAGTGTGATGCTCATCGACAGTCTCGAGGAGGACGATAAGGTTGTTGGTGATAGAGATTGTCTATGATGAGGTCGTGGAGGAGGGCGCAGAGGAAGATAAAAAAGCTAAAATATCAATGCATGCATATTCAAGTACTTCCGCGCCGAGGACATTGTGGGTAGATAAAATCGTTAGAAAGCATTGTGTGCATATCCTCATCGATTCGGGGAGTACACACAACTTTCTAGACGAGAGATTAGTGAGGAGATTGGGTTTAGACGCTAAATCGACTTTGGGGTTTGACGTTGCCATAGGAGACGGCAAGAAGCTACGGGCGGATAGCTTGTGTCGCCGGGTCGGTATACTGGTGCAAGGACATGACATCATTATGGCCGTTGGCGCTGTGAGGAGCGGGCATTGTCCTTGTCACTCAGTGTTTATAGAGTTTGGGACTCGTCATATTTGATTCCCAAAGCATGTGGATGAAATTTAAACAAGGAAACAAAGATGTGCATCTTGATGGCGTTTTATTCTCAGCCGATTCCTGCGATGCAGCCGATGGTGGAGCTGTCTTGTGCGAGTTATTTGGCATATCTTCTTCAGTTAGGACCAGCAGAAGATGAGCCTCAAATGAGTCCATCTACTACCATCGAGTTGTCTAATTTATTAGATAAATTTGCTAGACTATTTGAGGAACCAAAGGAGTTGCCACCAAGGCGAATGGCGGACCATCACATAGAGATTGCGCCTGAAGCTGCACCGGCGAACGTGAGGCCATATCGATATCCACATGTGCAAAAGGAAGTTATCTCCAAGATGGTAGCCAATATGTTGGAACATGATACAATTCAGACTTCACCGACGTCGTCTCGAGCATGGATTCACTTTAGGAGTGTTATTGTTTCATGTTTTAGTGTTTAATTTCCATTAAAATAAGTTTTCTGTAAGTCGCGTTCGAACGCGGGTGGAGTGAGTTCGAACGCGGTTTGTGAACTGGGTTGTGAACATGGGTGAAGATAGTGTACTACGCGTTCGAACACGGTGCGTTCGAACGCATTGTGAACACCTGCATCGCGTTTGCAAATACTGACAGGCGCGTTCGATCACGCGTTCGAACGCCTGCATTGCGTTCGCAAATCCAGAAGAGCTAATTCGGTGCATTCGAACGCGGTCGGGTGAGTTCGAACGCGGTCGGCGAAAATTGTGTTTTAGGGTTAATTTGAGTTGTTGGTTAGCCTATAAAAGGATGTGTATGACAACCAAAATTATTATTGATTACTGAGAATTGAGTTTGCCTTGCCTCCTTCGTCTTCATCGCTCCCGTTCCCTCAATCCCCGGCGACGCCGCTTCTAACCTCCCTCGACCGGCCAATCACCCTAGTCCCTTAGGAGTGGCCCTCTCCTCCCCCTTCTTCTAATCTATCCAACACCACTTTTTCACCGGTGTCACCCCATTAACGCCGGTCCTCCACCATCCACCATTACCTAGGATCTCGTGCCTCCATCCACGGATCCAAAACAGAGCATCCTGACGTTCGTTCACTAAACGAATGATATCTCGAGATCCCTAACTCCGATTCGCCTGAAACTTGATTTGTTGGAAAGTCTTTTCCGGGCCTACAACATATCAAAATTTCACGCCGATCCGACGGCGGAAAATTTTGGGATCTTATTTCAAAGTTTCGTGCAAGATCTAGTCTAGATCTGAGAATTAGAAAAGATCGATCTTTAGCCCTAAAGGAGAGATCGCATCAAACTTGGTATCAGAGCCACCGTTCCTCGGACAAGCGCTTCCAATGACGACCACCAGATCCATGGCTGCACGGCATGGTGATGAAGAAGAGATTTTCCCAATAGAGGAGGGAGAAACGGTTGCGGGGACTTCCACACGCGGAACCGCCCGATCTAATCGGAATGCGGAAGAGCCTAGCATTCAAGCCGTGTTGGGGTCTCTTTCCGAGCAGATGGCCATTAATAATCAGATGATAATGGAGATGATGCGGGAACTCCGGGTGACAAGAGAAGCAATGTCGAATGGGAATGCACCATCGAGTCCACCCCCTTGACAACCACAAGAGCCGCTGCTACCACCACCCTATGGGCAGAGGCAAGCAAGGATGGTTACACCAGGTCCAGTTGCAGGTGAACCCATCCGATGAATGAACCACCATGGAGACCACCTTGGAGATCAAGATCCGTGGGCGGGCCAATACGATCCGGAACCACAGCGAGTTAATCTGACCGGCCAATCACCCTACTCCCTTAGGAGTGGCCCTCTCCTCCCCCTTCTTCCAATCTATCCAACACTTGCCCTAACTCTTCCATCAACCAAAACCCTTCAACCACCACTTTTTCACCGATATCACCCCATTAACGCCGGTCCTCCACCATCCACCATTACCTAGGATCTCGTGCCTCCATCCACGGATCCAAACCAGAGCATCCTGATGTTCGTCCACTAAACGAATGATATCTCGAGATCCCCAATTCCGATTCGCCTGAAACTTGATTTGTTGGAAAGATCTTTTCCGGGCCTACAACATATAAAAATTTCCTATCGATCCGATGGCGGAACATTTCGAGATCTTATTTCAAAGTTCCGTGCAAGATCTAGTCAAGATCTAAGAATTAGAAAATATCGATCTTTAGCCCTAAATGAGAGATCGCATCAGAACAAGGCCTCATAGAACCAAGTCATAGCTCTTACTCATCGCTTGTGCTGTTAGTGCAAAAGAAGGATGGGACATGGTGTTTTTGTGTCGACTACCGGGCACTAAATGCTATCACTATCAAGGATCGGTATCCCATTCGGGTCATAGAGGAGCTGTTGGACGAGCTTGTAGGGGTGACCATATTCAGCAAGCTTGACTTGAGGGCTAGGTTCTATCAAATTAGAGTTCACCTAGTCGATGTGCTGTATTACGAACTCCGGATGGGCACTACAAGTTTCGGGTGATGCCCTTTGGTCCCATCAATGCTCCAGCTACTTTTCTTGGTATTACTCGGCCTCTACTGCGTAGGTATATATTGGTATTTTTTGACGACATTTTGGAGTTTAGCATGACTGAATTGGAGTATTGGCAGCATTTAGAGGATGTGCTAAATTTGTTGAAGCAAAACCAGTTGAAGATTAAGAAGTCCAAGGGCCTATGGGGAGTACAACAAGTCGAGTATTTAGGGCACATCATCTCATTTGAAGGTGTAGCGGCGGATCCTCAAAAGGTAGCATGCATGATGGCTTGGCTAATACCTACTACTATCACAGGATTGCGAGGACTCTTGGAGCTCACCGGATATTATCGTTGCTTCATCGCCGGGTATGGCAAGATTGCTGCTTCTCTCACTTCTTTGTTGAAGAAGGACTTTTTTAGATGGATGGATGAAGCCACTACAGACATTGAAAAACTAAAAACAGCAATGACAACGGCGCCCGTTCTAGCACTACCGGACTTCACCAAAGAGTTCGTTGTAGAATGTGATGCGTCGGGAGTTGGCATAGGAGCTGTACTAATGTAAGGAGGACGTCCCATAGCCTTTCTTAGCAAGGCTTTATCACAAAAATCCTAGCAATTATCGACCTACGAGTGAGAGATGTTGGCAATTCTACATGCGGTGACAAAGTGGTAGCCTTAATTTATCGGTAGGCGATTCATTAGCCGAACTGATCAAACGAGCCTTCTATACTTTATGGGATAGCATATACACACTCCGGCATAGCAGAGATGGGTCACAAAATTATTGCGGTATAATTATGAAATCCGATACAAGAAGGGAACGGAAAATAAAGCAGCGGATGCACTATCGTGCCAACCCGATACCGTCGAGCTCGCAGCATATTCTTCTCCTACTTTTCCCTTCCTTGACATGGTGAGGTATGCATGTACATTTGACCCATCATTTTTGAGACTATTACAGGAGGTGTTGGATGATCCGGAGTGCCATCCAGAGTTAGAGAATCAAGGCGATTTGCTGTTGGACTGCGAATGCCACACACGATTGTCTTGGATCGTGATCGTGTATTTATGAGTGTCTTTTGGATGGAGTTTTTCAAATTGCAGGGGACTCTATTGAACTTCAGTTCGGCCTATTATCCATAAACGGACGGCCAAACTGAGGTGGTCAATCGAAACATTAAGCAGTTCTTGAGGTGCTTTATTGGAAAGATGCTGAGACAATGGTTGGAGTTCTTACCGTGGGCAGAGTGGTCTTACAACACTGCCTACCACAGCAGCATTGGCATGACTTCGTTTGAGGCGGTGTATAGTTGCATAGCTCTGACATTATGTGCTATGACCTAGTGACATCTACAGATTAGACCGAGGTGGACTTAGCTTTGATGGATAGAGACGCCACATTGAGGAGGTTGCGTGCCCATCTTAAACTTACTCAAAAGCGCATGAAGCAAGTTTATAATCGTAGCCATAGGGAGCAGGAGTTCGATATCGGCAATTGGGTGTTTGATAGAGCCAATTCGAGTACTTGCTAGGCACCGACGACGTCATGGTACCATATTAGAGATGGAGATTCTAGTTGAGTGGCTTGGCAAGCCATCCGATGAGACGACATGGGAGTTGAAGACGGACATCTTGGAGCGTTTCCCCGACTTTACAACTTGAGGGCAAGGTGGGGGAAGCGTGGTGGGCTGATAAACCTTATTAGAGTCATTTCTTATTGCATTAGTTATTTATTTTTATTAAAATAAAATTCTTGTAGGTCCCGTTCGAAGGTGGAAGGGGTTGTGTTCGAATGCCCTTGCCCACAAGGTGTAAAGTCATGTTTGAACCCTACATTAGGTTCGCAAAAATAGAGAATGAGAAATATGTGTTCAAATGCGGTCGGGCGCGTTGGAAGGCCTACATCGCGTTCGCATTGACAGAGAACGCCTTTTGTGCGTTCGAACATGATCCTGCGCGTTCGAACGTGATCGGCGGGATTCCACTAGTATTAGGGTTAATTATTATTATTATGGCTTATTGGCCAGCCTCTATAAAGGTGTGGATGGCAGTCAATATCATTATGCTATTGGATTATTAGTTTCTTGCCTCCTATGTTTTCTGTATTCTCTCTACCCTAATCGCTCTCCTCTCTCTTCACCAACGTACCACCTCTAACGTTGGCAAGGTCTCTCCTAACTTCCAGTCTCCCTCGTCTATTGAGTCCTCCCTCTTCTTTGGGTCTCGATCACTTCTTCCCCTTCCTCTTTATCCCTTAAGCAACATCACCCATCTACCCTCATCTCTATTATCATCCATAACCCTAACTTACACTCCACCCGTCACCACCACCTTCATCTGCATTATATCATATTTTTGTCCCCATTGCAGTTCGAATCTGGAAAGGGTCGTAAATATAAAAAACATAGATCAAGAAGTTATAGATGATTCCACTTAGTTTCATAATTTTCTTCCTACAGGAGAATATTTGGTGAATATTTCCCTTTGTTGCGCGAACTGCTTCATACAATAAATCCAAATTATGAAAGAATCGTTCTATAGCCTATCAGTAATGCAAGGTAAATAAACATAACTTAATTTAACTCAATATTCCTTCCATTCAATTTCATCCTAAACATAGAAGCCCAGCCCATTTATATATAGAGGTCGGGTACAATGAGTCCTACTTAGACTAGCCCTAAATACTTTATACGAGTCGAACTAGAACTTGCCTTAGACTAACCCTAAAGGCTTATACGACTCAAACTAGGACTTGTCTTAGAAGCTTATATGACTTAATTGAACTTGCCTTAGTGGCTTACATGACTTAACTAGACTTGCCTTAAGTGATTACATAAGAGATAAACATGACCTAGAGATAAACATGACCTAAATTAGCCTTCCTTATCCTTCTCGGATTGATTCTTCGTGCTGCCACAAATAGATTTTGAATCTGGAGAAACCTTGAATACGAAAGTTGTAGATTAGGATGTCTTCGATCTTCTCTAGGTAATTTCGTAATAGTTAGTCGTCCGTGTTGAGTCCAATTTTCCCTTAATATGATCCGATCTAACCTGGTTCGTATCAGCCCCTCCCCACTAGCCCGACTTCTCCTCTCTTCCCTTCTCTTCTCTTCTCATTTTCTTCTCCTCCTCTTCGTCTTCTTCTTCTCTTCTTTCTCTTCTATTTTTATTTATAATAATAATTATATATATCTATATCGCTCTTATTTTATAATTTCATACTTAGACTATTTTATATAAAAAGGAGCAACCATTTTATTCTTATTTCATAACTGTTATTTTATAATAATAGTATATTTATAACATTAAAAGATTATCGATAATGTAAATCCAATTATAATAAAGATAATTAATAACTCTAAAACCTAATAGACCATCATATTTTACACGTATGATTTCTAATTAGATAAACGGCTAATTTCATGTTACCTAAATATTTTCAGATCTCGAACCCCTTATTTGAGACCTTATGAATCGTGTTAGTGATGAGTTAACACTTGGCTGATGGATGTGTGGGATATGTTGTTTTTATCTTCTGATCATAAGTGATGGTTGAAAATGTTTCATGTCCGGACTGGTACTAGACATATTATTAGCATATGGCAAAAGTATGGTAATGATTGATGATTGTACTCTTAGCGTATGACAGGGTACAACTATCGTTGCTATATCCTTAGCATATGACAGGGTATAATTTTTATTGAGGTATCACTTAGCATATGACAGGGTATGATTATTTTTATATATACCCTTAGTGTTTGGTAGGGTATGCTCTAAAGCTTGTGGCATTATAGGTATCCAGTTTGAGGCCGAGTACCATGGTCTAATATGATGGATGATATTCAGAGTTAAGACAGATGACTATGATAGTGAGAGATAAATGGATTGTATCTAACTCTGATATATATGATATCGAGTGGTTGACATATATCATGCATTATTACTAATGTGACTATTATCATTAGATCATGATTGTTATACATCATATGTCATTATATTGGGTGATATTATATTATAATTTCATCATGAGAAATATTATTGGTTGAGGATATAATATGCCCATTCATGAGATAATACTGATACGATCTCCCCGTTTTGGCTAAGGTTCGATCTCATCTGATTTTCAGATCTGGACTGGATCTGGCACGGAACTTTGTAAATAGATCCCGAATGATGCCGTCATCGGATCGACGTGAAATTTGGATAACCAGTTGAACTAGTGACTCATGCAACTAGGCATTTTTTGGATAACCGGTTGGGTCAACAACTATTGCTAAGTTACCAAATTATCCATAATATTTAATTAGAATATTCTACATCCTAAAAATATATTTTAGTCCTAAAAATTTGAAAATGTTTAGTTTATATTGTGCTTTAATGTTGTAAAATTAGTTTTTTCTGCACATATACCCTTAAATAGGCTCTTATTTTCTTGTATACCACTCCAAAGTTCATATTTACATTTATATCAACCAGAAAATATAGTTTTGAATGGGTAACTTTTAAAAGCATTAGTTTTTTTTTATGAATACACCTTCGAGTAAACTACTATTAAAATTTTAACAATTTAACGTCGATAATTTTATTTAAAATATACTTTTTATTTAATATACATTTATTTTACCTTAACGAATTAGAAAGTATTTCTTTAATAAAATTCATCATCCAGTAGGAATTGAACGTACGAATTTGCCGATTCATCGGATCCTAGTTCGGGACTGACGGGGCTCGAACCCGCAGCTTCCGCCTTGACAAGGCAAAGATAAAGGATTCCGGAACAAGGAAACACTATTTTCAGGGATCCCACAAAATCATTAAACCTGGCAGCTACTTGCTCTTTGATCAATGATTCACCGGCCGGGAGGGAGCCATCTATATGAATTTTGTCACAGATTAAGTGATTATTTTTTTCTGAAAAAGGATATCCAGCCTTAATGGCTCAATCCTTGAGTGATCAAATTTCAAAAGCTTCTTGACACCGATCCCCACCTTCCTTCTTAGAGAGCAAATTGAAGAAATGACCTTAAATCTATGTAAAAGATAAAAATAACATTATTCTAGTTTTCAAATATTTCTCTAATTTAATAGTACTTTTATCTTTTTCTATTTAAAAACTTAATTTGAAAAGTAACCATAGTATTTTTATTATTTGTAGAATTATTTATAATTATCTATATATCATTTAAATATTTTTATGAAATTAGTAATTCAATCGAGGTTTTGAGGGTTTTTTTTAACTTAAAATTCATGTATTTGTGATTGTCTTTCTATGCTTTACTTTTTCACATTATAATTACTGATTGTTTGCAGTAGATTTGATCTCTTACGACGGTTTATAAAATTTTCGTAATATATTATTACAATTTTTAAATATTTGCCCACTAGTTAGAAATACACAATATATGTTTAATTCTTTTGGCATTCACTTCTAATTTCTCATAAGACTAGTCCAAAACATATGCGGTACTACTCTCAAACATCAACATCATCGTGCCAGCTTGCAATTATTATTGTATTAAAATTAAAAAAATGACTATTATTATTCAATACATATCCATATAAATAAGTCATTCTTAATGCCAATCATTCTTAATTTGCTAAGTTTGCAAGTCAAACAATATGCCAGTCTTTAGGGACTAAATAATATTGAAATCTATCTAAAACTAAGATAGGATAAGGTGTGAGTTGCCTCCAATCCAGCCTACTAGCTTGCATATATTTCTGCTATTAAAATTTAGAAAAATGAAATTTATAATGAAATACGCATCCGTGTACATATGAATAAGTTGTTGTAAGTCATTCTTAATTTGTGCGAGTCATTCTTAAATTGGTAAATTTACAAGTCATTCATTAAGCCGGTGATTCATATATTAGAAGTCATTGTTTATACATTTATATATGCTTCTAGATTCCTAGTTTGGTTCCTTTATAAATGATTGTAAGAATGCATCTCAGTGCGTTCATCAAGTGCAAAGTAAGCTAAGACAGAGAGAAAGATGGCAACTGAGGGTTCAAAATTGACAGCAATGGCAAGTTTTTTTTTTGTTAGTGTTTTATAAATCAACTGCATGCATGCACTAGTGCTCATTTTTGTACTCATAATCTTTAATATATATAAATATATAATTTCCAGAGGGCTGTTGACGGTGATGTTTGTTTTGGGAGTGCTGCACGTAAAGATTTTATGTTGTACCCCAGAAATCTATCCATTGCATGGAGCGGGACGAAGCAGTACTGGACATGGACTTGGATCAAGTCTGATAGGTGCTTTATATATTTTCTAGCATATAAATTGGTAGTGCCTATATAATTAATTTCCATTAATTTCCCGTACTGTAATCAACTATATATATAAGAAGGTCTGGATACTCTTTGAATTTACCTTAAATTTGTGATCCAGGGAAAATACTTTGGTAGAAGTGCCTCGACTTGTGAAGGTGTGGTGGCTTGAGGCAACCGGGAGCTTTGACATGAGCGAGCTCATAGAAGGTACTAAGTATAGCATCGTGTTCAAGGTGATGAAAAAGGATCCATCTGAAGGTTGGAAGATCCCTGTGAACCTCACCCTCAACTTACCAAATGAGATGCCATCCACCACTACGGCTAGCCTTGATGAAATGCCAGTAGACATTTGGGCCGATCTTCACGTCGGTGACTTTGTTGCATTTGGAGCAGGGTTGATTAACTTCTCAATGCGCGAGACCACAAATACCAATCCTAAGAGTGGGCTCATTATCAAGGCGGTGCAAATCAAGCCAATATAGATGCATCACCGCTTAAACTATCCACGTCACCCTTGATGATATTAAAATAAAGAGGCGTGCTTTGTGTCTTACTTTAAATATGAGAGACCTTGGGTGTCTAGTACTTTGTGTTTACATATGAGATCTTGTGTGTCTAGTACTTTGTGTTGGTTGTGTGTTAATAAAATCCATCGATGTTTTCCATCATATATAAATTCATTTTCATATAGATCTTAGGTTTCCTAAAAATTTTCTGCTCATAAAGTTTCATGGCCTCCTTGCCAATTGCATTGTTGATGATTAATTGTGTTGTATTTCTTACCTAACAAATCAGGAGGTCTAGCTGCAAATATAGCACTCGATAAAACGTGCAGGCTATCATATTTATTATATATTGATATGATCTCCCCTGTATTAGGTTTGATCTATCTCATTATTAAATCTGGGCAGAATCTTGCACGGAAATTTAGAAGAGAATTCCTGATAATATAATCGTTGGATCATCGTAAAATTTTGATAGGTCGTAGCTCTAGAAAAGAGCTTTCCAACGAATCTAATTTTAGGTGAGTCGGATGGCGGGATCCGGAGATATCTTCGGATAAGTAGGCTAACGTCAGGGAGTTTGATCTGTAAGATTCAGACCAGAACGTGATTTTAGATCAGTCGATGGAGGTACGAAATCCTAGGGGGAATATAGAGGTGATAGGCTAGAGATAATGCATGGCACCAACAAGGAAGGTGATGGGGAAGGATTATGGATGATGGAAAGAGTTAGAGCTAAGGTAGAGGGAGATTTGAAGAAGGGGGAGGAGAGGGCCGCCCCTAAGGGTCTAGGGTGAGTGGCTGATCGAGAGAGGCTTGAGGAGGCAGAGCCATGGGATGAGGGAACGAGAGAGAAGGAGAGGAAGAAGATTAAGAAAAAAACTCAATTCCTTCATTATTCCCTTTTAGGTTGCCATCCACACATTAAGAGGCTAGCCAAGTAAGTCTAAATTGATAATTATTAACCCTAGAAATAGTGAATTTCTACCGACTGCGTTCGAACAGGATCGAATGCGTTCGAACGCACAAATTGCATTATCTGTCGATGCGAATGTATGCAGGCATTCGCACACGGGTGTTGGAACGGGGTCGAGCGCGTTTGAATTCACAATTCCCGTTCTCTGTATTTGTGAACGCCTACAGGCGTTTGCAATCACGTTTGAACGCACCCACCCGCGTTCGAACAAAACCTATAGAAAGCTTATTTTTCTCTGAATAAAACACTAACACAATAAGAAAAGACACCCGTAAGGTGTATCCATGTTTGAGATGACATCAGTGAAGTTTGAATCATATCAATCCACCATGCTTCCGCCACCTTATCTTCAAGGTGTGAAATTGGGGAAGCAATTCATGATATCCGACTCGAGCTCCCAAATAGACTCGTCAATGGGCTTGCCTAGCCACTCGATCAAGACTTTTGTCTCGAATATGGATCCATAGCGCCGTCTCCTACGGCCTAAGACTTGGACTAGTTCAGCTAGGCTATCTTCCTCCATTGGTTCGGGTAAAGTCGAACCCACCACATGATTAGGCCCGATCTGGGCCTTCAATGCCAGCATGTGGAAGACCGGATGGACCCGAGTTCCTTCAGCTAGGTCCAACCAGTATACTACTAGACTGATTTGTTGTAGCACTCGATACGGCCCGTAATACTTGTGACCTAGCTTCTGGTTTAAAATCGGCCTCAACGTGGATTGCCGATACAGTTGGGCTTGAACGAACACCAATTGACCCACCTCAAACTCACGCTCGCGCCGGCCCTTGTCATGAGTCTGCTTCATGCGGTTTTGAGCAAATGCTAGTTGAATCTTGAGCTGTCTCAAGGTTTCATCTCGGCCCGCAAGTTCCAAGTCGAGCTCAGTCTGATCCGACGCCGCGAGTCTATCGTAGGCACGCAAGACAGGGGGAGTGCGCCCATAAACCGCCTCAAAGAGGGTCATGCCGATGCTAGAGTGATGAGCCATATTGTAAGACCACTCGGCCCATGGGAGAAATTTGACGCAATCCCTTGGTTTGTTCGCCACAAAGCAACGCAAATATTGCTCGAGTCCGCGGTTCACCACCTCAATTTGGGCATCCGTCTTAGGGTGATAAGCTGAACTAAGGTTGACTCGAGTCCTTTGCAATTTGAAAAACTCGAACCAAAACTTGCTAATGAAGATGTGATCCCGGTCTGATACGATTGTCCTCGGCATCCCATGCAAGTGTGCCACTTCTCAAACAAAATTTTCAGCAATCTTCTTTGCTAAAAACGGGTGCGTCAATGCTATGAAATGAGCTTATTTGCTTAAACTATCCACCACAACAAACACCACCGACTGGCCTCGAACCTCCAATAGCCCCTCGATGAAGTCCATTGAGATGTCCTCCCAAATATGCTTCGGTATAGTCACGATAGGGGTTCTACAATACCAAACTGATTGGCTCTGATACCAAAGATAGGCTATAGAACGGTCCCTTCAAGATCTGGATGGATTGTAGGAAGTAGTCCGCGCAACCGAGGGAAACTATTCACTAAATATTCTCCCGTGGTTATAAAATTATAAAACTAAGTGGAATCAATCCGCAACTCCACGAGCTACGTTTTTTGCCTTTCGCAGATTCGAACTGCAACTAGGACGAAAACATGATATATTACAGATGATGGTGGTGGTGACGGGTGGAGTGGATGTTAGGGTTATAGATGATAATGGAGATGAGAGTGGATAAGTGATGTTGTTTAAGGGTAAAGACGAAGGGGAAGAAGTGGTTGAGATCCTAAAGAAAGGGGAGGACTCGACAGACGAGGGAGATGAGAAGTTAGGATAGACCTTGTTAACGGTAGAGGTGGTAGGTTGGTGATGAGGGAGGAGGGAAATTAGGGTACAGAGAAGATAGAGAAACAACAAACCAATATTCCAATAGCATTCTAATTTTGGCTGCTATCCACACCTTTATAGAGGCTAGGGGAATTAGTAATGTGTCAGGAGAAATTGGTACAAGAAGCCGTCGGCCAAAATAACCATGAGCAGCTACGATATTATAAGTTTCTTCCTCAAGCCAAAATACAATAATTAACGCTAATGCTAGTGAACTCCCACCAACCGCGTTCGAATGCGCTCGATCTCATTCGAACGTACAAAAAATGTTCTTTGTCGATTCGAATGAGATGCGGGCGTTCGAACGCGCATTTCGCATTCTCTATTTTTGTGAACCTCATGCAGGCGTTCATAAGAGCATTCGAATGCGACCCCTTCTGCATTCAAATGCGACCTTACAAGGTGTATCAGCCCGCCACGCTTCCCCCACCTTGCTCTCAAGGTGTAAAGTTGGGGAAACATTCTAAGATATCTATCTCCAACTCCTTTGTTTCCTCATCGGATGGTTTGCCATGCCACACAACTAGAATCTTCATCTCTAATCTAGTACCATGACGTTGTCGGCACCTAGCAAGTACTCGACCTAGTTCTACGATCTCTGTCTCCTCCAATGGCTTCGGTAGAGCTGATCCAATGACCTCATGATCTCCAATGCTCTCCCTCAGCAATAAAATATGAAAGACAGGATGCACTCTCGACCCCTCCGGCAGCTCCAAATAATATGCAACCAAACCAATACATTCTAACACCCGAAATGGACCGAAGTAGCGATGTGCTAACTTTTGGTTACACATCGGACACATGGTCACCTGTCGATATGCTTGTATTCTCACAAACACCTAACTGCCGATGTCAAACTCCTGCTCCCGATAGCTACGATCATAAACTTGCTTTATGCGGTTTTGAGCAAGTTTAAGATGTGCACGCAACCTCCTCAACGTGGCGTCTCTTTCCATCAATGCTAAGTCCATCTCCGTCCGATCTACAAATGCCACTGGGTCACAGGCACGTAATGTAGGAGCCGTGCGCCCATACACCACCTTGAACGCAGTCATGACAATGCTGCTATGATAGGCAGTGTTGTAAGACCACTCCGCCCACAATAAGAACTCCAACCATCGTCTTAGCATCTCTCCAACAAAGCACCTCAGTGACCACCATCATCACTCACGTTATTCCATATTTTCGTCCCAGTTTCAGTTCGAATATACGAAGAGCGTAAATACGAAAGTTGTAGATCAGGAAGTTTCGAATCTAATTTACTTAGTTTTGTAATTTTCTGACTACAAGAGAATATTTAACGAATAGTTTTCCACGATTGTGCGGACTGCGTTTTATAATAAATTCAAATCTTAAGGGAATTGTTCCGTAGCCGACCTTTTGGTACAAGAACCTACCAAATACACATATTAGTATATGAATAAGTTGTCGCAAGTCATTCTTTATGCCAATCATCCTTAATTTGCTATGTTTGCAAGTCATTCATTATGCCAGTCATTAGGGACTAAATACTATTAAAATTTATACAAAACTAATATATAATGATATGTTCATTGATTCAGCCTAATAGCTTGCATATATTGTAATTATTGTAATTAAAGAAGAACTTTTATAATTAATACATATCACTGTATAAAGAAGTCAATGTAGTAACACATCATTATGTCTTTCTTTAGGGATCAAATAATATTGAAATTTATCTAAAACTAATATATAATGACTTGTGAGTTAAAATATATCTTATATAATTAAATATATATCCACACAGGAATAAGTTGTTGTAAGTCATTCTTAATTTATGCCAATCATTCTTAATTTACTAAATTTTCAAGTCATTTATTATGCCGGTCATTATTAATATTTTATTATTAGAAGTCATTCTTTATACATTCATTTCAGACACTTGGACGGTCTAATTACTAAGGTTTTCGTCCACGATGTACAGTTATTAGACACGTCGCCCTTGATACATATCCGTATATGAGTTTGAACTATCCAAATAATCAACCATGATATTAAAATCATAAAACCCTATTTATATAGAATAAAAAAAGAGTTGTATAAAACCAAATAATAAATAATAAATTGCAAAGCTTATCTAAACTATCCCCAAATCTCCTTTGGATTAGTTTTTTGTTTCCGCCCTAGATAGATACTAAATTTGAAGAAAATCTAAATACGAAAGTGTCTGTAATGCCATCATCAATCTAATATATTTGATTTCATATTTTTTGGATCTTGTATAACATTTACTGATTATTTTATTAAAACTGCATAGACTGTAAATTTTTATAATTCATGGACATAGACTGATTCTGATTCAGACTCAATTTTGACTTGGATCATATCAATAGGTGTTTTCTAACATAGATCCAACTCTCAAAGTTTCTAGACTCTTCACAAATTGTATTGCATATTATTGTATATATAGCACTTGATGAAGCATGTATGCAACTGTGCTTGTGATTCTAGGCTATTGTATATACTAGATGTCTTGCATAAGGATTTTAGTAGATCAATAGGGCTGAATATATATATATATATATATATATATATATATATAGTATTTCGTAAAAATGGCTGAGGGAATATATGGAGTGAATTGGCTTGACTCGTCTATTTTTCTTGATGACCAATCTGACATACAATTGCTTAATTTTCAGAAACACTAAAGATCTCACATATATAAATATTAAGTTTTATTTGTACTTATATTATTAGCAAATTGTATTCTCAAACATAATGTTTATTCATATAATTTGTCTAGATTTTATGTATGAGTATATGCACAAGTTATGACAAATTAAGAGATGTTTGATGAAAAATATTGAAATGAAAAATTAATTTTGAAGTCAAAATATTTGAAATGATTTTAAAATCGTCATTAAATTGCTCAAAATGTGTTATGGTGGTTGAAGTAGTATGAAAAACAATATCAAAAGGCCATTAGAAATACCACTTTGCATTCAACTATCTGCTCAACCATTTGAATGGACCATCAGGCATTCGAATGCATCCGCCCGCGAGTAGAAGAGGGATTTAGTCATTCAAACGAGAGTCCAAGATTGACTTAAATTGGTTTTCTTATCTATTTTGCAAACCTATGTTAATCTTTGAACCTTAAAAGTGATTAAAAGGATTGAAGAACATGAATTGAAGCTCTAGTGAAAATTAGAATGAGAATTCTTCATTGATTAAGAAGATAAATAACTTGAGTGCTTAAAGATTTTTCTTGATTATTTCATCATTGTGCTTGAAATAACTTATTGTTTTGAGGGTTACTAAGACAAATTCGTATGATCTCAAGGGTCAAAGAGATCAGTGCAATCAACTACGTAAAGCAATTCATCATGAGATCTAGTGAACAAGAAATCTTCAGATATAGTTATGGAATTCAGTAGGTAATCTATAAGGTGTTCTTGTATTTGCTCTTTATTACTAATTGATTTAAACCTAGTGAAAAGGATCTGTAGTTTTTACTCTAGTTTGGGCTTTTCCACATGAATCTTGTGCATTTATGTTGCTTATTGTTTACCATTCATTATTTTCTATTAAGTCTTCTAATAACAGGTCGTATAGTCCATATTAGGGTTTGCCCTAGATTTTTCAATATATATATATTTATATATATATATATATATGTTAGGTTTTTATTTGTTGGCAATTGTGTACAAAATATTCTAAGTGTATTTTTTCATGTATATGAGCTTTACACAAGTCTAGAATATCTCTACTTTGAAGAATTGCAAGATTATTGGAGAAAAGCCGTCGAGTTCACACCGCGTTCACAAACGCGTTCGAACGCGGAATCTGCGTTCACACAGACAGAGAGCCGCGTTCACAAGCGTGTTCAAACGCGGGTACTACGTTCACATAGACAAAGAGCCGCGTTCACAAACGCGTTCGAACGCGGGTACTGCGTTCACACAGACCGAGAGCTACGTTCACAAACGCGTTCGAACACAACCTGAAGAATTCAAGTTGTCGCGTTCGAACGCACTCGGGCCCGTTCGAACGCACCTGAGTTCAAGTCATGCCGTTCGAACGCACCCGGGCCGCGTTCGAACGCACCAACAAAGTTTGATAAAATTGGACTTTCATGAGTACGGATAAGACTTGGATTTGTGAGTACGTATAAGACTTGGATTTGACTCTATCTTGGAGATCTTATATAAGGATTGTGAAACCCTATCTCTAGGGTGTTGAAGAAGCATTATTGAAGGAGACTTCTTGAGGCTACATCGGTTCTTCAACTAACAAGGTTCCACTCATCTACAAAAGTTAATCTTTCGTCTTAAGGGCTATCTAGACGAAAGATCAATCTCGAGGGTTACTGAGATTGGACTTCAATCACAAGAAGTAGTGAATCGTGGGTTCTAGCGATCAAGACTGAGAGGAACAAAGTCGTTTGGATCGACGGGTTGTTTTGTGAGTCAGTCTTGTAACTGCTACTATTCTAGTGATTAGTTTTGATCCGAGTTTGGATCTGTGGTTTTTTCCCGTTTGGGTTTTTCCACGTTAAAATCTTGGCATTCATCTCTGCTTTCATTTTTAATATTTCTTCCAATTTTTACTTAAGCGAACGAGCGAGATCATTGCCTAGTGTTTAGATACATACGTGTGTCTAGGGGTTTTTCAATTGGTATCAGAGCAGGTTCTCTCACCCTTTGAGAGAGATCAGATAGGCATGGATTTTCATAGAGATGGACCATCATCTATTAGACCTCCTATCCTAGATGGATCAAATTATGGATATTGGAAAGCTAGGATGAGAGCTTACTTGAAGTCTATGGATGAACGAGTATGGTTTGTCGTTGTGAACGGTTGGAGTCCACCAATGTACATGGTGGATGATAAACTTGCTGATAAACCGATAGAGTCATGGGATAGGTCAGACTATGAAAAAGTTGGATGGAATAGCAAGGCAATAAATGCAATTTTTAGTTGTGTTTCCTCGAAAGAATTTTGAAGAATTTCTACTTGTGAGATAGCAAAAGAAGCTTGGACGATCTTAGAAACTACTCACGAAGGAACTATGGCTGTCAAACTTTCTAAACTTCAGAGGTTGACTACTAGTTTTGAAACTCTACGTATGGAGGAGAATGAGACATTTGATGAGTTCTATGCAAAGCTGAGTGATATAGTCAACTCCAATTTCAACCTAGGAGAGAAAATTCCTGAAAATAGAATTGTCCGTAAGATCCTTAGGTCTCTTCCAGAGAGGTTTCAAGCGAAAGTTACAGCTATTGAGGAAAGTAAGGACATCGATTCTATGAAAGTTGAACAATTAGTAGGAAATCTACAAACATTTGAGTCCAGCCTTTCAAGACCGAGGAAGTCCAAAGGGATTGCCTTATCCACAGTTGAACAAAGTATAGAGGAGTCTGATGATGAAGGTGATTTAGATGTTGAGATGTTGGCCATGTTCGTTAAAAAGTTCAATAAATTCTTTCGGAAGCCAAACAAGTTGAATGCTGAAAAACTTGAGAAAAGCAAAGCCTTTGTGAAAAAGAAGAATACTGCAAGTTCGAACACAGGTGTGAGCAACAATGGTATCAAACAGAAAATTAAGAATTCTGAGAATAAAGTTCGATGCTTTGAATGTTCTGGTTTTGGTCACATAGCACAAGAATGCCCTAATCGCCTTAAGAAGAAGGGTAAAGCTATGAAAGTTACTTGGGATGACTCAGATGAATCTAATGATGATTCTGGAAAAGACGAAGAAAACTTTGTAGCTTTTGCCTCTTCTCTACTTAATATTGATTCCGTTATTGATACTGATAGTACAGATGATCATGATATATTACCAGCTGAAGAAGATGAATCTGAAATTCAAAATGCATATAATGACCTGTACCTAGAGTCGTTTAAACTCAAGAAAAGCAATCTTAGACTACATCAATGACTCAAGGTAATTGAACCAGAAAGAATTCAATTTGAGGAGAAGTACAAATTGGAGCTTGAACGTGTCAAAGACCTTTCTGAACAACTTGACAATGCAAAAAATAAAATGAAGGCTGATGAAATTGAACTAGCGTGATTGAATAAGGAAGTGACATTTCTAAAAGGGAAGAACAAACTTGATGAGATTCTAAAAGCTCAAATCTCTGGAAAAGACAGGTATGGTGTTGGATACACTGGTAATTCAAATAATAACAAAACTGTCTTTGTTTCTGCAGGTATACAAAAGGAAGAATACCTGAAGCCATCAACCGCATTTACAAAGCAATCCTGGATGAATGCTTCTAAACTGAAATTGAATCTACAAACTAGTAAAACTTCGACGGTACCAAAGGTAAACTCTAGTCACACTCCTCGACAAAAGGTGAGTAGAAAAAGGTTTGTTCCGACATGCTATCATTGCGGGCATTCTAGGGCATATTCGACCTCATTGCAAACTTTTGCAAAAACCTAGAAGTGCTTTTATTTATGGGATGAAAACAAAGGCCATATGGGTCAAGAAAAGTGATTTGAATTGTTATGTTGTACATACTGCCTTGAAAGCTTTAAATTCTGACTTGTGGTATTTAGACAGTGGCTGTTCAAGACATATGTCAGGCGACAAATCCTTATTTTCTAATCTCGAAAAATATGAAGGGGGAGTTGTGACATACGGAGATGTTAATTCATCCAAGGTAATAGGTAAAGGAAAGGTAAGTATTCCAGGTGTTCCTATTCTTGAAAACGTTCTTTATGTTAAGGACTTGAAAGCAAATCTTCTAAGCATCAGTCAATTTTGTGATGAAGATTATGAGGTAAAATTATCCAAAAATGATTCTACTATTCTAGATCATGGTGGTAATGTTATATGTTATGGATCTAGAACATCTGATAATTGCTATGTTATTGGAAAGTCACATAAACTGAAATGTAACAGTGCCTCTTTCGACATTGCAAATCTTTGGCATCAACGTCTTGGACATGTGAATCACAAGGAATTATTTACTCTGTCTAAACAAGAAGTGGTAAGAGAAATACCTAAGATGAAAGAAATGTCAAAAAAGGTTTGCGGTTCGTGTCAAATTGGAAAACAAACTAGGATTTCGCATAAGAAGGTAAATGCAGCTACCACCGACCGTGTGCTCCAATTAGTTCACATGGACTTGATGGGTCCAACAAAAACGGAAAGTCTTGGAGGTAAACGCTATATTTTCTTAATGGTCGATGATTACTCCAGATATACCTGGGTTGCCTTTCTACGTGAGAAGTCTGAAACCTTTGAAGTTTTTAAATCACTATGCTTAAAATTGCAGAATGAAAAATCTACTATCCTAGTTAGGATTCATTCTGATCATAGTAGAGAATTTGAAAATGAAAACTTTTCTATATTTTGCGATTCTCTTGGTATTCAACATGAATTTTCAGCTCCTATAACTCCACAACAGAACGGGATTGTGGAAAGAAAGAACCGAGTTGTGCAGGAAATGGCTAGGGTTATACTTCACGCTAAAAAGGTTCCTCGAAGGTTTTGGGCAGAGGCAGTCAATACAGCGGTACATGTGATAAATCGTGTTTATCTAAGACCAGGTACAAAATTGACTGCATATGAAATCTGGAAAGGTAAGAAACCTAGTGTTAAATATTTTTGAGTTTTTGGTAGTAAATGCTATATCTTGCGTGATCGAGAATATTTGACTAAATTTGACACTAGAAGTAACGAAGGCATCTTCTTAGGATATTCGAATAATAGCAGAGCCTACAGAGTATTTAATCTTAACAGTTCTACTGTGATGGAATCTGCTAATGTAATGATAGATGAATCCACGGCTGATTTAACTGAAGCTACTCCTATTTCTATTTCTGCAGATACATATGACGAAGAAATAGGAAAGGAGCTTGATCTAAAAATTGAGAATCAGGATGAGGACAAAGTTGAAATGAACAAAGATGACTGCAACGTACCGGAACCATCTGCCAGAGTGAAATCAGACCATCCACTATCACAAGTGATCGGAGACGTAAATGAACCAATTAAGACAAGACGTCAAATCCAAAGTGAGGTATCATTTACTTGTTATACATCTTCTTTTGAACCTAAAAATGTGAAGGAAGCATTGTTAGACGATTCTTGGGTTAATGCTATGCATGAGGATTAGAGCAATTTTCTAGGAATGATGTTTGGTATTTACTTCCTAGACCTAAGAATATGAACGTCATTGGAACAAAATGGATTTTCAAGAATAAAAGTGATGAACATGGCAATATAGTTCGAAATAAAGCTAGACTCATAGCATAGGGATATACTCAGGTTGAGGGTATAGATTTTGATGAGACATTTGCTCCTGTTGCTAGATTAGAATCTATTCATATAATGCTTGCTATTGCTTGTCACTTAAAATTTAAATTGTTTCAAATGGATCTTATGCATAGTCATTTTGAGATGAGCATGATGTGTGAGTTGAAGTTTTTTTGAGACTTCAAATTACTCAATTGGAAAGAGGGATATTTATCGCTCAAACCAAGTATGTTAAGGATCTAGTGACTAAATTTGGTTTAGAAAATGCAAAACATGCTAGAACTCCTATGAGTACAACTACCAAACTAGGTAAGGATATTTCAGGACAAAGTGTTGATCAGACACTGTATAGGAGCATGATTGGTAGTCTTTTGTACTTAACTGCTAGTAGACCTGACATTGCATTTAGCGTCGGTGTGTGTGCTAGGTTTCAGTCTGAACCTAAGGAGACACATTTGTATGCTGTGAAACGTATCATAAAATATGTCGGTGGCACAGTTGACTTAGGTATCTGGTTTACTTATGACTCGGGAGCTATCATATCTAGATACACGGATTCTGATTGGGCAGGTTCATGTGATGATAGAAATAGTACCTCTGGTGGATGTTTTTATATTGGAAATAATCTGGTTGCTTGGCACAGTAAGAAACAAAACTCGATATCTTTATCTACTGTGGAGGCCGAGTACATTGCAGCGGGTAGTTGTTGTTCTCAGTTACTATGGATGAAACAGATGGTCAAAGATTACGACATTGAACAAGATACTATGGTGCTTTATTGTGACAACATGAGTGCTATTAATATATCGAATAATTCTGTTCAACACTCGCGTACTAAACATATTGATATCAGACATCATTTTATACACGAGTTAGTTGAAGACAAAATAATAGCACTAGAACATGTTGAGACAGAGAAACAGTTGGGTAATCTATTTAGAAAACCTTTGGATTTACAGAGATTTGAGTATCTTCGTACTTTTTTAGGCATTTGTGCTTTGGATTGATTTTCTTTTTGTTTTGTTTGCGTGTTTTGGTTTGCATGTTTCATTTTTTTACTATTTTCGTTTTGTTTTATTTTAGGTTTTCTTTACTCTAAAATTTTCTTTTGTTTTTAGTTTCAGATTTGTCGAGAGTGTTTGTCATAAAAAAAAAATTTTGATGCACTCCTAGATTCAATAATATACTCTTGACATATAAATATGATTTTTCTCTTGATTATGAGTTATTATAGTCAATTTTGTCATCTTGTAGTATATTGTATCATTTCTGAGTTATTCACTCTCTCGACTTCTATGATAATTATACTGAAATTAATGCACTCATAACGTGTGTAAATTCTTGAGTGAGTATGACATCATGAAATTCTTTTTAAATAGCTCACTATTGACCTTGATTTGCACAGCTTGACCTCATGCTTAGTCATCACAAATGTGCTCATAAAAGATCAATGAAAAGGGCTACAATGAGTTAGTGTGAAAGCCATCTTGTTTAGAGTCCAGTTTGACTCAGTACATTACTTGCAAATTAAATAAAATTTTTTGCTACTTGTGTATATATTCTCGCACATTGTTTGATTTGTACTATAAGAAAAGGGCTACCTACTCATGTGTGAAAGCCATCATTGCACCTATATGGTTTATGTATAAAAAATAATACAGGAAAAATTCCTGTTCGGTTATGGCGAATAAGTCGAAAAGTGCAAATTTAAATACTAAGTCAGTTTGACTACTGTGTTGTATCATTGTTTAAATAGGAAAGTTTATTTAAGAAGAATGTTTCATATTATCTATGCTCACCTTGCATATGTATATTGTTATGATCAATCAAGATTAATTTAATTTTGAGTGATGCATTAGAATTGATTATAATATGCTCTTGATGATTTGATTGATCTATGTATGACTTATTTCATTTGATTGTCATATTCTATGTCTTGAATATATTTTGAATTTTCTAGAAGTGCATCTCCAAAAAGATTTTTGATTTGTTTTAGTTTTAATTTAAAGAAAAAAAAGAAAAAAAAGGGGCATTCGAACGTAGATTTTTGAGTTCGAACGCGGTGACTGGCGCGTTCGAACGCGCATACTAGTGCATTCAAACACACTCAAGGATTCTTTAAATATTGCGTCTGAACCCAAGGGTTTTTATCTTCCATCTTCCAAACCCTAGAAACCCATCATTTCCTTCCTCTCAAATCTTCAAGATCTTGATATTTTTCATCAAATTTCTCACTACAAACCCTTTTAGAGGGTAGTTCTCCTCTGGATCTTGCATCTTTCAGCCGAATTTCTGATTTTTTCTTCACTTTTGCGAGGTATGATCATCCATCAATTTTCCTATTTTTTTATTCAATTGTTCTACTATTCGTGGGGTGTCTGTATACTTGGACTCTGATGTTATTCGCGCTGAACTTCGTCTTCCTGATGGTGAGTTCCAGTATCCAACGTCTGCTCCACTTCCTGATGTCGATGAATACGCTGGCACAGTACTGATCAAAGGGGAACGTTGGAAGGGAAACATGATGCCGCATGCGAAACTAACACCAGTGGCTCGCATGCTTCACCTGTTTTGTTTGTCCAACGTTACTCCCAAGACTCGACATTCCAGTATCAGTTTGGATCGTGCATTCCTTCTTCATGCAATGTTATCTGGAGTTTCTGTTGATTTGGATGCGGTGATTTATGATTCGATTCTCATAGCTGCACACAAAGAAGCACCTCGTGAAGGGTTACCGTTTGGCATCTTTATTACGAATTTGTGCATTCAGAGTGGGGTGCGTGTGGATGCTTCAGAACCTTCCATTACTTCGCACAAACCTTTGGATCGGATTGCTCTTAAGCGAAGTCAAGCTCACGACCAGTCGTCTCCTCTCAAGCCGTCCTCTTCCGCCGCTGGTCGCTCATCGCACCTTGACAGTTCTGATGATAGCTCTGACGGTGACACATCTCACTCTGAGGGGTAGTTACCACAGTACTCTACTCGTTTCGATCAGCTTAGTACTCAAGTGTGGGATCTCCATTCGGCAGTGACTAATTTACGAGCTGAGCAAGCTCGTCAGGGGACTGTACTTGACTCTGTGTTGACGATTCTTTAGCATCAGTTTCCTCCGAGTTCCTAGTCTTTGGCATTTGTGGCAGAAAGGGGGAGAGTGTCTAGGTGTCTAGGTGTGTGGGGGGAGCATGGCAATAGGGGGAGTTTATTAGAGTCTTTCTGTCTTTCTAATCTTGCTTATAACTTTGCTTGAAGAAATTGTGAACTTTGTCTGTTTAAGTACTTTTGAACTTATGCTCCATTGATAACTTGTGGTTGGATTGTTTATTCATTTCAAGTTATTTTCACTTGATCTTGGATTGGTATATGTTTATTTGCAGGGATTGATGTGAAAAATATTATAGTCTTGTTGATTGCTCATTTGAAGTCTTTGTAATAACTTGTAACTTAGGTGTTTTGTCACAAATTGCCAAGGGGGGAGATTGTTAGGTTTTTATTTGTTGGTGATTGTGTACAAAATATTCTAAGTGTATTTTTTCATGTATATGAGCTTTACACAAGTCTAGAATATCTCTGGTTTGAAGAATTGCAAGATTATTGGAAAAAAGCCGTCGAGTTCACATCGCATTTACAAACGCGTTCGAACGTGGAATCTGCGTTCACACAAACAGAGAGCCGCGTTCACAAGCGCATTCGAACGCGGGTACTGCGTTCACACAGACAGAGAGCCGCATTCACAAGCGCGTTCGAACGCGGGTACTGCGTTCACACAGACAGAGAGCCGCGTTCACAAGCACGTTCGAACGCGGGTACTGCGTTCACACAGACAGAGAGCCGCATTCACAAGCGCGTTCGAACGCGGGTACTGCGTTCACACAGACAGAGAGCCGCGTTCACAAACGCGTTCGAACGCGGGTACTGCGTTCACACAGACTAAGAGCCGCGTTCACACACGCGTTCGAACGCAACCTGAAGAATTCAAGTTGTCGCGTTCGAACGCACTCGGGCCCGTTCGAATGCACCTGAGTTCAAGTCATGCCGTTCGAACACACCCGGGCCGCGTTCGAACGCACCAACGAAGTTTGATAAAATTGAACTTTCGTGAGTACGGATAAGACTTGGATTTGTGAGTACGGATAAGACTTGGATTTGGCTCTATCTTGGAGATCATATATAAGGATTGTGAAACCCTATCGCTAGGGTGTTGAAGAAGCATTATTGAAGGAGACTTCTTGAGGCTACATCGGTTCTTCAACTAATAAGGTTCCACTCATCTACAAAAGTTAATCTTTCGTCTTAAGGGCTATCTAGACGAAAGATCAATTTCGAGAGTTACTGAGATTGGACTTCAATCACAAGAAGTAGTGAATCGTGGGTTCTAGCGATCAAGACTGAGAGGAACAAAGTTGTTTGGATCGACGGGTTATTTTGTGAGTCAGTCTTGTAACTGCTACTATTCTAGTGATTGATTTTGATTCGAATTTGGATCCGTGGTTTTTTCCCGTTTGGGTTTTTCCATGTTAAAATCTTGGCGTTCATCTCTGCTTTCGTTTTTAATATTTCTTCCAATTTTTACTTAAGCGAACGAGCGAGATCATTGCCTAGTGTTTAGATACATACGTGTGTCTAGGGGTTTTTCAATATACACACATATGTCTAGTGAAATGATTGTTGTTATATGCTTCTGTAATAAATCATTGATCTAACTAAATAACTAAAGAAAGTAGATATAGACCTTTCCCCTTTTCTTTGTCTCAAGTTGATGGATCTTCTCACTTTGAAGATTTCCCATGTTGATAATTCACATTCCACTTGACCAAGACTATTTCTAATTGTTTTGTTTTGAATCAAAGATATCCACGGAGGTCAATTCACCCTATTCAAATACACAACCAAGAGTTACTAGATTCTCTTTCAAATAAGCCTTGGATTAAGAAGAAAGTCTAGAATGGCAATAGATGTCTATATATATACATGAATGTACACACTAACACTAACCCTAACTGCAAAAGTATCATCGCGACAAAGATGAAGTCTAATTACTACGTGCACATGGTACAGATATCGAATACACCTTCAGCGATCATCCATGATATTTACAAGTAGATCAAGGTAGTAAAAAAAAGTTGCACGATGTGTTAGAACACTTAAAGATCTGAAAATAAAAGTCTTATCTTCTATTTATTTACAACTTTAATCTTTTACTTTGCAAAACGAATAGATAATATTCATGCAATTTTAAGTAATAGCAAGTTAATGAATACAAAATGTACAATTGAAAAAATGTATGATTAAATCACACAACTTGCGGAAGAATGTACTTGGAAAGAGAATAAAAAAAACATAACTAAATCAAGTCAAAAAATTTCATATTCGGTATTTGCTACAACAAAATCAAAATTTTCTACAGTGCCGCAAAGTGGCATCTAGTTAGCACTCAAATGGCATCTAGATGATGCATAGAAAAATTGTTTCACAAACTTAAGTGTCATGTTGTCCGCATGGCATGTGCAGAACTGAAATTGAAAACTTTGAAACCTATTCGAACTTGGAGATTACTTTGGTGGATTCCCCTAATATGAAGCAAATACATTCCTCATTTATATATAAGTGATCTAAAGACTAAGCAAAAGTGTCTCAACTCACAGGATAGGGGCTTCCAAATAAACATCTATGAGTTCTAGGATCCATCATGGAGCATATTTCCTATCAATTGTGAGAAGACTCATCGTCATATATCTAAGAGCTGAAACAACAATCGTTGATCCTCAATTGCACCAAAGGAGCTGAATTGAATTGTCTTCAATGATTTCTACCACCATTGACATGTTGTATTTGAGCATTGAGCCATCGCTCGAGTGCTCACCAAAGAGAAGCTATCTACTTCACAAGGATAGTCAGTCAGGTAATTCATATTCAAGAGGTTACGTAAACTCCACCACCATGTGTTGGGGGAGGTTAGGTTTATAATCTTTTCCTCTATATGCAAGAAACATCTTCTAGCTACATTAGAAAATGTGCTGTGGTGTGTTTGTCATGTCTTCTTTTTTTACTTTTACTCAACTTTGTTTTGTACTCTTACTCAAATTTTGGCTCACCGACTTGAATTTTATTTTCATAGTTAGAATAGTATTAGACTTTCTTTCAAGTCGCGGCAACCAAAGCTGGTAATCCGAAATTAGGTCCAAATCTATCGTTGTCTGTAATTTCTTGAAGCACCTACATGTTCTCCGCAGTCATCGCATTCAAATTGATGAAGGAAGAGCACATCATTGACATCAAGGACTTGATGTCAAGGTCTGATATGCTTGACCTTTCCACCTAGGCACCCTAGATCTTAGATTTCATCTAGAAATTGGGTAGTGTGAATATTCAATGAACGTTATTGTGATAACCATGCCTCAATTCAATGAAGAAAGATGAAGGGATAGAGGTGACAAATTTCATGATTGTATGACACCCACCATTTCTAGAAACTCTGAGGTCTCATTATCTCTTTCCTTCTTTAAAGAGATGAAACCTTCGAATTTAGCAGTGGCTCTTAATGAATTATTTCTTAGAGAAGGATTCAAGCAGTTATGATCCAGCTAAGAATCTTCCTTGGGCAGCAAATAATGGCGATTGTAGTTGTTTGGATGTGGTGCACACTGAAGTCTAGTAGGTGTGCGTCGAGCTCATGCTGGCCCACGAGTTGTGGACATGGGTAGTGGTCAGCTCTTATAGTGTTGTGCACAATGATACGATCTCCCCTTTAGGCAAAGGTTCGATCTATCCCAATTTTCAGATTTGGACAGGATTTGACACGAAACTTTGAAAATAGATCCGAAAAGACGCAGCCATCGGATCGACATGAAATTTTGATATGTTGTAGCCTCGAAAAGAGCTTTCCAATAAATCTATTTCAGGCAAATCAGACGGTGGGGTTTCAAGATATCATCCAATCAGTAGGCGAACATCAGATATATAACATACACTTTGTCGATGCTCGAGACGTCATCGGTGAAGTCCGAATCGCATCAATCCACCACGCTTCCATACACCTTGTCCTCAAGGTGATTCGAGTCAAACTTGCTGTGTTCGGTGGGTCATTCTCAGTCGAGCTTGGATACTTGTACTCCTACTGGCCCAAGGTGGGATTCTAGTACGTCTACATTGAGTCCACTTGGTCTTGGGTGGTCGACCAATTGACTCAATGTCAGTTCAGCTATGGAAATCTAGTGCATCCAATTGCGCTCAAGAGGTCGAGGTAGATATAGTTGGGGGATCCTGATTAGGTCCACCGAGTGACTTGAGTTAGGTTCAACCAGCCGAACTGACTGTTGGTTGTGCTCATAATCGTTCTACCCACTCCATGGATTAGGATCGAAGTCAAATGTGTCCAAGTATAAGCAAACTCGACTTATGTCAAGTAGAGGGTTTCTGATTAGGTCCCTTATTTGACTTAATTGAGTCCCCAAGTCTAGAGATGACTCACAATTGACTTGACCCCTTTGGCTCTTAGGTCCAACCTAGCTCATGTCTAGCAATTTAACCTGGTCAAGCCTAATCATGTGGCCATCTTGAAATTCTAACCACTTAGGGTTTTCAAAAAAAAAATCAAATCCCTAATATTTCTCCCATAATTCTATCTCCATCAGTCATTGCCATAGGAGTTGCACCTCCGGTAATTGCTCTAGCAGGGTTCCCGGCGGTGTGGTGGCGGTCGGTGGTGATGGAAGGTCGAAGTTGGCCCAAAAATGAAATCTTCATGTCCTTCTTATCTGTCCTGTTGCAGCCATGGTAAGGAGCCTTTGGCTATCTAGAATACGAAAATAGCTGCCGATGAGGTCCCTCTTGGGGTGGCAGTGGTTGACTTCTGTGGAAGGCGGAGGTTGACAAAAACAAAATCTTCATCTCCTTCTTCTTCATTTAGTCGCAGCCATGGCAGGAAGCTTTCTACCGTCTGGGTGAGAAAAGCAGCAACCCATGAGGCCTTTATGGGGTTGTCAGCGGCCGGTGCTGCCGTGGGTGGAAGATCGCGATCTTCTCCTTTGAGTTGTAGCTCGGTGGGGAGCTACAACATTATCTCCGGTGATGACGTTATCATGGTCGATCGTCGATTGACCGAGGAGAATGGTGGAAGGTCGCTGGAGGCCATATGTGATTTCTTCCTAGTTGCCGACTCATCGTGGTTGCATAGGGAGGTGGTGTAAAGTGGCCCAAGTGTGAGAACTCGCAGTTCCGGTTCATCTCCCTCACCACTGATGAGGGATATCCAGCGACCATGCGTGGTCTTCCTCCATTCAATAGTGGTTCGCACCGTTGTTGACTCATCGAAGAACTTCATTCTGACGTCGAAAGAACCTTTCCAATCGTCAAGCTTGCTGGAGGAAACTACTGCATTGAAGCTGGACTCTTCGCCATTTCTATAGGGATCGGGAAGGGTGCAGCCAGCCTTTTGTGGTTTGTCGGCCAGGTCTCCAGTGCATGGGAAGATGTGGATGTTCCATTATAGCTAGTGGCAATTCATTGCGGCTGACCATGGGTCGGGGTGTAGAAGCTCGATCTTGTTGGATAGCTAAACTCTCCCCATGCTGGGAGGATGTTGGGTATGCTGCGGAGGGCTCCCCATGCTGCCTTGCATTTGCCATACTTGTTGAAGAAGGTTTCGACCACGCCCATATTTTCTGCATCATCTCCATCCTAATCTAATTATTGATGGCCATCTGTTCGGAAAGAGACCCAAACATGGCTTGAAGTCCTCGCAACCATTTTCCCCTCCTCTATTGGGGAAATCTCATCTTCCTCATCTCGCCGTGCAGCCATGGCTCTGGTTGTCGTCATAGGAAGTGTGTGTCCGAGGAACGGTGGCTCTGATACCAGCTTGATACGATCTCCCTTTTAGGCAAAGGTTCAATCTATCTCGATTCTCGGATCTAGACACAATTTGATACAGAACTTTGAAAATAGATCTCAAATAATGCAGTCGTCGGATCGATGTGAAATTTTGATATGATGTAAACCTCGAAAAGAGCTTTCAAAAAAATCTTGTTTTAGGTGAATTGGACGGTGGGATCTCGAGATACCGTTTGATCAGTAGGCGAACGTCAGGGAGTCTGTCTTTGGATTTGTGGATGGAGGCACGAGATCCATGATGATGGTGGAGGATGGTGGACCGGCGATAATGGGATGGCACCGATGAGTAAGTGGAGGTGGAAGGGTTATGGATAATAGAAGGGTTATGGCAAAGTGATAGATAGATTGGAAGAAGGAGGGGAGTGGCCGCCCCTGAGGGACTAGGGTAATTGGCCGATCGAGGGATACTCAAAGCGGCGTCGCCGGGGAATGAGAGAATGAGAGAATGAGAGAGAAGAAGATGAAAGAGACAAGGGCAAAACTCAATTCATTCAATAATGATTCCATGGTTGCCATCCACACCTTTGGAGGCTAACCAATCAATTCAAAAATGGCAATTATTAACCCTAAAATAGTAGATTTTTGCTGATCGCGTTCGAATGCGCTCGATCGCGTTCGAATGCGCTCGATCGCGTTCGAATGCGCTCAATCGCGTTCGAACACACATTTTGCATTTTCTATATTTGCGAACCTGATGCAGACGTTCACAAGCGCATTCGAACACAATCCATCCGCATTCGAACGCACATTTCACGTTCTCTATTTTTGCGAACGTAATGCAGGCGTTCACAAGCGCATTCGAACGCACTATATCCACGTTCGACCGCGACATATAGAAAACTTATTTTTCTATGAAATAAACACTAAAAGAAGAATAAAAGACACCCTTAAAGTGTATCCATGCTCGAGACATCATCGGTGAAGTCTGAATCGTATCACACAATAAGAAATAGTACTGTCACGGTGATGGGGAAAGCCACTAAGAGGGTGTGACAAGATAGAAAAGAACTTATTAGAACTGTTACGAACCAGATCTGGACTGATCCAGTGATAAAAAAATTGTGAAAATATATATGTATGTAGTCTTAGAAGTTAGGGTTCTAATCGATCTTATTTCAAGAATCTGACGTCTCGATGAAAAGATATTAATTAAAAAGTCGCGCAAGGTCAAATAGGGAGAACGGTAATTAACCGACGTTGCGGCGGTCGTAGGAGGGTGGTGGACAGCTAAGGGTGGTGGTGGACGGCCGTATGATATGGTGGCTATTGGTGGAAGAAGATGGCTAGGGTTTGGCAGATTAGAGTGCTTCTACGGCTACGATATACTTCTAGAAAGATAAAGGCGATTTAACGGATACGGTAAAAAATAAGGACGAAAATATTAACTTCGCTAAACTCGAATTCCTTCAATGGTCATTATCAACTCATGTCCACTCCTATTTATAGAAGTAAAAATCCCTAGCAGATCGGATCCACATAGGATTATCTGACTTATTTAAAATTCAAAATAATAAGATAAAGCTAACTAACTAACTTGACTCAACTCGACTTGACTCGATTTAACCCATATGGTTGGACTGTAACAATCCACCACGCTTCGGACACCTTGTCCTCAAGTTGACTAATCTCTCACGTCCTTATACTCACACGACTTGTCGTGCCAATCAGTGGATTCAAATTCATCTTCCTCATGTCCGCCTAGGAACATGATGTGGGCTAGCTGGTGCTTGCATTTATGATCGGGGATAAATCGGTCATCATAGTAGAAATACATGCCTTTTCTTTGGTGCTCTTCCAAGTCATTGGGTACAAAGTTGCAAGTTGAGTGAGGGCAGGTGCTGAACCATCAGTGCAAGTTGAGTGAGGGCAGATGTTGTCTCTAGTGGCCCGTCTTTTTTTCTCTCCTCCTTGCAGATCTGATTCAATTGATCCAACTTGGACTCTATTAGAACAGCTAAAGAGAAGGCCTCGTTAGAAGTAGTTGGCCTCAAAGCCTTAACCTCAGCCTAAATGTCAAGCTTGAGCCTACTAATGAAGCTACTCTTCAAGGCCATGGGTTTGGCTCATGTTGCTCATGCGCTGCATGTGGGTTCAGTTCAGTTTGATGGCGTGGGCCTATTAGTTTATTTCACCATTCATCCTCGACCTCATACTCGTGCTCAGGTTATGTTCATGGGTTCCAAATTGGTTTGCACGAGGTGGTCAAATTTGTTCGCAAAAATTTGGCCTGCCTTGGAATTTTGATGCGAATCGGATCAGATCGGACCACATCAAGGGGAGATTGGGCTCAATGGATTGAGTCTAGTTATCTTATTTGCTTATTTGGTTTAGTTAGAGTCTTAGTAGGTTAGAATTTTATTTAATTAGCTAAATCTAGCTCTACGCAGTTTTGGAAAAATATTTGTAGAATATTTGTTTGGCTTGATCCGATTCATAGTGGTTGGGATTCAAATCGGCACGGGATTTGGGATCCGCGGGTGGAGGCACGAATTCCTAGGTAAAGGATGGAGGTGATGATGGAGGTGGCTCGACAATCGATGATGGTGGCGGTGGTTTGCGCTTGCGGATGCGATTGATGGTTGAAGGCTATGATTGGCCTACAACTGTAGTAAAAACCGTACGGGAGGTAGAGACGGTTAAGATAAAGAGACAAAGGGGGAGAAGTGGGCTTGCCCTATGAGACTAGGGTGATCAGCGGTACAGGGAGATTAGAAGCTAGCCGAGACTATGCCAACGGAAGAGGTTGGGTGGTAAAGGAGGAGGAGGGAGATGTAGATGTCAGTGGTCTAGTTGAGAGAGATGCTAGGGCAAAAGACAATTAATCTTTTATTCTAAGCATGTCTAGGATACAAGTTATAAGGCTCTATTTATAGAGATTAAATCAAAATGTCTAAAACAAATTTAACCAAACTAGTCTTTCTTATCTTCTCGGATTAACCCTTCATTTTGCTGTAGATAGATTCTGAATATGGAGAAGTTGTGATTACCAAAATTGTAGATTTGGAGGTTGGCGATCTTATCCAATTGGTTTGATATTATTCGAATATCTATAAAATATTCTGAGAATATATTTACAAAACTGCGCAGAGTTAGATTTAGCTAATTAAATAAAATCGTAACATACTAAGACTTTGACTAAACCACATAAGAATAATAAATAAGATAACTATACTTGATCTATCAAGCCCAATGTCTTTCGAGGTGATCTGATCTAGTCTGAATCACATCAATATCCCACAAACGTCAGAATAATATAAAATGAGCTAAATAAGATTGCCAATCTCCAAACATTCATATTCCAAGTTTCTCTAGATTTGGACTCTATCTGTAGTAGAACGAAGAATCAATCCGAGAAGGATAAGGAAGGCTGATTTTGCTGAGTCAATAAGAAAAACCCCTAGACACAAGTATGTATCTAAATACTAGGCAATGATATCACTCGTTCGCTTAAGTAAAAGTCCGAAGAAATATTAAAAACGAAAGCAGAGATGAACAGCAAGATTTTAACGTGGAAAAACCCAAATGGGAAAAAACCATGGATTCAAATTCGGATCAAAACCAATCACTAGAATAGTAGGAGTTACAAGACTGACTCACAAAACAACCCATCAATCAAAACGACTTTGTTCCTCTTAGTCTTGCTCGCTAGAACCCACGATTCACTGCTTCTCGTTATTGAAGTCCAACCTCAGTAGCCCTCGAGATTGATCTTTCGTCTAGAGAGCCCTTAAGACGAAAGATTAAGTTTTGTAGATGAGTGGAACCTTCTTAGTTGAAGAACCGATGTAGCATCAAGAAGTCTCCTTCAATAATGCTTCTTCAACCACCCTAGAGATAGGGCATCACAATCCTTATATATAATCTCCAAGATAGAGCCAAATCCAAGTCTTATCCGTACTCATGAAAGTCCATGATTTTCAAACTTCATTGGTGCATTCGAACGCGGCCCAAGTGCGTTCGAACAGCATGACTTGATCTCAGGTGCATTCGAATGGGCCCGAGTGCGTTCGAACGCGTTTGTGAACCCAACTCTCGGTCTGTGTGAACGCAAGTACCTGCGTTCGAACGCGGTGTGAACTCAACAGGTTTTCTCTAATAATTTTGCAATTCTTCAAACCAGAGATATTCTAGACTTGTATAAAGCTCATATACATGTAAAAATACACTTAGAATATTTTGTACACAATTGCCAATAATTAAAAACCTAACAATATTTATCTCTAGGTCATATTTATCTCTTATGTAAGCACTTCAGGCAAGTCTAGTTAAGTCATGTAAGCCACTAGGCAAAATCAATTAAGTAATGTAAGCCTCTAAGGCAAGTCTAGTTAAGTTATGTAAACCACTAAGACAAGTTCAATTAAGTCATGTAAGCCTCTAAGGCAACTCCTAGTTCAAGTCATATAAGCCTTTAGGATTTGTAACAACCTGCTAAAAAAAAATTTAGCACGACTGTGGCTGGCCTTGTGCCCATGCAAGCTGCATGAGCAGCTTGCGTGGTGAGGCGCCACACGCTCACCGCCGCTGCCATAGCTAAGCGACTGCGACCAGCTAGCTGCGGTGGGCCCCAGCGCCGCCGCCCCCCACCGCCTCTCTTTCTCCCAGCACTAGTATTAGTAATCCTTATTTTTATTTTATTATTTATTTATTTAGGTATTTCTGTCTTAATTAATACAAATAGATTTAGACATTATTTATTTTAATAATAATATATATTCATCAATACAATTATTGTTAATTATAATTAATTAATGATTAATTAGGTTATAAATTATTACACATAAATATAGGCAATACTTATATTTATTTATTTACTTATATGTATATTAGATTAATAGATAGATTTGTAAATTATAATTATTAGATTTCTAGTCTAATATTCTTATGATATACATTTTAAGTAATTCTATTAATTTATTATATATTATTATTCTGCAACAAATAAAATACTAGGCTTATTTAGTTATTTATTAATTATCTTATCGAGTAAAGACTACATAGTCCCTAATTAATCAAGATAGAATATGAATTATAAAATTAATTATAATTAGACCTTTTCTATACTTATAGTTATTTAGCCTTTTATTTTATTTTATTTTGTAATTATATATTTAGAAATATTCTTATATAAAAAGAAACAAACCTGTTCTCCTTATACTATAATTAGTATTTTATAATAATAGTATAATTATAGTATTTGAATTGTATCTATAAGATAGATCTAGTTATGTAATCAAAAATAAAAAAAAAGTGATTCTAAATCTAATAAACCTTTATATTTTACTTGAATTAATTCAAATTAGATAAACAACTAACTTCATGGTACTTAAATATTTTTAGACTCCGAACCCTCTTATGTAAGACCTTGTGGAATCTGACGATGAGTTGATGTTTGACTGATAGACGTGAGAGATGCGTGGTTCGTGTCTTCTGATCAGACGGTGATTAGTCTTATCCCCTAGACGTCTTTCTCAAATTATGTTATATTATATATTATGTACATGCATGTTTAGGCCTCCAGCATGATTATATGACTTTATCTAGAGATGATTACAGTCGAGCATATTTTTATCATGCATTTGATTAGGTTGATTTGGGATATGAGTATGATGATGATATATAGAGATGATGAGAGTTGATTATACTGTTATAATTGATTTGTAGCATGAGTATGCATGTGTTGACTACATGATCGAAGACTATATTGCATTATTTTTCTCTTGATTCCTATTCCACCTAAATTCCTATTATGTATTGATTTGTTATCGTACTGGATATATGTATATGTTCTGTCATTTAGAAGGAAAGCATGAAATGTGATTGATAGGATAGTTGATAGAAAGCGTGAGGATACCCGAGTGGGCGCGAGGGTTAGGACGCTTTTCGTGGATGATTGATCGCTCGACATAGTTGCGATCCTATTGGACTTACGTCCGAGGTCATTAGTTTGAGTGCGCAGAAAACATTCGGACACATGCCGTTCGTCAAGGGATATGTGGCGAGTTATCCTCATGAGATTTCTATTAGCTAGAAGCGTGCCCGGTCTGGATAGATGTTTATACACTTAATGGATGGCAGGGTATGGTTATATTTGAGATACTCCTTGCGGATGGCAGAATATGCTCTGAGCCTTTGGGCATGATGTTGAGATTGGGTACCGGGTGTTGACTATGCATAGTGGTCTAGTATGATAATGACATATAGAGCTGACATTGATGACTGAGATGTTGAGAAATGCATATGATTTCATTATCATTTGATTACCTAATTATCAAGTAGTCAATATACATCATATATGGTTGTATTTGATATCATAGCATCGTCATGGTCGACATGCATCATGTGTCATATTTGAGAGAGAATTATGATGATAGTATAACATAGAAATTTGTTTATTCATTATCGAGGATTATACAATTTATCAGTCATGACATGTTATCTATTTTTTATTTATGTATTATTGAGGAACATTCATATACTCATTCATGATATGATGCTCTTTTTATTTGTATTTTTCCAGTACATGATTTACTCTCTGTTTGGCATCACTAATTCGGGGTAAGGTCTATTCACTGAGCCTTTTGCTCATGACTCTCTTATTTTTTTTCTAACCCCTCCGATATGTGGTACGTGATAGCGACTTGAGATATCTTGAGAAGATATTTTAGAGCAATGATGAGGTGAGTTATAGATGCGAGATTATATAGATGATAGTTTATATAGAAATTGAGTTGTACTAATATTTGATATTTGTACTCTTTTGTATTAGACAATGATTTATATAATACAGGTCGAATCAAAGTGTAATATTGTATTAACTGTTTTAATTGTATCTTGATGGTTTGTTGTAGCCTGTGTGGGTCCTGCCAGATTATGTAGTGGTCTAGTGTATATTATTGTGGACTTGGATATTCTTATGTTAATAGGTTTATTTGGTTATTAGTATGATTTATTTCATGATGGATTATGTGATCATGGATAGATTAGCAGGTTTTATTTGATGATGTTATGATTATATGTGCACAGGAGCATCTGTGCGTGATGAGCCTCGCTCGTCCTGTTGCGCGTGTCGTGTGGGCGCGTGGGCATGCACGTGCCCGTGCCAACCGAGGGCATTACAAGGTTAGTCTAAGGCAAGTCCTAGTTTGAGTCGTGTAACCCCCAAACTCTAAACACGTGCATGGCACGAGCCCACATGGCACGTGCGTGGCACCTGACTATTTGGTTAGTTATTGACAATCAAATATACCTGTATCAACATAATAATTTTATCCACAACATCTAAACTAAGAATAACTGAAGTTTAACTATCAACAGCATATAGATAACCCTACTTGGGCCCCACATAGGCCACAACACATCATCAAGAGCTTTTCACAACTACATATACACAACAGTGGTATAGTATAATTTACCTGCTAGGATATAAGATAAGGATAAAGACACACTTTGAAAGATGTCAACTTATACATCAGATAACATAACTCATCTATTATATAACACTAACCACACTCTATTATGAGCTAAAGATTCAATGAATAGATCTTACCCCGAATCAGTAAAGCCAAACAGAGAATAAATCAAGTACTAGATAATATGAATCAGAAAGAATCATCATGCTATGAATGAAACATATAAGCAAGTCCTCAATAATCCCAGATTTATAGTAAATGTCATGTTATAACTGATCAAGAACAGAAACTCTTAGTAATGTATAAATAATCTCTATGTCATACTATCATTGTGTCACTCTCACATATAACACACATGATGCATGCCGACCATGTCATGATGTCAAATGCAATGGTATATAAATTATGATAATTACTCAATAATTATATGAAATTCTTAGTATCACAATCATCACCGACATCTCAGTATAACACCATCATGCTAGATCACTGTGCATAGTGAACACCCAGTACCCGATCTCAACATCATATCTGAAGGCTCAGAGCATACTCTACCACTCGCAAAGAGTATCTCAAATATAACCATGCCTCGCCGCCCGCTAGGGTATCAACAACAATCTAGACCGGGCACCTTCCTAGATGATAGAATCCTCGTGAGGATAACTCGTCACATATGCCCTGGCGAGTGGCATGTGTTCGAATGTCTGTTGCGCACATAGACTAACAATCTTGGATGTAAGGCCAGTAGGATTGCGACTATGTCGAGCGATCAATCATCTCCAAGCAGGCCCTAACCCTCGTGTCCACTCAGGTATCCTTACGCTTTCTATCAACTATCCTAGCAATCACATTTAATGCTTTCCTTCTAAATGAGAGATCATATGCATATATCTAGTACGATAACAACAAGTCAAGATAAAAATAATGCAATGTAGTCTCCAACCATGTAGTCAACACATGCATACCCATGCTAATCTATCACATGCATACTCATGCTAAAAATTGAGTAGACATAAAATTATAACAGTATAGTCATTTTAATCATCTTTATTTATCATTATCATACTCATATCCAAGATCAGTCTAATTACATGCATGATAAAAATATGCTCGACTATAATCATCTCACCAAAACGACTATAGTAGTACCTATCTATCTGAGCATCAGTAGATGTAATCGCCAATGAAAACCAGTCTGTTTCATCTATTTTGTCCAGATCCTCCTTTTCTTCCGAATAAAGGGAAGGGTCTTCTTCGGTGGATCCCTCTCCTTTTTGAAGCAGATAGTTCACAGTGCTCATTCTCTCAAAAAAGAAAAAAGCGGAACCCTACAGCTTATATATCCGTCGGATCGGTCGGTTCGTATATAAAGTTAGCTAAGGCTCACGGCCACTTTTATCTGTAAGGAAGAGGAAAAAGGAAAGGGAATTAATAGCAGAGATCGCATGCTTCCGAACAGTGACTCTGATTCCCCTCCCTCCTTATTCTTTCGATTAGTGCTCTCCATACTACCGGGGAGGTGAATCAGAGCAGAGGAATCAGATTATAACTGATCAGTATCAATTAAAAAAAAAATTGACCAGCACTCTAACCAACTGAGCTATTTCCCCTTGACTAAAAAGCAAAGAGTGTTGCCTTTTTCTTCCCGTAACCGACTTTACTTTCTGCCCAAGCAGCAGTGCTTTCCAATGGGAGCTTTAGCTCTTTCAATTCATCCTCTTGTGCCGAGGAGGCAGTCCAGCCAGGCCGAGAACGAAGCAGTCTCTTATTGGATTTCCTTGTCCGAACTCAAGTGGTAGCTGACGAAACTCGAGCCCCGAAGAAAACCCCCCTCTCCCTCGGACTCAATCTTTGTCATCCTCCGTGAAGCCACTCTATTTTCACTTTTTCCGGCCGTATTTTGCAGAGGATCGGCCTTTACCAGTAAAACAGCCTTCCCCACAACGGGCTATGTATTTCGATGACGATCTTCACCCTTTCCCGGGGAAACAAGTTATCTTCTCTTTCTGTGTCTATCAATCCTAAGGGTGGCTCGCCAGCCCGACTTACTTTCGTCACATGTCCGCCTTCTTGTCGCCTTCCTCTTTGGCCCCTCAAGAAGGATTTCGTCCTTCTTCCTTTGATTCTGATATTTTGCTTTTTTTAACTGCCGAAATGGGAATTCTCTTTCTCAAGCACACCCGAACAATGATAGGACATGAGGCAAATCTGATTATAGTCTTTCTTGCACAACGGGAAGAGAAGGAAGCATGGAAGAATTTTGTATTCGAATCCCAGCCATTGCACTCTGGATTTTTGCTTAGCAGGGAATAAAACGAGTATTATTGTCGACATAGCGTCAACGTCATTATAGAATGAACTTCCATCCCCTTTGATGAAACGTGTCATTGGGTCAAGAGAAGTTCCCATCGAAGTTCAATATGAATCTTTGGGTACTTATCATGAGATTTATGGTCACTATCTAATGGTAGGAAGTCATATTATCATGCTAGAGGCAAAAATATGCATATACATAAATATATAATATATCCTAATTTGAGAAATGCATCTAGGGGATAAGACTACTCACCACCATTGTAATTACCAAACAACCACTCGTTCACGCTGTTACGACAACGATCAAGCCTCAGTAGCTAAGTCCACGGGGTCTTGAATAGGGGGGTCAGAATCTGAAATTATTTATAACAAATAATGTCAGTCTTTCTATTAATTAAAATTAACCCAACTAAAAGATAATTTCTCGTGGTAATCATGTACTCTTCATTCCTATATTTGTTTTGTTATTTATTAACCATATTATTTAATAGTGTATTTAAAATATAATTATCTGCCTATTATTTTTTTTTGACAATTATGAAAATAAAAATTAAGTTACTACAAATAATTACGCAAGAATATACGTATATAACCCTAATAATTACTATTACCTATCTAGGATTAATATAGTAATTTATGTTGTAGGTATTTTGCTAAACATGATATAATTAGATTTAATTCATATAAATTAATTACATTAGATTAACTAAACTAATTAAATAACTAATAACATAATCAAATATACTTTAAATAGTAATCAACAATATGCATATATATATATATATATATAAACTATACTTCATGCTGGGCTCAGCCCAGCACCTCATTGCAGGGTGCTACCTGAGAGAAGGAAAGGAGGGATGGAGGAGGAGGAGGAAGAGAAGAAGAAGAAAAAGAAGAAGAGGAAGAAGAAAAAGGGGAAGAGTGCTGGGTCGCAGGGGAGGGGAACGGCATCTCGCCGGTGGCTCAAACCTTTAGCGGTTCCGAGAGGAAACCGAGAGAACCAGAGAGAGAGAGAGAGAGATAGAGAGAGAGAGAAGGAAAGAGAGGAAGGCTCACCGGTGGATAGAAGGGCTAACGGCGGCTCTTCTCGACGGTCGGTGATAGCTGGGGAACTAAAGGGAGAAAGAGAGAGAGAGTGTGTGGGAGAGAGCTAGAGAGAGAGAGAGAGATCGAGAGAATGAGGGGAAGAGAGAGAGAGAAAAAATTATAGAGAGATGGTCACGCGGTGGCGGTAGAGTGGCCGGTGGGCCGGGTCCCATCTCCACGCGTCACCGTGGCGTGGAGAAGATTGGCTCGGTGGAGGTGCATGGCACCTCCACCGCTGCCACGACATGCATGGAATGCTCGGCATGAGGCCGGCCACAGCGTGGCCGGTTGCATCGTTCCGAGCAAATTAAATTTCTTTTTTTACACTACTTTGGTTATTACAAGTCGTATATGTAACAACCTAGAACTAATAAAAAATATAAAAAAAATTTGTTATGGGAAACTGTGGCCGACCTCGTGCCCATGCAGTAGGGGAGCTGCCTAGGAGTGCCACGCACCCCGTAGCGTTGCCGCAGCTATCCGGCTGCGACCAGCTGGCCGCGGCGGGCCCTAGCACTGCTGCCAACCCCCCACCACCTCTCTCTCTCTCTCTCTCTCTCTCTCTCTCTCTCTCTCTCTCTCTCGTTCCCCTTACCGACGTCAGCCTACAGCCACCGCCGCCGCTGCTTCCACTGACGAGATCCCAAACCCCTTATTTGAGACCTCATGGACCTTGCTAGTGATGTGTGATCGTTTATTGGTGGACATGAGGGATACGTGTGTTGGGTCTTTTGGTCAATGTGAGTAGTCTTATCCCCTAAACGCCTTTCTCAAATTAGGATATATTATATATTATGTACATGCATATTTTGGCCTTCAGCATGATTATATAATTTTATCTAGAGATAATTTCAGTCAAGTACATTTTATCATGCATTTGATTAGGCTAATCTGAGATATGAGTACATTAGTGATATATAGAGATGATTATACTGTTATGATTTTATGTCGGGATGATCTCTATCATGAGTATGCATGTGATAGACTAGTAGAAGTATACATGTGTTAGATACATGGTTAGAGTCGGCATTGCATCATTTTTCTCTTGGCTTCTTTACCACCTAAATTTCTCAGTTGCATGATCTGTTGTAGTACTAGATATATGCATATAATTTATCATGTATAGAAAATCATAAAAATATGTGTATGTAATGTGATATGATGTGATGGTTGAAACGGTATCTGGTCTAGACTAATACTGGACATACTCTTAACGTATGGCAGAGTATGGTGATGGTTGATGGTTGTACTTTTAGCGTATGACAGGATACAACTATCATTGATATTCTCTTAGCGTATGGCAGGGTATGATTACTTTCTTCTGAGATACCCTTAGCATATGGCAGGGTATAATTTATTTACAGAGATACTCTTAGCGTATGGCAAGGTATGCTGTGAACTTGTGGCATGATGAGTATCGAGTTTGGAGCCAGGTACCATAGTCTAGCATGGTGGATGATATTCGGAGTTGAGACGGATGATTGTGACAGTATCAAGTTTTGCTCATGACTCTTTTTATTTCTTTTCTAACCCCACAGATATTATGGTACGTGATACCGACTTGAGATATCCTAATGAGATATTTTAGAGAAAAGATGAGGTGAGCTATAGACGTGAGGTTGTATAGAAGCTAGTTTAACCAGATATTGAGTTGTATTATTATTTATTATATTTGTACTTTATTGTATCAGACGATGATTTGTATAGTACATGTCCAATTATAATACACTCGTGTATTAGTTGTTTAGTTGTATCTTGATGGTTTGTTGTGGCCTGTGTGGGTCCTGCCAGATTAGGTAGTGGTCTAGTGTATATTATTGTGGACTTGGATATTCATATGTTAACATATTTTTTTGGTTGATAATATGATTCATTTGGTGTTGGATTATGTGAGTATGAATATATTAGCAAGTATTATTTGATAATATCATGATTACATGTGCAAAGGAGTGTATCTGTGCATGACGGGCCCCATTCGTCCTGTCGCGTGCGCCGCGCGTGGGCGAGCACGTGCCTATGCCGGCGGGGGCGTTATAGTATAAGAATTTTGGGCTAGCCTGAGTAGGACTCATTGTACCCGACCTCTATATATAAAGTGGCTGGGCTTCTTTATTTATGACGAAATTGAATGGAAGGAATATTGAGTTAAGTTAAGTTAAATTTATTTACCTTAACTTATAGGTAACAAAAAACGGTCTCAAAATTAAATAAGATATGTACAATTAAATTTATCTAAACTAGCCACCATATTTTCCACATATTGCAACTCTATTCTATAATCATTTTCTAGTTTCATTCTTATTGCGGTCGATACATAGATAATAAATATGATAGCCTGGATGTTTCATCACGCGCTATATTTGCGGCTAACCCTATTTGTTAAAGATATTGCAAAGAATGACATAGATAGGTAGGTAATACAACACAATTAATCATCAACAATGCAATATGATGGAAAACATCGATGGATTTTATTAACACATAACCAACACAAAGTACTACACACATGAGATCTCATATTTAAACACACGGAGCATACAAAAGCACGCCACTTTATTTTAATATTATCAAGGCTGACGTGGGTAGTTCAAATATTTCATCGTAGCGATGATGTATCTATATTGGCTTGATTTGCACCCCCTTGATAATGAGTCCACTCTTAGGGTTGGTATTTGTGGTCTCGCGCATTGAGAAGTTAATTAACCCTGCTCCAAATGCAACAAAGTCACCGACATGAAGATCAGCCCAAATGTCTACTGGCATTTCATCGAGGCTAGCCGTGGTGGAGGATGGCATCTCGCTTGGTAAGTTGAGGGTGAGGTTCACAGGGATCTTCCAACCCTCTGAAGGATCCTTTTTCATCACCTTGAACACGACGCTGTACTTAGTACCTTCTATGAGCTCGCTCATATCAAAACTCCCGGTAGCCTCAAGCCACCACACCTTCACTAGTCGAGGCACTTCTACCAAAATATTTTCCCTGAATCACAAATTAAGGTAAATTCAATGAGTATCTCAGACATTCTTATATCTATATATATATAATTGATTACAGTACTGAAAATTAATGGAATTAAATAGGCACTACAAATTTATATGCTAGAAAATTTGTAAAGCACCTATCAGACTTGATCCAAGTCCATGTCCAGTACTGCTTCGTCTCGCTCCATGCGATGGATAGATTTCTGGGGTACAACATAAAATCTTTACGTGCAACATTCCCAAAACTAACATCACCATCAGTAGCCCTCTGCAAATAATGTTTTTATACATATTAAAGATTATGAGTAGAAAATGAGCACTAGTGCATGCATGCATTTGATCCATAAAACACTAATAAATAAACTTGCCATTGCTGTCAATTTTGAACCCTCAGTTGCCATCTTTCACTCTCTCTGTCTTTCTTTGCTTACTTTGCTGCACTTGATGAATGCATTGAGATGCATGCTTACAATCATATATAAAGGAACCAAACAAGGAATCTAGAAGCATATATAAATGTATAAACAATGACTTATAATATATGAATCACTGGCTTAATGAATGACTTGTAAATTTACCAATTTAAGAATGACTCGCACAAATTAAGAATGACTTACAACAACTTATTCATATGTATTTCGTTATAAATTTATTTTTTTTATTTTAATAGCAGAAAATATGCAAGCTAGTAGGCTGTATTGGAAGCAACTCACATCTTATCCTATCTTAGTTTGAGATAAATTTCAATATTATTTAGTCCCTAAAGACTGGCATAATATTTGACTTGCAAACTTAACGAATTAAGAATGATTGGCATTAAGAATGACTTACAACAATGACTTACTTATATGGATATGTATTTAATAATAATAGTCATTTTTTAATATATACAACGATAATTGTAAGCTGGCACGATGATGTTGATGTTTGAGAGTAGTACCATATATGTTTTGGATTAATCTTCTAAGAATTTAGAGGTGAATGCCGTAAGAATTAAACATATATTATGTATATCTAACTAGTAGGCAAATATTATTATTGTAATAATAGGGGTTATTTGCATCTTAACCCACTTTGTTTTCGATTTGGCGAGTTAGGGTCATTTTTGGTTTCTCTTGCACTTGAGAATTTTTTCTTACTTTTCTTCTAACTTTGCCCTTTCTGTCATTTGGTGCCTCATTAAATATTGACGGGGCACTATAAGAGATTGAGAAATGACTCGTACTCATCTTATTCATCTTCTATTTCATATGCTGCTGCTAATTATTTTTAGGGTTATTTGCATCGAAAACCCACTTAGTTTTCAATTTGGCAGGGTCATTTTCGGTTTCTTTTGCACTTGAGGTTTCTTTCTTATTTTTCTTCCAAGTTTGCCCTTCTTGTACTCGAGTACTGCTGCCCTGTTGTAGAATCCCAATTTTTGACTTAAAATAAAAAAGTAATATTTTTATTATGTTCTTTCGTACTTGAAGAACGAAAAAAAGTTTTGCTAGGGGATATCCATCGTAGCCATCGTCTTCTTCTACTCTAAGGTTTTAGCTTCATCGAGCATGTCCTTCCCCAAAATCATGTCTAAGGTTCCCTTTAAAGGTATTCTTCATCACCGATAAGCAAGCAAGATTTTTCGCTATGTATTTTCGACTAGTACCATTGAGGTTATTGTTTAAAAATTTTCTCTTAAATTATTGTCGGAGTTCTTTGTTTTTGTCCGTATTCTGTAGTTAAGATTTGTGAGGCCATTTATTGAGAAAGCCCTCATAATTTTATGGGACTACCACTTTTTTAGGGAATAGGAGAAGATATGAATAGTTGTGATGTAATGTTGATGTTGCTTTCTTAATTAATTTACCAAAGTTTATTTACAAAATTCGTCCTTGTTATTTTTATTTCGCAGTTTATTGACAAATGTTAATTAGGTTTCATAGTTTATTGATAAAATTCATCCTTATTGTTATATAGGTTTTGTAGTTTATTAACAAAATTTGTGCTTATTGTCAATTAGGTTTCGTAGTATTAACAAAATTTGAGCTTGTTATTTTGGTTTAGCAGTTTATTAACAAAATTTGTCCTAGCTATTAATTAGGTTTTGTAGTTTATTAGTAAAATTTGTCCTTGTTGTTAATTAGGTTTCGTAGTTTCTTGACAAAATTTGTCATTTTTGTTATTTAGGTTTCGTAATTTATTGACAAAATTCATCCATGTTAATTAGGTTTCATAGTTTATTGACTAAATTTGTAAATGTTGTTATTTAGGTTTCGTAGTTTATTGACAAAATTCGTCCTTGTTAATTAGGTTTCATACTTTATTGACAAAATTTGTCATTGTTGTTATTTTGATTTCACAGTTTATTAACAAAATTTATCCTTATTGTTATTTAGATTTCGTTGTTTATTGCTAAAAATTTATCTTTGTTGTTATTTATATTTCGTAGTTTATTGACAAAATTCGTCCTTGTTGTTATTTAGATTTCGTAGTTTATTAACAAATTTCATCCTTGTTGTTATTTAGGTTTCGCAATTTATTGACAAAATTCCTCCTTGTTGTTATTTAGGTTTCGTAATTTATTGACAAACTTCGTCCTTATTGTTATTTAGGTTTCATAGTTTATTGACAAAATTCGTCCATTGACAACATTCGTCCTTGTTATTTTTAATTCACAATTTATTGATAACATTCAACCTTATTATTTTGGTTTTGAAGTTGTTATTTTGGTTTTATAGTTTATTGACAATATTTATACTTGTTATTTGGATTTTAATTAGCAAAATTATACATATATTTTGTGTGTTGTACACTTAAATACCTGCTGGATGTTTGAAATATTATGTTATTATGATTTGTGCAAATAATTTGAATAAATATAATGGCAAAGACCAAGAAGAGAGATTTCACTACTTGTAGTGAATTAAGAAAACTTCAATCAAGTCAGACCCTTGATGCGAATCGGGTCAGATCAGATCATATCAAGGGGAGGTTGCGCTCAATGGATTGAGTATAGTTATCTTATCTGCTTATTTGCTTTAATTAGAGTCTTATTAGGTTATAATTTATTGGTTAACTAGTTCAGCTATGCGCAGTTTTGGGAAATTATCCAAAGGATATTCCACAGATGGCTAAATATTACGAAACCACTTAGAGAAGATTGAAGACGTCCTGATCTACAACTTCCGTAATCAAGATTCTTCAGATTCAAACTCTATCTCTATTATTACAATAATAATATTTTCTCGCTAGGGAGAAATATACAATATATGTTTAATTCTTATGGCATTCACCTCAAATTTCTCACAGGATTAATCCAAGACATAGACTACTACTCTCGTGCATCAACATCATAAATCTAATATATTTTCCAACAGCCTAGGCTTTATTTCCGCATTATAATTTTTTTTTACAGGATATTACCGGAGTTCGCAACCAAAGCTGGTCAATTGGTTTCTTAAGATCCATCAATCTTGAGGGTCACTAAGGAACTAAGGAGCCAATCACGCAAGAAGTACATTGCTAGTTCAAGTGAGCATGTGTCATGATGATCGTCGGATAATTTGTATGTCAATCTTGTAATTGCTAAAGTTATTTTAGTTATTGGTTTGATCTTGGACAGAATCTGTTAATCATTTTACCTTGGTTTAGGGGCTTTTTCGCATAAAGTTAAATGTCTTTGTGATTGTCTTATTGACGTTTTATTTTCCACATTATTATTAATGATAGCCTGCAAAATATCTTATCTCTTAGGGCGGTGTCATGATGCCCTTTGGTCTCACTAATGCTCCAGCTACCTTTCAAGGGCTCATGAATGATATATTTCAGCCTCTCTTACGACGGTATGTCTTGGTATTTTTTGACGACATTTTGGTGTATAGTATGACTGAATTAGAACATTGGCGGCATTTGAAGGATGTGCTAAATTTGTTGAAGCAAAACCAATTGAAGATCAAGAAGTCCAAGTGTCTATTGCGAGTACCACAAGTGGAGTATTTAGGCCACATCATTTCAGCCGATTGTGTAGCATGTATGACCGCTTGGCCTATTCCTACTACTACCACCGGATTGAGAGGATTTTTGGGCTGACCGGATATTATCGACGCTTCATCGCCGGATATGGCAATATCGTTTCTTCTCTCAGTTATTTGTAGAAAAAAGACTCTTTTAGATGGACGGATGAAGCCACTTCAACCTTTGAAAAATTAAAAACAGCAATGACGACGGCACCCATTTTAGTGCTATCGGAATTTACCAAAGAGTTCATTGTAGAATGTGATGCGTCGGGTGTTGGCATAGGAGCTGTACTAATGCAAGGAGGACGTCCTATAGCCTTTCTTAGTAAGGCTTTGTCACAAAAATCTTAACAATTATCGACTTATGAGAGAAAGATGTTTGCAATTTTGCATGCGGTAACTAAGTAGAGGCCTTATTTGATCGGTAGACGATTCATTATCCGAACTGATCAAATGAGCCTTCCATACTTTATGGGACATCGCATACACACTCCGGCACAGCAGTGATGGATCACAAAATTGTTGGGGTATGATTATAAAATACAATACAAGAAGGGAACAGAAAATAGAGCGGGGGATGCACTATTACGTCAACCGGATACCGCCGAGCTTGCAGCCTATTCTTTTCCTACCTTTCCCTTCCTTGACGAGCTGAGGTATGCATGTACATATGACCTAGATATCTTGAGATTGTTGAAGGAGGTGATGGATGATCCAAAGCGCCATCTAGAGTTGGAAAATCAAGGCGGTTTGCTATTGGATAGCGGATGCATTCGAGTGCCTACAAATGATGGATTGCGGCAGAAATTGTTGGAGCACTTCCATCATACTCCAGATGCTAGTCATGAGGGTGTCTTGAGGATTTATAGGAGGATATCTTAGAGTTTTATCCGTGCTTGCGAAGTCTGTCAAAGGGCTAAGGCAACCACATTGAAATTGGCCGGATTACTACAACCTTTACCAATACCGGACCGCGTTTGGGAAGAAATTTCTATAGATTTCATAGAGGGTCTTCCGTTAGTTCGTGGTTATTCTGTTATTTTTGTGGCGGTTGATAGATTGAGCAAATATGAACATTTTTTGGCATTGTCACATCCGTTTTTAGCCAATTCAGTGGCTGAAATTTTTGTTAGAGATGTTGCTCAGTTAAATGGCATGCCACCCACGATTGTCTCAGATCATGATCGTGTATTTATGAGTGACTTTTGGACTGAGTTTTTTATATTGCAGGGGACTTGATTGAACTTCAGTTCAGCCAACCATACACAGACAGAAGGCCAAACCGACGTGGTCAATCGAGGCATTGAGCAGTACTTGAGGTGCTTTGTTGGAGAGATGCCGAGACGGTGGTTGGAGTTCTTACTGTGGGCAGAGTGGTCTTACAACAACGCCTACCATAGTAGCATTGGCATGACTCCATTTAAAGTGGTGAATGGATGCATGGCTCTGACAACAACGCACTTATGATCCAGTGGCTTCTACAGATCGTACAGACGTGGACTTAGCTTTGATGGATAGAGACGCCACATTAAGGAGGTTGCATGCTCATTTTAAACATGCTCAAAACTGCATGAAGCAAGTTTATGATCATAGCCATAGGGAGCAGAAGTTTGACATCGGTAGTTGGGTGGTTGTGAGGGTGCAACCGTATCGACAGGTGACCTTCCGTCCGATGCGAAATCAAAAGTTAGCACATCGCTACTTTGGTCCGTTTTGGGTGTTGAAACGTATTGGTCCAGTTGCATATCGTTTAGTTGCCGGAGGGGTCGAGAGTGCATCATATTTTTTATGTTTCATTGTTGAGAGAGCTCATTGGAGATCATGAGATTATTGGATCAGTTCTACCGGAGGCATTAGAGGAGATAGAGATCGTAGAGTCAGTTCGTGTACTTGCTAAATGTCGACGACGACATGGAACCAGATTGGAGATGAAGATTTTAGTTGAGTGGCTTGGCAAGCTATCGGATGAGGTGACATGGGAGTTGGAGACTAATATCTTGGAGCATTTCCTTGACTTTTCACCTTGAGGGTAAGATGGGGGAAGCGTAGGGATCTTTTCTTATTGCATTAGGTGTTTATTTTCATTAAAATAAAATTTCTCTAGGTTGCGTTTGAATGCAGGTGGGGTCGCTTGCATCGCGTTCGCACATATAGAGAACATCTTTTGGTGCGTTCGAACGTGATCGACGGGAAAGTTCTAGAATTAGGGTTTCATATTATTTTAGGACCTGTTGGCTAGCCTCTACATATACGTGGATGGTAGCCAACTTTATTATGCTATTGAAATATTGATTTTTTTGCCTCTCTATCATCTATGTACCTTAATCGCACTCCTCCCTCTTTACCATCCTTCCCCTCAACCTTTGGCAAGGTTTCTCCTAACTTCTAATCTCCCTCGACTGTCAAGCCACCCCTTTTCTTTGGAATCTCGACAACTTCGTTCCCTTCATCTATATTCCGACATCACATCCACAATCCATCTTCATCTCCATATCCATCCATAATCCTAACATCCACTCCACCCATCACCACCACCCTCACCCATGTTATTCCATATTTTTGTCCCTGCTACAGTTCGAATTTGCAAAGGGCTGTAGATCAGGAAGTATGGATCTAACCGAATTGGTTCCGTAATTTTCTGACTACTGGAGAATATTTGAAGAATATCTTCTCACGGTTGCACGGACTGATTCCTATAATACATCCAGAACTTGAAGGAATAGTTGCATAGCGTATCTTTGGTTCCAAATCTTAACATTATGTCCAATCGATCTGTAGCATAATTATGCATGTCATAGATTAGCATGAGTATGCATGTGTTGACTAAGTGGTGGGAGACTATATTGCATCATTTTTCTCTTCATTCCTGTTCCACCTAAATTCCTCTTATGAATTGATATTTTATCGTACTGGATATATGCATATGATCTATCATTTAGAAGGACAACATGGAATGTGATTGATATGATAGTTGATAAAAAGCGTGAGGATACTCGAGTGGGAACGAGGGTTAGGACGCACTTGGTGGATGATTGATCGCTCGACATAGTCACGATCCTATGGCCTTACGTCCGAGGTCGTTAGTTTGTGTGCGCAGCAGACATTCAAACACATGTCGTTCACTACGGCATATGTGGCAAGTTGTCCTCACGAGGTTTCTATTAGCTAGATAGGTGCCCGATCTGGATGGATGTTGATACCCTAGCGGGTGGCAGAGTATGGTTATATTTGAGATACTCCTTGCAGGTGACAGAGTATGTTCTAAGCATTCAGGCATGATGTTGAGACTGGGTACCGGGTGTTGACTGTGCATAGTGGTCTAGTATGATGATGACATATAGAGCTGACATTGATGACTGAGATGTTGAAAAATATATATGATTTCATTATCATATGATTACCTGATTATCGAGTGGATAATATACATTATATATGGTTGCATTTGATATCATAGTATCGTCATGGTCGACATTCATCATGTGTCATATTTGAGAGAGAATTATGATAATAGTATGACATGAAAATTTATTTATTCATTGTCGATGATTATATATTTTATTAGTTATGACATATTATATACTTTTCATTTATGTATTATTGAGGAACATTCATATACTCATTCATGACATGATGCTCTTTTTTATTCATATTATCTAGTACATGATTTACTCTCTATTTAATATCACTAATTCGAAGTAAGGTTTATTCACTGAGTCTTTTACTCATGACTCTCTCTTTATTTCTTTTCTAACCCTCACCGATATTATGATACATGATACCGACTTAAGATATATTGATGAGATATTTTAGAGCAAATATGAGGTAAGTTATAGACATTAGATGGTACAGAAGATAGTTTAACCAGATATTGAGTTGTACCATTATTTGATATTTGTATTTCATTGTATAGACGATGATTTGTATAATATAGGTCAGATTATAGTGTACTCATGTATTAGTTGTTTAGTTGTTTCTTGATGGCTTGTCATGGCTTGTGTGGGTCCTGCTAGATTATGTAGTGGTCTAGTGTATATTATTATGGATTTAAATATTCATATGTTAGCAGGTTTATTTGGTTGTTAGTATAATTTATTTGGTTTTGGATTACGTGAGCACGGATATGTTAGTAGGTATTATTTAATGATGTCACGATTATATATGCACAGGAGTGTATCTTTGCATGACGGGCCCTGCCTGTCCTATCGCATGAGCCGCTCGTGCCATGTGGGCGCATGGGCGTGCACGTGCCCGTGCCGGGCGAGGGCGTTACACTTTAGTCGGTGTAACATCTCTATTATTACAATAATAATATTTTCTCGCTAGGGAGAAATATACAATATATGTTTAATTCTTATGGCATTCACCTCAAATTTCTCACAGGATTAATCCAAGACATAGACTACTACTCTCGTGCATCAACATCATAAATCTAATATATTTTCCAACAGCCTAGGCTTTATTTCCACATTATAATTTTTTTTTACAGGATATTACCGGAGTTCGCAACCAAAGCTGGTCAATTGGTTTCTTAAGATCCATCAATCTTGAGGGTCACTAAGGAACTAAGGAGCCAATCACGCAAGAAGTACATTGCTAGTTCAAGTGAGCATGTGTCATGATGATCATCGGATAATTTGTATGTCAATCTTGTAATTGCTAAAGTTATTTTAGTTATTGGTTTGATCTTGGACAGAATCTGTTAATCATTTTACCTTGGTTTAGGGGCTTTTTCGCATAAAGTTAAATGTCTTTGTGATTGTCTTATTGACGTTTTATTTTCCACATTATTATTAATGATAGCCTGCAAAATATCTTATCTCCTAGGGCGGTGTATAAAATTTCCCTATTCTTTTGTACCGCTAATTCCTCACAAGATTAATCCAAAACATATACGGCACGACTCTCATTATCCATTCTCGTTCGATCACGGCGGGACGTCAACACCATCCTGCCAGCTTGCCTTTTTGTTGTATTAATATTAAAAACTGACTTATTATTAAATACATATCCATATAAGAATAAGTCATTGTTGTAAGTCATTCTTAATTCCCATCATTCTTAATTTGCTCAGTTTGCAACTCAAACATTACGCCAGTCTTTAGGGACTAAATAATATTGAAATTTATCTAAAACTAAGATAGGTTAAGATGTGAGTTGCTTAGGGGTGAAAACTGATCGGATACGGATCGGATAATGCTCAATCCATATCCGGATACATATTTTTAGTCCGAATATGGATTCGGATATGGATATTGGTCGGATAGCAAAATTTAAAATCATATCTTAACTAAACGATACGAATAATTTTCGGATAGAGGATCGGATCTTAAACGGATATTGATTGAATTTAAAATAATTATAATATAAAATTATTAAGAGTTTTACACATGCTTTATAAAATATATAAAATTAGTGAAATTAATCTTTATAAATAATATATAATATATTATTAGTAATAATATTAATATTTACTATTTAAATAAGCAAACTAGAAACTGTAAATCATTTAAAAAAATATGCGGGTAAACGGATATCCGATATCCGTATTTGAATCCAAAAAATATATCCGACCCGTATTTGAATCTGTACCCAAATTATTTTCAAAAATTCTATCAGTATCCGAATCGGATAGAAATTTTTTATTTGAATCCGATCCGAATCAGGTTGGATAACGGGTGGGGTCGGAGTAAATCCGACCCATTTTCACCCCTAGAGTTGCTTCCAATACAGCCTACAAGCTTGCATATATTTCTGCTATTAAAATTGAAAAAAAAATTATAGTGAAATACTTATTCGTTTGCATATGAATAAGTTGTCGTAAGTCACTCTTAATTTGTGGGAGTCAATTTTATATTGGTAAATTTACAAGTCACGTTAAGCCGGTGATTCATATATTAGAAGTCATTGTTTATACATTTATATATGCTTCTAGATTTCTAGTTTGGTTCCTTTCTAAATATTAGGCAATGATATCACTCGTTCGCTTAAGTAAAAGTTCGTAAAAATATTAAGAACAAAAGCAGAGATGAACGCCAAGATTTTAATGTGGAAAAACCCAAACGGGAAAAAACCACAAATCCAAACTCGGATCAAAACCAATCACTAGAATAGGACTGACTCACAAAATAACCCGTCGATCCAAATGACTTTGTTCCTCTCAGTCTTGCTTGCTAGAACTCACGATTCACTGCTTCTCGTGATTGAAGTCCAACCTCAGTAACCATCGAGATTGATCTTTCGTCTAGATAGCCCTTAAGACGAGAGATTAAGTTTTGTAGATGAGTAGAACCTTGTTAGTTGAAGAACCGATGTAGCATCAAGAAGTCTCCTTCAATAATACTTCTTCAACCACACTAGAGATAGGGCATCACAATCCTTATATATTATCTCCAAGGTAGAGCCAAATCTAAGTCTTATCTGAACTCACGAGAATCCAATATTTTCAAACTTCGTTGGTGCATTCGAACGCAGCCCGGGTGCGTTCGAACGGCCTGACTTGATCTCAGGTGCATTCGAACGGGCTCGAATGCGTTCCAACGTGACAGCTTAAATTCTTCAGGTTGCGTTCGAATGCGTTTGTGAACGCAGCTCTCGGTCTGTGTGAACGTAGTACCCGCGTTCGAACGCGTTTGTGAACACACTGCGTTCGAATGCGTTTGTGAACGCACTGCGTTCAAACGCGTTTGTGAACGCACTGTGAACTCAATAGCTTTTCTCCAATAATATTGCAATTCTTCAAACTAGAGATATTCTAGACTTGTATAAAGCTCATATACATGTAAAAAAATATACTTAGAATATTTTGTACACAATTGCCAACAATTAAAAACCTAGCAATCACTCCCTTTGGCAATTTGTGACAAAACATCTAGTTTACAAGGTATTACAAAGAATTCAAAATAAGCATTCAACAAGTCTATTACTTTTAGCACATCAATCCCTGCAAATAAGAATATACCAATCTAAGATCAAGTGAAAATAACTAGAAATGAATAACAATCCAAACACAAGTTATCAATCAAGCATAAGTTCACAAGTACTCAAGCAAGCATAAGTTCACAAGTACTCAAGCAAACAAAGTTCACAGGTATTCAAGCAAAGTTATTATGCAGTAAACATAAACTAGTAAACTCCCCCTATGCCAGCACTCCCCCTACACTAGTAAAGTTCTAAACTCTAAACACACGTCTAAACTCACACACACTCTCCCCCTTTTTGACACAAATGCCAAAGACTAGGAACTCGGAGAGAACTGACGATGAAGAATTGACAACATGAAATCGAGTACGGTCCCCTGATGAGCTTGCTCAGCTCGTAAATCATTCACAACTGAATGGAGGTCCTGCACCTGAGTGCTAAGCTGATCAAAACGGTCAGAGAACTATGATAACTCCCCTTCAGTATGAGATGAATTATCGTCAGAACTGTCATCTGAAATGTCGAGGTGTGATGAACGTCCAGCGGCGGAAGACGACGGCTTGAGAGGAGATGATTGATCACGAGCTTGACTCCGCTTAAAAGTTATCCGATCCAACGGTTTTTGCGAAGTTGCACAAATTGGTAATAAAAATATCAAACGACAACTCTTCACGAGGCGCTTCTTTCTATGCAACTGTCAGAATGAAATCGTATATTACCGCAGCCAAATCAATAGAAACTCCCGATAGCATCGCATGAAGGAGGAAGGCACGATCTAGACTAATATTGGAATGTTGAGTCTTGGGGGTGACGTTGTACAGACACAGTAGGTGAAGCATGCGAGCCACTGATGTCAGTTTCGCATGAGGCATCATGTTTCCCTTCCAACGTTCCCCTTTGATTAACACAGTACCAGCATAGCTTTTGACATCAGGAAGCGGAGCAGACGATAGATACTGGAACTCGCCATCAGGAAGTTGGAGTTCAGCACGAATGACATCGGAGTCCAAGTATATCGAAACTCCACGGACAGTAGAACGTATACAGCGTTCCAAAACCGTGGCATTACTGAAAAATTCCCTGACAACTTTCACATATGCAGTCCCGCTCATCCGATACATGGATAACCATCCTCGCTCAGTAAAGATCTGTTCGATCCCCAAGGCAGAAAAATCAGAAATAACCACTGGCCATTCACATATAACAGGTCGAGTGCCAAAATTATGTTTATATCGCCCTACAGCCGTAGATGTAGAAAACTTGGGAGCTGAAGTAGGTGACGAAGGCGGCCTTGGTTTCTTGGAAATTGCAGCTTTTCTAGGCATTCTTAAGAAAGAAACAACTTGCAAGATTCAATACATGCCCAAAGCAAACAAACAGTAGAAATCCAAAAAAAATTCTAGAAACCATGAAGGCCCTAAATGAAATCCATCTTCAACTTGAAAATGCTAAGATATCACGTTCAATCAGACAAGAAACATCAAGATAGTAACTTTAACGTGATCAAAACTCAAAAACGCATGAAATTAATCAAGATCAAGAGACTAAATTGAATAAAAAAATAGGAAAATTGATGGATGATCATTTCTCGCAAAAGTGAAGAAAAACTAAGAGATTTGGCCGGAAAACGCTAGATCCGGAGGAGAACTACCCTCTAAAAGGGTTTGTAGTGAGCAATTTGATGAAAAAGACCAAGATCTTGAAGATTTGAGAGGGAGAAAATGAAACGTTTCTAGGGTTTGGAAGATAGAAGATGAAAACCCTTGGGTTCGGATGCAATATATAAAGAATTCTCGAGTGCGTTCGAATGCACCAGTCTGCGCGTTCGAACGCGCCAGTCACTACGTTCGAACTCAAAAATTTGCGTTCGAACGCCCTTTTTTCTTTTTTTTCTTTTAAGTAAAAAGTCTAAGAAAAAAATTAAAAAAAAATCTTTTTGGAGATGCAGTTCTAGAAATTCAAAATAGATTCAAGACATAGAATATGACAATCAAATGAAATAAGTCATACACAGATTAATCAAATCATCAAAGGCATATTATAATCAATTCTAATAGATCACTAAAAATTAAATTAATCTTGATTGATCATAACAATATGCATATGCAAGTTGAGCATTGATAACATGAAACATTCTTCTTAAATAAACTTTCATATTTAAATAATGATACAACACAGTAGCCAAACCAACACAAAGAGTCAAACCAACTTAGTATTTAAATTTGCACTTTTCGACTTATTCTCCATAATGTAACAGGAATTTTTCCTATAATTTTTTTTATATACTTAAACCATATAGGTGCAATGATGGCTTTCACACATTAGTAGGTAGCTCTTTTCTTGTAATACATATCAAACAATGTGCAAGAAGATATTCACATATATCAAATTGTTTTTTATTTAATTTGCAAGCAATGTACTGAGTCAAACTGGACTCTAAACTAGATTGCTTTCACACTAACTCATTGTAACCCTTTTCATTGATCTTTTATGAACACATTTGTGATGACTAAGCATGAGGTCAAACTGTGCAAATCAAAGTCAATAGTGAGCTATTTAAAAAAATATTTCATAATGTCATGATCACTCAAGAATATACACACGTTATGAGTGCATTAAACATTTTTATTCAGAGTAGCATTCAAAAAAGCATTTTTAACATCCATTTGAAATAATTTAAAATTTAAATGATGAGCAATAGCAAGCAGTATACGAATAGACTCTAATCTAGCAACAGAGCAAATCTCTTATCAAAATCTATACCCTCAACCTAAGTATATCTCTGTGCTACTAGTCTAGCTTTATTTCGAATTATATTGCCATGTTCATCACTTTTATTCTTGTAAATCCATTTTGTTCCAATGATGTTCACATTCTTTGGTCTAGGAACTAAATACCAAACATCATTCCTAGAAAATTGCTCTAATTCCTCATGCATAGTATTAACCCAAGAATTATCTAACAATGCTTCCTTCACATTTTTAGGTTCAAAAGAAGATGCATAACAAGTAAATGATACTTCACTTTGGATTTGTCGTCTTGTCTTAATTGGTTAATTCACGTTTTCGATTACTTGTGACAGTGGATGATTTGATTTCACTCTGGCAGATGGTTCTGGTACGTTGCAGTCATCTTTATTCATTTCAACTTTGTCATTGTCCTAATTCTCAATTTCTAAATCAAGCTCCTTTCCACTTTCTTCGTCATATGTATCTACAAAAACAAAAATAGGAGTAGCTTCAGTTATATCAGTCGTGGATTCATCTATCATAGCATTAGCAGATTCCATAATAGTAGAAGTGTCAAGATTAGATACTTTGTATGCTCTGCTATTATTAGAATACCCTAAGAAGATGCCTTCGCTACTTCTACTGTCAAATTTAGTTAAATATTCTCGATCACGCAAGATATAGCATTTACTACCGAAAACTCGAAAATATTTAACACTAGGTTTCTTACCTTTCCATATTTCATATGCAGTCATTTTTGTATCTGATCTTAGATAAACACAATTTATCACATTACCGTTGTATTGACTGCCTCTGTCCAAAACCTTTGAGTAACCTTTTTAGCGTGAATCATAACCCTAGCCATTTCCTGCACAACTTGATTCTTTCTTTCCACAATCTCGTTCTATTAGGAGTTATAAGAGCTGAAAATTCATATTGAATACCAAGAGAATCACAAAATATAGAAAAAAATTTCATTTTCAAATTATCTACCATGATCAGAATGAATCCTAACTAGGGTAGTAGATTTTTCATTCTACAATTTTAAGCATAGTGATTTAAAAACTTCAAAGGTTTCATACTTCTCACGTAGAAGGCAACCCAGGTATATCTAGAGTAATCATCGACTATTAAGAATATATAGCGTTTACCTCCAAGACTTTCTATTTTTGTTGGACCCATCAAGTCTATGTGAACTAATTGAAGCACACGGTCGGTGGTAGCTGCATTTACCTTCTTGTGTGAGATCCGAATTTGTTTTCCAATTTGACACGAACCGCACACTCTTTTTGACATTTCTTTTATCTTAAGTATTCCTCTTACCACTTTTTGTTTTGACAGAGTAAATAATTCCTTGTGATTCACATGTTCAAGACATTGATGTCAAAGATCTGTAATGTCGAAAGAGGCACTGTTACATTTCAGTTTATGTGACGTTCCAACAACATAGCAATTGTCAGATGTTCTAGATCCATAACATATAACATTACCATCATGATCTAGAATCGTACAATCATTTTTGGAAAATTTTACCTCACAATCTTCATCACAAAATTGACTGATGCTCAGAAGATTTGTTTTCAAACCCTTAACATAAAGAACATTTTCAAGAATAGGAACCCCCGGAGAACTTACCTTTCTTTTACCTATTACCTTGGATGAATTACCATCTTCGAATGTCACAACCCCCCTTCATGTTTTTCGAGATTAGAAAATAAAGACTTGTCACCGGACATATGTCTTGAACAGCCATTGTCTAAATACCATAAATCAGAATTTAAAGCTTTCAATGTTGTATGCACAACATAACATTTCAAATCACTTTTCTTGACCCATACGTCCTTTGTTTTCATCCCATAAATAAAAGCACTTCTAGGTTTTTGCAAAAATTTGCAATAAGGTCGAAAATGCCCTAGAATGCCGCAATGATAGCATTTCAGAACAAACCCTTTTCTAGTGACCTTTTGTTGAGGAGTGTGACTAAAGTTTACCTTTGGTGCCGTGGAAGATTTACCACTTTGTAGATTCAACTTCAGTTTAGAAGCATTCATCCAAGATTGCTTTGTAAATGCGGTTGATGACTTTAGATATTCTTCCTTTTGTATACCTGTAGAAATGAAGACAATTTTATTATTATTTGAATTACTAGTGTATCCAACACCATACTTGTCTTTTCTAGAGATCTGAGCCTTTAGAATCTTGTCAAGTTTGTTCTTCCCTTTTAGATCTGAGAGAACCTGCTCTAATAGCAATTGAAAAACGCCTAGACACAAGTATGTATCTAAATATTAGGCAATGATATTACTCGTTCGCTTAAGTAAAAGTCAGTAGAAATATTAAGAATGAAAGTAGAGATGAACGCAAAGATTTTAACATGGAAAAACCCAAATAGGAAAAAACCACGCATACAAATTCGGATCAAAACCAATCACTAGAATAGTAGCAGTTACAAGACTGACTCACAGAATAACCCGTCGATCTAAACGACTTTGTTCCTCTAAGTCTTGCTCGCTAAAACCCACGATTCACTGCTTCTCGTGATTTAAGTCCAACCTCAGTAACTCTAGAGATTATTCTTTCGTCTAGATAGCCCTTAAGACGAGAGATTAAGTTTTGTAGATGAGTAGAACCTTGTTAGTTGAAGAACCGATGTAGCCTCAAGAAGTCTCCTTTAATAATACTTCTTCAACCACACTAGAGATAGGGCATCACAAACCTTATATATGATCTCCAAGATAGAGCCAAATCTAAGTCTTATCCGAACTCATGAGAATCCAATATTTTCAAATTTTGTTTGTGCATTCGAACGCGGCCCGGGTGCATTTGAACGACCTGACTTGATCTCAGGTGCGTTCGAACGGGCCTGAGTGCGTTCGAACGCGACAGATTGAATTCTTCAGGTTGCGTTCGAACGCGTTTGTGAACGCAGCTCTCGGTATGTGTGAATGCAGTACCCGCATTCGAACGCGTTTGTGAATGCAGTGTGAATTCAATAGCTTTTCTCTAATAATCTTGCAATTCTTCAAACTAGAGATATTCTAGACTTGTATAAAGCTCATATACATGTAAAAATACACTTTGAATATTTTGTACACAATTGTCAATAATTAAAAACCTAACATGCACGTAAAGATTTTATGGTGTACCCTAGAAATCTATCCATCGCATGGACCGGGACGAAGCAGTTACTGGACATGGACTTGGTCAAGTCTGATAGGTGCTTTATATATTTTCTAGCATATAAATTGGTAGTGCCTATATAATTCCATTAATTTTCAGTACTATAATCAATTATATATATATAAGAATGTCTGAAATACTCATTGAATTTACCAAATTTGTGATCCACAGAAAATATTTTGGTAGAAGTGCCTCGACTTGTGAAGGTGTGGTGGCTTGAGGCCACCGGGAGCTTTGATATGAGCGAGCTCATAGAAGGTACTAAGTACAGCGTTGTGTTCAAAGTGATTAAAAAGGATTCATTTGAAGGTTGGAAGATCCTTGTGAACCTCACCCTCAACTTACCAAACGAGATGCCATCCTCCACCACGGCTAGCCTTGATGAAATGCCGGTAGACATTTGGGCCGATCTTCATGTCGATGCAGGGTTGATTAACTTCTCAATGTGTGAGACCACAAATACCAACCCCAAGAGCGGACTCATTATCAAGGGAGTGCAAATCAAGCCAATATAGATGCATCACCGCTACTATAAATTATTTGGACTACCCACATCACCCTCGATGATATTAAAATAAAGTGGCATCTTTTGTATGCTCTGTGTGTTTAAATATGAGATCTTGTGGGTCTAATACTTTGTGTTGGTTATGCGTTAATAAAATCCATCAATATTTTTCATCATATATAAATTCAAATTCGTAAATTTCCTGCTCATAAAGGTGCATGGCCTTCTTGCCAATTGCATTGTTGATGATTAATTGTGTGGTATTTCCTACCTATCCATGACATTCTTTGCAATATACCTAACAAATCGGGTGGGTTAGACTTCTAAAAAGTCGTCCGCCAACTCATGTGCCAGCATGAGCTCAGTGCACACCTATAGACTTCAGTGTGCATCGCATCCAAACAACTACAAGGGTCATTATTTGCTGTCTAGGGAAGATACTTGACTTGAATCCTTCTCTAGGAAATAATTCAATAAGAGCCACCTTTAAATCTAAAGGTTTCATCTCTTTTAAGAAAGGAGATAATGAAACCTCTGAGGATCCTGTTACGATCTCCCCTTTAGGCGAAGGTTCGATCTATCCCGATTTTCATATCTGGACAGGATCTGACATGGAAATTTAAAAATAAATCCTGAAATATAAAGCTGTTGAATATATGTAAAATTTTGATATGTTGTAGCTCCGGAAAAGAGCTTTCCAACAAATTAAGTTTTAGGCGAATCGGACAATGGGATCTCAAGATATTGTCTGATTAGTATAGAAACGTCAAGGAGTTCGTCTTTGGATCCATGGATGGAGGCACGAGATCCTTGGTGATGGTGGAGGGTGGTGGACCAACAATAATGGGGTGGCACCGGTGAATAAGTGGTGGTGGAAGGGTTATGGGTGATGAAAGGGATCAAGCCAAGGTGATAGATGGATTGGAAGAAGGGGGGAGGAGTGGGCCGCACCTAAGGGTCTAGGGTGATTGGCCGATCGAGGAAGGCTAGAAGCGGCGACACCGGGGAATGAGAGAACGAGAGAGAAGAAGATGAAGGAGGCTAGGGAAAAACTCAAGTCATTCCATAATGATTCCATGGTTGCCATCCACACCTTTAGAGGCTAACCAAACAATTCAAAAATGGCAATTATTAATCATAAAACAGTAAATTTTCATCGACCGCGTTCGAACACGCCCGATCGGGTTCGAATGCATATTTTGCATTCTCTGTATGTGCTAACGCAATGCAGGCGTTCGCAAGCACGTTCGAACGCAGATTTCACATTCTCTGAATGTGTGAACCTGATGCAGGCGTTCACAAGCGCGTTTGAACGCACTCCACCTGCGTTCAAACGCGACATATAGAAAACTTATTTTTTCTAAGAATTACACACCAAAATAAGAAACAAAGACACCCCTAAAGTTTATCCATGCTCGAGATGACATCGATGAAGTTTGAATCGTATCAATCCACCACGCTTCCGTAATCTTATCCTCAAGGTTTGAAATTAAGGAAGCGATATTTGAACTCTTACTCAAGCTCCTCCATGATGTGATCCTTTGCATTGGTTCCCTATATATCTGAAAATAGAGGAAGGGTTGGTGCTGAAAAGGAGACGAGCTCACTTGTGTCCAGTTGGCGCAAAAGGGCATCAACCGCTCGGTTCTCGATCCCCTTTTTGTAGACTAGTTTGTAGTCATACCCAAGAAGTTTCGTGACCCACCGTTGCTGTGCTGGGGTGTGCACACGTTGCTCCATAAAGTAGGGTAAGCTACGCTGGTCCGTGTGGATAGTAAACCGTTGGCCAATCAAGTAGGGTCTCTATTTGATGACGGCGTGTAGAATTGCTAGCATTTTGCACTTGTAGGTGGATAGCTATCATGACCGGTTTGATAATGCCTTGCTCATATATGCCACAAGCCTGTCCCCTTGCATCAAAACAGCTCCAATGCCCTCACCCGAAGCGTCACATTCCACCACAAGGGATTTGTTGAAATCTGGTAGTGCTAGAACCGGTGTGGTAGACATGACTGTCTTTAATGCTTGAAGGCCTCCGTCACCTTGCCCGTCAGTGGGGGGAGCAATCTTGTCATAGTTGGCAACGAATCGCCGGTAGCACCCCGTCAACCCAAGGAATCCCCTCAATTCCCGCTAATTAGTGGGAATCAGTGATAAACTCTGATACCACTAATAAGATCTGATACCAAATGATCTGTCTTTCTTAGCTTACTTTGCTGCACTTGATGAATGCACTGAGATGCATGTTTACAATCATATCTAAAGGAACCAAACAAGGAATCTAGAAGCATATATAACCGGCTTAATGAATGACTTGTAAATTTACCAATTTAAGAATAATTCGCACAAATTAAGAATGACTTACAACAATTTATTCATATGTATTTCGTTATAAATTTCTTTTTTTTATTTTAATAGCAGAAAATATGCAAGCTAGTAGGCTGTATTGGAAGCAACTCACATCTTATCCTATCTTAGTTTGAGATAAATTTCAATATTATTTAGTCCCTAAAGACTCGCATTATGTTTGACTTGCAAACTTAACAAATTAAGAATGATTGGCATTAAGAATGACTTACAACAATGACTTACTTATATGGATATGTATTTAATAATAATAGTCATTTTTTAATATTAATACAACAATAATTGTAAGCTGGCACGATGATGTTGATGTTTGAGAGTAGTACCATATATGTTTTGGATTAATCTTCTAAGAATTTAGAGGTGAATGCCGTAAGAATTAAACATATATTATGTATATCTAACTAGTAGGTAAATATTATTATTGTAATAATAGGGGTTATTTGCATCGTAAACCCACTTTGTTTTCGATTTGGCGAGTATGGGTCATTTTTTGTTTCTCTTCCACTTGAGACTTTTTTCTTACTTTTCTTCTAACTTTGCCCTTTCTGTCATTTAGTGCTTCATTAAATATTAACGGGACACTATAAGAGGTTGAGAAATGACTCGTACTCATCTTATTCTTCATCTTTTTCATCTTCTATTTCATATGCTACTGATAATTATTATTAGGGTTATTTGTATCGAAAACCCACTTAGTTTTCAATTTGGCAAGTTAGGGTCATTTTCGGTTTCTTTTGCACTTGAGGTTTTTTTCTTATTTTTCTTCCAAGTTTGCCCTTCATGTACTCGAGTACTGCTGCCCTGTAGAGACCGCAATTATTGACTTAAAATAAAAAAAATAATATTTTCATTATCTTCTTTCGTACTTGAAGAACAATAAAAGGTTTTGCTAGGGGATATCCATCGTAGCTATCATCTTCTTCTACTCTAAGGTTTTGGCTTCATCGAGCATGCCCTTCCCCGAAATCATGTCTAAGGTTCCCTTTAAAGGTATTCTTTATCACCGATAAGCAAGCAAGATTTTTCGCTATGTATTCTTATTTTCGACTAGTACCATTGAGGCAAAAACCAATATTCTAATAGCATAATAAATTTGGCTGCCATCCCCATATTTATAGATGCTAGCCAACAAGTTCTAAACATGCGATTTTCGCCCTCTAGCATGACTATTGAGGCGATGGTATGTTTATTATATATTGTAATATCCTAAAAGGTTTGAGATTTACCAAAAACTGAACTAACTACATAATATTTGGTGTAGGTTCATATTTTATCCAATATTCACCATCGAGGCTTAGATGCACTTGCCGCATGGAGTAGTAGTGGTGGTCGAGCATCGATGAGTGCGATTATTGACATGTGTACTAGTGCATTGCAAATGGTTGATGAGTCGCGACATTTATATGCTCCTCCTATAGTGCATAGGCCAGTGTTAGCTCCTGGAGAGCATCAGCCATTACCACCTCCTGCAGTTAGAGGTAGAGGTAGAGGTAGAGGTAGAGGTAGAGCAAGAGGTAGAGGGAGAGAAAAAAGGACAGCTACTACAAAGCAAGCCATAGAGGAGGCGACTAGAGAGGAGGCGACTAGAGGAGCCAACCATAGAGCACACTATAGTAGAGTAGCCAACAGATGTAGACATGCCTACTTCCCAGCTTACACAGGAGCCATCTACATCTTGTGACCGAAGGTTGCTTAAGAAAAAAAAAGAAATCATGACATTTACAATTTTATGTGCGAGGAGGATAGATACTTGTTCAGGAACTTGAAATATATTAATGTAAATATATTTTATTTACTAGTTTTACATGTGTTTTGTGGATCCATAAATATATGTAGATGTTATGCTATCACCAAAATGTCTTATTATTGTAAATGTGTTTGAATATATTTTCCTCTAGAGTTGACTAATGATTGTTTAGTGGTCATGAGTTTGGAAGTTTTCTAATGATTGTTTATTTATAAATTTTTCTTTGTAATTGTACATTTGTAGTGCTTGACTAGGCTATTTACGAGAATTGATAATTTGTGATTAGCTGTGGTGTATCAGATATTTCGGAACAATTCTTTGTGCGAGATATAAAACGCTGAACTTTTCGGCATTTTATGAAACACGTAAAATGTTGATAAGGTCACTGTTTTAGACAGAAAATGCTTATCTACTCAGCGTTTCATTTCCAAAGGTAAAACGCCAAAATGTTTAGAATTTTAAGTACTATTGTCAATCAATCTAGACATCGTTTCTTTGATGCTTAACTCTAACATTTAGCCAACTCGTTAATTTGGTGAATATAGATAAATGCTTAACTGTTTAGTGTTTCCACCCACAAGAAAAATGCTAAACTTGTAAGCATTTTTAGTAGGCTATAGTTAGTCTAACCCCTTTTGTACTAAGTTTGGGCGGTAGTCCATTTTAATAAATTAAATTTTAAATAGTGCTAATTTGGTCAAAAACTCATCCTAAAGTACCATATCTTAGTGCAATTGGTGCATTTATGTACCTCGTAAATGCCAGAAGACCAGATATAGCATTTTTAGTTAATTTCAAGATTCAGTTTTGTTACAACACAAAGCCATTGGAATGGATAAGAATATCATTGAAATATACTGTAACGCCCCCGCTCGGCACGGGCATGTGCACACGCCCATGTGCCTACATGACACGTGCGGTGCACACTACAGGACGGATAGGGCCCATCACATACAGTTACACCTACCCTCACATAATAAATCATGTCATCATCAAGATAAAACATATCCATATCTAAATTTACAACAACCATACTAGACAGTTACATAATCTGGCAGGGCCCACATAAGCCACGACAAACTATCAAGATACAACTTAAAATCACTAACACACGAGTACACTATAATTCAACCTTTATTATATAATTCATCGTCTATATAATGGATTAGAAATATTAAATAATGGTACAACTCAATATTTAGATAAATTATCTCCTATACTATCTCACATCTCTAGCTCACCTCATCTTTGCTTTAAAATATCTTCTTAAGATATCTCAAGTTGCTATCACATACCATAATATCTGGGGAAGGGTTCAGAAAAGAAATAAAAATATATGAGCTAAAAGCTCACTGAATAGACTTTACCCCGATTCAGTGATACCAAATAGAGAGTAAATCATTTACTAGATAATATGATTCATATAGAAGCATCATGTCATGAATGAGTATATGAATGTATCCTTAGTAATATATAAATGAAATATAGATATCATGTCATAATTGATCACAGTGTATAATTCTCGACAATGTATAAACAATCTTGAAAAACCCCTAGACACAATTATGTATCTAAATACTAGGCAATGATATCACTCATTCGCTTAAGTAAAACTCCGTAGAAATATTAAGAACGAAAGCAAAGATGAACGCCAAAATTTTAACGTGGAAAAACCCAAACGAGAAAAAACCACGGATGCAAACTCGGATCAAAACCAATCACTATAATAGTAGCAGTTACAAGACTGACTCACAAAATAACCCGTCGATCCAAACGACTTTGTTCTTTTCAGTCTTGCTCGCTAGAACCCACGATTCACTGCTTCTCGATCCAAACGAGTGCGTTCGAACACGACAACTTGAATTCTTTAGGTTGCGTTCGAACGCGTTTGTGAACGCAGCTCTCGGTCTGTGTGAACGCAGTACCCGCGTTCGAACGCGCTTGTGAACGCAGCTCTCGGTCTGTGTGAACGCAAGTACCTGCATTCAAACGCGTTTGTGAACGCAGCTCTCGGTCTGTGTTAACACAGTACCCGCGTTCGAACGCGTTTGTGAACGCGGTGTGAACTCAACATCTTTTCTCCAATAATTTTGCAATTCTTCAAACTAGAGATATTCTAGACTTGTATAAATCTCATATACATGTAAAAATACACTTGGAATATTTTGTACACAATTGCCAATAATTAAAAACCTAACAATCTCCCCCTTTGGCAATTTGTGACAAAATATCTAGTTTACAAGATATTACAAAGAATTCAAAAATGAGCATTCAACAAGTCTAGTACTTTTAGCACATCAATCCCTGCAAAGAAAAATATACCAAACCAAGATCAAGTGAAAATAACTTGAAATGAATAACAATCTAAACACAAATTATCAAATAAGCAGTTCACAAGTACTCAAGCAAACAAAGTTCACAGGTATTCACGAAAAGGTATTTATGTAGTAAATAGAACCTAGTAAACTCTCCCTATGCCATTACTCCCCCTACACCAGTAAACTCCTAAACTCCCACGTCTAAACTCACACTCACTCTCCCCTTTTTTGACACAAATGCCAAAGCCTAGGAACTCGGAGGGAACTAACGATAAAGAATCGACAAGACAGAGTCGAGAACGGTCCCCTAACGTGCTTGCTCGGCTTGTAAATCATTCACGACCGAATGGAGGTCCTGCACCTGAGTGCTAAGCTAATCGAAATGGTTAGAGAACTGTGGTAACTCTCTCTCAGTGTGAGATGAGTCATCGTCCGAACTATCGTCAGAAATATCAAGGTGTGTGGAACGTTCAGCGATGGAAGAGGTCGGCTTGAGAGAAGACGACTGATCATGAGCTTGAGTCCGCTTAAGAGTAATCCGATCCAACGGTTTTTGCGAAGTAAGAGAAGGTTCCGTGGCATCCACGCGCACCCCACTCTGAGTGCACAAATTTGTAATAAATATGCCAAACGGCAACCCTTCACGGGGCGCTTCTTTCTGTGCAGCTGTTAGAATGGAATCGTAGATCACCGCAGCCAAATCAACAGAAACTCCCGACAACATCGCATGAAGGAGGAAGGCACGATCAGGACTAATACTAGAATGGTGAGTCTTGGGGGTGATGTTGTACAGACAAAGCAGGTGAAGCATGCGAGCCACTGATGTCAGTTTCGCATGAGGCATCATATTGCCCTTCCAACGTTCCCCTTTAATTAACACAGTACCAACAAATTCATTGACATCAGGGAGTGGAGCAGACGACGGATACTGGAACTCACCAAGCTCATATACATGTAAAAATACACTTAGAATATTTTGTACACAATTGCCAATAATTAAAAACCTAACAAATCTTCATATCATACCATGATAGGTTCAGAAATAATCAGAGTGCAAAATCTGAAGATTAGCCCAAAATCTTCCTAGAGAGGAACTTGCGAGGAGGTCTGTGGAAGTTCTAACCGTCCAATAGATCTGTAACTTGGAGAGATTGTTCCTCTCAATTAAGGGATCCAACACAACCAAGATCACATCAATCAGACTTATAGATCAAAAGTTATGGAGAAAATACTGACTATGGGTCAGATGGTGGCATGAGGAATGTAGGTAATGGAGTAGGGAAATAATGATTGGGTTTTATGAAATATGGTGACTATGGTAGTGGGGTAGAGCATTAAGCTAGACAAAGGGGGAGAGAGTGGAATGATCCTTAAGAGGCAAGGGGGCACGGTTAGATTGAGGGAGGAAGAAGACGACATCCAAGATTAGATGCCATTAGAAGAAAGAGAGAGTTGGGAAGGAAACATCAATATTTCATCAATAATCCTCAATTATGTTGCCTTCCACATATTTAGAGGCGAACCTATCAACAAAATAATTAAAAGATATCCCTAAGATAATGCGATTCACTGATTGCGTTCTAATGCGGATTTTGCGTTCTCTATCGTTGTGAACGTGTGCAGGCGTTCGAACGGCGCGATCAAACGCGTTCGAATGCACTAAATACATTCTCTATTTTTGCGAATGTATGTAGGCGTTCAATAGTCACGTTTGAACGCAAGAAGTCACGTTCGAACGCGACTGCTAGAAATCCTATTCTTCTCAAAACAAAAGCTATTTCTAAAATAAAAAATAAAAAAAAGTCAAAACTAGCTAAATCGTAACATACCATCATCATAACTCTCTCTCAAATATAACACATATGATGAATGCCGACCATGACCATGCTATGTTATCAAATGCAACAACATATGATGCATATTGACTACTCAATAATTAGGTATATTAGATGATAATGAAATCATATGCATTTCTCAATATCTCAATCATCAATGTCATCTCTGAATATCATCATCATACTAGACCATTGTGTATAGTCAACACCCGGTACCGGGTTTCTAATTCAGCCTAAAGGCTAGAGCATACCCTGCCAACTGTTAAGAGTATCTCAATCATATAATCATACCCTACCAACCATTAAGTGTATCATTATCAACTAGACCCAAATACTCAACTAGCTGATAGAAATTAAATGAGGATAACTCGCCACATATGCCCTAGCGAATGGCATGTGTCCGAATGTCTGCTGCGCACACAGACTACTGACCTCGGACGTAAGGCCATAGAATTGCAACTATGTCGAGCGATCAATCAACTCTAGGCACGCCATATCCCTTGCACCCACTCGGGTATCCTCATGCCTTCTACCAACTATTCTATCCATGAGAACTCATGCATTTCTTTCTAAATGATAAATCACATGCATTTTATCTAGTACTATAACAAGTCATGCATATTAGGAATTTATGTGGTAGAAAAGTTAAAAGAAATATATGATGCGATGAAGTCCCTAATGGTATATGTATCACATGCATATTCATGTTACAGATCAACTCGACATAAAGTATAGATAATCTAGTCATCTCCGAACATCTCTATATGTCATTAATATATTCATATCCAAGATCAGTCTAATCAAATACATGATAAAACATGCTCAATTGTAATCATGTTAGAGGTCGAAACATGCATGTACATACTATATAATATAACCTAATTTAAGAAAAGTGTCTAAGAGATAAGACTACTCACTTCAAATCAGAAAACCTAACACACGTATCCCTAATCAATCAACTGTCACTCATTGCTAATAAGGTCCACTGGGTCTCATATAAGGGGTTCAAGATCTAAAAATATTTAGGTAACATGAAATTAGCCATTTATCTAATTAAAATCTGTTCATGTAAAATGTGATGATTTATTAGGTTTTATAATTTCTACTTATCTTTATAACTAGTTAGATTTATAATTATAAATAAGAATATAAATATAGACAAAAATTTAATTATAATTAAGTTGTGCTTCTCACTCTATCTTGATTAATTAGGGACTATGTAGTGTTTACTTTATAAAATAATGAATAAATAAGTCTAGTATTTCATTTGTTACAAAATAATAATATATAATAAATTATTAGAATTACTTATAATGTATACCTTAAAATATTAGTATATAAATCTAATAATTATAATTTACAAATATATATATTAATCTAATAGAAATATAAATAAATAAATATAAGTATTACCTATATTTATGTGTAATAGTTTATAACCAAATTAATCATTAATAAAACTAATTATAATTAATAATAATCATATTGAAGAATATATATTACTATCAAAATAATTAATATCTAAATATCTATTTGCATTAATTAAGAAAGAAATACCTAAATAAATAAATTAAAAAACAAAACAAAATAAAATAAAATAAATAAAAAGAGCACAGCCACTATTGTTGGGCTCGGCCTAGTAGTATCTGCTACAGTGCTGGGCCGAGCCCAACATTGTTGCAGAAACAAGAGAATAAGAAACTGAGATAGAAGAAGAAGAAGAGAAGAGGAGAAGAAAGGAAGGGAAGGGAAAGAAGGGAGGAGCTCGGCCAGTGGCTCAGTTCCGCGAACCCGAGAGAGAGAGAGAGGGGGGGAGAGAGAAAGAGAGATCGGCTCACCATACCCACTATGACGATGGCGGTAGTAGTGGCGAGTCGGCGGCGGTAGCTATGAGAGAGAGAGAGCGAGTTTGAAAGAGAGAGGAGAGTGAGATAGAAGCCGAAAGAGAAAGGGGAGAAGTAAAAGAGAGAGAGAGGCGGTAGGGGGAGAGGGGCGGCAGTTGCTGGCCACAGCCGGTTGGCTAGGGTTAGGGGGGTGCGTGGAACCCCTATGCACCATGTAATAAGTCAACTATAGCATGGGCATGAGGTTGGCCACGTTGTGCCCATATTAAAATTTTTTCAGGCTAGGTTGTTACATATACAAGCACATACTGATGAAGCAAGAGACACAAGATATCATTCATCAAGCCTTGGATCCAAGATGGTAGCCGAGATGTTGGAGCAAGGCCTCATACAACCAAGTCATAGCTTTTACTCATCGCCTGTGCTATTGGTGTGAAAGGATGGGACATGACGTTTTTGTGTCGACTACCGGGCACTAAACACTATCACCGTCAAGGACTAGTATCCCATTCCAGTCATAGAGGAGCTGTTGGATGAGCTTGTAAGGGCGACCATATTCAGCAAGCTTGATTTGAGGGCCGGGTACCATCAAATTAGAGTTCACCTGGCGGATGTGCATAAAATTATATTTCGGACTCTGGACTATGAGTTTCGAGTGATGCCCTTTGATCTCACCAATGCTCTAGCTATTTTTTAAAGCCTCATGAATGATATTTTTTAGCTTCTACTGCGAAGGTATGTCTTGGTATTCTTTGACGATATTTTGGTGTATAGTAGGACTAAATTGGAGCATTGGCGGCATTCGAACGATGTGTTGAATTTGTTGAAGCAAAACTAGCTGAAAATTAAGAAGTCTAAGTGCCTATGGGGAGTACCACAAGTAGATTATTTAAGCCACATCATCTCAGTAGAAGGTCTAGCGGCGAATCCTCAAAAGGTAGCATGCATAACCGCTTGGCCAATACCTACTACTACCACCGGATTTTGAGGATTATTGGGGCGGACCGAGTATTATCGCCGCTTCATTGCCCGGTATGGCAAGATTGCTGCTCCTCTCACTTCTTTATTGGAAAAGGACTCTTTTAGATGGACAGATGAAGCCACTACAGATTTTGAAAAACTAAAAACAACGATGACAATAGCGCCCGTTCTAACGCTACTAGACTTCACCAAAGAGTTCATTATGGAATGTGATGCGTCGGGAGTTGGCATAGGAGCTATACTAATACAAGAGGACGTCCCATAGACTTTCTTAGCAAGGCTTTATCACAAAAATCCCAGCAATTATCGACCTACGTGAGAGAAATGTTGGCAATTCTGCATGCGGTGACAAAGTGGAGGTCTCATTATCCGAACTGATCAAAGGAGCCTTCTATACTTTTTGGGACAACATATACACACTCTAGCACAGCAGAGATGGGTAACCAAATTGCTGGGGTATGATTATGAAATCCAATACAAGAAGGGAATGGAAAATAAAGCGGCAGATGCACTATGGCGCCAACCCGATACCGCCGAGCTCGCAGCCTATTCTTCTCCTACGTTTCCCTTTCTTGACGAGCTAAGGTATGCATGTATATCTGAGCCAGATGTTTTGAAATTGTTACAAGACGTGTTGGATGATCCGGAGTGCCATCTAGAGTTTGAGAATTAATATTGTTTGCTGCTGGACCGTGGATGCATTCGAGTGCCTGCAAATAATGGATTGCGACAGAAATTGTTGGAGCACTTCCACCAAACTCTAGAGGCTGGTCATGAGGGTTCCTTGAGGACTTATAGGAAGATATTTCAGAGTTGCACGTGGCCAAGATTGCGGCAAGATGTGAGGAGTTTTGTCCGTGCTTGCGAAGTCTCTCAAAAGACTAAGGCAACCACATATAAACTGGCCGAATTACTATAGCCTTTACCTATACCAGATCATTTTTGGGAAGACATTTCTATGGATTTCATAGTGGGTCTTCCACTGGTACATGGTTATTCCGTTATTTTTGTGGTGGTTGAAAGATTGAGTAAGTATGTGCACTTTTCGACATTGTCACATCCATTTTCAGCAAAGTCTGTGGCTAAAATTTTTGTTAAAGATGTTGCTCGGTTACAAGGCATGCCATGCACAATTGTCTCGGATCGTGATCATGTATTTATGAGCGTCTTTTGGATGGAGTTTTTCATATTACAGGGGACTCGATTGAACTTCAATTCGGCCTACCATCCATAGACGGACAGCCAACCTGAGGTGGTCAATCGAGGCATTGAGCAGTACTTGAGGTGCTTTGTTAGAGAGATGCCGAGATGATGGTTGGAGTTCTTACTATGAGAGGAGTGGTCTTAAAACACCACCTACCAAAGAAGTATTGGTATGACTCCATTTGAGGTGGTATATGGACGCACTGCTCCGACAATATGTGCTTATGATCTAGTGGCATCTGCAAATCGGACGGAGGTGGACTTAGCTTTAATGGATAGAGACGCCACATTGAGGAGGTTGCGTTCCCATCTTAAACTTGCTCAAAACCGCAAGAAGCAAGTTTATGATTGCATCCATAGGGAGCAAGAGTTTGACATCAGTAGTTGGGTGTTCGTGAGGGTACAACCATGACCTTGTGTTCGATGCATAACCAAAAGTTAGCACATTGCTACTTTAGTTTGTTTCGGGTGTTATAGCATATCAATCCGGTTGTATATCGTTTGGTGCTGCCGGAGAGGTCGAGAGTGCATCCTGTCTTCCATGTTTCATTGCTGAGGGAGTGAATGAGATCATGAGGTCCTTGGATCAGCTCTATCGGAGCCATTGGAGGAGACAGAGATCGTAGAGCTAGTTCGTATACTTGATAGGCGTCGATGACGACATGGTACTAGATTAGAGATGGAGATTCTAGTTGAGTGGCTTGACAAGCCATCCAATGATGCTACATGGGAGTTACAGACGAACATCTTGGAGTGTTTCCTCGACTTTACAAATTGAGGGCAAGGTGGGGGAAGTGTGGTGGGCTAATACACTTTGTTAGTCTTTTCTTATTGCATTAGTTATTTATTTTCATTAAAATAAAATTCATGTAGGTCACGTTTGAATGCGAAAGAGGTCATGTTTGAATGCGGAAGGGGTCGCATTCGAACGCGAAAGGGGTCGCGTTCAAATGCCCTTGTGAATGCCTACATCAGGTTCGCTAATATAGAGAATGTGAAATGCGCACTCGAATGCACTAGGGCGCATTTGAACGCGGCGTTCAAACACTTGCATCACGTTCGCACATACAGAGAATGCCTTTTGTGCATTCAAACATAATCCGGCGCGTTCGAACGCGATCAGCGGGATTCCACTAGGATTAGGGTTCGTTATTATTATTTGGGCTTGTTGGCTAGCCTCTATAAAGGCGTGGATGTGTTAGGATCTGATACCACTTTGATAGGATTTGGAACCAAAAGATCGGCTATGGAACAATTTCTTAAGATCTGAATTTATTATAGGAAGCAGTCTATGCAACCGTGGGAAAATATTCGCCGGTACTCAGAAAATTACGAAGCAAATTGGGTTGGATCCGTAGTTTCCTGATTTACAACTTTTGTATTTATTCGCTTTGCATATTCAAATTATGGCAGGGACAAAAATACGGAATAACGTGGGTGATGGTGGTGGTGATGGGTGAAGTGGATGTTAGGGTAATGGTGGGTATGGAGATGAGGGTGGATTGTGGAAGAGATTAAGGGAAGTAGACAAAGGGAACGAAGTGGTCGAGATCCCAAAGAAGAGGGTGACTCGACAGTCGAGGGAAATTAGAAGCGAGGAGAAACCTTGCCAATGGTAAATATGGAAAGATGGTGAAGAGATAGCAGGGAGGAGTCTAGAGAGAAGATCGGAGTCAAGAAATCAAGAATCCAATAGCATAATGAAGTTGGCTGTCATCCACATATTTATAGAGGCTAGCCAACAAGTCTTAAAACAATATAAAACCCTAACAAACTAACTAAACCAGTATTACTTATCTTCTCCGACTACCGTTCGGATTAAGCTTTCAGTTTGTCATAGATAAATTCCGAATCTGGAGGTTGTCGACCTTATCCAACTGGTTTGATATTATTTGGATATGCATAAATTATTCTACGAATATTTTCCCGAAACTATGCAAAGTTGGATTTAGCTAATTATATAAAATCCTAACCTACTAAGTCTCTAACTAAACCAAATAACCAGATAAGATAATTAGACTCAATCCATTGAGCCTAATCTCCCTTTGATTTGATCTAATTTGTATCAGGATAGCAACCAAATTCATTATGCTATTGGATTATTGATTTCTTGTTTCCTATCTTCTCTCTATTCTCTCTACCATAATCTCCCTCCTCCCTCTTCACCAACCTACCACCTCTATCGTTGGCAAGGTCTCTCCTAACTTCTAATCTCCCTCGTCTATCGAATCCTCCCTCTTCTTTGAGATCTCAACCACTTCTTCCTCTTCGTCTTTATCCCTTAAATAACATCTGAAAAAATCCTAGAGACAAGTATGTATCTAAATACTAGGCAATGATATCACTCGTTCCCTTAAGTAAAAGTCCGTAGAAATATTAGGAACAAAGCAGAGATGAACGTCAAGATTTTAACGTGGAAAAACTCAAACGGGAAAAAACCACGGATCCAAACTCGGATCAAAATCAATCACTAGAATAGTAGTAGTTACAAGATCGACTCACAAAACAACCCGTCGATCCAAACGACTTTGTTCTTCTCAGTCTTGCTTGCTAGAACCCATGATTTACTATTTCTCGTGATTGAAATCCAACCTCAGTAACCCTCGAGATTGATCTTTCATCTAGATCGCCCTTAAGACGAAAGATTAACTTTTGTAGATGAGTGAAACTTTGTTAGTTGAAGAACCGATGTAGCCTCAAGAAGTCTCATTAAATAATGCTTTTCAATCACCCTCAAGATAGGGCATCACAATCCTTATATATGATCTCCAAGATAAAGCCAAATCCAAGTCTTATCCGTACTCACGAAAGTCCAATTTTATCAAACTTCGTTGGTGCATTCGAACGCGGCCTGGGTGCGTTCGAACGGCATGACTTGAACTCAGGTGCGTTCGAACGGGCCCGAGTGCTTTCTAACGTGACAACTTGAATTCTTTAGGTTGCGTTCAAACGCGTTTGTGAACGCATCTCTCGGTCTGTGTGAACGCAGTACCCGCGTTCGAACGCGTTTGTGAACGCGGCTCTCTATCTGTGTGAACGCAGTACTCGCGTTCGAACGCGTTTGTGAACGCGACTCTCTGTCTGTGTGAACGCAGTACCCGCGTTCGAACGCGTTTGTGAACGCGGTGTGAACTCGACGGCTTTTCTCCAATAATATTACAATTCTTCAAACCAGAGATATTCTAGACTTGTGTAAAGCTCATATACATGAAAAAATACACTTAGAATATTTTGTACACAATTGCCAACAAATAAAAACCTAACAACCTCCCCCTTTGGCAATTTGTGACAAAACACCTAGTTTACAAGATATTACAAAGACTTCAAATTGAGCAATCAACAAGACTAGAATATTTTGCACATCAATCCCTACAAATAAACATATACCAATCCAAGATCAAGTGAAAATAACTTGAAATGAATAAACAATCCAAACACAAGTTATCAATGGAGCATAAGTTCAAAAGTACTTAAACAGACAAAGTTCACAATTTCTCCAAACAAAGTTATAAGCAAGATTAGAAAGACAGAAAGACTCTAATAAACTCCCCCTATTACCATACTCCCCCTACACACCTACACACCTAGACACTCTCCCCCTTTTTGCCACAAATGTCAAAGACTAGGAACTCGGAGGAAACTGACGCTGAAGAATCGTAACACAAAGTCAAGGACAGTCCCCTGACGAGCTTGCTCAACTCGTAAATCATTCCCGGCCGAATGGAGATCCTGCACTTGAGTACTAAGCTGATCAAAACGGTCAGAGTACTGTGGTAACTCCCCCTCAGAGTGAGATGTGTCACCGTCAGAGCTATCATCAGAACTGTCGAGGTGCGATGAGCGACCAGCGGCGGAAGAGGACGGCTTGAGAGGAGACGATTGGTCGTGAGCTTGACTCCACTTAAGAGTAATCCGATCCAACGGTTTGTGCGAAGTAAGGGAAGGTTCCGAAGCATCCACACGCACCCTAGTCTGAGTGCACAAATTTGTAATAAAGATGCCAAATGGTAACCCCTCACGAGGTGCTTCTTTCTAGGCAGCTGTGAGAATCAAGTCATAGATCACCGCAGCCAAATCAACATAAACTCCAATTAAAATTGCATTAAGAAGGAATGCACGATCCAGACTAATACTGGAATGTTGAGTCTTGGGGGTGACGTTGTACAGACAAAACAAGTGAAGTATGCGAGCCACTGGTGTGAGCTTCGCATGCGGCATCATGTTTCCCTTCCAACGTTCCCCTTTTATCAGTATAGTGCCAGCATATTCATCGACATCAGGAAATGGAGCAGACGTGGGGTATTGGAACTCACCATTAGGAGAGACGAAGTTCAGCGCGAATAACATCTGAGTCCAAGTATACAGGCACCCCACGAACAGTAGAACGTATACAGCATTCTAAAACCGTGGCATTATAAAAAAATTCCCGAACAACTTCCACATAAGCAGTCCTGCTCATCCGACACACCGATAACCATCCTCGCTTAGTAAATATCTATTCTATCCCCAAGGCAGAAAAAATCAGAAATGACCACGGGTCATTCACAGATAACAGGACGGGTGCCAAAATTATGTTTGTAACGCCCCGTACTAGTAGATGTTGAAAACTTGGGAGCCGAAGTAGGTGAGGAAGGCGGCCTAGGTTTCTTGGAAACTGCAGCTTTTCTAGCCATTCTTGAGAAAGAAACAAGATGCATGATTCAATACATGCCAAAAGCAAACAAAGAGATAGCAAGAAATAAAAAAAAATCCAAGAAATCATGAAGGCCCTAAATGAAATCCATCATCCACTTGAAAACGCTAAGATATCACGTTCAATCACACAAGAAACATCAAGACAGTAACTTTAACGTGATCAAAACTCGAAAACGCAAGAAATCAATCAAGATCAAGAGACTTAATTGAATAAAAAAATAGGAAAATTGATGGATGATCATACCTCGCAAAAGTGAAGAAAAACTAAGAAATTCGGCCGAAAGATGCTAGATCCGGAGGAGAACGACCCTTTAAAAGGGTTTGTAGTGAGAAATTTGATGAAAAATACCAAGATCTTGAAGATTTGAGAGGGAGAAAATGAAGGGTTTCTAGGGTTTGGAATATGGAAGATGAAAACTCTTGGGTTCGGACGCAATATATAAAGAATCCTCGAGTGCGTTCGAACGCACCAGTCTGCGCGTTCGAACGCGCCAGTCACCGCGTTCGAACTCAAAAATTTGCGTTCGAACGCCCCTTTTTTTTAAATAAAAAAATCTAAGAAAAAATCAAAAAATCTTTTTGGAGATGCACCTCTAAAAATTCAAAATAGATTCAAGACATAGAATATGACAATCGAATGAAATAAGTCATACACAGATCAATCAAATCATCAAAAGCATATTATAATCAATTCTAATGCATCACTCAAAATTAAATTAATATTGATTGATCATAATAATATACATATGCAAGGTGAGCATAGATAACATGAAACATTCTTCTTAAATAAACTTTCCTATTTAAACCATGATACAACACAGTAGTCAAACCGACTTAGTATTTAAATTTGCACTTTTCGACTTATTCTCCATAACCGAACAGGAATTTTTCCTGTATTATTTTTTATACATAAACCATATAGGTGCAATGATGGCTTTCACACATGAGTAGATAGCCCTTTTATTATAGTACATATCGAACAATGTGCAAGAAGATATTCACAAACATCAAAAATGTTATTTAATTTGCAAGCAATGTACTGAGTCAAACTGGACTCTAAACAAGATGGCTTTCGCACAAACTCATTGTAACCCTTTCATTGATCTTTTATGAACACATTTGTGATGACTAAGCATGAGGTCAAACTATGCAAATCAAGGTCAATAGTGAGCTATTTAAAAGGAATTTTATGATGTCATGCTCACTCAAGAATATACACACGTTCTGGGTGCATTAATTTCAGTATAATTATCATAGAAGTCGAGAGAGCGAATAAATTAGAAATGATACAATATACTACAAGATGACAAAATTGACTATAATAACTCATAATCAAGAGAAAAATAATATTTATATGTCAAGAGTATATTATTGAATCTAGGAGTGCATCAATTTTTTTTATGACAAAAACTCTCGACAAATCTGAAACTAAAACCAAAGAAAATTTCAGAGTAAAGAAAACCTACAAAAGAAACAAAAAGAACTAATAAAAATGAAACATACAAACCAAAACAAAATAAATAGAAATCAATTCAAAGCACAAATTCCTAAAGAAGTACGAAGATACTCAAATCTCTGTAAATCCAAAGGTTTTGTAAATAGATCACCCAACTGTTTCTCTATCTCAACATGTTCAAGTGCTATTATTTTGTCTTCAACTAATCCGCGTATAAAATGATGTCGGATATCAATATGCTTTGTATGCGAATATTGAACATGATTTTTTGAAATATTAATAGCACTCAAGTTGTCACAATAAAGCACCATAGTATCTTGTTCAATACCGTAATCTTTGACCATCTGTTTCATCCATAGTAATTGAGAACAACAACTTCCCGCTGGAATGTACTCGGCCTCCGCAGTAGATAAATATATCGAGTTTTGTTTCTTACTATGCCAAGCAACCAGATTGTTTCCAATATAAAAACATCCACTTGAGGTACTTTTTCTATCATCACATGAACCTGCCCAATCTGAATCTGTGTATTCAGATATGATAGCTCCCGAGTCATACGTAAACCAGATACCTAAGTCAACTGTGCCACCGACATATTTTATAATACGTTTCTGGCAAACAAATGTGTCTCCTTAGGTTCAGACTGAAACCTAACACACACATCGACACTAAATGCAATGTCCGGTCTACTAGCGTTAAGTACAAAAGACTACCAATCATGCTCCTATATAGTGTCTGATCGACACTTTTTCCTGAAATATCCTTACCTAATTTGGTAGTTGTACTCATAGGAGTTTTAGAATGTTTTGCATTTTCTAAACCGAATTTAGTCACAAGATCCTTAGCATACTTGGTTTGAGCGATAAATATCCCTCTTTCCAACTGAGTAATTTGAAGTCCCAAAAAAAACTTCAACTCACCCATCATGCTCATCTCAAAATGACTATGCATAAGATCTGCAAACTCCTTAGTTAATGATCGACTCGTTGCCCCGAAGACAATGTCATCCACATAAATTTGTGCCACAACTAAACTCTTGTTTGACCGTCTAATGAACAATGTCTTGTCCACTCCCTCTCGAGTGAACCCCGCATCCACTAAAAAAGTGGTCAACTTCTCATACCAAGCTATTGGAGCTTGTTTTAGCCCGTAGAGTGCCTTTTTCAGGTTAAACACATGAGAAGAAAATTTTTGATCTTTGAACCCTTTCGGTTGTTCTACATGAACATCTTCATTCTCCATTCAAGAAAACACTTTTCACATCCATTTGAAATAATTTAAATTTTAAGTGACATGCAACAGGAGCAAATGTCTCATCAAAATATATACCCTCAACCTTAGTATATCCCTATGCTATGAGTTTAGCTTTATTTCGAACTATATTGCCATGTTCATCACTTTTATTCTTGTAAATCCATTTTGTTCCAATGACGTTCACATTCTTAGGTCTAGGAACTAAATACCAAACATCATTCCTAGAAAATTGCTCTAATTCCTCATGCATAGCATTAACCCAAGAATCGTCTAACAATGCTTCCTTCACATTTTTAGGTTCAAAAGAAGATGTATAACAAGTAAATGATACCTCACTTTGGATTTGTCGTCTTGTCTTAATTGGTTCATTTGCGTCTCCGATCACTTGTGATAATGGATGATCTGATTTTACTCTGGCAGATGGTTCCGGTACGTTGCAGTCATCTTTGTTCATTTCAACTTTATCGTCATCCTGATTCTCAATTTCTAGATAAAGCTCCTTTCCTATTTCTTCGTCATATGTATCTGCAGAAACAGAAATAGGAGTAGCTTTAGTTAAATCAGTAGTGGATTCATCTATCATAACATTAGCAGATTTCATAACAGTAGAAGTGTCAAGATTAAATACTATGTAGGCTCTACAATTATTCGAATACCCTAAGAAGATGCCTTCGTTACTTTTAGTGTCAAATTTAGTCAAATATTCTCGATCACACAAGATATAGCATTTACTACCAAAAACTCGAAAATATTTAACACTAGGTTTCTTACCTTTCCAGATTTCATATGCAGTCATTTTTGTACCTAGTTTTAGATAAACACGATTTATCACATGTACCGCTGTATTGACCAGCTCTGCCCAAAACCTTTGAGGAACCTTTTTAGCGTGAAGCATAACCCTAGCCATTTCCTGCACAACTCGGTTCTTTCTCTTCACAATCCCGTTCTGTTGTGGAGTTATATGAGCTGAAAATTCATGTTGAATACCAAAAGAATCGCAAAATATGAAAAAAAATTCATTTTCAAATTCTCTACCATGATCAGAACGAATCCTAACTATGGTAATAGATTTTTCATTCTGCAATTTTAAGCATAGTGATTTAAAATCTTCGAAGGTTTCAGACTTCTCACGTAGAAAGGCAACCCAGGTATATTTGGACTAATCATCGACCATTAAGAATATATAGCGTTTACCTCCAAGACTTTCCATTTTTGTTAGACCCATCAAGTCCATGTGTACTAATTGGAGCACACGGTCGGTGGTAGTTGCATTTACCTTCTTGTGTGAAATCCTAGTTTGTTTTCCAATTTGACAAGAACTGCACACTCTTTTTGACATTTCTTTCATATTAGGTATTCCTCATATCACTTCTTGTTGATACCAACTTTTGTAGAGCTCTGATACTAGCTTGATACGATCACTCCTTTAGGGCTAAAGATCGATCTTTTCTAATTCTCAGATCTGGACTAGATCTTGCACGGAACTTTGAAATAAGATCCCGAAATATGACGCCGTCAGAACGACGTGAAACTTTGATATGTTATAGCCCCAGGAAAGAGCTTTCCAACAAATCTAGTTGCAGGCGAATCGGATGCGGCGATCTCGAGATATCATCCAATTCGTGGACAAAGGTCAGATGGTCTGTTTTGGATCCGTGGATGGAGGTACGTGATCCTAGGTAATGGTGGTTCCCTTGTCACCCGTAGTTCCCGCATCATCTCCATCATCATCTGGTTGTTGATGGCCATTTTCTCTGAAAGAGACCCCAACACGGCTTGAACGCTAGGTTCTTCCGTATTCTAATTAGATCGGGCGGTTCCACGGGTGGAAGTCCCTGCAATCGTTTCTCCCTCCTCTCTTGGGAGAATCTCTTCTTCATCATCTCACCGTGCAGCCATGGATCTGGTTGTCGTCATTGGAAGCGCTTGTCTGAGGAACGATGGCTCTGATACCAGCTTGATAAGATTATGTCTCTGGCTATGGAGCTCTGATAACGATCACACCTCTGGCTATGGAGCTCTGATACCAGCTTGATACGATCACTCCTTTAGGGCTAAAGATCGATCTTTTCTAATTCTCAGATCTGGACTAGATCTTGCACGGAACTTTGAAATAAGATCCCGAAATATGCCGCCGTCGGATCGACATGAAACTTTGATATGTTGTAGCCTCAGAAAAAAGCTTTCCAACAAATCTAGTTGCAGGCAAATCGGATGTGGGGATCTCGAGATATCGTCCGATTTATGGACAAAGGTCAGATGGTCTGTTTTGGATCCGTGGATGGAGGCACGTGATCCTAGGTAATGGTGGTTCCCTTGTCGCTCGTAGTTCCCGCATCATCTCCATCATCATCTGGTTGTTGATGGCCATTAGCTCTGAAAGAGACCCCAACACGGCTTGAACGCTAGGTTCTTCTGTATTCTGATTAGATCGGGAGGTTCCATGAGTGGAAGTCCCTGCAATCATTTCTCCCTCCTCTATTGGGAGAATCTCTTCTTCATCATCTCGCCGTGCAGCCAGGGATCTAGTTGTCATCATTGGAAGCGCTTGTCTGAGGAACGGTGGCTCTGATACCAACTTGATAAGATCACGCCTCTGGCTATGGAGCTATGATAACGATCACGCCTCTGGCTATGGAGCTCTGATACCAGCTTGATACGATCACTCCTTTAGGGCTAAAGATCGATCTTTTCTAATTCTCAGATCTGGACTAGATCTTGCACGGAACTTTGAAATAAGATCCCGAAATATGTCGCCATTGGATCGACGTGAAACTTTTATATGTTGTAGCCCCAGAAAAGAGCTTTCCAACAAATCTAGTTGCAGGCGAATCGGATGTGGAGATCTCGAGATATCGTCCGATTTGTCGACAAAGGTCAGATGGTCTGTTTTGGATCCGTGGATGGAGGCACGTGATCCTAGGTAATGGTGGTTCCCTTGTCGCCCGTAGTTCCCGCATCATCTCCATCATCATCTGGTTGTTGATGGACATTTGCTCTGAAAGAGACCCCAACACGGCTTGAACGCTAGGTTCTTCCGTATTCTGATTAGATCGGGTGGTTCCATGGGTGGAAGTCCCTGCAATCGTTTCTCCCTCCTCTATTGGGAGAATCTCTTCTTCATCATCTCGCCGTGCAGCCAGGGATCTGGTTGTCGTCATTGGAAGCGCTTGTCTAAGGAACGGTGGCTCTGATACCAGCTTGATAAGATCACGCCTCTGGCTATGGAGCTATGATAACGATCACGCCTCTGGCTATGGAGCTCTGATACCAGCTTGATACGATCACTCCTTTAGGGCTAAAGATCGATCTTTTCTAATTCTCAGATATGGACTAGATCTTGCACGGAACTTTAAAATAAGATCCCGAAATATGCCGCCGTCGGATCGACGTGAAACTTTGATATGTTGTAGCCCCAGAAAAGAGCTTTTCAACAAATCTAGTTGCAGGCGAATCTGATCTGGGGATCTCGAGATATCGTCCGATTTGTGGACAAAGGTCAGATGGTCTATTTTGGATCCGTGGATGGAGGCACATGATCCTAGGTAATGGTGGTTGAAGGTGGACCAGCGTTAATGTGGTGGCACCGGTGAAAAGTGATGGTGGAAGGGTTGTGGTTGATGGAAGGATTAGGGCAAGTGTTGGATAGATTGGACGAAGGGGGAGAAGACGGCCACCCCTAAGGGACTAGGGTGATTAGCCGGACGAGGCAGGTTAGAAGCGGCGTCGCCGGGGATTGAGAGAACGGGAGCGAAGAAGACGAAGGAGGCAAGGCAAAACTCAATCTCAATAATCAATAATCATAAAAACACAATTTTCGTCGACCGCATTCGAACTCGCCCGACCGTGTTCGAACGCACCGAGTTCGCTCTTCTGGATTTGCGAACGCGATGCAGGCGTTCGAACGCGCGATCGAACGCGCCTGTTGGTATTTGCGAACGCGATGAGGGCGTTCACAGTTCGTTCAAACGCACAGTACATTCTCTTCACCACGTTCACAACCCCGTTCACAAATCGCGTTCGAACTCACTCCACCCGCATTCGAACGCGACTTACAGAAAACTTATTTTAATGAAAATTAAACACTAAAACATGAAACAAAAATACTCCTAAAGTGAATCCATGATCGAGAAGACATCGGTGAAGTCTGAATCGTATCACTTGTTTGGACAGAGTAAATAATTTCTCGTGATTCACATGTCCAAGACGTTGATGCCAAAGATCTGTAATGTCCAAAGAGACACTGTTACATTTCAGTTTATGTGACGTTCCAACAACATAGCAATTATCAAATGTTCTATATCCATAACATATAACATTACCACCATGATCTAGAATAGTACAATCATTTTTGGAGAATTTTACCTAATAATCTTCATCACAAAATTTACTAATACTCAGAAGATTTAGTTTTAAGCCCTTAATATAAAGAACATTTTCAAGAATAGGAACCCCCGGAGAACTTACCTTTCCTTTACCTATTACCTTGGATGAATTACCATCTCCGAATGTCACAACTCCCCTTAGAAAATAACGACTTGTCACCCGACATATGTCTTAAATAGCCACTGTCTAAATACCACAAATCAGAATTTAAAGCTTTCAAAGCTGTATGCACAACATAACATTTCAAATCACTTTTTTTGACCAATATGGCCTTTGTTTTTATCTCATAAATAAAATCAGTTCTAGGTTTTTGCAAAAATTTGCAATGAGGTCGAATATGCCCTAGAATGCTGCAATGATAGCATGTTAGAACAAACCATTTTCTACTCACCCTTTGTCGAGGAGTGTGACTAAAGTTTACCTTTGGTGCCGTTGACGATTTCACTAGTTTGTAGATTCACCTTCAATTTAGAAGCATTCATCTAGGATTGCTTTGTAAATGCGGTTGATGGCTTCAGATATTATTCCTTTTATATACCTGCAGAAACGAAGACAGTTTTATTATTATTTGAATTACTAGTGTATCCAACACCATACCTGTCTTTTCCAGAGATCTGAGCTTTTAGGATCTCATCAAGTTTGTTCTTCCCTTTTAGAAATGTCACTTCCTTATTCAATCGCTCTAGTTCAATTTCATCAGCCTTCATTTTATTTTTGGCATTGTCAAGTTGTTTAGAAAGGTCTTTGACACGTTCAAGTTCCAATTTGTACTTCTCCTCAAATTGAATTCTTTCAAGTTCGATTACCTTGAGTCATTGATGTAGTCTAAGATTGCTTTTCTTGAGTTTAAACGACTCCAGGTACAGGTCATTATATGCCTTTTGTATTTCAGATTCATCTTCTTCAGCTGGTAACATATTCTGATCATCTGTACTATCAGTATCAACAACGGAATCAATATTGAGTAAAGAAGAGGCAAACGCAACAGGGTTTTCTTCGTCTTTTCCAGAATCATCATCAGATTCATCTGAGTCATCCCATGTAACTTTCATAACTTTACCCTTTGTTAGGTTTTTATTTGTTGGCAATTGTGTACAAAATATTCTAAGTATATTTTTTCATGTATATGAGCTTTACACAAGTCTAGAATATCTCTGGTTTGAAGAATTGCAAGATTATTGGAGAAAAGCCGTCGAGTTCACACTGCGTTCACAACGCATTCGAACGCGGGTACTGCGTTCACACAGACAGAGAGCCGTGTTCACAAACGCGTTCGAACGCGGGTACTACGTTCACACAGACAGAGAGTCGCATTCACAAACGCGTTCGAACGCGGGTACTGTGTTCACACAGACCGAGAGCTGCATTCACAAACGCGTTCGAACACAACCTGAAGAATTCAAGCTGTCGCGTTCGAACGCACTCGAGCCCGTTCGAACGCACCAACAAAGTTTAAGAATATTGTACTTTCGTGAGTACGGATAAAATTAGGATTTGGCTCTATCTTGTACTTTCATGAGTGCGGATAAGATTTGGATTTGACTCTATTCTGTAATTTCGTGAGTACAGATAGGATTTGGCTCTATCTTGTACTTTCGTGAGTACGGATAAGATTTGGATTTGGCTCTATCTTATACTTTCGTGAGTACGGATAAGACTTGGATTTGGCTCTATCTTGGAGATCATATATAAAGATTGTGATGCCGTATCTCTAGGGTGGTTGAAGAAGCATTATTGAAGAAGACTTCTTGAGGCTACATTGGTTCTTCAACTAACAAGGTTCCACTCATTTACAAAAGTTTATCTTTCATCTTAAGGGCTATCTAGACGAAAGATCAATCTCGAGGGTTACTGAGATTGGACTTCAATCACGAGAAGTGGTGAATCGTGGGTTCTAGCGAGCAAAACTGAGAGGAACAAAGTCGTTTGGATCGACGGGTCATTTTGTGAGTCAGTCTTGTAACTGCTACTATTCTAGTGATTGGTTTTGATCCGAGTTTGGATTCGTGGTTTTTTCCCGTTTGGGTTTTTCCACGTTAAAATCTTGGCGTTCATCTCTACTTTCGTTCTTAATATTTCTACGGACTTTTACTTAAGCGAACGAGTGATATCATTGCCTAGTATTTAGATACATACTTGTGTCTAGGGGTTTTTTCATTTGGTATCAGAGCAGGTTCTCTCACCTTTTGAGAGAGATCAGATAGGCATGGATTTTCATAGAGATGGACCATCATCTATTAGACCTCCTATTCTAGATGGATCAAATTATGGATATTGGAAAGCTAGGATGAGAGCTTACTTGAAGTCTATAGATGAACGAGTATGGTTTGCCGTTGTGAACGGTTGGAGTCCACCAATGTACATGGTGGATGATAAACTTGCTGATAAACCGATAGAGTCATGGGATAGTCAGACTATGAAAAAGTTGGATGGAATAGCAAGGCAATAAATGCAATTTTTAGTTGTGTTTCCTCAGAAGAATTTAGAAGAATTTCTACTTGTGAGATAGCAAAAGAAGCTTGGACGATCTTAGAAACTACTCACGAAGGAACTATGGCCTGTCGACTTTCTAAACTTCAGAGGTTAACTACTAGTTTCTTTTCAGTCTTGCTCGCTAGAACCCACGATTCACTGCTTCTCGTGATTGAAATCCAACCTCAGTAACCCTCGAGATTGATCTTTCGTCTAGATAGCCCTTAAGACGAAAGATTAACTTTTGTAGATGAGTGAAACCTTGTTAGTTGAAGAACTGATGTAGCCTCAAAAAGTCTCCTTCAATAATGCTTCTTCAACCACCCTCAAGATAGGGCATCACAATCTTTATATATGATCTGCAAGATAGAGCCAAATCCAAGTCTTATCCGTACTCACGAAAGTCCAATTTTATCAAACTTCGTTGGTGCGTTCGAACGCGGCCCAGGTGTGTTCGAACGGCATGACTTGAAGTTAGGTGCGTTCGAACGGGCCCGAGTGCATTCGAACGCGACAACTTGAATTCTTTAGGTTGCGTTCGAACGCGTTTGTGAACGTAGCTCTCGGTCTGTTTGAACGCAGTACCCGCATTCGAATGCGTTTGTGAACGCGGCTCTCTGTTTGTGTGAACGCAGTACCCATGTTCAAACGTGTTTGTAAACACGGCCCTCTGTCTGTGTGAACGCAGTACCCGCGTTCGAACGCATTTGTAAACGCGGTGTGAACTCGATGGCTTTTCTCCAATAATCTTGCAATTCTTCAAACCAGAGATATTCTGGACTTGTGTAAAGTTCATATACATAAAAAAATGCTCTTAGAATATTTTGTACACAATTGCCAACAAATAAAAACCTAACAACATCCACCATCCATTCTCATCTCCATTATCATCTATAACCCTAACTTCCACTCCACCCATCACCACCACCATCATCCGCAATTTATCATATTTTCATCGTAGTTTCATTTCGAATCTGTGAAGGGCGTAAATACGAAAAACGTAGATTAGAGAGTTACGGATTGATTCCACTTTGCTTCACAATTTTTTGACTATGGAAAAATATTTAGTGAATATGTTCCCCTAGTTGCATGGACCGCTTCCTACAATAAATCTAAATCTTAAAGGAATCGTTTCATAGCCCATCAACTTACCTGACATCGCTTCCAAATAAACCAACTCAAACTGCACGACGGGATCATTTTTGCACGGTACTGAATCTACTTTGATAATGAAAGCAATAAAACATAAGTATGCCTTCCACTAATTAATTAACAATCCTACTAACAACCGATACTTGTATGGGTAGGTCCACCTAGGATCTCCTTATATTTATTGGTCAGGTGGAGTTAGTATATTAATTACAATGATTTGACACACTATTAAGGTTCACTAATGCGATTATCATTCGCATTTACCGATTCACCTATTATTGTCAATTTAAAGTTAAGGAAAAGACCACATTCAATTAACTATATTGAATATAAAGGTACCTCTAATATATTTACCAAACTCCAATTATAAATAAATTCCCATTAAAAGCAAATTCATAGTGGTAATCTTATGGTAATGCCTCATTTATCAATATCGATTTATAGCAATTATTATGCATAACTAATTTACCCTCAAAAGATGATTAATAATAAAAGCTTAAGCTGACAACGATAATTAAATAAGATGACTAACATAAATTTAAATAATTAAAGTGTTACTAACCTGCTTGGACCTGCTCAAGGCCAAAAACAAATCCCCCAAGATTGGGCTCGAAGCGCGAGGCAACTAGGCCTAAAAGCCTTTTGGGTTGGGCCGCACCTAGCCCAACCCGGCCTGCTATAACACCCGCCACCTAACACGTGCCCCTCACGTGGGTAAAACCCACGTAATTACCACGTGATCTGCTGGTTAATGTTTAAACACAATATACAAGCGAAAAGCCCATATTTCCACAAATAATACAAAAAAGAAGTCCATAACACTAAAGCCACAACAAGCCCAAAATACATATCTATAACAAAATAAGACAAAGCCCACGGAGGAGCTACAAGCTATTTAGCTTAATTTACATGAATAAAATAAGAATAAGAATAAAAATTAGAATAAGAATTAGAATAAGAATTGGAATAAGAAGACTCAAGCCAGTCTTCACCAGATCCGCCATGAACTCTGGCTCATCTATTAATCTAAAAATATTTTCACCAGAAGGTGGCGAGCATAAAGCCCAACAAGTTTCTACTTCTATAGTCTAAAAGTAGTGCAATGAATGATGCTATAATAAGTAAAAATGAATATGCGCATCATAATCGATCAATGCATCAGTATCTCATACTCAACTTGTTCATCTAATGCACACATGCATTAGCAATCACTAACCTACCATGCATCAATCTGAACTATCAAGTCCTTAACTCGAGCTCACACTAAGCTCCGCCCATAGGCCATGTCAATACTATACCACATAATATGCATAATCTCAGACTACCAAGTCTATAAAATAGACTCATGCAGAGCTACATCCGTAGGCCACATCAATCCTAACACTCGACCACACATATTCCCTAAAGGAGGGTAGACCCTAGTGGTAGAATCGCCAACCCATCACCCGGCGAACAGCATGACCAATTGTCTACTACCGCAGATTAAGGACCTCAATCATAAGCCCATCACAAGGGTTAGTATCGCAGATCAGTACTATCATCCGAGCCCTCGGCTCCACACCATCGCACCATCATGTGAAAATCATGAGTCGTCGCTCACGGACGTTGTAACAACCTATCCTAAAAAAAATTGGGCATGGCGTGCCCGGCCACACTATGGTCAGCCTCGTGCCCATGCAAGCTGCATGAGTAGCTTGCGTGGCGAAGGGGGGTGCCACGCGCCCCAGCTGCCATTACCGTAGCCAACCGGCTGCGACCAGCTAGTTGGGGCGGGGCCCCTGTTGCCACTGCCCATCTCAGCCACCACCTCTCTCTCTTTATCTATTTCTCTCTCCTTCTTAAATGCTCTCTCTCTCTCTCGTTCTTCTCCCTTAAGCTTCCACATCTCAGTATGCCGACGCCAGCCACTTCAGACCATCCTATTGCTTCCACCGCCGTGCTACCAACATCGGTGAGCCTCCTCTTTCCCCCTCTTCCTTCTTCTCTTTCTCCCTCTCTTTTTCTCTGTTTCTCTCTATTTCTCTCCCTCTCTCTTTCTCTCTACTACTATCGTCTTCGACCACCCGACCCGTCGCTGTGCCCAAAGCCGCCAGCGAGAGGCTGACCGCTGGCTAACCAGCAACTGCCGAACCCCTCCCGGCCACCCAGTCCCCTCCTCTCTTTCTTCTCTTCTTTTCTTCTTCTTCTTTCTTCTTTCTTCTTTCTTCTTCCTTTCTTCTTCTTCTTCTTCCTTAGCTGCTTCATCTCTTTTTCCTTTTCTTCTGCAACAGTGCTGGGCCGATATACATTTGAAGTAATTCTATTAATTTATTATAATTCATTATTCTATAACAAATAAAATACTAGGCTTATTTAGTTATATATTTATTATCTTATCGAGTAAAGACTACATAGTCCCTAATTAATCAAGATATAGTATGAATTATAAAATTAATTATAATTAGACCTTGTCTATTGTCACGCCCCGATCCGGGAACATGATGGCCGTGAATCTCTAGGATAAAACCCGGAGAAAACTCGAATGCCCAAATAGTAATCAAATCTTAAAATAGATTGACACAGCAAAAACGGTACTCAGTCTTCAGAGTCCTCACTAAGCGGCTTCTTAAATTCCTATAAAATAATAAGTCCTCATTAGTTAGACGTCCAGCAAGTAACCCACTCTACTAATAATATGTCTAATGACAAATATCAACATGTGATACATATAGTAGTAGAAAAAGAATCATAATAATAATATATAAGTTGTCTTGAAAAATAAATAATTTTCTTGTCTCTTATATTGAATTTCAAAATCCATATATACTAAATTAGAATTATAAATTATTCATATTATATTATTTTTAATAATTCAATATAAAATGAATCAATCTCCGCTAAAAGTGTATTTTCATGGAAATCAAATCATAAATCATTCATATTAACACAATCCGAATAAATCAGCATAAAATGAATCTCAACTAAGGTGTATTATCATAGAAATCGAATTATAAATCACTTATAATATCTTAATTTAAATAAATCAATATAAAACAAATCAATCTCTACTAAAAATGTACTATCATGGAATTCAAATCATAAATCATTCATAATATCTCAATTTGAATAAATCAATATAAAAGTAGTCGATATCTGTCAAAAGTGTACTATCATGGAAACCCGCCAAAACTGATAAAATGCCATATTATCTCATTAATGGGTACTCTGACCCGTGGCCACATAGCACTACCTAGTCACCATCGGGATGGTGCTCGGAACTTTTCTAGATAGTCGATCCGTCTAGCGTCACAGTAGGTACTCTACAGTGCCTTATTGACATTTCCACTAGCCATTGAGTAAGATTAGAGTCACCGGGATGAAAATCTAGAAATCTTTTTCCTAATCCCATCAGAGTCACTTGGTAGCACGTCGCAACGTTACATTCCAAGAATTTTTTTCCTAGACTTATCTTTTTGAAAACAAATTGGGTTCCAAATCTCACTTTTATCAGTATTCAACTATACTGATTAATTCTAAATCTCAAGTATCAAATTCCTCAATCACCAAAATTCTCAATTCTTCAAATGCAATATATACACGAATAATCCATAAACTCAAATACTACTATTTCCTCTAATATATATATAATATAAATCATTCTTAATAAGTCAAAAAGCACAAATAAAAAATAATCTAATATTTAATCTTGCAAAATTTCACATCTTAAAAATGATATTTTATTTTTGATCATATTCTAAAAATAAAGATCTCTTATATTTTATTTATAGAAAATAAAATATATTAGCATAAAGATCTCTATTATTTTCTGAAAATAAATATAATAATAAATATTTTTTTATAAATCCGAAATTCCTTTAAATTGAAGTAATTCTAATTTATATCTTATTTTCTAGAAATAAAATAAAATTATTTATTTTCAGGAATTCGAAATCCATATAAATTGAAATATTCCTAATTTATATCTTATTTTCTACAATAGAAATAGATATTAATTACTTTCAAAAATCTAAAAATTCATTTAAATATAAATATTCCTAGTTTATTTCTTATTTTCTGCAATAAAAATAAATACTTCGAAATCTGAAAAATAATAAATAATAAAATCCCTTTTTTTTCCATGAATGATAAATATGAATTTTCTATAAAATACAAAATCTTAATATTTCTAATTCTTTATTGAAAATTCTTAAATCAATGAATTCCTTAACTTCTTATATAATTGACATCATCATATTGTAAAGTTTTTTATTTTATAAAATTCAACAGAATAAGAATAAACAAAAAGAGATATTTACAATTCATCAATTCTATTTTTATATGATAAAAATTTAAGAAAATATGAGTGGGAACTTGCCTTGATTGCTCAATCCAAAATAATTTGATTTACACATCCTAATTGTAATCTGCACAAATTCCAAAGTGCTCCAAAATTGCCTTCTCTTTCCTTTTCTTCTCTTTGGTATGATAAAATATTTTCCCTGTATTTTCTATTTTTTTTCTCTAATCTCCCTCAAGAATAATCTTTTTTTTCTCGGTACTGTAGCAATGCTACAGTACCGCCTAATTTCTCTCCTAAAAAATCCTCCTTTTATAATTGAAAAAAAATATATAATAAGAGTCCTATTAGAATATGGATTCTAATATCTTCAAGATATATCTAAAAATTTAATTTAATTTAATAAAAATCCTAAAATATAAAAGATAAAGTAAAATTCCTCATTATCTAAACTGTATATTTCTATTTATTTTATTTATTTATATTTTAAAATTCTGGGTTGTTACATCTGTACTTATAGTTATTTAGCCTTTTATTTTATTTTATTTTGTAATTATATATTTATAAGTATTCTTATATAAAAGAAAACAGACATGTTCTCATTATACTATAATTAGCATTTTATGATAATAGTATAATTATAGTATTTGAATCGTATCTATAATATAGATCTAGTTATGCAATCAAAAATAAAAAGAAGTGATTCTAAACCTAATAAACATTTATATTTTACTTGAATTAATTCTAATTAGATAAATGACTAACTTTATGCTACTTAAATATTTTTAGATCCCGAACCCTCTTATTTGAGACCCGTAGACCTTGCTAGCGATGAGTGTCACTCGGTTGATTAGTAGATGTAAGGGATGTGTGGTTTGTGTCTTCTTATCAAAGTAAGTATTCTTATCCTCTAGACGCCTTTCTCAAATTAGGATATATTATGTATTATGTAGATGCATGTTTTAGCCTCCAGCATTATTATATGACTTTATCTAGAGATGATTACAGTCGAGCATATTTTATCATGCATGTAATTAGACTGATCTTTGATACGAGTATGATGATGATATATAGAGATGATTAGAGATGGCTATACTGTTATAATTTTATGTCCAATTGATTTGTAGCATAAGTATGCATATTGTGATAGATTAGCATGGGTATGCATGTGTCGACTACATGATTAGAGACTACATTTCATTATTTTTCTCTTGATTCCTATTCCACATAAATTACTGTTATGCATTGACTTGTTTTTGTACTGGATATATGCATATGATCTATCATTTAGAAGGAAACCATGAAATATGATTGATAGGATAATTGATAGAAAGCATGAGGATACCCGAGTGGGCGCGAGGGTTAGGATGCGCTTGGTGGATGATTGATCGCTCAACATAGTCGCAATCCTGTTGGCCTTACGTCCAAGGTCATTAGTCTGTGTGCGCAGTAGAAATTCGGACACATGTCATTCGCTAGGACATATGTGGTGAGTTATCCTCACGAGATTTCTATCAGCTAAAAAGGTGCCCGGTCTGGATGGATTTGATACCCTTAGCGGATGGCAGGGTATGGTTATATTTGAGATACTCCTTGTGGATGGCAAGTATGCTTTGAGCCTTCAAGCATGATGTTGAGATCGAGTACCGGGTGTTGTCTCTGTAGAGTGGTCTAGAACACATTATGAATCTGAGACAGCTTCGATGGCAAATCCACCCGGTAAGCAACCGGTCTTATCCGTGTCAAGATCATATAAGGGCCTATATATCGAGGGTTCAGCTTGCCCTTATTCCCAGATTGAACTTACCCTTTCCACGGCGAGACCTTGAGGAAGACTTTGTCCCCGACGTGAAACTCTAGATCTCGACGTCGACGGTCAGCATAGCTCTTCTATCGACTTTGGGCAACCTCCAAATGTTCTCGTACTTTCCGCACCTTGTCCACAATCTAAGGATGAAAGGCAGTGCTGAATTGCAATTTGATATCCAGTGACTTAGCAAAATGATGCCACAGCCTAGAGGTGAACCTGGGGTCACGGTCAGAAGTTATAGAAATTGGTGCCCCATAGCGAGCAAAGATTTCATACCGGAATAAAGCGGCTCGATGATCCATAGAATCAGTGGTACTGACTATGAGGAAGTGAGCTGACTTGGTCAATCGATCCACAATCACGCATATAGAGTAATTTTTCTTCAAGGTCTTCGACAGACCCACCACAAAGTTCATAGTGATATGCTCCCACTTCCACTCAAGAATGGGTAAGGGCCTGAGTGTCTCAGCTGGCTTTTGATGTTCAATTTTGACATGCTAACAAATCAAGCATTGAGCTACAAATTCTACAATGCTCTTCTTCAGTCCCGACCACCAGAAGTATCTACGAACATCATGGTACATCTTCGTCTCCCCAGGGTGCACACTATAAGAGGTATGGTGAGCTTCCTCCAAAATCTCCCGATAGAGTTCGCCTACGTCAGGTACATAGAATCTATCTCCAAACTTCAAGGTTCCCAATCCATCAAGGCAAAAACCCTTTTTACCTGAGTCTCGAACTTGCTGGAGGTCTTGTAGTAAATGTGGGTCTTCTGCCTATGCAACTCTAATCCTCTCCGCTAGAGTTGGCCTCACAGTTAACTTGGGCAGCAGTCCAACACCCACATCATTAGCTATGATGTGCATGTCTATCTTCTGCAGATCTCGCAGGATGTCCTGCTTCTAAGTAATCAAACTAGCCAAATTTCCTATTGACTTCCTGCTCAAGGCATCAGCCACCACATTTGTCTTCCTAGGGTGGTAGTTAATAGTGCAGTCATAATCATTCACCAGCTCAAGCCACCTGCGCTGTCTCATGTTCAACTCCCTCTAGGTGAATAGGTACTTCAAACTCTTGTGGTCAGTGAAAATCTCGCACTTCTCCCCGTAGAGATAATGCCTCCAAATCTTCAGAGCGAACACTATCATTGCTAGCTCCAAATCCTGGGTAGGGTAGTTCCACTCATGGTTCTTGAGCTACCTGGATGCATAAGCGACAACTCCGCCCACCTGCATTAGAGAACAGCCTAAGCCTGAGTATGAAGCATTACAGTAGACCTGGTAGCCCCCTCCACTATGAGGAACTATAAGGATAGGTACAGATGTAAGTCTCCTCTTCAGCTCTTGGAAGCTCTCCTCACAATCAGCTGTCCATACAAAACACTGATTCTTCCAGGTCAGCCTAGTAAGGGGACTGGGAATTTTTAAAAACCCTTCCACAAAACGCCGATAGTACCCGGCCAACCCCAGAAAACTACGGACCTCCGAGACGGAACTTGGTTGCCTCCAATTGAGAACAACGGTGATCTTGGATTGATCAACCCGGATGCCCTCTCCTAAAACCACATGCCCAAGGAACACCACTTCCTCCAGCCAAAATTCACACCTAGAGAACTTAGCAAATAACTTTTCTCTCCTTAGCACCTGTAGTACTAACCGAAGATGCTCTTCATGCTCCTGTTCTGACGCCGAGTAAATCAAGATATCATCAATGAAGACCACCACAAACTGATCCAAAAAAGGGTGAAAGACTCGGTTCATCAAGTCCATGAAGATAGCTGGTGCATTGGTCAAGCCAAAAGGCATAACCACGAACTCATACAATCCGTACCGGGTACAGAAAGCCGTTTTTGGGATATCTACTTCCCTAATCCTCAATTGATGATACCCAAATCTCAGATCAATCTTTGAGAAGACGCGCGCCCCACACAATTGATCAAACAGGTCCTCAATGAGAGGCAAGGGATACTTGTTCTTCATAGTCAACTAGTTCAATTATCGATAATCAATGCAAAGGCGGAGGGTTCCATCCTTCTTCTTCACAAATAGGACTAGAGTGCCCCAAGGGGATGAGCTAGGCCGGATGAGTCCCCTACTTAGCAAGTCATCAATCTGCTCTCTCAGTTCTTCCATCTCCTTCGGAGCCATACGGTAAGGTGCCTTGGAGACCGGTCCTGTCCCCAGAATTAGGTCTATGGTGAACTCAACTCCCCTGTTTGGAGGAAGCCCCTAAATGTCCTTTGTAAAAACATCTGGGAACTCCCATACCACAGGTAAGTCAATCAGGGTTTGAGTCCCAACTGACTCGATGAACATGATTGCCACCAACTATGAACGGTCCACTTGTTGATCCTTACACAATCGACACCCAATGCCATCATTAAGCTGCAAAATAACCTCCTTGTTGTAATAGTTAATACTAGCATGGTAGGCGGCTAACCAATCTACCCCTAGGATTAGATCAAAGTCCTACATCTCGAGGGGTAGGAGGTCCGCCTTGAAATCCCACTCGCCAAAAGTCAAGGTGCAAGATCGATAAACATGGCGAACTTCCAGAAAGTCACCAAGTGGGGTGGCTATGACCAAAGGCTCAACTAGAGGTCCCGACGCCACATCCGCATTTTCCACGAAGGATGTAGAAATAAAAGAATTGGTGGCCCTAAGGTCAAATAAAATCCTAGCTGTGTGTGCAAATAATGTCATAGTACCTACCATTGCGTATATAAGTCTTAACTAAAATAGGAAAAATGCATCTTTTCATAATATGCAAATTTGCACAGGGTTAGGAAGGAGGATCTAATATTATGTATAAGTAGAACATATGTAAAACTTAAATAACATGATTAATTTACTCAGTTACCTATGGCCACCTCATTGGACGCTTCAACATCGTATAGGGTCATAGCAAAAACTCGGCCAGTACATCTGCCCCGCCCTCTGCTAGGAGGTCCCGATCGTGCGCCCCCGCGACCCTTACTCGCAGTAGTATTAGCTCCCGATGCTCCAGATATAGAAGACATGGTGGGAGTAGCTGGCACTCTGACCAACACGGGACACTGTGTGTAGACATGCCTAGACTCTCCACAGTGGAAGCAGGTAACATGAGCACTGAGACAATCACGAGATATGTCACCCCTCTTGCCGCAAGCAAAACAAGTTTGACCCTCAGGGGTAGATGGCCATGCAAAACCACCACTACCCAAATTGCTCGAAACTGCTGCTGACATCCCACCACCAATAGAAGGTTGAGCCCTACTCGGCCCGCCTGAACCTTGAGGGCTGGGTCTACTCGGGGTAGCACTAGAACCCGCAGCACCAGCATAGGGGTAACACCTCGGTCGCAGGAAGGTCCCACTAGAATGACCTCCATGCGGACGCCTATCAAAGCGGTCGGTACAACCCGCTACCCACTCTTGATGCTATGAATGCTCCGCAAGTAAGGCCCTCTACGCTATCCCCGCATTCTCCACCAACTCTGCATATGTCAGGTTCTTCACCATGTTCACCCACTTGTGGATCTCCATCCGGAGGACCATCTTGAACTGGTTAGCTCTAGTAGCATCATCAGGTATGACTCTAGGGCAGAAGCGGGATAAGGCATTGAATTTGTCCTCATACTATGCCACTCTAATATTCCCCTGCCTCAACTAGGTAAACTCCCTCGTTAACTGGAAACGTAGGGATCCAGGAAAATATTTCCGGTCAAAGAAATCCAAAAAATGCCCTTCAAGTGATGTACTCCCCAGCATGGCGCTCAATGGCCCTCCACCACTCTTCCGCCTCTCCGTGGAGAAGAAAAGTGGCAAAGGTCACCTAGCGACTTTCTAGGCACTCAAAAGCGATCAGGATCTTCCGCACATCCACAATCCACCTATTAGCCTCCATGTGGTCTGTCGTGCCGCTAAACAAAGGGGCGTTGAGTTGCATGAACTAGTTCAGCTCCTAGGCGAACCCACCTCCAGTATGCTCGGTTGGAGTAATATGCTCTGACGGCTCCCTCAGTATGTGCATCCCAGACATAGCCACCGTGCACTCCCGAACTAATTCTTTGATGAGCCTCTCCTGCTGTCTAACAAGCTGTCCTAGGGCCTTGATGTGATACGATTCGGACTTCACTGATGTCGTCTCGAGCACGGATACTCTTTAGGGGTGTCTTTGTTTCTTGTTTTCATGTTTAATTCCTAAGAAAATAAGTTTTATGTAAGTCGCGTTCTAAACGCGGTTGTGAACGCCTGCATCACGTCTAGAGGGTGTGAATTGTGTGTTTGAACGCCGCGTTCGAATGCGCTGTGAACGCCTGTATCGCGTTCACAAATCTAGAGAAATGGGAAACAGGTGTGTTCGGTCACGCGTTCGAACGCCTACATCGCGTTCGAAAATCCAGATAAGAGAGAACTAGGTGCATTTGAATGCGAACGGGAGCGTTTGAACACAGTCGGTGATAATGTACTGTTTAGGGTTAATTTTCAATTATTTGGTTAGCCTCTAAAGGATTGTCGATGGCAACCATAGAGTCATTATTGAAGAATTGAGTTTTGTCTTACCTCCTTCATCTTCTTCACTCTCGTTCTCTCGATCCCCGGCAACGTCGCTTCTAATCTCCCTCGACCGACCTATCACCCTGGTCCCTTAGGGGTGGCCTTCTCCTCCCCTTCTTCTAATCTATCCGATTCACCTAAAACTTGATTTGTTGGAAAGTTCTTTTCTAGGGCTACAACATATCGAAATTTTACGTCGATCCGATGGTGGCTCTTTAGGTCTCTATTTACGAAGTTCCATGCCAAATCTAGTCTAGATCTGAGAATTATGAGAGATCGAACTTTAGCCTAAAGGGGAGATCGTACCACGATATTGGCTAAAGTATCAGCGGCTAGTTCGTCAATAGGGGCTGAAGCCCATTCACGAATAGTCGCACGAACAGATCGAGCACGTCTAGGCGGTATCCCTGGTAAGTTCAACGCAATTTAGTTCTTAATTCAGAAGTATGTCAAAAGTCGTACGTGGCTCTATTATTCATTACTCCTAGTTATTCATTATTATTATTATCACTTTCCTATGTATTTGGATGGTATCTAGGAAGACTTATCAGATTTATGTTGAACCTAGGCTCTAATACCAAGATGAAACACCCAAACCTCCAAATACACGTGTAAACCACATGGGTAAATCTCCCCACGCGGTGCATCACATGACCCGTCAGTACTAGGATTTCACAAGGCACACAATAGCACAAGTTCATACCATAAATAAACTCAACCATAAGAGTCCGGATATAAGTTCCACAGGCCACAACAAGCCTTCAAGATACACATCCAAAATACAACTCTAAAGTCCCAAAATACATCGTCAATCATAATGCCCTCGCAGGGCTCAATATAACTAATAGACATACTGAAATAGAAAGGCAGCTACTCCTTGCTACCCACACCTGCGTCCCGTAGCTCTGAAATAATGCCACCAAGAGGTGGTGAGCTCACAGCCTAGCGAGTAGGATCCATACAATCTATAACAATAAAATCACATGTGCATATCCACTGCATGCCTATAATCGCTAGCAATAACAATACGCTTGCTTAAATGACATACCATGAGTTACTAAATCAATGCAATCAATAAGGACTACACGTCACTATCCTGGAACATGCCAATTCCTAAACATATTTGGATAAGTCTACACATATATAAAGCTTACTATAATCTTTTATTCATACAAATATTAATCATAGTATTTACATGTTATGCACAGCAATAAAAGAGTAGTTTAGTCATCTCATGCCCACTGAGGCATTAATCATATTTATCATAGCTCACCGAACTATTCACCACACAGGGTAAATACTCTCAAGAAAATCATCCATCACATAACCATCCATCATCTCATACATCGAGGGGGGATATATACACATCTAGCAATAATTCCACCTACACATGCATGGCGACACTACAATGAGAGAATCGGGAGCCCTCGGCTCATCAACAGACGCCCTAACCTTGCGTCGTCGAGTACCGCTAGAGATATATCCCCGCCTCACAATCATGTTCTTCTATCATCATAATCTAGTCCTAACTATGCAGTATAATTACCTGAATGCCACACAGGCTCCCGACTTCAGGTGTTGGTCGCTAATAGTATAGTCATATAAGATACACTCTACCCTTAACCTTGGGCTGAGTGAGTAAGGACACTGCCTAGTCAGAACCTGACTACTAATGATAGGTGAATGTGGTGCAGTGTCTATGAGTGTATAAGGCATGTCATAGTCATTATGATCGTTACATTCTATATTCACAACAGATATTTATGCAAGGGTATATCATACATGATACATGTAGAGCATCGTTACACTAATGTCTATGCTAACATTAACATTCTCATAATATCATGTTGAGTAAATTATTAATAACTTCACATGTCAAGATATATCATGGTACACTAGATGCATGTTTTGATACCGACATTTCCTACAATGCCATGATAGGTATAATAACTATAACTATATTATTCTAGACTTGTATTAACTCTACTCGCCTAGGGTGTCTCTATAGTACACTAAATCTCCTTAGCTAGCCAGCTCCTCCGAAATCCCAAAATCCTCCTCACGTAGTGTCAATCCTATTAATTCACGCAAGTCTAAAGATTAGCGAATTAATAGAATAAATTTCATTACTAGAGAATTTATGTTTAGACATAAATATAAGTCAAGGGTCTCCTAGGGTGAGTTCTATGTTATCCTAAAATTCATATGATAATAAATTGTCATTACGGGGGGTGGTTAGGCTAATTAATCAAGTGGAAGTAGATACACAGGGTTATAAGGTCCAAATGGCCCCAAATGGGCTAGGCTGAGGGTATTGGACCTAACCCAATAGGCAAGGGGGCATTGGTGGGCTGCAGTCCAACTGCAGCAGGTTGGCTGAAGTGGGCTGGGGTCCAACTACAGCCCACCAAAGGCTTAGTTGGTGGGCAACAGTTTGCAGCCCACCCAACCCAAGCCTAGTGGGCTGCGATCTGGACCGCAGTGGGCTACGGTCTAGACCGCAGCCCACCAAGTGGGGTGTGGCGGTTAAACAACCCCCACCCTCCCCCACTATCCCCTTCCGAGGGAGGAGACAGAGGGGGAGAGGGAAGGCCCAAGGGCTTGCGGTGTCTGCGGGGTGGCACGAGGTCGACGGTGCTGGTGGCATAGCACGAGGTCGGCGACACGGCACGAGGCCGATAGTGCCGGCGGCACAGCACCAGACCGAGAAAGGTAAGAAAAAGGAAGACGGGAGGAGGGCTTGACGGCGGCGGGGCACGCTCTATGGCCGGTGGCCATGGAGGTCCCTCCTCCCTTCAATAACATTGAAAGAAGGTCTCAAAGGCAGTCGTGCTCTAGTAGTAGCAGCCGTTGTCTTTGAATCCGCTGAATTTCCAACCGATGTTCTAGGCGCAAATCGCTCATCTCGATTACCCCAACTTGTTTTCGCTGCCATCTCGAGAGCCTTGTGCTTTTGCTCCATCCTCACGGCCTTCTCAAAGGTCTCCTCAAGAGTCGTAGGACAATGAGCATGAACATCTGCCTGGATCTCTTCCCGCAGCCCTGAAATGAATGTGTTCATCAATATAGGTTCGGGCCAAGGTGGCTCGCAATGGCTACTAACTCTTTCAAATTCTGCTTGGTACTCCAATATAGTTATATTATGAACCATCTTGCTTAATGTGGCAGCAAAATCTTCATACGCCGTCGTCCCAAATTTGCGTGTAATCCTCCTACAAAAGTCAGTCCAACTAGTAAATCCTCCACTATGAATAGCCGATTGATACCAATGCAATGTTATTTCTTGGAGGTGAAAGCTTGCCATCTGGACCTTTGCGTCCTCCATTGTCTCTTGGCAATCAAAGTATTGCTCCACTTGAAACACCCAATCCGTCGGATCACTGCCTTAGAATTTTAAAAAGTCTAAGCATGTGGTTCTCCCCCGTATAGAATTGTTAGGTTCGCAAAAGATCCTTGCTTTAGGTCTGAACCTTTGTGCTTGTTGATCTCCTTCTCTAAATCCTTGAGCACATCCATCACCATCTTCGAAGGGATTAACTTCATCCTCAAGGTGCCAATCCTCTTCATCGATGAAGCGCACCGGTGTGGTCCCACCGCTGGTCCTTTTTGAGGCACCGATCTTCATCGAGGACATGACAAAGCTGATTGGTTCATGACATATTCCTTTAGATCATTATTATCATTCTGCATTGCGTCCACCCTATGTAGCAATATTTGGAACATGCCCATAAGTTCATCCGCCAAGTCCATGTTCACACCCATGGATGTTGGTTGATTCGGTCCTGCCGTGGCCGCCCGGCATGGGCACGTGTACTCCCACACGCCCACACGGCACGTGCAACGCTCGCGGCCAGTCGGGCGGGGCCCGTCACGCATAGATACACTCCTGTGCACGTATAATTATGATATCATCAAATAAAACCGTCTCACATATCCATGCTCACATAATCCATCACCAAATAAATCCATATTGAACATAATCCATCTTAGAGATCAATCATACTATCAACCAAATAAACCTGTTAACATGAATGCCCAAGTCCACAACAATCATATCAAAACGTTACTTAATCTGGCAAGGCCCACACAAAGCCACAACAAATCATCAAAATACAATTAAAATAACTAATACACGAGAACACTATGATTCGACTCGTATTATATAAATCATCGTTTAATACAAGGAGTACAAATATCAATACTAGTACAACTCAATATTTGGTTAAACTATCATCTATACCGTCTCGCATCTATAAATCACCTCGTCATTGCTCTCAAATATCTCCTCAAGATATCTCAAGTCGCTACCACGTACCACATATCTGAGAGGGTTAGAAAATAAATAAAGAGAGTCATGAACAAAAGGCTTAGTGAATAGACCCAAATAGAGTGTAAATCATGTATTGGGTAATATGAATCAGAAAGAGCATCATGTCATGAATGAACATATAAATGTATCCTCAATACTATATAAATGTATGGTAGATATCATGTCATAACTGATCAAAGTATATAATTCTTGACAATGTATAAACAAATCTCCATGTCATACCATCATCATAACTCTCTCTCTCAAATATAACACATATGATGTATGCCGACCATGATCATGCTATGATATCAAATATAACCACATATGATACATATTGACCACTCGATAATCAGGTATGTCAAATGATAATGAAATCATATGCATTTCTTAACAACAAGGTCATCACCGACATCTCGGTACAACACCATCATACTAGACCACTATGCACAGTCAACACCAAATACCCGATCTCAATATTCTACATGTTGGCTTAAAGCATACCCTGCCATACGTTAAGGATATCTTAGTCATAATCATACCCTACCAAACACTAAGGGTATATCAAAATCTATCCAGATCGGGTACCCCACTAGTTAATAGAAATCACATGAGGGTAACTCGCCACACGCATGCCTTAGCGAACGGCAGGTGTCCGATTGTCTATGAACACAGACTCAATTGACCTCGGACATGGGCCATAAGATATCGCATATCAGCGACCATAATTATCACTCTAGGCACCCCTAACTCTAGCGCCTACTCGGGTACGCTTATGTTTTTTATATCAATTTTCCTATCAATGAGATTTATGCATTTCTTTTTATATGATAGATCACGTGCATATATCCAGTACTATAACAAGTCATGCATATCACAAATTTAGGCGGTAAGAAAGTCAAGGGGAAAATAATGTAATGTAGTCTCCAACTATATATGTAACACATGTATGTCACTACTAGTCTATCACATGCATACTCATGCTAGAGATCACCCCGACACAAAGTCATAACAGTATAATCATCTCCAATCATCTCTATATATCATCAGCATACTCATATCCTAGATCAACCTAATCAAATGCATGATAAAATATGCTCAGCTGAAATTATCTCTAGAAAAGGTCATATAATCATGTTGGAGACCAAAACATGCATATACATAATTATATTATATATCCTAATTTGAGAAAGGCATCTAAAGGATAAGACTACTCACAGTCTGATTAGAAGATACAAACCACGTCTCTCTCACATCCGTCAATCAACGTCAACTCATCGATAGGGTACACGAGGACTCATATAAGGGGTTCGGGATCTGAAAATGTTTAGGTAGTATGATGTTAGTCGTTTATCCAATTAGAATTTATTTATATAAAATATGATGATTTAGTAGGTTTAGAATTCCTTTTTTTATATTTTATCAAATATCTAGATTTAATTATAGATATAATTCTAGTAATGTAAATATGCAATTATTATAAAATGCTATCTATGGAATAAGAATAAAAGGTTTGTTCTTTTTACATAAAAATAGTCTAAGTATATAATTATAAAGTAATAATAAGAGGCTTATATACTTATATATATATATATATATAATTATAAAAATATAAGTATCGATAAAACCTAATTATAGTTAATATTTGTGGTTCTTACTATTTTCTTTAATAATCGTTAAATATAGGTAAAATGATTATAATCCGGTCAGATAAAACTGATTATCAAAGTTTAGTATTTTATTTTTATACAAAATAGAAATACATTATATATATATATATACATGATGTCTATATACGTAAATTCTAATTGATATCTATATATCAACAAGGTCCTAGAAATACATTATATATATATATATATAATGAAGGGTATATTTATAAATCTCATGACTATAATTAAAGAAGCTAAGTATTAATATGTTATTTGCAAGTAATATTATATGTAAATAATAAATTATTAATTCTACTAATTATAATTAGCTAATAATTATATTAGTGAATATATATATATATATATATATATCAATGTAATTAATTTTCTGTTTAAACTAGTTGCATTAACTACATAAAATATTTAGTTAAAAAAAATAAAAGAAATAAAGCTAAAATAAAACCCATAACACAATGCTGGGCTTAGTAGGGAGGGGGAGCCGATTCAGCAAGGAGGGGCTCGGCTTCTACTGGCCAGCCAGTGGCCGGCCTTTCGTAGGTGGCTCGGTTCCAAAGAACCCGAGAGAGAAAGAGAAAGAAAAGGAGAGAGAGAGAGAAAAAGAGAGAAAGAGAGAGAGAGAGAGAGAGAGAGAGAGTTACGGATCGATTTCACTTAGTTTCATAATTTTCTAACTACAAGAGAATATTTGGTGAATATTTTCCCTCGGTTGCGCGAACTAATTTCTACAATAAATCCAAATTTTGAAGGAATCGTTCCGTAGCCTATCATTGGTATCAAAGCCAAGCGAACCTCAGACCTCCATTAATGGTGGAAACAAGAAAGATGACATCAACAAGGAGACCAATAGAGAGCACACCGACAAGAGAAGACTCAATCCACGATAACCCTAATCGTGAGGCCAATTACTTTGGAGCAACCACGGCAGGACCGAGTCAACCAACGTCCATAGGTGTGAACATGGGCTTGGCAGAAGAACTTAGGGGCATGTTCCAAACGTTGCTGTGTAGAGTTGATGCAATGCAGAATGATCATAATACTTTAAAGAAATATGTCATGAACCGATCAGCTTCGTCATCTCCTCGACGAAGATCGGAGCCTCAAGAATAAACAGCGGTGGGACCACACCGAACCAATACCCCACAAGTCTAGGTGTGACATGATAGTGTCAATGATCCTCTTTTACCTATGCCTTCACATCATCCCCCACATTCGATACAAAACCCAAGACTGGCACTGGTGGAACCCGAGAGGCGTGCAGCACTAGTGCGCTTCGTCGATGAGGAAGATTGGTAATTTGAGGATGATGTTGATCCCTTCGGAGATGGTGATGGTTGAGCTCGAGGATTTAGAGAAGGAGATCAATATGCACAAAGGTTCAGACCTGAATTAAGGATCTTTCGCGAACCTGACAATACCATTCAGCGGAGAATCACACACTTGGACTTTCCAAAATTCCAAGGCGATGATTCAACGGATTGGGTGTTTCAAGTAGAGCAATACTTTGATTGACAAGGGACAGTGGAGGACACAAAGGTCTAGATGGCAAGCTTTCACCTCCAAAGAACAGCATTGCATTGGAATCGATCTGTTATCCATGGTGGACGATTTACCGGTTGGGCTGAGTTTTGTAGTAGGATTACACGCATATTTGGGACAGTGGCATATGAAGATTTTGCTACTACATTAAGCAAGGTGGTTCAGAGGATGACTGTATTAGAGTACCAAACAGAATTTGAAAGAGTTAGTAGTCGTTGTGAGCCACGTTGGCCCGAATCGACATTGATGAGGACATTCATTTTAGGGATGCGAGAGTAGATACAGGTGGATGTTCGTCCTCTTTATCTTACTACTCTTGAGGAGGCCTTTGAGAAGGCCGTGAGGATGAAGCAAAAGCATAAGGCTCTCAAGATGGCAGCGAATACAAGTTAGGGCAACCAAGATGGGTGGTTTGCGCCTAAAACACCGGTTGGAAATTCTGTGGCTTCAAAGAGACGGCGCTTGTTTAGACCACGACCACCTATGAGACCTTCTTCCAATGTTAGAGAAGGCACAAGACCCCCTGTTCGAACTCTCACACCTGCCTAGGTGGAGGAGCAAAGAGCGAAGGGCCTTTGCTTTCGATGTGATGAACATTTCACCCCCGATTATCGATGTTCCAAACTGATCAAGAGTGTGATGCTCATCGACAGTCTCGAGGAGGACGATAAGGTTGTTGGTGATAGAGATTGTCTATGATGAGGTCGTGGAGGAGGGCGCAGAGGAAGATATAAAAGCTAAAATATCAATGCATGCATATTCAAGTACTTCCGCGCCGAGGACATTGTGGGTAGATAAACTCGTTAGAAAGCATTGTGTGCATATCCTCATCGATTCGGGGAGTACACACAACTTTCTAGACGAGAGATTAGTGAGGAGATTGGGTTTAGACGCTAAATCGACTTTGGGGTCCAAAGCATGTGGATGAAATTTAAACAAGGAAACAAAGATGTGCATCTTGATGGCATTTTATTCTCAGCTGATTCCTGCGATGCAACCGATGGTGGAGCTGTCTTGTGCGAGTTATTTGGCATATCTTCTTCAGTTAGGACCAGCAGAAGATGAGCCTCAAATGAGTCCATCTACTACCATCGAGTTGTCTAATTTATTAGATAAATTTGCTAGACTATTTGAGGAACCAAAGGAGTTGCCACCAAGGCGAATGGCGGACCATCACATAGAGATTGCGCCTGAAGCTGCACCGGCGAACGTGAGGCCATATCGATATCCACATGTGCAAAAGGAAGTTATCTCCAAGATGGTAGCCAATATGTTGGAACATGATACAATTCGGACTTCACCGACGTCGTCTCGAGCATGGATTCACTTTAGGAGTGTTATTGTTTCATGTTTTAGTGTTTAATTTCCATTAAAATAAGTTTTCTGTAAGTCGCGTTCGAACGCGGGTGGAGTGAGTTCGAACGCGGGTGGAGTGAGTTCGAACGCGGTTTGTGAACAGGGTTGTGAACATGGGTGAAGATAGTGTACTACGCGTTCGAACACGGTGCGCTCGAACGCATTATGAACACCTGCATCGCGTTTGCAAATACTGACAGGCGCGTTCGATCGCGCGTTCGAACGCCTGCATTGCGTTCGCAAATCCAGAAGAGCTAATTCGGTGCGTTCAAACGCGGTCGGGCGAGTTCGAACGCGGTCGGCGAAAATTGTGTTTTAGGGTTAATTTGAGTTGTTGGTTAGCCTATAAAAGGATGTGTATGGCAACCAAAATTATTATTGATTACTGAGAATTGAGTTTGCCTTGCCTCCTTCGTCTTCATCGCTCCCGTTCCCTCAATCCCCGGCGACGCCGCTTCTAACCTCCCTCGACCGACCAATCACCCTAGTCCCTTAGGAGTGGCCCTCTCCTCCCCCTTCTTCCAATCTATCCAACACCACATTTTCACCGGTGTCACCCCATTAACGCCGGTCCTCCACCATCCACCATTACCTAGGATCTCGTGCCTCCATCCACGGATCCAAAACAGAGCATCCTGACGTTCGTCCACTAAACGAATGATATCTCGAGATCCCCAACTCCGATTCGCCTGAAACTTTATTTGTTGGAAAGTCTTTTCTGGGCCTACAACATATCAAAATTTCACGCCGATCCGACGGCGGAAAATTTCGGGATCTTATTTCAAAGTTTCGTGCAAGATCTAGTCCAGATCTGAGAATTAGGAAAGATCGATCTTTAGCCCTAAAGGAGAGATCGCATCAAACTTGGTATCAGAGCCACCGTTCCTCGGACAAGCGCTTCTAATGACGACCACCAGATCCATGGCTGCACGGCATGGTGATGAAGAAGAGATTTTCCCAATAGAGGTGGGAGAAACGGTTGCGGGGACTTCCACACGCGGAACCGCCCGATCTAATCGGAATGCGGAAGAGCCTAGCATTCAAGCCGTGTTGGGGTCTCTTTCTGAGCAGATGGCCATTAATAATCAGATGATAATGGAGATGATGCGGGAACTCCGGGCGACAAGAGAAGCAATGTCGAATGGGAACGCACCATCGACCCCACAACGCGAGTCCACCCCCTTGAACCCACCGCCACCGGTTCAGCCTTTGCAACCACAAGAGCCGCTGCTACCACCACCCTATGGGCAGAGGCAAGCAAGGATGGTTACACCAGGTCCAGTTGCAGGTGAACCCATCCGATGAATGAACCACCATGGAGACCACCTTGGAGATCAAGATCCGTGGGCGGGCCAATACGATCCGGAACCACAGCGAGTTAATCTGACCGGCCAATCACCCTACTCCCTTAGGAGTGGCCCTCTCCTCCCCCTTCTTCCAATCTATCCAACACTTGCCCTAACTCTTCCATCAACCATAACCCTTCAACCACCACTTTTTCACCGGTATCACCCCATTAACGTCGGTCCTCCACCATCCACCATTACCTAGGATCTCGTGCCTCCATCCACGGATCCAAACCAGAGCATCCTGATGTTCGTCCACTAAACGAATGATATCTCGAGATCCCCAATTCCGATTCGCTTGAAACTTGATTTGTTGGAAAGCTCTTTTCCGGGCCTGCAACATATCAAAATTTCCTATCGATCCGATGGCGAAACATTTCAAGATCTTATTTCAAAGTTCCGTGCAAGATCTAGTCAAGATCTAAGAATTAGAAAATATCGATCTTTAGCCCTAAATGAGAGATCGCATCAGAACAAGGCCTCATAGAACCAAGTCATAGCTCTTACTCATCGCTTGTGCTGTTAGTGCAAAAGAAGGACGGGACATGGTGTTTTTGTGTCGACTACCGGGCACTAAATGCTATCACTATCAAGTATCGGTATCCCATTCGGGTCATAGAGGAGCTGTTGGACGAGCTTGTAGGGGTGACCATATTCAGCAAGCTTGACTTGAGGGCTAGGTTCTATCAAATTAGAGTTCACCTAGTCGATGTGCTGTATTACGAACTCCGGATGGGCACTACGAGTTTCGGGTGATGCCCTTTGGTCCCATCAATGCTCCAGCTACTTTTCTTGGTATTACTCGGCCTCTACTGCGTAGGTATATATTGGTATTTTTTGACGACATTTTGGAGTTTAGCATGACTGAATTGGAGTATTGACAGCATTTAGAGGATGTGCTAAATTTGTTGAAGCAAAACCAATTGAAGATTAAGAAGTCCAAGGGCCTATGGGGAGTACAACAAGTGGAGTATTTAGGGCACATCATCTCATTTGAAGGTGTAGCGACGGATCCTCAAAAGGTAGCATGCATGATGGCTTGGCTAATACCTACTACTATCATAGGATTGCGAGGACTCTTGGAGCTCACCGGATATTATCGTTGCTTCATCGCCGGGTATGGCAAGATTGCTGCTTCTCTCACTTCTTTGTTGAAGAAGGACTTTTTTAGATGGATGGATGAAGCCACTACAGACATTGAAAAACTAAAAACAGCAATGACAACGGCGCCCGTTCTAGCACTACCGGACTTCACCAAAGAGTTCGTTGTAGAATGTGATGCGTCGGGAGTTGGCATAGGAGCTGTACTAATGTAAGGAGGACGTCCCATAGCCTTTCTTAGCAAGGCTTTATCACAAAAATCCTAGCAATTATCGACCTACGAGTGAGAGATGTTGGCAATTCTACATGCGGTGACAAAGTGGTAGCCTTAATTTATCGGTAGGCGATTCATTAGCCGAACTGATCAAACGAGCCTTCTATACTTTATGGGATAGCATATACACACTCCGGCATAGCAGAGATGGGTCACAAAATTATTGCGGTATAATTATGAAATCCGATACAAGAAGGGAACGGAAAATAAAGCAGCGGATGCACTATCGTTCCAACCCGATACCGTCGAGCTCGCAGCATATTCTTCTCCTACTTTTCCCTTCCTTGACAAGGTGAGGTATGCATGTACATTTGACCCATCATTTTTGAGACTATTACAGGAGGTGTTGGATGATCCGGAGTGCCATCCAGAGTTAGAGAATTGAGGCGATTTGCTATTGGACTGCGAATGCCACACACGATTGTCTTGGATCGTGATCGTGTATTTATGAGTGTCTTTTGGATGGAGTTTTTCAAATTGCAAGGGACTCTATTGAACTTCAATTCGACCTATTATCCACAAACGGACGGCCAAACCGAGGTGGTCAATCGAAACATTAAGCAGTTCTTGAGGTGCTTTATTGGAAAGATGCCGAGACGATGGTTGGAGTTCTTACCGTGGGCAGAGTGGTCTTACAACACTGCCTACCACAGCAGCATTGGCATGACTTCGTTTGAGGCGGTGTATAGTTGCATAGCTCTGACATTATGTGCTATGACCTAGTGACATCTACATATTAGACCAAGGTGGACTTAGCTTTGATGGATAGAGACGCCACATTGAGGAGGTTGCGTGCCCATCTTAAACTTACTCAAAAGCGCATGAAGCAAGTTTATAATCGTAGCCATAGGGAGCAGGAGTTCGATATCGGCAATTGGGTGTTTGTGAGAGTACAAACATATCGACAAGTGACCTTGCGTCCAATTGCAAAACCAGAAATTAGTACATCACTACTTTGGTTTGTTTTAGGTGTTGGAGTGTATTGGTCCGGTTGCATATTATTTGGAGTTGTCGGAGGGGTCGAGAGTGCATCTTGTTGTCCATATTTTATTGTTGAGGGAGCGCATTGAGTATCATGAGGTTGTTGGATTAGCTTTACCGGAGCCATCAGAGGAGACAAAGATCGTAGAGCCAATTCGAGTACTTGCTAGGCACCGACGACGTCATGGTACCAGATTAGAGATGGAGATTCTAGTTGAGTGGCTTGGCAAGCCATCCGATGAGATGACATGGGAGTTGAAGACGGACATCTTGGAGCGTTTCCCCGACTTTACAACTTGAGGGCAAGGTGGGGGAAGCGTGGTGGGCTGATAAACCTTATTAGAGTCATTTCTTATTGCATTAGTTATTTATTTTTATTAAAAATAAAATTCTTGTAGGTCCCGTTCGAAGGTGGAAGGGGTTATGTTCGAATGCCCTTGCCCACAAGGTGTAAAGTCATGTTTGAACCCTACATTAGGTTCGCAAAAATAGAGATAGAGAAATATGTGTTCAAATGCGGTCGGGCGCGTTGGAAGGCCTACATCGCGTTCGCATTGACAGAGAACGCCTTTTGTGCATTCGAACATGATCCTGCGCGTTCGAACGTGATCGGCGGGATTCCACTAGTATTAGGGTTAATTATTATTATTAGGGCTTATTGGCCAGCCTCTATAAAGGTGTGGATGGCAGTCAATATCATTATGCTATTGGATTATTAGTTTCTTGCCTCCTATCTTCTCTGTATTCTCTCTACCCTAATCTCTCTCCTCTCTCTTCACCAACGTACCACCTCTACCGTTGGCAAGGTCTCTCCTAACTTCCAGTCTCCTTCGTCTATTGAGTCCTCCCCCTTCTTTGGGTCTCGATCACTTCTTCCCCTTCCTCTTTATCCCTTAAGCAACATCACCCATCTACCCTCATCTCTATTATCATCCATAACCCTAACTTACACTCCACCCGTACTTACACTCTATTATCATCCATGACTATGATAGTGAGATATAAATGGATTGTATCTAACTCTGATATATATGATATCGAGTGGTTGACATATATCATGCATTATTACTAATGTGACTATTATCATTAGATCATGATTGTTATACATCATATGTCATTATATTGGGTGATATTATATTATAATTTCATCATGAGAAATATTATTAGTTGAGGATATAATATGCCCATTCATGAGATAATACTGATACGATCTCCCCGTTTTGGCTAAGGTTCGATCTCATCTGATTTTCAGATCTAGACTGGATCTGGCACGAAACTTTGTAAATAGATCCCGAATGATGCCGTCGTCGGATCGACGTGAAATTTGGATAACCGGTTGAACTAGTGACTCATGCAACTAGGCATTTTTTGGATAACCGGTTGGGTCAACAACTGTTGCTAAGTTACCAAATTATCCATAATATTTAATTAGAATATTCTACATCCTAAAAATATATTTTAGTCCTAAAAATTTGAAAATGTTTAGTTTATATTGTGCTTTAATGTTGTAAAATTAGTTTTTTCTGCACATATACCCTTAAATAGGCTCTTATTTTCTTGTATACCACTCCAAAGTTCATATTTACATTTATATCAACCAGAAAATATAGTTTTGAATGGGTAACTTTTAAAAGCATTAGTTTTTTTTTTATGAATACACCTTCGAGTAAACTACTATTAAAATTTTAACAATTTAACGTCGATAATTTTATTTAAAATATACTTTTTATTTAATATACATTTATTTTACCTTAACGAATTAGAAAGTATTTCTTTAATAAAATTCATCATCCAGTAGGAATTGAACGTACGAATTTGCCGATTCATTGAATCCTAGTTCGGGACTGACGGGGCTCGAACCCGCAGCTTCCGCCTTGACAGGGCAAAGATAAAGGATTCCGGAACAAGGAAACACTATTTTCAGGGATCCCACAAAATCATTAAACCTGGCAGCTGCTTGCTCTTTGATCAGTGATTCACCGGCCGGGAGGGAGCCATCTATATGAATTTTGTCACAGATTAAGTGATTATTTTTTTTCTAAAAAAGGATATCCAGCCTTAATGGCTCAATCCTTGAGTGATCAAATTTCAAAAGCTTCTTGACACCGATCCCCACCTTCCTTCTTAGAGAGCAAATTGAAGAAATGACCTTAAATCTATGTAAAAGATAAAAATAACATTATTCTAGTTTTCAAATATTTCTCTAATTTAATAGTACTTTTATCTTTTTCTATTTAAAAACTTAATTTGAAAAGTAACCATAGTATTTTTATTATTTGTAGAATTATTTATAATTATCTATATATCATTTAAATATTTTTATGAAATTAGTAATTCAATCGAGTGAACCACTAGTTGAGGCAATAACCTAATGCCCACCTCTGACCAGGTCGACTTTCGATGATTTTGATAACTATGGTCATAGGGATTGTCGGCCGATTTATATGTCCATCTTATAACTGCTATAATTACTTTAATAATTAATTTGATCTTGAATAGAATCGATAGTTATCTTACCAAGGTTTTGAGGGTTTTTTTTTAAACTTAAAATTCATGTATTTGTGAATGTCTTTCTATGCTTTACTTTTTCACATTATAATTACTGATTGTTTGCAGTAGATTTGATCTCTTAAGACGGTTTATAAAATTTTCGTAATATATTATTACAATTTTTAAATATTTGCCCACTAGTTAGAAATACACAATATATGTTTAATTCTTTTGGCATTCACTTCTAATTTCTCATAAGACTAGTCCAAAACATATGCGGTACTACTCTCAAACATCAACATCGTCGTGCCAGCTTGCAATTATTATTGTATTAAAATTAAAAAAATGACTATTATTATTCAATACATATCCATATAAATAAGTCATTCTTAATGCCAATCATTCTTAATTTGCTAAGTTTGCAAGTCAAACAATATGCCAGTCTTTAGGGACTAAATAATATTGAAATCTATCTAAAACTAAGATAGGATAAGGTGTGAGTTGCCTCCAATCCAGCCTACTAGCTTGCATATATTTCTGCTATTAAAATTTAGAAAAATGAAATTTATAATGAAATACGCATCCGTGTACATATGAATAAGTTGTTGTAAGTCATTCTTAATTTGTGCGAGTCATTCTTAAATTGGTAAATTTACAAGTCATTCATTAAGCCGGTGATTCATATATTAGAAGTCATTGTTTATACATTTATATATGCTTCTAGATTCCTAGTTTGGTTTCTTTATAAATGATTGTAAGAATGCATCTCAGTGCGTTCATCAAGTGCAAAGTAAGCTAAGACAGAGAGAAAGATGGCAACTGAGGGTTCAAAATTGACAGCAATGGCAAGTTTTTCTTTTGTTAGTGTTTTATAAATCAACTGCATGCATGCACTAGTGCTCATTTTTGTACTCATAATCTTTAATATATATAAATATATAATTTCCAGAGGGCTGTTGACGGTGATGTTTGTTTTGGGAGTGTTGCACGTAAAGATTTTATGTTGTACCCCAGAAATCTATCCATTGCATGGAGCGGGACGAAGCAGTACTGGACATGGACTTGGATCAAGTCTGATAGGTGCTTTATATATTTTCTAGCATATAAATTGGTAGTGCCTATATAATTAATTTCCATTAATTTCCCGTACTATAATCAACTATATATATAAGAAGGTATGGATACTCATTGAATTTACCTTAAATTTGTGATCCAGGGAAAATACTTTGGTAGAAGTGCCTCGACTTGTGAAGGTATGGTGGCTTGAGGCAACCGGGAGCTTTGACATGAGCGAGCTCATAGAAGGTACTAAGTATAGCATCGTGTTCAAGGTGATGAAAAAGGATCCATCTGAAGGTTGGAAGATCCCTGTGAACCTCACCCTCAACTTACCAAATGAGATGCCATCCACCACTACGGCTAGCCTTGATGAAATGCGATGAGCACTAGTGCATGCATGCATTTGATCCATAAAACACTAATAAATAAACTTGCCATTGCTGTCAATTTTGAACCCTCAGTTGCCATCTTTCACTCTCTCTGTCTTTCTTTGCTTACTTTGCTGCACTTGATGAATGCATTGAGATGCATGCTTACAATCATATATAAAGGAACCAAACAAGGAATCTAGAAGCATATATAAATGTATAAACAATGACTTATAATATATGAATCACCGGCTTAATGAATGACTTGTAAATTTACCAATTTAAGAATGACTCGCACAAATTAAGAATGACTTACAACAACTTATTCATATGTATTTCGTTATAAATTTCTTTTTTTTATTTTAATAGCAGAAAATATGCAAGCTAGTAGGCTGTATTGGAAGCAACTCACATCTTATCCTATCTTAGTTTGAGATAAATTTCAATATTATTTAGTCCCTAAAGACTGGCATAATATTTGACTTGCAAACTTAACGAATTAAGAATGATTGGCATTAAGAATGACTTACAACAATGACTTACTTATATGGATATGTATTTAATAATAATAGTCATTTTTTAATATATACAACGATAATTGTAAGCTGGCACGATGATGTTGATGTTTGAGAGTAGTACCGTATATGTTTTGGATTAATCTTCTAAGAATTTAGAGGTGAATGCCGTAAGAATTAAACATATATTATGTATATCTAACTAGTAGGCAAATATTATTATTTTAATAATAGGGGTTATTTGCATCTTAACCCACTTTGTTTTCGATTTGGCGAGTTAGGGTCATTTTTGATTTCTCTTGCACTTGAGAATTTTTTCTTACTTTTCTTCTAACTTTGCCCTTTCTGTCATTTGGTGCCTCATTAAATATTGACGGGGCACTATAATAGATTGAGAAATGACTCGTACTCATCTTATTCATATTCTATTTCATATGCTGCTGCTAATTATTATTAGGGTTATTTGCATCGAAAACCCACTTAGTTTTCAATTTGGCAGGGTCATTTTCGGTTTCTTTTGCACTTGAGATTTCTTTCTTATTTTTCTTCCAAGTTTGCCCTTCTTGTACTCGAGTACTGCTGCCCTGTTGTAGAATCCCAATTTTTGACTTAAAATAAAAAAGTAATATTTTTATTATGTTCTTTCGTACTTGAAGAACGAAAAAAAGTTTTGCTAGGGGATATCCATCGTAGCCATCGTCTTCTTCTACTCTAAGGTTTTAGCTTCATCGAGCATGTCCTTCCCCGAAATCATGTCTAAGGTTCCCTTTAAAGGTATTCTTCATCACCGATAAGCAAGCAAGATTTTTCGCTATGTATTTTCGACTAGTACCATTGAGGTTATTGTTTAAAAATTTTCTCTTAAATTATTGTCGGAGTTCTTTGTTTTTGTCCGTATTCTGTAGTTAAGATTTGTGAGGCCATTTATTGAGAAAGCCCTCATAATTTTATGGGACTACCACTTTTTTAGGGAATAGGAGAAGATATGAATAGTTGTGATGTAATGTTGATGTTGCTTTCTTAATTAATTTACCAAAGTTTATTTACAAAATTCGTCATTGTTATTTTTATTTCGCAGTTTATTGACAAATGTTAATTAGGTTTCATAGTTTATTGACAAAATTCATCCTTATTGTTATATAGGTTTTGTAGTTTATTAACAAAATTTGTGCTTATTGTCAATTAGGTTTCGTAGTATTAACAAAATTTGAGCTTGTTATTTTGGTTTAGCAGTTTATTAACAAAATTCGTCCTAGCTATTAATTAGGTTTTGTAGTTTATTAGTAAAATTTGTCCTTGTTGTTAATTAGGTTTCGTAGTTTCTTGACAAAATTTGTCATTTTTGTTATTTAGGTTTCGTAATTTATTGACAAAATTCATCTATGTTAATTAGGTTTCATAGTTTATTGACTAAATTTGTAAATGTTGTTATTTAGGTTTCGTAGTTTATTGACAAAATTCGTCCTTGTTAATTAGGTTTCGTACTTTATTGACAAAATTTGTCATTGTTGTTATTTTGATTTCACAGTTTATTAACAAAATTTATCCTTATTGTTATTTAGATTTCGTTGTTTATTGCTAAAAATTTATCTTTGGTGTTATTTATATTTCGTAGTTTATTGGCAAAATTCGTCCTTGTTGTTATTTAGATTTCGTAGTTTATTAACAAATTTCATCCTTGTTGTTATTTAGGTTTCGCAATTTATTAACAAAATTCCTCCTTGTTGTTATTTAGGTTTCGTAATTTATTGACAAACTTCGTCCTTATTGTTATTTAGGTTTCATAGTTTATTGACAAAATTCGTCCATTGACAACATTCGTCCTTGTTATTTTTAGTTCACAATTTATTGATAACATTCAACCTTATTATTTTGGTTTTGAAGTTGTTATTTTGGTTTTATAGTTTATTGACAATATTTATACTTGTTATTTGGATTTTAATTAGCAAAATTATACGTATATTTTGTGTGTTGTACACTTAAATACCTGCTGGATGTTTGAAATATTATGTTATTATGATTTGTGCAAATAATTTGAATAAATATAATGGCAAAGACCAAGAAGAGAGATTTCACTACTTGTAGTGAATTAAGAAAACTTCAATCAAGTCAGACCCTTGATGCGAATCGGGTCAGATCAGATCATATCAAGGGGAGGTTGCGCTCAATGGATTGAGTATAGTTATCTTATCTGCTTATTTGCTTTAATTAGAGTCTTATTAGGTTATAATTTATTGGTTAACTAGTTCAGCTATGCGCAGTTTTGGGAAATTATCCAAAGGATATTCCACAGATGGCTAAATATTACGAAACCACTTAGAGAAGATTGAAGACGTCCTGATCTACAACTTCCATAATCAAGATTCTTCAGATTCAAACTCTATATGTGATAGAATGAAAAATCAAATTGAGAAGGATAAGGAAGGCTTATTTAGCTAAGTCATGTTTATTTCTTATATAAGCACTTAAGACAAGTCTATTTAAGTCATATAAGTGATAAGCTCTGATACCAATTCATAGACTCAGATACCAAATTAATGAGTTCTTGTACCAAAAGGCCGACTACGCAATAATTTCTTAATATCTGAATTTATTATAGGAATCAGTCCGCGCAATCGTGGGAAAATATTCGTCCGATATTCTTCTGCAATTAGAAAATTATGAAACTAACTGGATTAGATTCATAAATTTCTTATCTACAACTTTCGTATTTATGCCCTTTGCAGATTCAAACTGAAACTGAGACGAAAATACGGAATAACGTGGGTGATGGTGGTGGTGACGGGTGGAGTGGATGTTAGGATTATGGATGGGTATGGAGGTGAAGGTGGATGGTGGATATCCCAAATAAGAGGGGTGACTCGACAGATGAGGGAGATTAGAAGTTATGAGAAATCTTGCCAACGGTAGAGGTGGAAGGATAGTGAAAGGGAGGAGGGAGATTAGAATAGATAGATGATAGAGAGGCAAGAAATCAATATTCCAATTGCATAATGATGTTGGCTGCCATCTACATATTTATAGAGGCTAGCCAACAAGTCCTAAAATAATATGTAACTCTAATTCTAGAAGATTCCCGCCGATCACATTCGAACGCGCCCAATCGCGTTCGAACGCACAAAAGACGTTCTCTGTATGTGCGAACACGATGTAGGCGTTCGAACGCGGACGTTCAAACTCGCCCGACCGCATTCGAAAGCACAATATGCATTCTCTATATTTGCGAACCTGATGTAGGTGTTTGCAAGGGCGTTTGAATGCGACCTCACCTACGTTCGAACATGACTTATAGAAATTTTACTTTAATGAAAATAAATAATTTGTGAAGTAAGAAAAGATCCTAACTAACATATCAGCCCACCATGCTTCCCCCCACCTTGCCCTCAAGGTGAAAAGTTAGGAAAATGCTCTAAGATATCAGTCTCCAACTCCCATGTCGCCTTATCGGATGGCTTACCACGCCACTGAACTAGAATCTCCATCTGATACGATTTGGACTTCATCGACGTCGTCTCGAGCATGGATTCACTTTAGGAGTATTTTTATTTCATGTTTTAGTGTTTACTTTCCATTAAAATAAGTTTTCTGTAAGTCGCGTTTGAACGCGGGTGGAGTGAGTTCGAACGCGGTCGGCGAAAATTGTGTTTTAGGGTTAATGTGAGTTGTTGGTTAGCCTATAAAAGGATGTGTAGGGCAACCAAAATTAGGATTGATTATTGAGATTGAGTTTTGCCTTGCCTCCTTCGTCTTCTTCGCTCCCGTTCTCTCAATCCCCGGCGACGCCGCTTCTAACCTCCCTCGTCCGGCTAATCACCCTAGTCCCTTAGGGGTGGCCCTCTTCTCCCCCTTCGTCCAATCTACCCAACACTTGCCCTAATCCTTCCATCAACCACAACCCTTCCACCATCACTTTTAACCGGTGCCACCACATTAACGCCGGTCCTCCACCATCCACCATTACCTAGGATCTCGTGCCTCCATCCACGAATCCAAAACAGAGCATCCTGACGTTTGTCCACTAAACGAACGATATCTCGAGATCCCCAACTCCGATTCGCCTGAAATAGATTTGTTGGAAAGCTCTTTTACGATGCTACAACATATCAAAATCTCATGTCGATCCGACGACATTATATTTTGGGATCTAATTTCAAAGTTCCGTGCAAGATCTAGTCCAGATCTGAGAATCGGAAGAGATCGATCTTTAGCCCCAAAGGAGAGATTGTATCAAGCTGGTATCAGAGCTCCATAGCCAGAGGCGTGATCGTATCAAGCTGGTATCAGAGCCTTAGCCCCAAAGAGAAGATCGTATCACCATCTCCAATCTAGTACCATGTTGTCGTTGGCATCTAGCAAGTACTTGAACTGGCTCTACGATCTCTATCTCCTCCAATGGCTCTAGTAGAACCGATCCAACAATCTGATGATCTCTAATGCGCTCTCTCAACAATGAAACATGAAAAACAGGATGCACGCTCGACTCCTCTAGTAGCTCCATACGATATGTAACTGGACCAATACACTCCAACACCCGAAATGGACCAAAGTAGCGATGAGCTAACTTTTGGTTACGCATCGGACGTAAGGTCACTTGTCGATACGGTTGTGATAGGCTTTGATACCACTTTGATAAGCTCTGATACTAATTGATAGTCACTGATACCAAATGATAGGCTCTGATACTAAATTGATCGGATCTGGAACCAAAAGATCAGCTACGAAATAATTCCTTAAGATCTGAATTTATTTTAGGAAGTAGTCCGTGCAACCGTGGAAAAATATTCTTGAGATATTCTCCGTTAATCAGACAATTACGAAACTAATTGGGTTAGATCCGTAACTTTCGGATTTATCCCTTCGCACATTCGAAATGTAGCAGGGACAAAAATACAGAATAACGTGGGTGATGGTGGTGGTGACGGGTGGAGTGGATGTTAGGGTTATGGATGGGTATGGAGATGAGGATGGATTGTAGAAGTGATTAAAGGAAGTAGACGAAGAGAACGAAGTTGTCGAGATCCCAAAGAAGAGGGGTGACTCGACAGTCGAGGGAGATTAGAAATGATGAGAAACCTTGCCAACGGTAGATGTGGAAGAATGGTGAAAAATGAGGAGAGAGATTAGAGTAGATAGATGATAGAGAGGCAAGAAATTTATATTCCAATTCCATAATGAAGTTGGCTGCCATCCACATATTTATAGAGGCTAGTCAAGAAGTCCTAAAACAATATAAAACCCTAACAAACCAACTAAACCAGTATTCCTTATCTTCTCTGATTACCTCTCGGATTAAGCTTTCGTTTTGTCGCAGAATAGATTCCGAACTGGAGAAGTAATGAATATTGAAGTTGTAGATTTGAATATGTGTAGAATATTTTACAAATATTTTCTTAAAATTGCGCAAAGCTGGATTTAGCTAATTAAATAAAATCTTAACCTACTAAGACTCTAACTAAACTAAATAACCAAATAAGATAATTAGACTCAATCCATTGAGCCTAATCTCCTTTTGATGTGATCCGATTTGATCTGATTCATATCAATCCACCACGCTTCCCCCACCTTGCCCTCAAGGTGAAAAGTCAGGGAAACGCTCCAAAATGTTAGTCTCCAACTGCCATGTCGCCTCATCGAATGGCTTGCCAAGCCACTCAACTAGAATCTCCATCTCCAATCTGGTACCATGTCATCATCGGCGCTTAACAAGTACACGAACTGGCTCTACAATCTGTATCTCCTCCAATGGCTCTGGTAGAACTAATCCAACAATCTCATGATCTCCAATGCGCTCCCTCAACAATAAAACATGGAAGACAGAATGCACTCGACCCCTCCAGTAGCTCCAAACGATATGCAACCGAACCAATACGCTCCAACACCTAAATGCATCCGTGGTCTAGCAGCAAACCGCCTCGATTCTCCAACTCTGGATGGCGCTCTGGATCATCCATCACTTCCTGCAACAATCTCAAAATATCTGGGTCAAATGTACATGCATACCTCAGCTCGTCAAGGAAGGAAAAGATAGGAGATGAATAGGCTGCAAGATCAGCGGTATCGGGTTGGCGCGATAGTGCATCCGCCACTCTATTTTCCGTTCCCTTGTATTGGATTTCATAATTATACCCAAGTAATTTTGTGACCCATCTCTGTTGTACCGGAGTGTGTATAATCGGTTCGAATAATGAATCGCTTACCGATCAAATAAAGCCTACACTTTGTCAACACATGCAGAATTGCCAACATCTCTATTTCATAAGTCGATAATTGTTGAGATTTTTGCGATAAAGCTTTGCTAAGATAGGCAATGGGATGCTCTTCTTGCATTAGTATAGCTCCTATGCCAATATCTGATGCATCACATTCAATAATAAATTATGAAACTAATAAATTATGATCTTCGCAGATTCGAACTACAACTAGTTTGAAAATACGGAATAAAGTGGGTGATGGTGGTGGTGACAGGTAGAGTGGATGTTAGGTTTATAGATGGGTATGGCCGTGAAGGTGGATGGTGGATATGATTAAGGGATATAGACTAAAGGAACGAAGTGGCCGAGATCCCAAAGAAGATGGGTGACTCGACAGATGAGGGAGATTAGAAGTTAGGAGAAACTTTGCCAACGGTAGAGGTGGAACGATGGTGAAGAGGGAGGAGGGAAATCAGGGTAGATAGATGATAGAGAGGTAAGAAATCAATATTCTAATCGATAATGAAGTTGGCTGCCATCCACATATTTATAGAGTCTAGCCAACAAGTCCTAAAACAATATGTAACTCTAATTCTAGAGGATTCCTGCCGATCGCGTTCGAACGCGTTCTCTGTATGTGCGAACGTGATGCAAGCATTCGAACGTGGGCGTTCGAACTCACCTGACTGCATTCGAATGCACAATATGCATTCTATGTATTTGCTAACCTGATGTAGGAGCTCTTAAGGGCGTTCGAATGCGACCCCACCTTCGTTCGAACACGACTTACATGAATTTTATTTTAATAAAAATAAACAACTACTATAGTAAGAAAAGATCCTAACTAACGTATCAGTAAGCCACTAAGGCAAGTTTAATTAAGTCATGTAAGTCTCTAAGGCAAGTCCTAGTTTGAGTCGTATAAGCATTTAGGGCTAATCCGAGTAAGATTCATTGTACCCAACCTCTATATATAAAGAGGCTCGGCTTCTTTGTTTAGAATGGAATTGAATGAAAGTAATATTGAGTTAAGTTAAGTTAATTTATTTACCTTGCATTACTTATCATACTTATCTTTTTACAGTAGCCGTTAGATCGTCGTTACCTTTCTAGGAGTAAATCTAACTTAGAAACCTTAATTCTACCTCTAACCCATAGCCACCATTACCTCAAGCATCCACCCTATCATACAGTCATCCAACGCCACCCTTGGCCATTTGCCACCTTCCGATGACAGCCGCAACGTCAGATATTTATCGTTTTGCCCTCTCTAACCTATCTCCACTATTTTATTTTTAACTTTTCATCCTGAACTCTAATTTAGGTGAAATGAGAGCCATTAGAACCCTACTCACGAGGCTACCTCCACCTAAATTTTTATAATTTCCTTACATAATGATCAGTCCAGATCTGGTTCGTAACAAATTTGTGCACTTCATCACCTTCACGCAAATAACCTAACCCTAACCCTAGGGCTGAATTTGGAATTTGGCCTAGGGGCACCACCATAGGTTACATGGGGGGGAGTGGTGGCTAGGTTCAGTCAAAGGTCGCTGGCAATAGGCCCATGGCTTGTCCTTGCAGTGGTGGAACGATGACGAGCGACAATGGAAGGCCGAACTTCAGCTCGGGCTCATGCTGGTACAACGGCGGCCATGGTGCCTCGCCGGTGGGTCCATCGACCCCCATTAGCTGAAGAAGGGACCAGTGGCCCTACTATAGGAGAGTAGTAATGGTAGAAAGCCACGACGGAGCCACCTTGACGTAGGGGTAGCTTCTCGCAATTGTGGCTGTCGGGTTCGACCACCTAACGGTCGTTGGCGGGTGTGGTGGCCACCATTGGCCGATAGTGTGCTCGAGGAAGCCAACCGTGGCCGTCGGAGCCACGGTCACCAACTATGAGTTTGTTGCAACGATAATCGCTGTCGTCGGCGTGATATGATCATTGACTTTGGCTAAGGTTCGATCTCTTCCGATTCTCAGATCTAGATTGATTTTGGCACAGAACTTTATAAATAGATCCCGTAAGATACTACCGTCAGATCGACGTGAAATTTGGATATGTTATAGCCCCAGAAAAGTTATTTCCATGTTTTAGGCGGATCGGATGTGGGGATCTCGATATATCGTCTGATTAGTGGATAGGGGTGTTAGGTTTTTATTTGTTGGCAATTGTGTACAAAATATTCTAAGTGTATTTTTTCATGTATATGAGCTTTACACAAGTCTAGAATATCTCTGGTTTGAAGAATTGCAAGATTATTAGAGAAAAGCCGTCGAGTTCACACCGCGTTCACAAACGCGTTCGAACACGAAATCTCCGTTCACACAGATATAGAGCCACGTTCACAAACGCGTTCGAACGTAGGTACTGCGTTCACACAGATAGAGAACTGCGTTCACAAACGCATTCGAACGCGGAATCTGCGTTCACACAGACAGAGAGCCGCGTTCACAAACGCGTTTGAACGCGAGTACTGCGTTCACACAGACAGAGAGCCGCGTTCACAAACGCGTTCGAACGCAGGTACTGCATTCACACAGACAGAGAGCCGCGTTCACAAACGCGTTCGAACGTGGGTACTGCGTTCACACAGACCGAGAGCTGCGTTTACAAACGCGTTCGAACGCAACCTGAAGAATTCAAGTTGTCGCGTTCGAACGCACTCGGGCCCGTTCGAACGCACCTGAGTTCAAGTCATGCCGTTCGAACGCCCCGGGCCGCGTTCGAACGCACCAATGAAGTTTGATAAAATTGGACTTTCATGAGTACGGATAAGACTTGGATTTGGCTCTATCTTGGAGATCATATATAAGGATTGTGAAACCCTATCTCTAGGGTGGTTGAAGAAACACTATTGAAGGAGACTTCTTGAGACTACATTGGTTCTTCAACTAACAAGGTTCCACTCATCTACAAGAATATAATCTTTCGTCTTAAGGGCTATCTAGACGAAAGATCAATCTCGAGGGTTACTGAGATTGGACTTCAATCACAAGAAGCAGTGAATCGTGGGTTCTAGCGATCAAGACTAAGAGGAACAAAGTCGTTTCGATCAACGGGTTGTTTTGTGAGTCAGTCTTGTAACTGCTACTATTCTAGTGATTGGTTTTGATCCGAGTTTGGATCAGTGGTTTTTTCCCGTTTGGGTTTTTCCACGTTAAAATCTTGGTGTTCATCTCTGCTTTCGTTTTTAATATTTCTTCCAATTTTTACTTAAGCGAACGAGCGAGATCATTGCCTAGTGTTTAGATACATACGTGTGTCTAGGGGTTTTTTCAAGGGGATTCGATTAGGATCTATGGATAGAGGCACGAGATTCTAGGATGATGGTAGTTGGAGATGGACTGGCGTTAATGGGGTGGCAGGCACCGGTGAAAAGTGGTGGTGGGAGGGTTATGGTTGATGGAAGGGTTAGGGCAAGTGTTGGGTAGATTAAAAGAAGGGGGAGGAGAGGGCCACCCCTAAGGGACTAGGGTGATTGGCCGGTCGAGGGAGGTTAGAAGTAGTGTTGCCGGGGGATTGAGAGAACGGGAGTGAAGAAGACAAAGGAGGCAAGGCAAAACTCAATTATTTAATAATGACTCTCTAGTTGCCATCCACATCCTTTAGAGGCTAACGAAACAATTCAAAATTAACCCTAAATAGTAAATTATCGCCAACCGCATTTGAACGTGCCCGCTCACATTCGAACGCACCTAGTTCGCTCTTCTCTGGATTTGCGAATGCGATGCAGGTGTTCGAACGTGCAACTAAACGCACCTGTTTCCCACTTCTTTGGATTTGCGAACGCGATACAAGCGTTCACAGCGCATTTGAACGTGACGTTCACAACCGCGTTCGAATGCACTTCATCCGCGTTCGAACGCGACTTACAGAAAATTTAATTTCTTAGGAATTAAACATTAAAATAATAAACAAAGACACCCCTAAAGTGAATCCATGCTTGAGACGACATCGGTGAAGTCCAAATCGTATCATTCCACCACGCTTCCGCAACCTTGTCCTCAAGGTTTGAAATTTGGGAAGCGATTTATGATATCTGACTCTAGCTCCTCCATGATTTGATCTTCTGCATTGGTTCCCCACATATCTGAAATTAGAGGAAAGGTTGGTGCTGAAAAAGTGGCGAGCTCAGTTGTGTCCGGTTGGTAGAAGGGGCATCGGCCGCTTGATTCTCGATCCCCTTCGACTAATTCGTAGTCATACCCAAGGATTTTCGTGACCCACCATTGCTAGGCTGGGGTGTGCACACGTTGCTGCATGAAGTAAGGTAAGCTACGCTGGGTCGTGCAGATAGTCAACCATTGGTCGATCAAGTAGGGTTGCCATTTGGTGACGGCGTGTAAAATCACTAGCATTTCGTGCTCGTAGGTGGATAGCTGTCGCGACTAGTTTGACAACGCCTTGCTCATATATTCTACGGGTCTGCCCTCTTGTATCAAAATTGCTCTAATGCCCTCACTCGAAGCATCGCATTCCACCACAAAGGGCTTGCTGAAATCCGGTAGTGCTAGAACCAGAGCGGTAGACATAGCTGTCTTCAAGGCTTTGAAGGCCTCCGTCGCCTTGCCCGTCCATTGAAACCCATCTTTTCTGAGTAAGGAGGTCAGCGGGGCAGCAATTTTGCCGTAGTTGGCAACGAATCGCCGATAGTACCCCGTCAACCTAAGGAATCCCCTCAATTCCCACTGATTAGTAGGAATCGGCCAGTCCACCATATTCTTGATCTTGTTTGGATCGGCTTCAACTCCTCTTGCTGAGATTATATGTCGCAAGTACTCCACTTGTGGCTCTCTCCAAAGACACTTGCTTATCTTGACTTTTAACTAGTTTTGTCGCATGATATTCAACACCTCATGCACATCCCACTCTTAAGTCAAGTTTGTTGAAGTAAGCCGACCTTATGAGTTCATCCAGCAACTCCTCGATCACCGATATTCGAGACGCACGATTTGTCCACGGATGCCATTGTCTCGTTCCGGATCATGTCCAAGTCCTTGTCTAACCGGAGGATGATGCACCTTGAATGGTTGATGATCCCTCTTTCGGTTTTGATTAACTCGCCGTGGCTTCGAGTCGTATTGCCCCGCCCACAGATCTTGATCTCCAAGGTGATCTCCATAGTGGTTCGCTCGTCGGATGGGTTCACTTGCAACTGGCCCTGGTGGAACCATCATTGCTTGCCTCTGCCCACAGGGTAGTGGCAGCAGCAGCTCTTGTGGTTGCAAATTCTGAACCGGTGGCGGTGGGTTCATGGGGAGTGGACTCATGTCGTGGGGTCGATGGTGCATTCCCATTCGCCATGGCTTCCCTTGTCGCCCGTAATTCCTGCATCATCTCCATTATCATATGATTATTGATTGTCATTTATTTGGAAAGAGACCTCAACACGGCTTGAACACTAGGTTCTTTCGTATTCTGATTAGATCGGGCGGTTCCGCGGGTGAAAGTCTCCGCAACCGTTTCCTCCTCCTCTATTGGGAGAATCTCTTCTTCATCATCTCGCCGTGTAGCCATGGCTCTAGTTGTCGTCATAAGAAGCGCGTGTCTGAGGAACGGTGGCTCTAATACCAGCTTGATATGATCTCCCCTTTTGGCTAAGGTTCTATCTATTCCAATTCTCAGATCTAGACTGATTCTTGCACGAAATTTGTAAATATATCTTGTAAGATACCGCTGTCGGATCAACATGAAATTTGGATATGTTGGAGCCTAGGAAAAGTTCTTTCCATTTTTCAAGCGGATCAGATGTGGGGATCTCGATATATCATTCGATTAGTGGACGAACATTAGGGGGTTCAATCAGGATCCGTGGATGGAGGCACGGGATTCTAGGATGATGGTAGTTGGAGGTGGATCGGCGTTAATGGGGTGGCACCGATGAAAAGTGGTGGTGGAAGGGTTATGGTTGATGGAAGGGTTAGGGCAAGTGTTGGATAGATTGGAAGAAAGGGGAGGAGAGGGCCACCCATAAGGGACTAGGGTGATTGGCTGGTAGAGGGAGGTTAAAAGCAGCGTCGCCGTGGATTGAGAGAATGAGAGCGAAGAAGACAAAGGAGGCAAGCCAAAACTCAATTATTCAATAATAACTCTACGGTTGCCATCCACATCCTTTAGAGGCTAGCCAAACAATTCAAAATTAATCCTAAATAGTACATTATCGTCGATCGCGTTCGAACAAGCCCGCTCGCGTTAGAATGCACCTAGTTCGTTCTTCCCTAGATTTGCGAACTCGATGCAGGTGTTCGAACGCGCGACCAAATGCACATGTTTCCCACTTCTCTAGATTTACAAACGCGATGCAGGCGTTCATAGTGCGTTTGAACGCGGCGTTCACAACTACGTTCACAACCGCATTTGAACGCACTCCATCCGCGTTTAAACGCAACTTAGAGAAAACTTATTTTCTTAGGAATTAAATATTAAAATAAGAAACAAAGACACCCCTAAAGTGAATCCATGCTTGAGACGACATCGCTGAAGTCCGAATCATATCACGGCGGTCTTCTGGTAGTTGTTGGTGCGAATAGAGGCCGTGTCCCAGGTGTAGTTGGTCCTAGGACATGAGTGGACATGGCGGTTTTGGCCGGGATCAGCTAGATGGTCGCCGGTGGGAAGCTTGGGTTTTCAGCCCTAGCTCTCACCGCGGGTGGGGAAGATGACTCTAAGGCCGTCTCTATCGACTGCTTCAGTGTCGCTATGACGGCGGGCTTGGCCTACAGGGATAGAAAGTGTTCCTCCTCGACCAGAAGGGGGGTTTTGTTCGACGGTTGGGTCTCCTCTCCACCTCCCACACGATTTGAAGTTCATGGCCATGGTTGGGCTATTTTCGCCATGGCCGATGGTGCTAGAGATACAGGTAGTGCTAGTTGGTCGTGCTGGGCTAGGAGAACGGCCGTCAAGGCTTGAATCGCCTTCTTAATCCTTTCGGAGCTCTCGCTCAATTCAGTCAAAAATTCTTTAAAAAAATCTTTTGCCCATGCTGGTGGCTCATCGTTGATAGTTACTAGTGGTAGGGGAGGGGGGCACCCAAGAAACTCCCATAGGAATAGAGATGAGTTCTTGGCCCTCCATGGTCGCTTCGTTCTTATTTATCTTGGATCGTATGATAATCATTATCCAAGGAGCGTCGGCTTTCATACTACATTATGAACCATATCTAGAACAATCTGGATGTAGGAAAATTATGAAAATTTATATGGAGGTAGCCTCAGAAGTTAGGGTTCTAATCGATCTAGTTTCATAGAAATTTGACGTCTAGATAAAAAGATATTAATTAAATAGTGGCACATAGTCAAATAGGGTAAAATGGTAATTAACTAACATTGCGGTGGTCGGCCAAAGGTTGTGGTGCGACAGTCGTAAGGTAGGGTGGCTGTTAGTGGAGGAAGATGGCTAGGGTTTGGAAGATCGGAATGCTTCTACTACTACGATCTACTCCTAGTAGAAAGTAAAGGTGATCTAACGGCTACGGTAAAAGATATGGATGAAAATATTAACTTAGCAAAACTCAAATTCCTTCAATGATCATTATCAACGCATGTCAACTCCTATTTATAGAAGTAAAAAACCTAGCGGATCAAATTTACATACGGATTATTCTATTTATTTGAAATTTAAAATAAAAAGATAAAGCTAACTAACTAACTTGACTCAATTCGACTTGACTCAACTTAACTGATGTGGTTTGATGGTAGCAAGAAGACATAAAGAAAGCTAGAGAGAGAGATAGAAAAATTAAGGAAGACAAAATCAATTTATGATCATACCATACCTAAGATACAAGCCATAAGAGTCAACTTATTGGTAACAAAAAAAAAGGTCTCAAAATCAAATAAGATATGTACAATTAAATTTATCTAAACTAGCTACCATATTTTCCACATATTGCAACTCTATTCTATAATCATTTTCTAGTTTCATTCTTATTGCTATCGATATATAGATAATAAATATGATAGCCTGGATGTTTCATCATGTGCCATATTTGCACCTAGCCCACCCGATTTGTTAAAGATATTGCAAAGAATGACATAGATATGTAGGAAATACGACACAATTAATCATCAACAATGCAATACGATGGAAAACATGGATGGATTTTATTAACACATAACCAACACACAAAGTACTAGACACATGAGATCTCATATTTAAACACACGGAGCATACAAAAGAACGCCACTTTATTTTAATATTATCAAGGCTGACGTGGGTAGTTCAAATATTTCATCGTAGCGATGATGCATTTATATTGGCTTGATTTGCACTCCCTTGATAATGAGTCCGCTCTTAGGGTTGGTATTTGTGGTCTCGCGCATTGAGAAGTTAATTAACCCTGCTCCAAATGCAACAAAGTCACCGACGTGAAGATCAGCCCAAATGTCTACTGGCATTTCATCGAGGCTAGCCGTGGTGGAGGATGGCATCTCGTTTGGTAAGTTGAGGGTGAGGTTCACAGGGATCTTCCAACCCTCTGATGGATCCTTTTTCATCACCTTGAACACGACGCTGTACTTAGTACCTTCTATGAGCTCGCTCATATCAAAACTCCCGGTGGCCTCAAGCCACCACACCTTCACTAGTCGAGGCACTTCTACCAAAATATTTTCCCTGAATCACAAATTAAGGTAAATTCAATGAGTATTTCAGACATTCTTATATCTATATATATATATATATATATATATATATATATATGATTACAGTACTGAAAATTAATGGAATTATGCCTACAAATTTATATGCTAGAAAATTTGTAAAGCACCTATCAGACTTGATCCAAGTCCATGTCCAGTACTGCTTCGTCCCGCTCCATGCGATGGATAGATTTCTGGGGTACAACATAAAATCTTTACGTACAACATTCCCAAAACTAACATCATCATCAGTAGCCCTCTGCAAATAATGTATTTATACATATTAAAGATTATGAGTAGAAAAATGAGCACTAGTGCATGCATGCATTTGATCCATAAAACACTAATAAATAAACTTGCCATTGCTATCAATTTTGAACCCTCAGTTGCCATCTTTCGCTCTCTCTGTCTTTCTTAGCTTACTTTGCTGCACTTGATGAATGCACTGAGATGCATGCTTACAATCATATATAAAGGAACGAAACAAGGAATCTAGAAGCATATATAAATGTATAAACAATGACTTATAATATATGAATCACCGGCTTAATGAATGACTTCTAAATTTACCAATTTAAGAATGACTCACACAAATTAAGAATGACTTACAACAACTTATTCATATGTATACTGATATATATTTCGTTTTAAATTTCTTTTTTTTTTAATTTTAGTAGAAGAAAATATGCAACCTAGTGGGCTGTATTGGAAGCAACTCACATCTTATCCTATGTTAGTTTTATATAAATTTCAATATTATTTAGTCCCTAAAGACTGGCATAATGTTTGACTTGCAAACTTAACAAATTAAGAATGATTGGCATTAAGAATGACTTACAACAATGACTTACTTATATGGATATGTATTTAATAATAATAGTCATTTTTTAATTGTATACAACAATAATTGTAAGCTGGCACGATGATGTTGATGTTTGAGAGTAGTACCGTATATGTTTTGGATTAATCTTCTGAGAATTTAGAGGTGAATGCCGTAAGAATTAAACTTATATTATGTATTTCTAACTAGTGGGCAAATATTATTATTGTAATAATACGGGTTATTTGCATCGAAAACCACTTGGTTTCGATTTGGCAAGTCATAGTCATTTTCGGTTTTTTTGCACTTGAGGATTTTTTTCTTCATTTTCTTCTAACTTTGCCCTTTCTGTCATTTACTATCTCATCAAATATTGACAGGATACTATAAAATATTGAGAAATGACTCGTACTCATCTTATTCTTCATCTTTTTCATCTTCTACTTCATATGCTGCTGCTAATTATTATTAGGGTTATTTGCACTGAAACCCCACTTGGTTTTCGATTTGGCAGGTCAGGGCCATTTTCGATTTCCTTTGTACTTGAGGCTTTTTTCTTATTTTTCTTCCCACTTTGCCCTTCTTACTCGAGTACTGCTGCCCTGTTGTAGAGACCGCAATTATTAACTTGAAACAAAAAAGTAATATTTTTATTATCTTCTTTCGTACTTGAAGAACGAAAAAAGGTTTTGCTAGGGAATATCCATCATAGCCATCGTCTTCTTCTACTCTAAGGTTTTTGCTTCATCGATCATGTCCCTCCCTTAAATATCGTCTAAGGTTCCCTTTAAAGGTATTCTTCATCACCTGTAAGCAAGCAAGATCTTTCGCTATATATTTTCAACAAGTAGCATTGAGGTTATTTTTTAAAAAAATTCTCTTAAATTATTGTCAGAGTTCTATGTTTTTGTTCGTATTTTGTAGTTCAGATTTGTGAGGCCATTTATTGAGAAAGCCCTCTTAAATTCGTGGGACTACCATTTTTTTAGTGAATATGAGAAGATATGAATATTTGTGATATAATGTTGATGTTGCTTTCTTAATTAAATTACCAAAGTTGATTTACAAAATTTGTCTTTGTTATTTTCGTTTCGTAGTTTATTGACAAAAGTTAATTAGGTTTCATAGTTTATTGACAAAATTCATCCTTATTATTATTTAGGTTTCACAGTATTAACAAAATTCGTCCTTGTTATTTTGGTTTCGCAGTTTATTGAAAAAATATGTCCTTGCTATTAATTAGGTTTTGTAGTTTATAAATAAAATTTGTCTTTGCTGTTAATTAGCTTTCATAGTTTCTTGATAAAATTTGTCCTTGTTGTCATTTAGGTTTCGCAATTTATTGATAAAATTAATTCATGTTAATTAGGTTTCGTAGTTTATTAACCAAATTCATAAATGTTGTTATTTAGGTTTCGTAGTTTATTGACAAAGTTCATCCTTGTTAATTAGGTTTCATAGTTTATTGACAAAATTTGTTATTTTTGTTATTTCGGTTTCGCAGTTTATTGACAAAATTTATCTTTATTATTATTTAGGTTTCATAGTTTATTGACAAAATTTATCCTTGTTGTTATTTAGGTTGTGCAGTTTATTAACAAAATTCATCCTTATTGTTATTTATGTTTCGTAGTTTATTGACAAACTTCATCCTTGTTGTTATTTAGGTCTCGCAGTTTATTGACAAACTTCGTCCTTATTATTATTTAGGTTTCACAGTTTATTGACAAACTTCGTCCTTATTATTATTTAGGTTTCACAGTTTATTGACAAAATTCATTCTTTTAATTTGGTTTCGCAGTTTATTAACAAAATTCGTCATTTTTTTATTTAAGTTTCATAGTTTATTAACAACATTCGTCCTTGTTATTTTTAGTGCGCAATTTATTGATAACATTCATCCTTATTATTTTAGTTTATTAGTTGTTAATTTGGTTTTATTATTTATTGACAATATTTGTACTTGTTATTTGGATTTTAATTAGCAAAATTAGACATATATTTTGTGTGTTGTACACTTAAATACTTGCTAGATGTTTGAAATATTATGTTCTTATGATTTGTGCAGATAATTTGAATAAATATAATGGCAAAGACTAAGAAGAGAGGTTTCACTACTTGCGGTGAATTGAAAGAACTTCAATCAAGTCAGACCCTTGATGTGAACTGGGTCAGATCGGATCACATCAAGGGGAGATTGGGATCAATGGATTGAGTCTAGTTATATTAGCTGCTTATTTGTTTTAATTAGAGTCTTATTAGGTTAGAATTTATTAGTTGACTAATTCACCTATGCGCAATTTCGGGAAATTATTCAAAGGATATTCCATAGACGACCAAATATTACGAATCTACTTGGAGAAGATCGAAGACGTCATGATCTATAACTTCTGTATTCAAGGTTTCTCTAGATTCGACTTTATCTATGGCAGAACAAAGAATCAATTCGAGAAGGATAAGGAAGGCTGATTTAGCTAAGTCATGTTTACCTCTAGGTCATATTTATCTCTTATGTAAGCAATTAAGGCAAGTCTAGTTAAGTCATGTAAGCCACTAAAGTAAGTTTAATTAAGTTATGTAAGCTTCTAAGGCAAGTCCTAGTTTGAGTCGTATAAGATTTTAGTGTTAGTCTAAGTGAAGTTCTAGTTTGAGTAGGACTCATTGTACCTGTAATCAATATATAAAGAGGCTTGGATTCTTTGTTTATGACAGAATTGAATGGAATGAATATTAAGTTAAGTTAAATTAAGTTTATATACCTTGCATTACTTATCATCCTTATCTTTACTATAGTCGTTATATTGTCGTTATCTTTCTAACAGTATATTCAAGTTAAAAACCCTAATTCTACCTCCAACACATAGCCAGCATCACCTCGAGTAGCCACCCTATCTCGTGAGGCTATTACTATCTAAATTTTCATAATCATCCTATAGACGAATCGTTCCAGATCTGGTCCGTAACATTGATATCAAAGTCATTGATAAGCTTCGATACCAATTGATAGGTTCTTGAACCAAAGATAGGTCACACAACGATTCCTTTAAGATCTGGATGTATTATAGAAATTAATCTGCGCGATCGTGAGAAAATATTCATCAAATATTCTCGTTTTGTCACAAAATTATGAAACTAAGTCGATTAGATCCATAACTTCCTGATCTACAAATTTTATATTTATGCCCTTCGCAGATCTGAACTAAAACTAGGATGAAAACACGGAATAACGTAGCTAATGGTAGTGGTGACGGGTGGACTGGATGTTAGGGTTATGGATGGGTATGGAGATGAAGGTGGATGGTGGATTTGATTAAGGAAAGTAGATGAAGGGAACGAATTGATCGAGATCCCAAAGAAGAGGGGTGGCTCGATAGTCGAGGAAGATTAGAAGTTAGGAGAAGCCTTGCCAACGATAGATGTTGAAGGTTGTTGAAGAGAGAGGAGGGAGAAGTCTAAAGAGAAGATAAGAGGCAAGAATTCAATAATCCAATAGCATATTGAATTTGGCTGCCATCCAAATATATAGAGGCTAGACAATATGTCCTAAAATAATATGAAACCATAATTCTAGCGTGTTAGGTTTTTAATTGTTAGCAATTGTGTTCAAAATATTCTAAGTGTATTTTTACATTTATATGAGCTTTACTCAAGTCTAGAATATCTCTGGTGTGAAGAATTGCAAGATCATTGGAGAAAAGCCGTCGCGTTCACACCGCGTTCACAAACGCGTTCGAACGCGAGCACTGCGTTCACACAGACCGAGAGCCGCGTTCACAAACGCGTTCGAACGCAACGTGAAGAATTCAAGCTGTTGCGTTCGAACGCACTTGGGCCCGTTCGAACGCACCTGAGATCAAGTCAGGCCGTTCGAACGCACACGGGCCGCGTTCGAACGCACCTATGAAGTTTGCAATTTATTGGATTTTCGTGAGTACGAATATAACTTGGATTTGGCTCTATCTTGGAGATGATATATAAGGATAGTGTTGCCCTAACTTGAAGGGTTGAAGAAGATCATTCTAGGAGACTTTTTGGAGGCTACATTGCTTCTTCAACTCACAAGGCTCTTCTCATCTACAAATCTTAATCTTTCGTCTTAAGGGCTATCGAGACGAAAGATCAATCTCGAGGGTTACTGAGATTGGACTTCAATCACGAGAAGCAGTGAATCGTGGGTTCTAGCGAGCAAGACTGAGAGGAACAAAGTCGTTTGGATCGACGGGGTGTTTTGTGAGTCAGTCTTGTAACTGCTACTATTCTAGTGATTGGTTTTGATCCGAGTTTGGATCAGTGGTTTTTTCCCGTTTGGGTTTTTCCACGTTAAAATCTTGGCGTACATCTCTACTTTCGTTTTTAATATTTCGTCTAATGTTTACTTAAGTAAACGAAAAATATCTTTGCCTAGTGTTTAGATACATACGTGTGTCTAGGGGTTATTTCAATTGGTATCAGAGCGGGTTCTCTCATTCTTTGAGAGAGATCAGATAGGCATGGATTTTCATAGAGATGGACCCTCATCTATTAGACCTCCTATTCTAGATGGATCAAATTATGGATATTGGAAAGCTAGGATGAGAGCTTATTTGAAGTCTATAGATGAGCGTGTATGGATGGCCATTGTGAACGGTTGGAGTCCACCAATGTACATGGTGAATGATAAGTTTGTTGAGAAACCGATTGAGTCATGGGATAAGACAGATTATGAAAAAGTTGGCTGGAATAGCAAAGCAATAAATGCAATTTTTAGTTGTGTTTCCTCGGAAGAATTTAGAAGAATTTCTACTTGTGAAATAGCAAAAGAAGCCTGGACGATCTTAGAAACAACTCATGAAGGAACTATGGCTGTAAAACTTTCGAAACTTCAGAGGTTAACTACTAGTTTTGAAACCCTACGTATGGAGGAGAATGAGACATTTAATGAGTTCTATGCAAAGCTGAGTGATATAATCAACTCCAGTTTCAACCTAGGAGAGAAAATTCCTGAAAACAGAATTGTCCGTAAGATTCTTAGGTCTCTTCCAGAAAGGTTTCAGGCGAAAGTTACAGCTATTGAGGAAAGTAAAGACATCGACTCTATGAAAGTTGAACAATTGGTAGGAAATCTTCAAACATTTGAGTCCAGTCATTCAAAACCGAGAAAGTCCAAAGGGATGGCTCTATCCACTGTTGAACAAAATTTAGAGGAGTCTGATGATGAAGGTGATTTAGATGTTGAGATGTTGGCTATGTTTGTCAAAAAGTTCAATAAATTCTTTCGGAAGCCAAACAAGTTGAATGCTGAAAAATTTGAAAAAAATAAAGCTTTTGTGAAAAAGAAAAATACTGTGAGTTCGAATACAAGTGTTAGCAACAACAATGTCAAACAAAAAAATAAGAATTCTGAGAATAAAGTTCAATGTTTTGAATGTTCTGGTTTTGGACACATCGCACAAGAATGCCCTAATCGTCTTAAGAGAAAGGGTAAAGCTATGAAAGTTACTTGGGATGATTCGGATGAATCTAATGATGATTCTGAAAAAGACGAAGAACTTTGTAGCCTTTGCCTCTTCTCGCTTAATCTTGACTCTATTGTTGATTCGATAGTACGGATGATTTTGATATGCTACCGGTGAGGAAGATGAATCTGAAATTCAAAAGGCATATAATGACTTGTACTGGAGTCATTTAAACTCAAGAAAAGCAATCTTAGACTACTTCAACGACTCAAGGTAATTGAACCGAAAGAATTCAATTTGAGGAGAAGTACAAATTGGAGCTTGAACGTGTCAAAAACCTTTCTGAACAACTTGGCAATGCGAAAAATAAAATGAAGGCTGATGAAATTGAACTAGAGCGATTGCATAAAGAAGTTACATTTCTAAAAAGGAAGAACAAACTAGACGAGATACTAAAAGCTTAGATCTCTGGAAAAGACAGGTATGGTGTTGGATACACTAGTAATTCAAATAATAATAAAACTGTTTTTGTTTCTGCAGGTATACAAAAGGAAGAATACCTGATGCCATCAACCGCATTTACAAAGAAATCCTGGATGAATGCTTCTAAACTGAAGTTGAATCTACAAACTAGTGAAACTTCGACGGTACCAAAGGTAAACTCTAGTCACACTCCTCGACAAAAGGTGAGTAGAAAAATGTTTGTTCCGACATGCTATCATTGCGGCATTCTAGGGCATATTCGACCTCATTGCAAACTTTTGCAAAAACCTAGAAATGCTTTCATTTATGGGATGAAAACAAAGGCCATATGGGTCAAGAAAAGTGATTTAAGATGTTATGTTGTGCATACGGCCTTGAAAGCTTTAAATTCTGATTTGTGGTATTTAGACAATGCATTGCATTCAAGACATATGTCGGGTGACAAGTTGTTATTTTCTAATCTTGAAAAACATGAAGGGGGAGTTGTGACATTCGGAGATGGTAATTCATCAAAGGTAATAGGTAAAGGAAAGGTAAGTATTCCAGGGATTCCTAGTCTCAAAAATGTTTTGTATGTTAAGGGCTTGAAAGCAAATCTACTGAGTATCAGTCAATTTTGTGATGAAGATTATGAGGTAAAATTCTCCAAAAATGATTGTACTATTTTAGATCATGATGGTAATGTTGTATGTTATGGATCTAGAATATCTGATAATTGCTATATTGTTGGAACTTCACATAAACTGAAATGTAACAGTGCCTTTTTCGACATTACAGATCTCTGGCATCAACGTCTTGGACATGTGAATCACAAGGAATTATTTACTCTGTCCAAACATGAAGTGGTAAGAGGAATACCTAAGATGAAAGAAATGTCAAAAAGAGTGTGCGGTTCATGTCAAATTGGAAAACAAATTCGAATCTCACACAAGAAGGTAAATTCAGCTACCACCAACCGTGTGCTTCAATTAGTTCACATGGACTTGATGGGTCCAACAAAAACTGAAAGTCTTGGAGGTAAACGCTATATATTCTTAATTGTCGATGATTACTCTAGATATACCTGGGTTGCCTTTCTACGGGAGAAGTCTGAAACCTTTGAAGTTTTTAAATCACTATGCTTAAAATTGCAGAATGAAAAATCTACAACCCTAGTTAGGATTCGTTCTGATCATGGTAGAGAATTTGAAAATGAAAATTTTTCTGTATTTTGTGATTCTCTTGGTATTCAACATGAGTTTTCAGCTCCTATAACTCCACAACAGAATGGGATTGTTGAAAGAAAAAACTGAGTTGTGCAGGAAATGGCTAGGGTTATGCTTCACGCTAAAAATGTTACTCAAAGGTTTTGGGCAGAGGCGGTCAATACAGCGGTACACGTGATAAATCGTGTTTATCTCAGACCAGATACAAATTACGAAGAAATAGGAAAGGAGCTTGATCTGGAAATTGAGAATCAGAATGAGGACAAAGTTGAAATGAACAAAAATGACTACAAATTTCCTAACTTAAAGAAAAATTTTCTATTTGGTTAATAAATTCTCTACGTATCCATAGTTGGTAAGATATGATAGGGATGAAAGAGTTATAATAATTGTTAGGTTTTGTAATTGATAAATTGGTGACTAAACAAAGTTAGTCAAGATATATTTTCTCTAGTTTTTATTGTATGATGTTATGAACCGAATTTAGCCATCAGATCAAGCTCGGGTGCAAGAAGGCGGTCTGTGTAGTTCGAGAGAATATTTGCCAGATATTGTACCGTCGCCAGATATTATAACTTCTTGATCTATGTTTTTTGTATTTACATTCTTCGCTGATTCGGATCACTACTAGGGGTAAAATACGGTGGAGTCTTGATGGAAGAGTTGGTGATGGAAGGTGATGGTAATGATAGAGATGGAGTAGATGTGGGTTAGGATAGGGATTGCCCTAGACCTATATGGTGAAGGAAGAGAAGGGAGAAGTGAGTCAATGTCCCAAGAAGGAGGGAGGGTTCGACAGATGAGGGAGGCTAGGGGGTAACCGGTGTTAATGGCGCACGGTTAGGGCTTGAGAGAGGAGGAAGAAGTTTTCGGTCTAAAGAGGAAAAGAAAGGATAACTTGGTAATTTCATTAATAATCCCTAATGAGGCTGCCTTTCACATTATGTAGTAGTGACTAACTTAGTAAAAACAACCTAATAATATTGACCTAATACAATCACTCTCATCGAGTGCTTTCAAACGCCTCTCAGGTATGTTCGAATGCAGTTCGAGTGCTCTTTGTATTTATGAACGCACTCAGGTGTTCGAACATTGCTTTTGAAAGCCCTTTCCTAGCATTTGAACGCATCTGATGGAAATCTTATTTTCTAAGGACACTTAAAAATTAAAATAAAAAATGGATCCACAAGTTGAATCCTAACAGTCCACCACGCTTTCCTCACCTTGTTCTTAAGGTGTGAAGTGAGGGAAATGCTCCAAGATCTCCGTCTCGAGCTCCCAAGTAGCCTCGTCAGTCGCTCGTCCCAACCACTTGATCTACACCTCCATCTCAAGTCTAGCTCCATGTCAATGCCTCCGTTTGGCCAAGACCCTCGTGAGTTTGACTACATCCTGTATCTCCTCCAAGGGCTTGGGTAGCTTGGATCCCACAACTAGATCCGATCAATTCTAGCTTTGAGAACCAACACATGGAAGACCGAACGTACTCGAGTCCTAGCTGACAAGTTGAGTTGACAAGCCACTAGTCCAACTCGCTCCTCAATGCTAAATGGTCCAAAAAATTTGTGTGCCAACTTTTGATTTTGTAGTGGTCGCAACGTCGCTATCGGCATGGTTGCGCCTTGACATAGACCAAATCTCTCACTACAAACTCTCTTTATTTGTGGCCCTTGTCATACACTTGCTTCATGCGACTTTGAGCTGCTGCCAAGTGGTCCCTAAGTTGCCTCAGCAAGCCATTTTGATCCATCAAACTGAGATCCAACTCTGTGCGGTCTGTCGACGTCAATCGATCATAAGTCTACAAGACCAATGGTGCTCTCTCGTACACCGCCTCAAATGGGGTCATTTTTGTGTTGGTGTGGTATGCTATGTTATAATACCATTTCGCCCATGGTAAGTAACTCAGCCAAATCTTCGATTGATCCCCAACAAGATAGCGAAGGTATTGCTTGATACCATGGTTGACAACCTCGGTTTAATTATCCGTTTGAGGGTGGTAGGCCAAACTAAGGTTCAGTCGAGTACCTTGCAATCTGAAATAATGCATCCAAAAGTCGCTGATAAAGACACGATCATGATCTAAAATGATGGATCATGGCATATCGTGGTGGCGACGTTGCGAACAAAGATTTTAGTAACAGTTTTTGCTGAAAATGAATGCTTCAAGACTGAAAACGGTGCTCCTTTGTGATATACCTTGTTAGAGTCTTTTGTTATTGCATTAGTTATTTTTTTTCATTAAAATAAATTTCCTGTAGATAGCGTTCAAACGCGGAAGGGGTTGCATTCGAACGCCTTTATGAACGCTTGCATCAGGTTCGCAAAAAGAGAGAAAGCGAAATGCGTGTTCGAACGTCTGTATTAGCTTCATATTGACAGAGAATGCCTTTTGTGCACTCGAATGCGATCGGGTGCGTTTAAACACGATCGGCGGGAGTCCATTAGGATTAGGGTTAATTATTATATTTTGGCTTGTTGGTTAGCCTCTATAAAGGTGTGGATGGCAGCCAAAATCATATTGCTATAAGAATATTAGTTTCTTGCCTCTCTATCTTCTCTCTACCCTAATCTCCCTCCTCCCTCCTCATTAACCTACCACCTCTACCGTTGGCAAGGTTTCTCCTAGTTTCTAATCTTCCTCGTTTATTGAGTCCTCCCTCTTCTTTGAGATATCGACCACTTCTTTCCCTTTGTCTTTATCAATTAAACATCATCAACCATCCAACTTCATCTCTATTATCATCCATAACCCTAACTTCCACTCCACCCATCACCACCACCATCATCCGCAATATATTGTGTTTCCATCCCAGTTGTACTTCAAATCTACGAAGGGTGTAAATACTAAAAATGTAGAGAGTTACGGATCGATTCCATCTAGTTTCATAATTTTCTGACTATGGGAGAATATTTGATGAATATTTTCCCTTGGTTGCGCGGACTGCTTCCTACAATAAATTCAAATCTTGAAAGGATCGTTCCGTAGCCTATCATTGGTATCAGAGCCTATCAATTTGGTATCTTAGACCGTATCATTGGTATTAGAGCCTATTAATTTGGTATCTTAGACCTTATCAATTGGTATCAGAGTTAGGCGAACCTCAGATCTCCATTAATGGTGGAAACAAGAAAGATGACATCAATAAGGAGATTAATGGAGAAACACACCGTCAAGGGAAGACTCAATCTACGCTAAACCCAAACCGTGAGGCCGATTCCTTTGGAGCGACTACGACAGGACCAAGTCAACTAACATCCATGGGTGTGAACATGGGCTTAGCGGATGAACTTGTGGGCATGTTCCAAACATTGCTGCATAGAGTTGACGCAATGTAAAATGATCATAATGCTTTAAAGGAATATGTCATGAATCGATCGGCTTCGTCATCTCCTCGATGAAGATTGGTGCCTTAAGAAGGACCAGCGGTGGAACCACACTGAACCGATACCCCACAGGTCCAAGTGCGACATGTTAGTGTTAATGATTCTTTTTTACCTATGCCTACATATCATCCCCCACCTCTGATACAAAACCCAAGACCAACAGTTGTGGAACCTGAGAGGCGTGCGGCACCGGTGCGCTTCGTCCATGATAGGTCACGAAACAATTCCTTTAAGATCTGGATTATTTGCAGGAAGCAATCCGCACGACCGAGGAAAAATATTCACCAAATATTTTTCTGTAGTCAAAAAATTGCAAAACAAAGTGGAATCAATCTGTAACTCCCTAATCTATGTTTTTAGTATTTATAACCTTTGCAGATCCGAACTACAACTAGGGCGAAAATACAATATATTACGGATGATGGTGGTGGTGATGGGTGGAGTGGAAGTTAGGGTTATGGATAATAATGGAGATGAGGGTGGATGGGTGGTGTCTTGCATTGGTATCGATTGGTTATTCGTGGTGGAGGATTTACCAGTTGGGTTGACTTTTGTAGGAGGATTACACATAGATTTGGGACAATGGCGTATGAAGATTTTGATGCCACTTTAAGCAAAATAGTTCAGAGGACGACCGTATTGGAGTACCAAGCAGAATTTGAAAGAGTTAATAGTCATTGTGAGCCACCTTGGCCCGAACCAACAATGATGAGCACATTCATTTCACGACTACGGGAGGAGATATAGGTGGATGTGCGTGCTCTTTGTCCTACCACTCTTGAGGAGGCCTTTGAGAAGGCCGGGAGGATGGAGCAAAAGTACAAGGCTCTCAAGATTGCAGTGAAAACAAGTTGGGGCAATCGAGATGGGCAGTTTGCATCTAGAACGTCGGTTGGAAATTCTGCTGGTTCAAAGACAATGTCTGTTAGTACTAGACCATGACCACCTTTGAGACCTTCTTCCAATGTTAGAGGAGGCAGAAGATTCCTCGTTCGAACTCTCACACCTGCCCAAGTGGAGGAATGAAGAGCGAAGGACCTTTGCCTTCGATGTGATAAATGTTTCACCCTCGGTCATCGGTATTCCAAACCAATCGAGAGTGTGATGCTCATCGACGATCTCGAGGAGGACGATGAGGTTGTTGGTGAAGGAGAGTGTTCAGAGGAGACCCATGAGGAGGCCGTGGAGGAGAGCGTGGAGGAAGATATCCAAGCTGAAATATCGATGCATGCATATTTGTGTACTTCCGCGTCGAGGACATTGCAGGTGGACGGACTCGTTAGAAAGCATTGTGTGCACATCCTTATCGATTTGGAGAGTACACACAAATTTTTAGATGAGAGGTTAGTGAGAAGATTGGGCTTAGACGCCAAACTGACTTCGGGGTTTGATGTTGCTATTGGAGACGGCACGAAGCTTAGGGCGGAGAGCTTGTGACATGGTATCATTGTGGACTGGTATCCATTGGCGCTACGAGGAGCGAACATTGTCCTTGGCACTCAGTGGTTACAGATCTTGGGACCCATCACATTTGATTTCCAGAGCATGTGGATGAAATTTAAACAAGGAAACAAAGATGTGCGGCTTGATGGAGTTCGTTTTTCGCCGATTCCTGCGATGCAGCCGATGGTGGGGCTACCTTGTGCGAGTGATTTGGCCTATCTTCTTCAGTTATGACCAGTAGGAGATGAGTCTCAAATGAGTCTAGATACTACCATTGAGTTGTCTAATTTATTAGAGAAATTTGCTAGACTATTTGAGGAACTAAAGGAGTTGCCACCAAGGCGAACGGCGAACCATCGCATAGAGATTGTGTCCAGGGCTGTTCGACGAATGTGAGGCCATATCGGTATCCGCATGTCCAAAAGGAAGTTATATTCAAGATGGTAGCTAAGAAGTTGGCAATTCTGCATGGGGTAATAAAGTGGAGGCCTTATTTGATCGGTAGGTGATTCATCATCCTAACCGATCAAAGGAGCCTTCCATATTTTATGGGATAGCGTATTCACTCTCTGTCAAGGTAGAGATGGGTTAGAAAATTACTGAGGGTATGATTATGAAATCCAATACAAGAAGGGAACGAAAAATAGAGCGGCGAATTCACTATCACGCCAACCCGATACCGCCGAGCTAGTAGCATATTCTTCTCCTACTTTTCCCTTCCTTGACGAGCTGAGGTATGCATGTATTTGACCCAGATGTTTTGAGATTGTTATAGGAGGTGTTGGATGATCCGGAGCGCCATCCAGAGTTGGAGAATCGAGGTGGTTTGCTGCTAGACTACGGATGCATTCGGGTGCCTGCAAATGATGGATTGCGACAGAGATTGTTGGAGCACTTTCACCAAACTCCAGAGGCTGGTCATGAGGGTGTCTTGAGGACTTATAAGAGGATATCTCAGAGTTGCACGTGGCCAGGATTGAGGTGAGATGTGAGGAGTTTTGTCTGTGCTTGCGAAGTCCGTCAAAAGGCTAAGGCAACCACATTGAAACCGGCCGGTTTATTTCAGCCTCTACCGATACCGGAACATGTTTGGGAAGATATTTCTATGGATTTCATTAGAAGGTCTTCCACTAGTACAAGGTTATTCCGTTATTTTTGTGGTGGTTGACGGATTGAGCAAGTATGCTGTAATAACAAAAAAAAAAAATTCCTTCACTGCATGGCACGACAGCTCGTGCCATGCAGTGGCAACTAGGATGGGCGCCACGCGCCCCAAGTGCTGGCCTGGCTGAATTGGCCGAGCCAGCTGGCACGGTGGGCCCCCGTCGCCGCCACCGCAGTCTCACTCCCCACTGCCTCTCTCCTTTCTTCCTCTTTCTCTCTTTTTTTTTTTCTCTTTTGGGCTCTTTCTCACCTTTCTATCTTTCTCTCTCTCTCAAACACTCTTTCTCTCTCTCTACCCGCTGCTGCCGCCACCTCCACTAGCGCCGGTGAGCCTCCCACCCTCCCTCTCTCTCTCTCTCTCTCTCTCTCTCTCTCTCTCTCTCTCTCTCTCTCTCTCTCTCTCTCTCTCTCTCTCTCTTGTTGGCTTCCTCTCGGGGCCATCGGAGGATTGAGCCGTCGGCGAGGCCGGCCGTTGAGTGGCCACCAGCGGCCGCACCCCTCCCCCATGGCCCAACCCTCTTCTTCCTTCTTCTTCTTCTTCTTCTTCTTCTTCTTCTTCTTCTTCTTCTCTTTCTTCTTCCTCTCCTCCTCCTCCTTCTTCCTTTCTCTCCTCTGACTGCACCCTACAAGTGGTGCTGGGCTCGGTCCAGCGCCTTGCTGTGCATGGTGCTGGGCTGAACCTAGCACTATATATAGTTATATATATGTGTGTGTATATATATATATATTTATATATGCACAATTAGTTTAGCTTAGTTAATTTAATATATTTAGTTTATACAAATTAAATATAATTATATCATAGTTAATATATAATTCAAATTATATCATGTTTAGCAAAATACCTGCAATATAAATTACTATTTTAATCCTAAGTAGGTAATAGTAATTATTAGGGTTATGTACGTATATTATTACATAATTATTTATAGTAACTTAATTCTTATTTTCTTAATTATCAAAGAGAATAATAGACAGATAAATTATATTTTAAATACACTATTAAATAATATAATTATGATTAATAAATAATAAAATAAATATAGAAATGAAGAGTACATAATTACAACAAGAAACTATCTTTCTTGCTGGGTTAATTTTAATGAATAGAAATACTGATATTATTTGTTATAAATAATTTCAGATCCCGGCCCCTCTATTCAAGACCCTGTGGACCTAGCTATCGAGGCTTGATTATTGTCGTAGCAACATGAGCAGGTGGTTGTTTGGTATTTGTAGTGGTGGTGAGTAACCTTATCCCCTAGACGCCTTTCTCAAATTAGGTTATATTATATATTATGTACATGCATATTTTGGCCTCCAGCATGATTATATGACTTTATTTAGAGATAATTACAGTCAAACATATTTTATCATGCATCTGATTAGGTTGATCTGGGATATGAGCACATTGATGATATATAGCGATGATGAGAGATGATTATACTATTATAATGTTATGTCCAGTTGATCTGTAGCATGAGTATGCATGTAATTGATTAGCATGAGTATGCATGTGTTGATTACATGATCGGAGACTATATTGCATTATTTTTCTCTTAATTCCTGTTCCACCTAAATTCCTGTTATGCATTGACTTATTATCATACTGGATATATGCATATGACCTGTCATTTAGAAGGAAAGTATGAAATGTGATTTATATAATAGTTGATAGAAAGCCTGAGGATACCCTAGTGGGCGCGAGGGTTAGGACGCACTTAGTGGATGATTGATTGCTCGACTTAGTCGCAATCCTGTTGGTCTTACGTCCGAGGTCGTTAGTCTGTGTGCGCAGCAGACATTCGGACACATGTCGTTCGCCATGACATATGTGGCGAGTTATCCTCACGAGGTTTCTATCAGCTAGAATGGTGCCCGGTCTAGATGTATGTTGATACCCTAGCGGGTGGCGGGGTATGGTTATATTTGAGATACTCTTGCGGGTAGCGGAGTATGCATATGAGCCTTCGAGCATGATGTTGAGACCGGGTACCGGGTGTTGACTGTGCACAGTGGTCTAGTATGATGATATTATACTGAGATGTCGGTGATGATTGTGATGTTGCGAAATGCATATGATTTTATTATCATTTGGTTACCTGATTATCGAGTGATCAATACACATCACATATGGTTGCATTTGATATTATTGCATGGTCATGGTCAGCATGCATCATGTGTCATATTTGAGAGAGAGTTGTGATGATGATATAACATGGAGATCTATTTACTTATTGTCAATGATTATTTTATCAGTTATGACATATTACTTACTTTTCATTTATATTATTGAAGATACATTCACATATTCATTCATGACATGATGCTCTTTTTGATTCATATTATCCAGTACATGATTTACTCTCTGTTTAGCTTCACTAATTCGGGATAAGGTCTATTCACTGAGCTTTTAGCTCATGACTCTCCTTATTTTCTCCTTTCCAACAACCTAGGTGAACGAGTAGAGCAGGATACTTTTTCAGAGGCCTTGCCAGCGAGTGAGGAGTAGAGTGTGGTTAGTGTTATATGCTAGATAAGTTATCTTGTCTGATTAATTAGTCGACATCCTCCAAAGTGTGTATGTATCCTTGTCTTATATTTTAGCAGGTGACTTTGTACTTGTATAATTATGTATATATACCATCGTTGTGTATATGTAGTTGTGAAAAGCTCTTGATGATGTGTTGTGGCCTGTGTAGGGCCCAAGTAGGGTTATCTATATGCTGTTGACAGTTAAACTTGAGTTATTCTTAGTTTAGGTGTTATGGATAAAATTATGATGTTGATATAGATTTATTTGTTTGTTAGTAACTAACCAAATGGTCAGGTACCATGCATGTGTCATGTAGGCTCGTGCCATGCACGTGTTTAGGGTTTGAGTGCTACATTTTAGAGTGGTATCAGAGCTTAGGTTTGTTAAGTATCCGGCATATCATCAAGAGCTTTTGTACATTGTCACCTTTAGTCTAGGGGAATGCTGTGGTCTTAGGGTTACGCAAGAGATAAATTTTAGAATTTTACTTGATCACTAATCAGTTGATGAATTTGACTATTTTCGCAGAAAGATGCCACCCCGTCATAAAGGTTCACAGTCTATGGTGTCCTCCACAACTGAGGGCCCTACTGAGACCCTAGAAGTTCCTCCATCTGTAGAGGAGCGTGATCCTATTTCGCGCCTCCTGGACCGTCAAGAAAGACTTATTGAGGAAATCCTTCGAGGTAGAGTAGCTGGCATATCAGCAGAGAGTTCTGAGCCACCTCCTACAGCAGGCATCACCTTAAATAAGTTTATGCAGTTGAATCCCCCGACTTACAGTGGAGGTGTTGATCCACTAGAGGCCAGTAGATGGTTATCGGACATAGAGAAAATGTTGGATACTTTAGGATGTAATGATCAGTCGAAGGTAACCTTTGCTGCCTTTATGCTCAGAAGTGAGGCAGAACAATGGTGGAAAGCCACAAAGAGACTGATAAAATCAAGGATAGGGGATGCAGTCATCACTTGGGAATTATTTCTTGATGCCTTCGATCAAAAGCATTTCCCAGCTTGGAGGAAAGAAAAGATGGAAGAAGAATTTCAGCATTTACGTCATGGTCCTATGAGGATGGCAGAATATGAGGTCAAATTAAATGCTTTAGCCCATTTTGTACCCCATCAAGTTCCAAATGAAGTAGCCAGAACTCGACATTTCAAGCATGGGCTGAATTATGCTATACGTCAGAGTTTGGAGGCAGCAGGCCTCATCCCTTATGCTGATACAGTGGAGAGGGCGATGGCACTTGAGGGGGTGTGTTATGTTTTTAATTATTGACAATTGTGTACAAAATATTCTAAGTGTATTTTTACATGCATATGAGCTTTATACAAGTCTAGAATATCTCTGGTTTGAAGAATTGCAAAATTATTGGAGAAAAGCTATTGAGTTCACACTGCGTTCACAAACGCGTTCGAACGCGGGTACTGCGTTCACACAGACCGAGAGCTGCGTTTACAAACGCGTTCGAACGCGGGTACTTGCGTTCACACAGACCGAGAGCTGCGTTCACAAACGCGTTCGAACGCGGGTACTGCGTTCACATAGTCCGAGAGCTGCGTTCACAAACGCGTTCGAACGCAACCTGAAGAATTCAAGTTGTCGTGTTCGAATGCACTCGGGCCCGTTCGAACGCACCTGAGTTCAAGTCATGCCGTTCGAACGCACCCGGGCCGCGTTCGAACGCACCCGGGCCGCGTTCGAATGCATCAACGAAGTTTGATAAAATTGGACTTTCGTGAGTACGGATAAGACTTGGATTTGGCTCTATCTTGAAGATCATATATAAGGATTGTGATGCCCTATCTCTAGTGTGGTTGAAGAAGCATTATTGAAGGAGACTTCTTGAGGCTACGTCGGTTCTTCAACTAACAAGGTTCCACTCATCATTAAAAAGTTAATATTTCGTCTTAAGGGCTATCTAGACGAAAGATCAATCTCGAGGGTTACTGAGGTTGGACTTCAATCACAAGAAATAGTGAATCGTGTGTTTTAGCGAGCAAGACTGAGAGGAACAAAGTCGTTTGGATCGACGGGTTGTTTTGTGAGTCAGTCTTATAACTGCTACTATTCTAGTGATTGGTTTTGATCCGAGTTTGGATCCGTGGTTTTTTTTCCCGTTTGGGTTTTTCCACGTTAAAATCTTGGCGTCATTTCTGCTTTCGTTCTTAATATTTCTACGGACTTTTACTTAAGCGAACGAGTGATATCATTGCCTAATATTTAGATACATACTTGTGTCTAGGGGTTTTCCAATTGGTATCAGAGCAGGTTCTCTCATCCTTTGAGAGAGATTAGATAGGAATGGATTTTCATAGAGATGGACCATCATATATTAGACCTCCTATCCTAGATGGATCAAATTACGGATATTGGAAAGTTAAGATGAGCGCTTACGTGAAGTCTATAGATGAACGAGTATGGTTTGCCGTTGTGAACGGTTGGAGTCCACCAATGTACATGGTGGATGATAAACTTGCTAATAAACCGATAGAGTCATGGGATAGGTTAGACTATGAAAAAGTTGGATGGAATAACAAGGTAATAAATGCAATTTTTAGTTGTGTTTCCTCGGAAAGAATTTAGAAGAATTTCTACTTGTGAGATAGCAGAAGAAGCTTGGACGATCTTAGAAACTACTCAGGAAGGAACTATGGCTATAAAACTTTGTAAACTTCAGAGGTTGACTACTAGTTTTAAAACTCTACGTATGGAGGAGAATGAGACATTTGATGAGTTCTATGCAAAGCTGAGTGATATAGTCAACTCCAGTTTTAACCTATGAGAGAAAATTTCTGAAAACAGAATTGTCCGTAAGATCCTTAGGTCTCTTCCAGAGAGGTTTCAAGCGAAAGTTACAGCTATTGAGGAAAGTAAGGACATCGATTCTATGAAAGTTGAACAATTGGTAGGAAATCTACAAATATTTGAGTCCAGTCTTTCAAAACCGAGGAAGTCCAAAGGGATTGCTCTATCCACAGTTGAAGAAATTATAGAGGAGTCTGATGATGAAGATGATTTATATGTTGAGATGTTGGCCATGTTCGTTAAAAAGTTTAATAAATTCTTTCGGAAGCCAAACAAGTTGAATGCTAAAAAACTTGAGAAAATCAAAGTCTTTGTGAAAAAGAAGAATACTGCGAGTTCGAATATAGGTGTGAGCAACAACAGTGTCAAATAGAAAAATAAGAATTCTGAAAATAAAGTTCAATGTTTTGAATGTTCTGGTTTTGGACACATAGCACAAGAATGCCCTAATCGCCTTAAGAAGAAGGGTAAAGCTATGAAAGTTACTTGGGATGACTCAGATGAATCTGATGATGATTCTGGAAAAGACGAAGAAAACTTTGTTGCTTTTGCCTCTTCTCTACTTAATATCGATTCTGTTGTTGATACTGATAGTACAGATGATCAGGATATGTTACCAGCTGAGGAAGATGAATCTGAAATTCAAAAGGCATATAATGACTTGTATCTGGAGTCGTTTAAACTCAAGAAAAACAATCTTAGACTACTTCAACGATTCAAGGTAATCGAACTAGAAAGAATTCAATTTGAGGAGAAGTACAAATTGGAACTTGAACATGTCAAAGACTTTTCTGAACAACTTGACAATGCAAAAAAATAAAATGAAGGCTGATGAAATTGAACTAGAGCGACTGAATAAGGAAGTGACATTTCTAAAAGGGAAGAACAAACTTGACGAGATTCTAAAGGCTTAGATCTCTAGAAAAGACAGGTATGGTGTTGGATACACTAGAAATTCAAATAATAATAAAACTGTCTTCGTTTCTGCAGGTATACAAAAGGAAGAATATCTGAAGTCATCAACCGCATTTACAAAGCAATCCTCGATGAATGCTTCTAAACTGAAGGTGAATCTACAAACTGGTGAATCGTCAACGGCACAAAAGGTAAACTTTAGTCACACTCCTCGACAAAAGGTGAGTAGAAAATGGTTTGTTCCGACATGCTATCATTGTGGCATTCTAGGGCATATTCGACCTCATTGCAAATTTTTATAAAAACCTAGAACTGCTTTCATTTATGGGATGAAAACAAAGGCCATATGGGTCAAGAAAAGTGATTTGAAATGTTATGTTGTGCATACAACCTTGAAAGCTTTAAATTTTGATTTGTGGTATTTAGATAGTGGCTGTTCAAGATATATGTCGGGTGACAAGTCGTTATTTTCTAATCTTGGAAAACATGAAGGGGGAGTTGTGACATTCGGAGATGGTAATTCATCCAAGGTAATAGGTAAATGAAAGGTAAGTTCTCCGGGGGTTTCTATTCTTGAAAATGTTCTTTATGTTAAGGGCTTGAAAGTTAATCTTCTGAGTATTAGTCAATTTTGTGATGAAGATTATGAGGTAAAATTCTCCAAAAATGATTGTACTATTCTAGATCATAGTGGTAATATTATATGTTATGGATCTAGAACATCTGATAATTGCTATGTTGTTGGAACGTCACATAAACTGAAATGTAACAGTGCCTCTTTCGACATTGCAGATCTTTGGCATCAACGTCTTGGACATGTGAATCACAAGGAATTATTTACTCTATCCAAACAAGAAGTGGTAAGAGGAATACCTAAGATGAAAGAAATGTCAAAAAGAGTGTGCGGTTCGTGTCAAATAGAAAAACAAATTCGGATCTCACACAAGAAGGTAAATGCAGCTTCCACCGACCGTGTGCTTCAATTAGTTCACATGTACTTGATGGGTCTAACAAAAATGGAAAGTCTTAGAGGTAAACGCTATAAATTCTTAATGGTCGATGATTACTCCAGATATACCTGAGTTGTTTTTCTACGTGAGAAGTCTGAAACCTTTGAAGTTTTTAAATCATTATGCTTAAAATTGCAGAATGAAAAATCTACAACCCTAGTTAGGATTCGTTCTGATCATGGTAGAGAATTTGAAAATGAAAATTTTTCTATATTTTGCGATTCTCTTGGTATTCAACATGAGTTTTCAGCTCCTATAACTCCACAACAGAACGGGATAGTTGAAAGAAAGAACCGAGTTGTGCAGAAAATGGCTAGGGTTATGCTTCACGCTAAATAGGTTACTTAAAGGTTTTGGGTAGAGGCGATCAATACAGTGGTACATGTGATAAATCGTGTTTATCTAAGACCAGATACATATGACGAAGAAATAGGAAAGGAGCTTGATCTGGAAATTGAGAATCAGGACGAGGACAAAGTTGAAATGAACAAAGATGAGTGCAACGTACCGGAACCATCTGCTAGAGTGAAATCAACTCATCCACTGTCACAAGTGATCGGAGACGTGAATGAACCAATTAAGAAAAGACGTCAAATCCAAAGTGAGGTATCATTTACTTGTTATACATCTTCTTTTGAACCTAAAAATGTGAAGGAAGCATTGTTAGACGATTCTTAGGTTAATTCTATGCATGAGGAATTAGAGCAATTTTCTAGGAATGACGTTTGGTATTTAGTTCTTAGACCTAAGAATGTGAATGTCATTGGAACAAAATGGATTTACAAGAATAAAAGTGATGAACATGGCAATATAGTTCGAAATAAAGATAGACTAGTAGCACAGAGATATACTCAGGTTGAGGGTATAGATTTTGATGAGACATTTGCTCCTATTGCTAGATTAGAGTCTATTCGTATACTGCTTGCTATTGCTTGTCATTTAAAATTTAAATTGTTTCAAATGGATGTTAAAAGTGCTTTCTTGAATGGTACTCTGAATGAAGATGTTTATATGGAACAACTGAAAGGGTTCGAAGATCAAAAATTTCCTTCTCATGTGTTTAAACTGAAAAAGGCCCTCTACGGGCTAAAACAAGCTCCAAGAGCTTGGTATGAGAAGTTGACCACTTTTTTAGTTGATGTGGGGTTCACTCGAGGGGGAATGGACAAGACATTGTTCATTAGACGGTCGAACAAGAGTTTAGTTGTGGCACAAATATATGTGGATGACATTATCTTCGGGGCAACGAGTCAATCATTAGCTAAGGAGTTTGCAGATCTTATGCATAGTCATTTTGAGATGAGCATGATGGGTGAGTTGAAGTTCTTTTTGGGACTTCAAATTACTCAATTAGAAAGAGATATTTATCGCTCAAACCAAGTATGCTAAGGATCTTGTGACTAAATTCGGTTTAGAAAATGCAAAATATGCTAGAACTCCTATGAGTACAACTACCAAACTAGGTAAGGATATTTCAGAGAAAAGTGTTGATCAGACCCTGTATAGGAGCATGATTGATAGTCTTTTGTACTTAACTGCTAGTAGACCAGACATTGCATTTAGTGTCGGTGTGTGTGCTAGGTTTTAGTCCGAACCTAAGGAGACACATTTGTTTGCTGTGAAACGTATCATAAATTATGTCGATGGCACAATTGACTTAGGTATCTGGTTTATGTATGACTCGGGAGCTATCATATCTGGATATACGGATTCTGATTGGGCAGGTTCATGTGATGATAGAAAAAGTACCTCAGGTGGATGTTTTTATATTGGAAACAATCTGGTTGCTTGGCACAGTAAGAAACAAAACTCGATATCTTTATCTACTGCGAAGGCCGAGTACATTGCAGCGAGAAGTTGTTATTCTCAGTTACTATGGATGAAACAGATGGTCAAAGATTACGGCATTGAACAAGATACTATGGTGCTTTATTGTGACAACATGAGTGCTATTAATATATCAAAAAATCCTGTTCAACACTCGCGTACAAAACATATTGATATCCGATATTATTTTATACGCGAATTAGTTGAAAACAAAACAATAGCATTAGAACATGTTGAGACGGAGAAACAATTGGGTGATCTATTTACAAAACCTTTGGATTTATAGAGATTTGAGTATCTTCGTGCTTCTTTAGAGATTTGTGCTTTGGATTGATTTTTTTTTTTGGTTTGGTTTGCATGTTTCTTTTTTATTATTTCTTTTCGTTTCCTTTTAGGTTTTCTTTACTCTAAACTTTTCTTTGGTTTTAGTTTCAGATTTGTCAAGAGTTTTTGTTATATAAAAAAAATTTGATGCACTCCTAGATTCAATAATATACTCTTGACATATAAATATAATTTTTCTCTTGATTATGAGTTATGGTAGTCAATTTTGTCATCTTGCAGTATATTATTTCATTTTTGATTTGTTCACTCTCTCGACTTCTATGATAATTAAACTAAATTTAATGCACTCATAACGTGTGTATATTCTTGAGTGAGCATGACATCATGAAATTTTTTTAAATAGCTCACTATTGACGTTGATTTGCATAGTTTGACCTCATGCTTAGTTATCGCAAATGTGTTCATAAAAAATCAATGAAAAGGGCTACACTGAGTTTGTGTGAAAGCCATCTTGTTTAGAGTCCAGTTTGACTCAGTACATTGCTTGCAAATTAAATAATTTTTTTTGATGTTTGTGAATATCTTCTTGCACATTGTTTGATATGTACTACAAGAAAAGGGCTACCTACTCATGTGTGAAAGCCATCATTGCACCTATATGGTTTATGTATAAAAAAAAATAATACAGGAAAAATTCCTGTTCGGTTATGGAGAATAAGTCGAAAAGTGCAAATTTAAATACTAAGTCGGTTTGACTACTGTGTTGTATCATTGTTTAAATAGAAAAGTTTATTTAAGAAGAATGTTTCATGTTATCTGTGCTCACCTTGCATATGCATATTGTTGTGATCAATTAATATTAATTTAATTTTGAGTGATGCATTAGAATTGATTATAATATGTTTTTGATGATTTGATTGATCTGTGTATGACTTATTTCATTCGATTGTCATATTCTATGTCTTGAATCTATTTTGAATTTTTAGAGGTGCATCTCTTAAAAGATTTTTTGATTTTTTCTTAGATTTTTTACTTAAAAAAAAAGGGCATTCGAACGCAAATTTTTGAGTTCGAATGCGGTGACTGGTGCGTTCGAATGCGCAGACTGGTGCGTTCGAACGCACTCGAGGATTCTTTATATATTGCGTCCAAACCCAAGGGTTTTCATTTTCCATCTTCCAAACCCTAGAAACCCTTCATTTTCTCCCTCAAAAATCTTCAAGATCTTGGTCTTTTTCATCAAATTTCTCACTACAAATCCTTTTAAAGGGTTGTTCTCCTCCGGATCTAGCATCTTTCTTAGTTTTTCTTCACTTTTGCGAGGTATGATCATCCATCAATTTTCCTATTTTTTAGTCAATTAAGTCTCTTGATCTTGATTGATTTTGTGCGTTTTTGAGTTTTGACCACGTTAAAGTTACTATCTTGATGTTTCTTGTGTGATTGAACGTGATATCTTAGCATTTTCAAGTGGATGATGGATTTCATTTAGGGCCTTCATGGTTTCTTGAATTTTTTTTTATTTCTTGCTATCTTTGTGTTTGCTTTGGGCATGCATTGAATCTTGCATCTTGTTTCTTTCTCAAGAATGCCTAGAAAAACCTGCAGTTTCAAGAAACCTAGGCCGCCTTCCTCACTTACTTCGGCTCCCAAGTTTTCGACATCTACGGCTGCGGGGCGTTACAAACACAATTTTGGCACTCAACCTGTTATTTGTGAACGGCTCGTGGTCATTTCTGATTTTTCTGCCTTTGGGATCAAACAAATCTTTACTGAGCGAGGATGGTTATCCGTGTGTCAGATGAGCGGGACTGCATATGTGGAAGTGGTTAGGGAATTTTTCAGTAATGCCACGGTTTTAGAACGCTGTATGCGTTCTACTATCCGTGGGGTTTCGATCTACGTGGACTCCGATATTATTCATGCAGAACTTCAACTTCCTGATGGTGAGTTTCAGTATCCGTTGTCTGCTCCACTCCCTGATGTCAATAAATTTGTTGGTACTGTGTTAATCAAAGGGGAACGTTGGAAGGGCAATATGATGCCTCATGCGAAACTGACATCAGTGGCTCGCATGCTTCACCTACTTTGTCTGTACAATGTCACCCCCAAGACTCGCCATTCTAATATTAGTCCTGATCGTGCCTTCCTCCTTCATGCGATGTTGTCGGGAGTTTCTATTGATTAGGCTGCGGTGATCTACGATTCCATTCTAACAGCTGCACAGAAAGAAGCGCCCCGTGAAGTGTTGCCGTTTGGCATATTTACAAATTTGTGCACTCAGAGTGGGGTGTGCGTGGATGCCACGGAACCTTCTCTTACTTCGCAAAAACCGTTGGATCGGATTACTCTTAAGCGGAGTCAAGCTCATGATCAGTCGTCTCCTCTCAAGCCGTCCTCTTCCGCCGCTAGACGTTCCACACACCTTGATATTTCTGACGACAGTTCAGACGATGACTCATCTCACACTGAGGGGGAGTTACCACAGTTCTCTGACCGTTTCGATCAGCTTAGCACTCAGATGCAGGACCTCCATTCGGTCATGAATGATTTATGAGCTGAGCAAGCACGTCAGGGGACCGTTTTTGACTCTGTCTTGTCGATTCTTCATCGTCAGTTCCCTCCGAGTTCCTAGGCTTTGGCATTTGTGCTAAAAAGGGGGGAGAGTGAGTGTGAGTTTAGACGTGGGAGTTTAGGAGTTTACTAGTGTAGGGGGAGTAATGGCATAGGGGGAGTTTACTAGGTTCTGTTTACTGCTTAAATATCTTTGTGTGGATACTTGTGAACTTTGTTTGCTTGAGTACTTGTGAACTTTTTATTTGATAATTTGTGTTTGGATTATTATTCATTTCAAGTTATTTTCACTTGATCTTGGTTTGGTATATTTTTATTTGCAGGGATTGATGTGCTAAAAGTACTAGACTTGTTGAATGCTCATTTTTGAATTCTCTGTAATATCTTGTAAACTAGATGTTTTGTCACAAATTGCCAAAGGGGGAGATTGTTAGGTTTTTAATTATTGGCAAATGTGTACAAAATATTCTAAGTGTATTTTTACATGTATATGAGCTTTATACAAGTCTAGAATATCTCTGGTTTGAAGAATTGCAAAATTATTGGAGAAAAGCTGTTGAGTTCACACCGCGTTTCGTGAGTATGGATAAGACTTGAATTTGGCTCTATCTTGGAGATTATATATAAGGATTGTGATGCCCTATCTCTAGGGTGGTTGAAGAAGTATTATTGAACGAGACTTCTTGAGGCTACATCGGTTCTTCAACTAACAAGGTTCCACTTATCATTAAAAAGTTAAAATTTCTTCTTAAGGGCTATCTAGACGAAAGATCAATCTCGAGGGTTACTGAGGTTAGACTTCAATCACGAGAAGTAGTGAATCGTGGGTTCTAGCGAGCAAGACTGAGAGGAACAAAGTCATTTGGATCGACGGGTTCTTTTGTGAGTCAGTCTTGTAACTGCTACTATTCTAGTGATTGGTTTTGATCCGAGTTTGGATCCGTGGTTTTTTTTCCCATTTGGGTTTTTCCACGTTAAAATCTTGGCGTTCGTCTCTGCTTTCGTTCTTAATATTTCTATGGATTTTTACTTAAGCGAACGAGTGATATCATTGCCTAGTATTTAGATACATACTTGTGTCTAGGGGTTTTTTATGGTGATTCAGGAGAAGAGGGCTATGGAAGCTCGGCAATCCAGAACCCAATCTGGGCGAGGCGGGAGTTCTAGGGTCCTTTCTGCAAGCCAGAGACTACCGCCTTCGCAGACATAGCGTCGCCTTTCCTACCATCCTTATCGGGGAAGTTCTAGCACTAGTTCATCTATTAACCGATCTGATTCACGAGGATCTAGAGGACTTAGCCAAGCAGTGTCTCAGGTTAGTGTGACTGGATCACTGTCCGGGGGCAGAGGGAATGGATTTGTTGGTGGATCACCAGTGCGGAGTCTTAGTTGTTTCGGGTGTGGGAAGTTTGGTCATCATCTTCGAGATTGCCCTAACCCACATTTGTGCTATGAGTGTGGATAGCCTGGTCATATCCGTCGTGACTGTCCATGTGCCGCCACCGCCCCGGTTACGACTAGTGCAGCATCTTCTAGAACTGCACCTTTTGGGGTATCTGCTACGGCTAGTCGAGGCAGAGGAGTTAGTGGGGCAGGTTCCTTTCAGCCTGGTCGAAAGTCTAGAGGTGGCCGGATCTTCGCAATGATGGAGCACGACGCTTTGACATCTAATGATGTGGCCACAGGTACTCTGAATTTATTTTCTCATACAGCAAGAGTTTTATTTGATCCGGGTGCCACACATTCCTTTATTGCAAGTTTTTTTGCTTGCCATTCCGATATTCAAATGGAACCTTTAGAGGATGTTCTGTTGATTGCCACACCAGTAGGAGAGACAGTTGTTATTAATTCTGCTTATAAATTTTGCACGGTTAGTTTTGGGGATAGGGAGTTCAAAGTAGATTTTTTGCCACTAGAATTGACAAATTTTGATGTTATCTTGGGGATTGATTGGTTAGCTGAATATCATGCCAATATAGATTGCTATAGAAAGTAATTGTGATGAATTTAGCTGATGGGGCAGAATATAGAATTAAGGGCAATAAATCTAGCAATCCTATAGAGATAATCTCTGCATTTGAAGGTTGCAGATTATTAAAGAAAGGATGCACATGTGTCTTAGCTAGCCTGTGAGGAGATACTGATAAAAAGATCAAATTAGAAGATGTCCGAGTTGTTAGAGAGTTTCCTGATGTTTTCCGAGATGATCTCCCCGTATTACCCTTGGATAGGGAAGTAAATTTTTCAATTGATTTAGCTCCTGATACTTCACCTATTTCTAAAGCCCCCTACAAAATGGCACCAATAGAATTGAAAGAACTTAAGGTACAATTGGAAGAACTACTATAGAAAGGCTTTATAAGACCTAGTGTCTCTCCTTGGGGAGCGCCTGTTCTTTTTGTTAAGAAGAAGGATGGAACACTTAGGCTATGTATAGACTATAGACAGCTGAACCAAGTGACAATAAAGAATAAATATCCTCTACCTCGCATTGATGATTTGTTTGACCAGTTAAGGGGAGCTAGAGTATTCTCTAAAATAGACTTGAGGACTGGTTACCATCAGCTAAAAGTCCATGAGGAGGATATTTCTAAAACTGCTTTTCGTACTAGATACGGACACTATGAGTTTTTAGTCATGCCATTTGGATTGACAAATGCTCCAGCGGTTTTCATGGATCTGATGAATAGAGTTTTCCAACCTTATTTGGATCAGTTTGTAATAGTTTTTATTGATGATATAGTAATATATTCAACTAGTGAGGAAGAACACGAGTATCACTTGAGGTTAATTCTCTAGATCCGAAGAGAAAAGAAGTTATTTGCCAAATTTTCAAAATGGGAGTTCTAGTTAAATCAGGTGGTCTTCCTAGGACATGTAGTATCACAGGAAGGGATTAGTGTGGATCAGTCCAAAATAGATGTTGTACTGAAATGGAGTCAACCAACTAATATCACGGAAGTGCGTAGTTTTCTTGGTTTGGCAGGGTATTATAGGAGGTTTGTAGAAGGATATGCAAAGATAGCTATGCCTCTTACTAGGTTGACTCGGAAGAATCAAAGGTTTGAGTGGAATGAAGAGTGTGAAAATAGTTTTACAGAATTAAAAAGAAGATTGACTTGTGCACCAATCCTGATTATTCCTTCTAGTGGAATAGGATTTCAAGTGTATTGTGATGCCTCAAGCAAAGGATTAGGTTGTGTTTTAATGCAGAACGGTAATGTAGTGGCAATTATTTGCTAAAATCGGGTAGGGCTAAAATGGGTGCTAAAATCATCGCCGTCTTCAAGTCTTCAAAGGCTGCTATTGCTTTATCCGTCCAATTGAATTCATCCTTCCTCAACAGTGCTATAAGTGGTGTAGTAATGCTCCCATAATTGGCCATGAACCTGTGGTAGTAGGCGGTCAATCCGAGAAAGCCACGCAACTCGTGGGGATTTTTCTCGGGTCCGCTGCCTCTCCATTGGCTAAAATTACATGTCAAAGATACTCCACTTGAGGCTCTCCCCACAGGCATTTAGAGTCCTTCAATTTCAGCCCATTTTCTCCAACAAAATCAACACTTCACGCAAATGCCGTAAGTGATTCTGCCACGTCCAACTATAGACAAGTATGTCATAAAAAAAAATGCCAAAATCATATTGACACAACAAGGGGCGAAAGACATCATTCATAAGAGTTTGGTATGTCGCTGAGGCATTGTGAGACCAAACGACATCACTCGAAACTCAGAGTGGCCGTCGTGAGTCTGAAACGCTGTCTTGTGCACATTTGCCGGGTGTACTTAGATTTGGTACTACCGAGCCCTCAAATCCAGCTTAATGAAATGTGCCGCTCCTACGAACTCGTCCAATAGCTCTTCGATCACCAGTATTGGTTATCGGTCCTTGATAGTTATAGAGTTGCGCACCGATAGTCCAAACAAGACCGCCAAGTGTCGTCCTTCTTCTACACAAGGAAAACTGGTGAAGAGTAGCGCTTCTACTCAGTTGGATCATTCCTCAGTCTAGCATCTCGCTCACCATCTTTGATATAGATTCTTTTTGACATGTGGATATCGATAAGGATGAATGTTTGCTGGACTACCCCCCAGGACTATCTCGATACGATGGTTAATGTCGCGTGCCGGGGCAGACCTTTTGGCTCCTCGAACAAGGTTTGAAATTCCAGCAACAACTCAGCAATATTAGAGGGTATACGTGAGCCTCCGCTCGTCTCTACATCAATAGGGGCCAGCTGCAACATGTAAGCAACATCATGGGAACTCGGGAAACCCGATAGGAGCTAGAAACTAGTGTCGTTTGTGGGTCGAATGCCTTCTTCTAGCCTCACCCTTCGCCCATTGAACCTGAATGTGAGCCAAAGCTCATTGAAGTCAAACGTTATAGGTCCTAAACTTTGCAGCCACTGAGTTCCAAGCACAACGTTTGCTCCTCGCAATGCAATAGGGTAAAATTCCAATGTGAACTTGCACCCACAATTGGACTCTACTGCACACACCTTCAGTCTTGAGCTTTGTTCCATCTCCAATGGCCACCTCGAATCCCACAATAAGGTCAGTCACCAAGCCTAGCTTCTGAACCAATGCTCATCCAAGAAGTTGTGCATGCTCTCGGTGTCAATTAGGATGCACATAGTGGCCTTCTTGATGTTTTCATCCACTCGTAGGGTCTTCGGTGCGGTGGCGCCGAAATAGGCATGGAATGAGATCTCCGTCTTCATGTCCTCGACCTCTAGCTCCTCCTCGACATCCTCTAGACTCTCTTCAGTAGCGGTATCATGCTCTAGACCATCTAAGTATGGATTCTCTTCAGCACCTTTGAGTCCGTCAATCAACATAACGGTACCTATTGGTTTTGCACATCGATGCCCTAGAATAAATTTCTCGTCACACTTGGAACATAATTCTTCTACCTTTCTTTCCTCGATCTGGGCAGGTGTTAGGGCTCTCTCAAGAGTCTTGACAGCACCCTTCACATCATTGGACACCCAAAGTGGTGCCCTTTAACTTAATGAACCAGTTGTGATTTGGTTGCCCGCCACTGAGTATGCTGTGGCTTCTGGTGGAAGTGCTGCTGTCCATCCATCTCTATTGGTCCACAAACTCCTTGCTATCGACCGCAACTTCGTATACTTCCTCCATCAAGAGAGCATCCTCAATAGCTTGCTTCAGCATGGTTAGATGCAATGCCCTCACATTAGCCCAGATGGCATGCCATAGTCCAACAATGAAGATGGATTTCAGCTGTAGGTCTGACCAAGGAGGAACACACTTGCCACTTATTCTCTTGACCTCATCTTTAAAAGAGTCCACTATTGTCTTCTTAACAGTCTTTGTCAGCAAGGCATGGTAATCCTTAAATCCAGAGGTACCAAAACATTAGTAAATTTTAACGCTAAAATTTTGCCACGTGTTCACCTTGTGTTGTGCATCTGTTGTCCTAAACCAGGAAAGGCTGACTCCTCCAGATGAATCAAGGCCAGTAGAACCTTCTTGTTCTTAGGGGTACCTTGCCGAGTGAAGTAACTCTTTGCCATATATATCTATCTACTCAGTCAGGTCGTCGCTTTTGAATTTTGGAAATTCCACATGTGCAGTCTGGCCTTGAATGGCATTCTCTTGATGTGGGTCCAAGCCCTAACCCCCTCTAATGGGTCGAGGGTGTTGCTCAGGATTGTGGAAGGGTCTCCTCTGGTCAACAACATTGTGGAAGAAATCATCATGTTCGGAGTCCGCCCAATCCACCAGTTTGGCCCTCGGGTGGCATCCAAGTGGTGCTGGTTGAGGATTCAACTCTACCACCTCTAGACCATGATATCCTTGATGCCTCATGGCCTCTAGATGAGGCTACCTAAGGTTGGTGATACATTTAGTTAGGATCTTTTCTTATTACATTAGTTATTTATTTTTATTAAAATAAAATTCCTGTAGGTCGCATTCGAATGCAGGAGGGGTCGCGTTCGAATGCTTGCATCAGGTTCGCAAATATAGAGAATGCATATTGTGCGTTCGAACGCGGTCGGACAAGTTCGAATGCCCGTTCGCACATTCAGAGAACGCCTTTTGTGCGTTTGAACGCGATCGGGCGCGTTCGAATGCGATTGGCGGGAATCCTCTAAAATTAGGGTTACTTATTATTTTAGGACTTGTTGGGTAGCCTCTATATATATGTGGATGACAACCAAATTCATTATGCTATTGGAATATTGATTTTTTGCCTCTCTATCATCTATCTATCATAATCTCCCTCCTCCTTCTTCACCATCCTTCCACTTCTACCGTTGGCAAGGTTTCTCCTAACTTCTAATCTCCCTAGACTGTCGAGCCCCCCTCTTCTTTGGGATCTCGACCATTTCGTTTCCTTCATCTATATTCCTTAATCACATCAACCATCCACCTCCATCTTCATACCCATCTATAACCCTAACATCCACTCCACACGTCACTACCACCATCATCCATGTTATTCTGTATTTTTGTCCCAGTTTTTGTTCGAATCTGTGAAGGGCAAAAATATAAAAGTTGTAGATCAGAGAGTTACGGATCGAGTCTACTTAGTTTCATAATTTTCTAACTATAGGAGAATATTTGGTAAATATATTTCCTTAGTTGTACGGACTGCTTTCTACAATAAATTTAGATCTTTAAGTAATTGTTCTGTGACCTATCAAGTGGTATTAGAGCCTTATCAAGTGGTATCAGAGCAGGCGAATCTCAGACCTCCTTTAATGGTTGAAACAAAGAAGATGACATCAACAAGGAGATCTATGGAGAGCACACCAACAAGGGAAGACTTAATCCACGATGACCCTAACCGTGAGGCCGATTCCTTTAGAGCGACCATGGCAGGACCGACTCATCTCCTCAACGACGATCAGAATTTCAAGAAGGACCAACGGTGGGACCTCATCGAACTGATACCCCACAGGTCCATGTGCGTCAAGTGAGTGTCAATGATCCCTTCTTACCTATGCCTACACATCATCCCCCAACTCCGTTACAAAACCCAAGACCGGCGATTGTGGAACTCGAGAGGCGTGCGGCACCAATGAGCTTCGTTGATGAGGAGGATTGGCACTTTGAAGCTAAGGTTGATCCCTTTGGAGATGGTGATGGACGTGCTCGAGGATTTAGAGAAGGTGATCCACATGCCCTAAGGTTTAGGCTTGAACCAATGATCTTTCGCGAACCCGACAATACTATTCGGGGGAGAACCGCATGCTTGGACTTTCTAAAATTCCAAGGCAGTGATCCAACGGATTGGGTGTTTCAAGTTGAACAATATTTTGATTGTCAAGGTACAGCGAAAGATGCAAAGGTCCAGATGGCAAGTTTTCACCTTCGAGAAATGGCATTGCATTGGTTTAGATCGGTTATTCGAGGAGGATTTATCGGTTGGGCTGATTTTTATAGGAGGATTACACGTAGATTTAGAACAGTGAGATATGAAGATTTTGCTGCCACATTAAGCAAGATGGTTCAGAGGATGACCATATTGGAGTACCAAACTGAGTTTGAAAAAGTTAGTAGTCGTTGTGAGCCACCTTGGCCCGAATCGACATTAATGAGCACATTTATTTCAGGGCTGCGGGATAAAATTCAGGTAGATGTTCATGCTCTTTGTCCTACTACTCTTGAGGAGGCCTTTGAGAAGGCCGTGATGATGGAGCAAAAACATAAGGCTCTCAAGATGGCAGCAAAAACTAATTGGGGCAACCAAGATGGGTGGTTTGCACCTAGAACGCTGGCTGGAAATTCTACAGGTTAAAAAACAGCGGCTGCGAGTACTAGACCATGACCACCTTTGAAACATTCTTCCAATGTTAGAGGAGGCACAAGACCCCATGTTCGAACTCTCACACCTGCCCAAGTGGCGGAGCGAAGAGCAAAGGGCCTTTGCTTTCGATGTGATGAGCGTTTCACCCCCGGTTATCGGTGTACTAAACCGATCGTGAGTGTGACGCTTATTGACGGTCTTGAGGAGGATGATAAGGTTGTTGATAATGGAAAGTGTCGAGAGGAGGTCCATCAGGAGGCCGTTGAGGAGGGTGCGGAGGAAGATATACAAGCTGAAATATCGATGCATGTATATTTGGGTACTTTCACGCCGAGGACATTCAGGTACTTTCACGCCGAGGACATTACGAGTAGACGGACTTGTTAGAAAGCATTGTGTGCATATCCTCATCGATTTGGGGAGTACACATAACTTTCTAGATGAGAGATTAGTGAGGATATTGGGGTTGGATGCCAAACCGACCACAGGATTTGACGTTGCTAATGGAGATGGCATGAAGCTTAAGGAGGAGAGCTTGTGTCGCCGGGTTGGTATACGGGTGCAAGAACACGACATCATTTGTTTAGGAGCGAACATTGTCCTTGGTACTCAGTGGCTACAAAGCTTGGGACCCGTCACATTTGATTTCCGGAGCATATGGATGAAATTTAAACAAGGAAACAAAGATGTGCGGCTTGATGGCATTCGGTCTTCGCCGATTCCTATGATGCAGCCTATGGTGGGGCTGCCTTGTGCGTATAATTCGGCCTATCTTCTTCAGTTAGGACCAGTAGGAGATGAGCCTCAAACGAGTTTAGGTACTACTATTGAATTGTCTAATTTTATTAGATAATTTTTCTGGACTATTTGAGGAGCCAGAAGAGTTGCCATCGAGGAGAGCGGCGGACCATTGTATAGAGATTGTACCAAGGGCTGCACTGGCGAACGTGAGGCCATATCGGTATCCGCATGTGCAGAAAGAAGTTTTCTCAAAGATTGTAGTTGAGATGTTGGAGCAATGCCTCATTCAACCAAGTCATAGCTCATACTCATCCCCTGTGCTATTGGTGCAAAAAAAGGATGGGACATAGCGTATCCTATTTCGGTTATCGAGGAGTTACTGGACGAGCTTACAGGGGCGACTATATTTAGTAAGCTTGACTTGAGGGCCGGGTATCAGTTGAGGATGAGATGGTTGACATCAGGGATCTGGGCCGTTGTCGCTCTGGTAGATGGTGATGGAATCATTTCCTCGCGTCGTGCTTCAATCTCTGGTAGATGTGTATCCGCTCGAGTTCTTTAAGGAGTTTCTTCCACGTGGCCTTCTTCTTCCCTTCTTCTAGAAATTTTATGAACTGAATTCGGCCACCAAATCAAGCTTCGGTGTAGGAAGGCAGTCCGTACAGTCTGAGGAGAATATTCGGCAGATATTGTATCATCATAAAAAAAATACTAAACTAGATGGATTTGATCTGTAACTTCTTGATCTATATTTTTGGTATTTATGCTCTTCATAGATTCGGATCACTACTAGGGGTACAATACGGTGGAGTATTGGCGAAGGGGTTGGTGATGGTAATGGTGGAGATGGAGTGGATGTGGGTTAAAATAGGGATTGCCCGAGGGCTACAGGGTGAAGAAAGAGGAGGGAGAAGTGAGTCAGTGTCCCAAGAAGAAGGGAGGATCTGATACACGAGGGAGGCTAGGGGTAATCGGCGTCGATGGCGCACGACTAGAGCTTGAGAGAGGAGGGAGAAGGTTTTAGTCTAGAGAGGAGAAGAAAGGATAACTTGATAATTTTATTGATAATTCCTTATGAGGTTGCCTTCCAAATTATGTATTGGTGTCTAATCTAGTAAAAACAACATAATAATATTGATACGATTCGGATTTCACCGATGTCGTCTTGAGCATGGATATACTTTAGGGGTGTCTTTTAATCTTGTTTTAGTGTTTTATTTTAGAGAAAAATAAGTTTTCTATAGTTCGCGTTCAAATGCGGGTAAGTGCGTTCGAACGCGCTTACGAACGCCTGCATCAGGTTTGTAAAATTAGAGAACGCGAAATGTGCATTCGAACGCGATCGGGCGCGTTCGAACGCCTATATCAGGTTCGCATTACGACTCGTTGAGGGAATCATCGAAGGAGAATTCAAAGGAGAGATCCAAACTACCATCAAGGACTCGATCCAAGCCTTGACAGAGGTCCTACTAGCCGCCCTCCACTGCCTTGCGGCACTAGCACTGCTAGCCATGATATAATTCGGCCAGCCATGACTAGAAAACTCTACCTGTGAGGGAGGTAGTGGGGAGCCCGAAATCTCGGCAACCACAACTCCTCCAGCCGTGTGATACGATCTTCTCTTTCGGGGTAAGGCTCTGATACTAGCTTGATACGATCTGGCACGGAACTTTGAAATAAGATCCCACAATATGCTGTCGTCGGATCGACGTGAGATTTTGATATGTTGTAGCCTCGTAAAAGAGCTTTCCAACAAATTAAGTTTCAGGCAAATCGGAGTTGGGGATCTCAAGATATCGTCTGTTTAGTGGACGAAGGTCAGGTGGTCTGTTTTGGATCCGTGGATGGAGGCACGTGATCCTAGGTAATGGTGGATGGTGGAGGACCGGCGTTAATAGGGTGGCACCGGTAAAAAGTGGTGGTGGAAAGGCTATGGTTGATGGAAGGGTTAGGGCAAGTGTTGGATAGATTAGACGAAGGGGGAGAAGAGGGCCACCCCTAAGGGACTAGGGTGATTAGCCGGACGAGGGAGGTTAGAAGCGCCGGGGATTGAGAGAACGGGAGCGAAGAAGACGAAGGAGGCAAGGCAAAACTCAATCTCAATAATCAATAATCAATCTTGGTTGCCCTACACATCCTTTTATAGGCTAACCAACAACTCAAATTAACCCTAAAAACACAATTTTCGTCGACCGCGTTCGAACTCGCCCGACCGCGTTCGAACGCACCGAGTTCGCTCTTCTGGATTTGCGAACGCGATGCAAGCATTCGAACGCGCGATCGAACGTGCCTGTCGGTATTTGCGAACGCAATGCAGGCGTTCACAGTGCGTTCGAACGCACAGTACATTCTCTTCACCACGTTCACAACCCCGTTCACAAATCGCGTTCGAACTCACTCCACCCGCGTTCGAACGCGATTTATAGAAAACTTATTTTAATGGAAATCAAACACTAAAACATGAAATAAAAATACTCCTAAAGTGAATCCATGCTCGAGACAACGTCAGTGAAGTCCGAATCGTATCAATCTACCACGCTTCCGCAACCTTGTCCTCAAGGTTTGAAATTTGGGAAGCGATCTTTGAACTCTGACTCAAGCTCCTCCATGGTATGATCTTCTGCATTGGTTCCCCACATATCTGAAGATATAGGAAATGTTGGTGCTGAGAAAGAGGCAAGCTCACTTGTGTCAGGTTGGCGCGAAAGGGCATCAGCCACTCGATTCTCGATCAGCAAGTTCCAAGTCAAGCTCGGTCCGATCCGTCGCCGCGAGTCTTTCGTAGGCACACAAGATAGGGGTAGTGCGACCATAACCGCCTCAAAGGGGTTCATCCTCAGTCGAGCTTGGATAGTCGTACTCCAACTAGTCCAAGGTGAATTTCGGGTCCATCTACATTGAGTCCACTTTGTCTCGGGTGGTCGAACCAATTGACTCAATGTCAGTTCAGTAATAGAAATCTAGTGCATCCGATTGCGCTCGGGAGGTCGAGTTAGATGCAGTTGGTGGATCCAAATTAGGTTCTCCCAGTGACTCAAGTTAGGTTCAGCTAACCAAACTGATTGTTGGTTGTGCTCATAATCATTCTGCCCACTCCATGGATTAGGATTCGAGTCAAATGTATCCTGGTATAAGCAAACTCGTCTTAAGTCAAGTAGAGGGTTTTTGATCATGTCCCTTATTTGACTTAACTGAGTCCCGAAGTCCAGAGATGACTCCCACTTGACTTGACCCCTTTGGCTCTTAGGTCCAACCCAACTAATGTCTAGCAATTCCACCTGGTCAAGCCCAACAATGTAGCCTTCTTGAAATTCTAACCACTTAGAGTCTTCAAAAAAATTTGAAATCCCTAATCTTTCTCTCTTAGTTCCATCTCCATTAGCCATTGCCATAGGAGTTGCCTTAGCACGTGGCAGCCTTGGCCGAGTAGTGACCACCTCCGCAGTTCCTTAAGTAGGGTTCCCGACGGTGTGGCGTAGTCGGCGGCGATGGAAGGCCGAAGTTGGCCCAAAAAATAAAATCTTCAGGTCCTTCTCTGTCCCGTTGCAGCCATGGCAAGGAGCCTTTGGTCATCCGGAATACTAAAATAGTTGCTGGTGAGGCCCCTCTTGGGGGTGGCGACGGTTGACTGCTGTGGAAGGCTGAGGTTGACAAAAACTAAATCTTCATCTCCTTCTTCTTCATTTTGTCGTAGCCATGGCAGGGAGCTTTCGACCATTGGGGTGAGAAAAGAATTAGCCCACAAGGTCTTTACGAGGTTGTCAGAGGCTGGTGCTGTCGTGGTTGGAAGATTGTGGCCTTCTCCTTCGAGTTGTAGCTCGGTGGAAAGCTGCAACGTTATCGCCGGTGATGGCGCTATCACGGTCGACTTTCGATTGACCGAGGAGAAAGGTGGAAGGTCATTAGAGGCCATACATGATTTCTTCATAGTTGCTGACTCACTGTGGTTGCAAATGAAGGTGGTGTTAGGCGGCCCAAGTGCTGGAACTTGCGGTTTCGGGATCATCTCCTCACCACCGATGAGGATTCCCGATGAGGAATATCCAGCGGCCACGTGTGGTCTTCCTCCATTCAACAGTGGTTCGCACGGTTGTCGACTCGTCGAAGAACTCCGTTCTGACGACAAAAGAATATTTCCAACCGTTGAGCTTGCCGAAGGAAACTGCTGCCTTGAAGCTAGACTCCTCGCCGTTTCGCAGGGGATCGGGAATGGTGCAGCCAGCCCTTCACGCTTGTTGACGAGGTCTCCGGTGCATGGGAAGATGTGGAGGTTCCGAGGGCTGCTACAATGGTCGAGGATCCTATTGTAGCGTACAGCCGTTCGTTGCGGCTAACCATGGGTCGAGGTGTAGAAGCTCGATCTTGCCTGATAGCCGAACTCTCCCCTACTTTTGTGATGAACGGGGAGGCCGTGGAGGATGTTGGGTATGTTGTAGAGGGTTCCCCATGCTGCCTTGTGATTGCCCTGCTTGTTGAAGAAGGTTTCGGCCACGCCCGAATTTCCCGCAGCATCTCCATCACATTTGATTATTGATGGCCATCTGCTTGGAAAGAGACCCCAACACGGCTTGAACACCAGGTTCTTCCGTATTCTGATTAGATCGGGCAGTTCCGTGGGTGGAAGTCCCCGCAACCATTTCTCTCTCCTCTATTGGGATAATCTCTTCTTCATCATCTCGCCGTGCAGCCATGGATCTGGTTGTCGTCATTGGAAGCGCTTGTTGGAGGAACGGTGGCTCTGATACCAGATTGATACGATCTTCTCTTTGGGGCTAAGGCTCTGATACCAGCTTAATACGATCTGGCACGGAACTTTGAAATAAGATCCCAAAATATGCTGTCGTCGGATCGAAGTGAGATTTTGATATGTTGTAGCCTCGTAAAAGAGCTTTCCAAAAAATCAAGTTTCAGGCAAATCGGAGTTGGGGATCTCGAGATATCGTCCGTTTAGTGGACGAAGGTCAGGTGGTCTGTTTTGGATCCGTGGATGGAGGCACGTGATCCTAGGTAATGGTGGATGGTGGAGGACCGGCGTTAATGGGGTGGCACCGGTAAAAAGTGGTGGTGGAAAGGCTATGGTTGATGGAAGGGTTAGGGCAAGTGTTGGATAGATTAGACGAAGGGGGAGAAGAGGGCCACCCCTAAGGGACTAGGGTGATTAGCCGGACGAGGGAGGTTAGAAGCGGCGTCGCCGGGGATTGAGAGAACGGGAGCAAAGAAGACGAAGGAGGCAAGGCAAAACTCAATCTCAATAATCAATAATCAATCTTGGTTGCCCTACACATCCTTTTATAGGCTAACCAACAACTCAAATTAACCCTAAAAACACAATTTTCGTCGACCGCGTTCGAACTCGCCCGACCGCGTTCGAACGCACCGAGTTCGCTCTTCTGGATTTGCGAACGCGATGCAGGCGTTCGAACGCGCCTGTCGGTATTTGCAAACGCGATGCAGGCATTCACAGTGCGTTCGAACGCACAGTACATTCTCTTCACCACGTTCACAACCCCGTTCACAAACCGCGTTCGAACTCACTCCACCCGCGTTCGAACGCGACTTACAGAAAACTTATTTTAATGGAAATCAAACACTAAAACATGAAATAAAAATACTCCTAAAGTGAATCCATGCTCGAGACAACGTCGGTGAAGTCCGAATCGTATCACCATGGTGGTGAAACCCCCACCACTACAGACCTAGGTCACCACCGCTGTGACGTTGGAGCAGCCGACAGAGATGACCCCCAAGTCGTGTTCCCCACATGCAGTGGGAGCTAGGGCTAAAAGTCCTAGGTTCGCACCGATGATAATCCAACCCTTTCCAGCGCCGAACTCCACATCTAATGCCTTCCTCGAACGACCCGCACTTGAGCCTAGGTCGTCATTCACTCTGGCACCAGTCGAAAGACCGTCAGCGTTTGAACGCAGGAAAGTCGCGTTCGAATGCCCCGTTTGAATGCCCACATATGTTCGCAAATACAAAGAATGTGTTTAGCGCGTTCAATGTCGCGTTCGAATGCCTGTATACGTTCACAAATACAGAGAACATATTTAGCAAATCTACACTATTTTTAGGGCTGTCTTTTAATTGCTTTGCTTGTTAGGTTAGCCTATACAGAAGGCAACATTATGATCATTATTGAATGAATTGAGTTTCTTCCCCAAATCTTCTCCTATCCTTCTCTCTTGTTCTCTCCTACCATGGCTACACCGCCTCTAATCTCCTTGACTAGCTTATCCCCTAGCCCCTTAGGGAAGGCCCTCTTCTTCCCCTTCTTCTGCTCTCCTTTACACCCAAATATTCTCCATTGAAAACAAGACCACAATAGTGGTATTAGAGCTACCGGTTCTCAGATCCATGACCACCACAAGAGCAATGGCCAATCGATGCACAACCATGGAGGTACCCATGGAGACGTTGAGTTTTGCCTACTAGGAGGAATTTAAGCGAATTAGTAGTCGGTGCCGAGCACAATGGCCGCAAGAAATTCTAATTAGCACTTTTATTTTTGGGTTACGCGAGGTGGTCCGAGCTGATGTACACTCTCTACGACCTAGGACCAAAAGCGAGGCCTTTAAAGACACAACTAGGATGGACCAGAAGCATCAAGCCTTGAGGAATGCTACCAAGCTCGGTTGGAACAATAGGTTTGCGCCATGGACGACTTGGGCGATTGGTACACCGAGTACGGCTATAAGAGCACTAGAGGCCACAATAGGGCCGAGGGCCACTCCAAGGCTCGTACCAGGAGTACGAGGAGGTGGAGCACCCCCCCAAGCGTACTCTTACACTTGCACGAGTGGAAGAGCGATGAGCCAAGGGGTTACGTTTTACATGCGATGAGAGGTTCACTCCGGACCATCATTGTGCTAAGGCGACGAGCAATGTTATCTTGATCAATGGGAATGAGGAGGACATGGAGGAGATTGAGGAGCCTTAGGGACCAAGTGATAGGCTACAGAACGATCCTTTCAAGATTTGGATTGATTGTAGGAAGCAGTCCACGCAATCGAGGGAAAATATTCACCAAATTTTCTTCCATAGTCATAAAATGATGAAACCAAGTTTGATCGATCTATAACTTCCTGATCTACCATTTTCATATTTATGTCCTTCACAGATTTTTCATATTTATGCACTTTGCAGATTAGATGAGACCTTGCCAACGGTAGAGGTGGCTGGTTGGTGAAAAGGAAGGCGGGGGATTAGGATAGAGAGACTAGAGAGAGGGTAGAGTAAGATAAAAACCAATATTCATTAAGCATCTGTTGGCTCTAATACCACTTTGATATGTTCTTGAACCAAAGATAAGCTACGCAACGATTCCTTCAAAATCTGGATGTATTACAAGAATCAGTCCGCGCAATCGTGGGAAAATATTTGTCAAATATTATTCGATAGTCATAAAATTACGAACCTAAGTTTATTAGATCCGTAACTTCCTATTCTACAACTTTCATATTTATGTCCTGTATAGATTCGACCTAAAACTGGAACAAAACATGGAATAAATTGGGTGATGGTGGTGGTGATGGGTGGAGTGGATGTTAAGGTTATAGATGGATATGGAGATGAAGGTGGATGGTGGAAGTGATTTAGGGATATAGACAAAGGGAACAAAGTAGTCGAGATCCCAAAGAAGAATGGGGCTCAATAGTCGAGGGAGATTAGAAGTTAGGAGAAACCTTGCCAACGATAGAGGTGGAAGGATGGTGAAGAGGGAGGAGGGAGATTAGGGTAGATAGATGATAAAAAGACAAGAAATCAATATTTCAATCGCATAATGAATTTGTCTGCCATCCACATATATGTAGAGGCTAGCCAACAAGTCCTAAAAAAATAAGTAACCCTAATTCTAGAGGATTCCCGTCGATCGCGTTCGAACGCACAAAATGCATTCTCTGTATGTGCAAACGCGATGCAGGTATTCGAACGCACAATATACATTCTCTGTATTTGCGAACCTGATGCAGGCGTTCGCAAGGGCGTTCGAACGCAACCCCTTCTGCGTTCGAACGCGACCTATAGGAATTTTATCAGCCCACCATGCTTCCCCCACCTTGCCATCAAGGTGTGAAGTCGGGGAAACGCTCCAAGATATCAGTCTCCAACTCCCATGTCGCCTCATAAGATAGCTTGCCAAGCCACTCAACTAGAATCTCCATCTCCAATCTCATATCATGTCGTCGTCGGCATCTAGCAAGTACACGAACTGGCTTTACGATCATGATCTCCAATACGCTCTCTCAACAATGAAACATGAAAAATAAGATGCACTCTCGACCCCTCCGGCAGCTCCAAACGATATGCAACCAGACCAATACGCTACAACTCCCAAAACGAACCAAAGTAGCGATGTGCTAACTTTTGGTTTGGCATCGGACGTAAGGTCACCTGTCAATACGATTGCACCCTGACAAACATCCAACTGCCGATGTCAAACTCCTGCTCCCTATGGCTACGATCATAAACTTGCTTCATGCGGTTTTGAGCACGTTGAAGATGAGCACGCAATCTCCTCAATGTGGTGTCTCTATCCATCAAAGCTAAGTCCACCTCCATACGATCTAGAGATGCCATAGATATGATCTCCCCTTTTGGCCAAGGCTCGATCTATTTCGATTTTTGATCTGGATAAGATTTGGCATGAAACTTTGGAAATAGATCCCAAAAAATTCCGCTATCAGATCGACATGATATTTTGATATATTGTAGCCCCAGAAAAGAGTTTTCTAATGAATAAGTTTCAGGTGAATCGAATGTCAAGATCTAGAGATATCGTCCGATTAGTGGACGAACATCGGGTAGTATGTCTTAGGATCCGATGATTAATGGATGGCACCAGTGAGCAAGTGCTGGTGGAATGGTTTTGGGTGATGGAAGGATTAGGGCAAGTGATGGATAGATTGGAAGAAGGGAGAGGAGAGGGCCACCCATAAGGAACTAGGGTGATTGGCCAGTCGAGGGAGATTAGTAGCGGCGTCGCTGGGGAACAAGAGAACGGGAGAGAAGAAGACTAAGGAGGCAGGGCAAAAACTCAATTCATCAATAATGATTCTATGGTTGCCATCCACACCTTTAGAGGCTAACCAAACAATTCAAAAATGACAATTATTAACCCTAAAACAGTAGATTTTTATCGATCGCGTTCGAACGCGCCTGATCGTATTCAAACGCATATTTTCTGTTCTCTATATTTGCGAACCTGATGTAGGCGTTCACAAGCGCGTTCGAACACACTCCAGCCGCATTCGAACGCACTCCATCCACCTTCGAACGCGCCTGATCGCGTTCGAATGTACATTTTGTGTTCTTTGTTTTTGCGAACCTGATGCAGGCATTCACAGGCTTGGTGGGTCATCCTCAGTCGAGCTTGGATACTTGTACTCCTACTAGCCCAAGGTGGGATTCGAGTCCGTCTACATTGAGTCCACTTGGTCTCGGGTGGTCGAACCAATTGACTCAATGTAAATTTAGCTATAGAAATCTGGTGCATCTGATTGCGCTCGGGAGGTCGAGTTAGATGTAGTTGGCGGATCCTAATTAGGTCCATTTAGTAACTCGAGTTAGGTTCAACCAGCCGAACTGACTGTTGGTTGTGCTCATAATCGTTTTGCCCACTCCATGGATTTGGATTCAAGTCAAATATGTCCTAGTATAAGCAAACTCGACTTAAGTCAAGTAGAGGGTTTCTGATCAGGTCCCTTATTTGACTTAATTGAGTTCCCAAGTCTAGAGATGACTCACACTTGAGTTGACCCCTTTGGTTCTTAGGTCCAACCCAGCTCATGTCTAGCAATTAAACTTGGTCAAGCCCAACCATGTAGCCATCTTGAAATTCTAACCACTTTGGGATTTCAAAGAAATTTGAAATCCCTAATATTTCTCCCGTAATTCCCACTCTATCAGCCGTTGCCATAGGAGTTGCCTTCTTCCCTACCAGACGTCGAGCAGAAGGAAAAAAAACTTGTTAGCATGGCTGAGCAATGACCACCTCCGGTAGTTGCTCTAGTAGGGTTCCCGGTAGTGTGGTGGTGGTCGGCGGCGATAGAAGGTCGAAGTTGGCCCAAAAAATGAAATCTTCATCTCCTTCTTCTCTGTCCCATCGCAGCCACGGCAAGGAGCCTTCGGCCATCTGGAATATGAAAATAGCTGCCGGTGAGGTCTCTCTTGGGGTGGCAGTGGTCGACTGTTGTGGAAGGCTGAGTTTGGCAAAAACAAAATCCTCATCTCCTCCTTCTTCATTTAGTCGCAGCGATCTTGCCATATCCGGCGATGAAACGATGATAGTATCAGTCAAGCCTAAAAAATCCTCTCAATCCAGTGGTAGTAGTAGGAATAGGCCAAGCGGTCATACATGCAACCTTTTGAGGATCAGCCACTACACATAGCGGTCACACATCTTTGTTTCTTTGTTTAAATTTTATCCACATGCTCCGGAAATCAAATGTGACGGGTCCCAAACTCTGTAACCACCAAGCACCAAGAACAATGTCCGCTCCTCGCAGTGCCAACAGATATAAGTTCACAATGATGTTGTGTCCTTACACTCATATACTGACCTGGCGACACAAGCTCTCAACCTTAAGCTTCGTGCCGTCTCCAATAGCAACGTCAAATCCCGTGGTCGATTCGGCATCCAAACCCAATCTCCTCAATAACCCCTCGTCTAGAAAGTTGTGTGTACTCCCCGAATCAATGAGGATATGCACACAATGCTTTCTTACGAGTCTGTCTACTCATAACATCCTCAGTGTGGAAGTACCCGAATATGCATGCATCGATATTTCAGCATGGATATCTTCTTCAACACCCACCTCAATGGCATCCTCATGGACCTCCTCTGGACACTCTCTATCATCAACAACCTCATCATCCTCCTCAAGACCATCTATAAGCATCACACTCCCGATCGGTTTAGAACACCGATGATCGGGGGTGAAACGCGCATCACACCGAAAGCAAAGGCCCTTCGCTCTTCGCTCCTCCACTTGGGCAGGTGTGAGAGTTCGAACTGGGGATCTTGTGCCTCCTCTAGCATAAAAAGAAGGTGTCAAAGGTGGTCGTGGTCTAGTACTCGCAGCCACTATTTTTGAAACTGCAGAATTTCTAGCCGGCGTTCTAGGTGCAAACTGCCCATCTCGGTTGCCCCAACTAGTTATCGCTGCCCTCTTTAGTGCCTTATGCTTTTGTTCCATCCTCACGGCCTTCTCAAAGGCCTCCTCAAGAGTAGTAGGACATAGAGCACAAATATCTGCTTGTATCTCCTCTCGCAGCCTTGAAATAAATTTGCTCATCAATGTCTATTCGGGCCACGGTGGCTCACAACGACTACTAACTCTCCTAAACTCAGCTTGGTACTCCAATACGGTTGTCCTCTAAACCATCTTGATTAATGTGGCAGCAAAATCTTCATATGCCGCTATCCCAAATCTGTGTATAATCCTTCTACAAGAATCAGCCCATTTGGTAAATCTACCACCACAAAGAATCGATCTATACCAATGCAATGTCGTTTCTTGGAGGTGAAAGCTTGCCATCTGGACTTTTGCATCTTCCACTGTACCTTGACAATCAAAATATTGTTCAACTTGAAATATCCAATCCATTGGATCACCGCATTGGAATTTTGGAAAGTCCAAGTGTGCGGTTCTCCCCCGAATAGCATTGTTGGGTTCGCGAAAGATCCTTGGTTTAGGTCTAAACCTTTGTGCAGGTTGATTCCCTTCTCTAAATCTTCGAGCACGTCCATCACCATCTCCCAAAGGGATCAACCTCATCCTCAAAGTGTCAATCCTCCTCATCGACTAAGCGCACCGGTGCCGCACGCCCTCGGGTTCCATTACCGCTAGTCTTAGATTTTGCAATCGAGGTGGTGAATGATGTGTGGGCATAGGTAAGAAGGGAACATTAATATTCACATGACGCACCTAGACCTGTGGGGTATCAATTCGATGAGGTCCCACCACTGGTCCTTCTTGAAACTCCGATCACCGTCGAGGAGATAACGAATCAAATTAGTTTATGACATATTCCTTGAAATCATTGTGATCCTCTTGAATTGAGGCAACTCTATGCATCAATGTATGGAACATGCCCCTAAGTTCATCCATATTCGCACTCATGGTCGCTGGTTGACTCGGTCCTGCCGTGGTCGCTCCAAAGGAATCGGCCTCACGGTTAGGGTCATCGTGTATTGAATCCTCCCTTGTCGATGTTCCCTTCATAGGTCTCCTTGTTGATGTCATCTTCCTTATTTTAACTATTAATGCAGATCTGAAGTTCACCTACTCTGATACTAATTGTTAGCTCTGATACCACTTTGATATGTTCTTGAATCAAAAATAGGCTACGCAATGATTCCTTCAAGATCTGGATGTATTACAGGAATCAGTCCACACGACCATGAGAAAATATTCGTCAAATATTCTTTGGTTGTCTGAAAATTACTAAACTAAGTGGATTAGATCCGTAACTTCCTAATATACAACTATCATATTTACATCCTTCACAGATTCGAATTGAAACTAGGACGAAATATGGAATAACGTGGGTGATGGTGGTGGTGACGGGTGGAGTGGATGTTAGGGCTATAGATGGATATGGAGATGAAGGTGGATAGTGGAAGTGATTTACGGATATAGATGAAGGGAATAAAGTGGTCAAGATACCAAAGAAGAGGGGTGGCTCCATAGTCGAGGGAGATTAGAAGTTAGGAGAAACCTTGCCAACAGTAGAGGTGGAAGGATGGTAAAGAGGGAGGAGGGAGATTAGGATAGATTGATGATAAAGAGGCAACAAATTAATATTCCAATCGCATAATGAATTTGGCCACCATCCACATATATATAGAGGCTAGCAACAAGTCCTAAACTAAAAAGTAACCCTAATTCTAGAGGATTCCCGCCGATCGCGTTTGAACGCGCCCGATCGCGTTCGAACGCACAAAATGCGTTCTCTGTATGTGCGAGCGCGATGCAGGCGTTCGACTGCGGGCGTTCAAACTCGCCCGACCGCGTTCGAACGCACAATATGCGTTCTCTGTATTTGCGAACCTAATGCAGGCATTCGCAAGGGCGTTCGAATGCGACCCCTCCTGCGTTTGAACGCGACCTACAGGAATTTTATTTTAATGAAAATAAATAACTATTGCAATAAAAAAAGATCCTAACTAAATGTATCAGCATCCTGATTTTGACTACCATCCACACCTTTATAGAGGCTAGCCAATAAATCAAAATAATAATTATTAACCCTAATTCTAGTAGACTCCTGCCGCACAAAAAATATTCTCTGTGGATGTGAATTGATGCAGGCATTCACATGCAGGCGTTTGAAGGCACCCGACCGCGTTCGAACGCACATTTTCTATTCTTTATTTTTGTGAATTGATGCAGGCATTCACAAAGGCGTTCGAATGCGCCCCTTTCCGCATGGCTCTAGTAGAACTGATCCAATGACCTGATGATCACCAATCCACTCCCTTAACAATGAAACATGGAAGAAAGGATGTACTCTTGACCCCTCCAGCAGCTCCAAACTATATGCAGCCAAACCGATACGCTCTAACACCCAAAACGAACCAAAGTAGCAATGTGCTAACTTCTAGTTTTGCATCGAATGCAAGGTCACATTCGATACAATTACATGCCTCGATTGACCACCTTAGTTTGGTCATCCGTCTGTGGATGGTAGGCTGAACTGAAGTACAATCGAGTCCCCTGCAATCTGAAAAACTCCATCCAAAAGTTGCTCACAAATACACGATCACGATCGGAGACAATCGTATGTGGCATGCAATGTAACCGAGCAACATCTCTCACAAAAATTTCAGCCATTGACTTGGCTGAAAAAGGATGTGATAATACTGTAAAGTGCGCATACTTGCTCAATCTTCCAACCACCACAAAAATAATAGAATAACCACATACCAGCGGAAGACCTTCTATGAAATCCATAGAAATGGCTTCCCAAACAAGGTCCGGTATCGTAGAGGCTGAAGTAATCCGATCAGTTTCAATGTGGTTGCCTTAGCCTTTTGACAGACTTCGCAAGCACGGACAAAACTCCTCACATCTCGCTTCAGTCATGGCCACTTGCAGCTCTTTGATATCCTCCTATAAGTCCTCAAGACACCCTCATGACCAACCTTTGGAGTTTGGTGGAACTGCTCCAATAATTTCTACCGCAATTCATCATTTGCGAGCACCCCAATGCACCCGCGGTCCAGCAAGAAACCACCTCAATTCTCCAACTATGGATGGCGCTCCAGATCATCCAATACCTCCTGTAACAATCTCAAAACATCTAGGTCAGATGTACATGCATACCTTAGCTTGTCAAGAAAAGGAAAAGTAGGAGAAGAAAAGGCTGCGAGCTCGCGTTATCGAGTTGGCATCATAGTACATCTGCCGCTCTATTTTCTATTCTTTTGTTGTATTGAATTTCATAATCATACCCTAATAATTTTGTGACCCATCTCTGCTGTGCCGGAGTGTGAATACGCTATCCCATAAAATATGAAAGGCTAGTTTGGTCAGTTCAGATAATGATTCGCCTACAAATCAAATAAGGCCTACACTTTGTCACCGCATGTAAAATTGCCAACATCTCTCTCTCTCTCTGTCGTAGGTCGATAATTGTTGGGATTCTTGTGATAAAGCCTTGCTAAGAAAGGTTATGGAATGTCCTCCTTACATTACTACAGCTCCTATGCCCACTCCCACGCATCACATTCTACAACGAACTCTTTGGTGAAGTCCGGTAGAGCTAGAACAGGCTGATATGATTCAGACTTCACCGATGTCGTCTCGAGCATGGATTCACCTTAGGAGTATCTTTGTTTCTTGTTTTAATGTTTAATTTCAAAGAAAATAAGTTTTCTGTAAGTCGCGTTCGAACGCGGTTGTGAATGCAGTTGTGAACAGGTTGTGAGAGTGTGCATTGTGCGTTCGAACGCCCCATTCGAACGCACTGTGAACGCCTGCATCGCGTTCGCAAATCCAGAGAAGAGCGAACTCAATGCGTTTGAACGTGGTTGGGCGCGTTCGAACGCGGTCCGGCGAAATTGTATTGTTTAGTGTTAATTTTGAGTTGTTTGGTTAGCCTCTAAAAGGGATGTGGATGGCAACCAAAAGATAATTATTGAAGAATTGAGTTTTGCCTTGCCTCCTTCGTCTTCTTCGCTCTCGTTCCCTCAATCCCCGGCGACACCACTTATAACCTCCCTCGACCGGCCAATCACCCTAGTCCCTTAGAGGTGGCCCTCTTCTCCCCCTTCTTCCAATCTATCCAACACTTGCCCGAACCCTTTCATCAACCATAACCTTTCCATCACCACTTTTCACTGGTGCTACCCCACAAACGCTGGTCCACCTCCAACCACCATCATCCTAGGATCTCGTGCCTCCATCCACAGATCCTAAATAGACCACCTAATGTTCATCCACTAATCGGACGATATCTCGAGATTTCCATATTCGATCTGCCTGAAACTTGATTTGTTGAATGGCTCTTTTCCGGGCCTACAATATATTCAAATTTCACGTAGATCCGATGGCGGCATCTTTCGGGATCTACTTACAAATTTTCGTGCCAGAATTAGTCTAGATCTGAGAATTTGAAGAGATCGAACCTTAGCCAAAAGGGGAGATCGTATCAAGCTGGTATCAGAGCCACCGTTTCTTAGACAAATGCTTCCTATGAAGACCACCAGAGCCATGGCTGCACGGCGAGAAAATGAAGAAGAGATTCTCCCAATAGAGGAGGGGGAAACGGTTTCAGGGACTTCCACCCGCGGAACCACTCGATCTAATCGGAATACGGAAGAACCTAGTGTTCAAGCCGTGTTAGGGTCTCTATCCAAACAAATGGTCATCAACAACCAGATGATGATGGAGATGATGCGGGAATAACGGGCGACAAGGGAAGCCATGGCGAATGGGAACGCACCGTCGACCCCACGACGCGAGTCCACATCCATGAACCCACCGCCACCAGTTCAGCCTTTGCAACCACAAGAGCGTTGCTGCCACCACCCTATGGGCAGAGACAAGCAAGGATCGTTACACCAGGCCCAGTTGCAGGTGAACCCATCTAACGAGCGAACCACTATGGAGACCACCTTGGAGATCGATATCCGTGGGCGGGTCAATACGATCCGGAACCATGGCGAGTTAATCAAAACCGAAGGAGGGATCATCAACCCTTCATGGTGCGTGGTGCATCCTCCTCTGGTTAGACAAGGACTTGGACATGATCTGAAATGAAACAATGGCATCCGTGGACAAATCATGCGTCTCGAATTCCCCAAGTTCAAAGGTGGCGATCTGATCGATTGGTTGTATAGGGCGGAGCAATTCTTTGGATACTAAGGTACGGCGAAAGAATACAAGGTGACGCTTGCGAGCTTCCACCTTGAGGATGCGGCACTTCATTGGTTTCGAGTAGCCAATGCCAATGAGGCTATCGAAACATGGGCTGAATTTTGTGCCGACATCACACGGTGATTTGGAGCATTGGGGTATGAAGACTTTGATGCTCTCCTCTCAAAGACGGTGCAAAAGACTACGGTTGGGGCATAGCAAGAAGAATTTTAGAGAATAAGTAGCCGATGTCATCCACCATGGACGGATCAGCAACTTCACAGCACCTTCGTCTCTGGGCTACGGGGAGACATACAAGTCGATGAGAGGGCTTTAAGGCCTAGAACTTTAAAGGAGGCTTTTGAAGATGCGGTGCTTATGGAAGACAAACACAGGGCCATGAAGTTACACCTGAAACAGAGCTGGACAAGCCAAGGAAGCCACAATCAAGCTCAACCAACCATAGCGGCAAGAAATATCACCGGAGTACCAAGAATTGTTGCTGCAGTGGTACCTCCTCGAGCGCCCTTGAAGCCATCCCAAGATGTGAAGTACGCACCTAGAGGTCCAAGACGAGCACTCACACCTGCTCAAGTGGAGGAACGAAGGGCCAAAGGCCTATGCTTTCGTTGTGATGAGAAGTTTGTACCCGGGCATCGCTGTGCTAAACCAATGGGATCGGTGATGCTAATCGATGGATTGGAGGAGGCTGAGGACGAGATTGTAGATAAAGATGAGGGTGTGGCTAGGCAGCAAAGAGGAGTCGCTGAGGAGCGACCTATGGAGGACATGATGGCCGAGATCTCCCTCCACGCCTATTCCGGGACAACCACACCAAGGACTTTGAGGGTGAATAGTGTAATCAAGACATCTATAGTGAGAATCTTGATCGACACCGCGTCCACCCACAACTTCATTGATAAGAGGCCCTTTAAGAAGATTGGGCTTGAATCGAAATCCACGGAAGGTTCGACATGACGATTGGAGATGGCACCACATTGTGAGCGGATTTTATTTGTGGAGGTATGGAGTTGAAGGTGCAAGACCAAACTTTCACATTGGACATTTATCCGTTGGCCTTGCGAGGTGCCGACATTATTTTGGGGACTCAATGGCTTCGAAGCCTGTGGCCCATGACGTTTAATTTTACAAGCCTCATATTGACATTTTGGAGGAATGACCAAAGAGTGCTGCTGGATGGAAGTCAACCGCTGCTTGAACTTCCAAACGAAGGGGACGCAAGGGAGCTCGCTTCTTTCTCGGCACCCACCTTTCCTTTCTTCTTAGATCTGCGGAGAGCCAGCGCAGAGGATAGTGATCTGGTCCGACTCATGGAGGAGCTGAGAGAGAACCCATCAAGCCACCCCGAGCACAAGGAGCGCAATGGGTTGCTACTCGAGCGTGGGCGAATCAAGGTACCCAGGGACGAAGAGCTGCGGAGATTATTGATGGCACACTTCCATGATACTCCTATAGCAGGCCATGAAGGGGTCTTGCGTACCTACAAGCGGCTGGCCCAAAACTGTACATGGACAACGATGAAGTCGGACGTGAAGAAATATGTGCGTGAATGCCAAATCTGCCAATGAGTCAAGTCGGAGACGCTCAAACCCAGCGGGCTGTTGCAACCACTGCCTATACCGGAGCATATTTGGGAGAACATCTCCATGGACTTCATCGAAGGGCTGCCGGAGGTTTGAGGACAATTGGTGGTGTTTGTTGTGGTGGATAGGCTAAGCAAATATGCTCATTTCATAGCACTGTCTCACCCGTTTTCAACGAAAAAAGTTGCTGAAATTTTTGTTTGGGAAGTGGCGCGCTTGCATGGGATGCCTAGGACAATCGTGTCAGACCGGGATCGCATCTTCATCAGTGAGTTTTGGTCCGAGTTCTTCAGTTTGCAAGGGACTCGAATCAACCTTAGTTCAGCTTATCACCCTGAGACGGATGGAGAAACCGAGGTGGTGAATCGCGGACTGGAACAACACTTGCGATGCTTTCTGGTGGACCAACCAAAGGATTGGGTCAAATTCCTTCCATGGGCTGAGTGGTCATATAATACCGCTCATCACTCTGGCATCGGCATGACCCCCTTTGAGGCGGTTTATGGGCGCACTCCCCCTATCTTGCATGCCTATGATAGACTCGCGGCGGAGGATAGGATTGAGCTTGACTTGGAACTTGCTGATCGAGATGAAACCTTGAGACGGCTCAAGATGCACCTAGCAATAGCCCAAAATTGCATGAAGTAGACTCATAACAAAGGCTGGCGTGAGCGAGAGTTTGAGGTGGATCAATTGGTGTTTGTTCGAGCTCAACTGTACCGACAATCCACATTGACGCCAATTTTGAACCAGAAGTTGGGTCACAAGTACTTTGGTCCGTACCGAGTGCTACAACGAATTGGTCCAGTAGCTTACCAGTTGGACCTACCTGAAGGAACCAGGATACATCCGGTCTTCTATGTATCGGCATTGAAGGCCCAAATCAGGCCTAACCATGTGGTGGGTTCGGCCTTACCCGAACTAATGGAGGAAGATAGCCCCACTGAACTGGTCCAAGTCATAGGCCGTAGGAGAATATGCCATGGATTCAGATTGGAGACTGAAGTGTTGATTGAGTGGCTGGGGAAACCTACTGACGAGTCTACATGGGAGCTAGAGTCAGATATCCTAGATCGCTTCCCAAATTTCAAACCTTAAGGACAAGGTTGTGTAAGTGTGGTTGATTGATACGATTCAGACTTCACCGATGTCGTCTCGAGCTTGGATTTACTTTAGGAGTGTCATTGTTTCTTGTTTTAATGTTTAATTTCCAAGAAAATAAGTTTTCTGCGGGTGGAGTGATTTCGAATGCGGTTGTAAACGCGGTTGTGAACGGGTTGTGAGAGCGTGCATTGTGCATTCGAACGCCCCGTTCGAACTCACTGTGAACGCTTGCATCGCATTCGCAAATCCAGAGAAGTGGGAAACAGGCACGTTCGATCGTGCGTTCGATCGCGCGTTCGAACGTCTGCATCGTGTTCGCAAATCTAGAGAAGAGCGAACTCTGTGCATTCGAATGCGGTCGGCAAAATTGTATTATTTAGGGTTAATTTTGAGTTGTTTGGTTAGCCTCTAAAAGGGATGTGGATGGCAACCAAAAGATAATTATTGAAGAATTGAGTTTTGCCTTGCCTCCTTCGTCTTCTTCGCTCTCGTTCCCTCAATCCCTGACGACGCCGCTTATAATCTCCCTCGACCGGCCAATCACCCTAGTCCTTTAGGGGTGGCCCTCTCCTCCCCTTCTTCCAATCTATCCAACACTTGCCCTAACCCTTCCATCAGCCATAACCTTTCCATCACCACTTTTCACCGGTGCCACCCCACAAATGCTAGTCCACGTCCAACCACCGTCATCCTAGGATCTCGTGCCTCCATCTACGGATCCCAAATAGACCACCCTTATGTTCGTCCACTAATCGGACGATATCTCGAGATTCCCACAATTGATCCACCTAAGACTTGATTTGTTGGAAAGATCCTTTCTAGAGCTACAACATATCCAAATTTCATGTAGATCCGACAATAGTATCTTTCGGGATCTACTTACAAATTTTAATGCCAGAATTAGTCCAGATCTGAGAATTGGAAGAGATCGAACCTTAGCCAAAAGGGGAGATCAGATCACAAGCGTCGTTGTCATTGCTGTTTTTAGATTTTCAAAGACTGTAGAGGGTTTATCCATCCATCTAAAAGAGTCTTTCCTCAGCAAAGAAGTGAGTGGAGCTGCGATTTTGCCATACCCAGCAATGAAGTGGCGATAATACCCGGTCAGCCCTAAGAATCCTCGCAATCATGTAGCGGAAGTAGGGATCGACTAAGCAGTCATGCACGCCACCTTTTTCGGATCCGCCACTACTCCTTCCGCTGTGATGATGTGGCCTAAATACTTCACTTGTGGTACTCCCCATAGTCACTTGGACTTCTTAACCTTCAGCTAGTTTTGCTTCAACAAATTCAGCACATCCTCCAAATGTCACCAATGCTCCATTTCAGTCCTAATGTACACCAAAATGTCGTCAAAAAATACCAAGACATACCTTCAGAGTAGAGGCCAAAAAATATCATTCATGAGGCCCTGAAAAGTAGCTGGAGCATTGGTGAGACCAAAGGGCATCACCTGAAACTCGTAGTGCCCGTCCGAAGTCTAAAATGCAGTTTTATGCACATCCGCCAGGTGAACTCTAATTTGATGATACCCGCCCCTCAAATCAAGCTTGCTAAATATGGTCGCTCTTGCCAGCTCGTCTAGCAACTCCTCTATGACCGGATGATACGATCTCCCCTTTTTGGTTAACGTTCGATCTCTTACAATTTTCAGATCTGGACTAGATCTGGCACGGAATTTTATAAATAGATCCCGAAATATTATGTCGTCGGATCGACCTAAGATTTTGATATGTTGTATCCCTAGAAAAGGTATTTCCAACGAATCTAGTTTTAGTTGAATCAAATGTAGAGATCTCGAGATATCGTCCGATTAGTGGACGAACATTAGGGGTCTAATCAGGATCCGTGGATAGAGGCACGAGATCCTAGATGATGGTGAATGGTTGGTGGTGGGCCGGTGTTAATGGGGTGGCATCGGTGAAAAGTGGTGGTGGAAGTGTTATGGCTGATAAAAGGGTCAAGGCAAGTGTTGGATAGATTAGAAGAAGGGGGAGGAGAGAGCCACCCTTAAGGGACTAGGGTGATTGGCCGATCGAGGGAAGTTAGAAGCGGTGTCGCCGAGGATCGAGAGAACATGGGTGAAAAAGACGAAGGAGGCAAGGCAAAAGCTCAATTCATCAATAATGACTCCATGGTTGCCATCCACACCTTTAGAGGCTAACAAACAATTCAAAATTAACCCTAAATAGTGCATTTTCATCGACCGCGTTCGAACGTGCCCGACCGCGTTCGAACGCGCCCGACCGCGTTCAAACGCACTTATTTCTCACTTCTCTAGATTTGCGAACACGACGCAGGCATTCGTAGGTGCGTTCGAACGCATGCGTTCACAAACGCGATCGAACGCACAATTCACACTCTCTGGATGTGCGAACATGATGCAGGTGTTCACAAGCGTGTTCGAACACATCCACCCGCGTTCGAATGCGAGTTATAGAAACCTTATTTTTTTAAGAATTAAACACTAAAACAAGAGACAAAGACACCCCTAAAGTGTATACGTGCTCGAGACGACATCGGTGAAGTCCGGAATGGGATATCGGCCCTTGACTGTGATAGCGTTTAGTGCCCGGTAGTCGACAAAAAAATGCCATGTCCCATCCTTCTTCTGCACCAATAGCACGGGAGATTAGTAAGAGCTATGACTTTGTTGTATAAGGCCTTGCTCCAACATGTCGGCTACCTTCTTGGAGATAACTTCCTTTTGCACATGTGAATACCGATATGGTCTCACGTTCGCGGAGCAAGCCCTGGGCACAATCTTTATGCAATGGTCCGCCGTTTGCCTTGGTGGCAACTCCTTTGACTCCTCAAACAGTCCAGCAAATTTATTTAATAAATTAGACAAATAGGCACAAACCGCCAATCTCAGTTGCCCCAGCTTACTTTCGCTGCCTTCTTGAGAGCCTTGCACTTTTGCTCCATCCTCACGGCCTTCTGAAAGGCCTCCTCAAGAGTGGTAGGACAGAGAGCACGAACATCCGCCTGGATCTCCTCCCGTAGCCCCGAAATGAATGTGCTCATCAATGTCGGTTCGGGCCAAGGTGGCTCGCAATGACTACTAACTCTTTCAAATTCTGTTTGGTACTCCAATACAGTTGTCCTCTAAACCATCTTTCTTAATGTGACAGCAAAATCTTCATACGTCGCTGTATAAATCTACATGTAATCCTTCCACAAGTTTGCCCAACCGATAAATCCTCCACCACGAATGGTCAATTGATACCAATGCAATGTCGTTCCTTGGAGGTGAGGGAATCGACCTATCGATTAGGGTTTTCGTGGATTGAGTCTTCTCTTATAGGTGTGCTCTCCATTGATCTTCTTATTGATGCCATCTTCTTTATTTCCACCATTAATGGAGGTCTGAGGTTCAACTTGGCTCTGATGCCAATGATAGGCTATGGAACGATCCCTTCAAAATCTAGATTGATTGTAGAAAGCAGTCCGCAGAACTAAGGAAAAATATTCACCAAATATTCTCCTATAGTCATACAATTACAAAACCAAGTTTGATCGATCCGTAACTTCCTGATCTACGATTTTTGTATTTACGCCCTTCGTAGATTCAAAATACAACTAGGATAAAAACACAATAGAGTGGGGATGAAGGTGGTGGTGATGGGTGGAGTGGATGTTAGGGTTATGGATGATAATGGAGATGAGGGTGGATGGTTGATGTAGTTTAAGGGATAAAGATGAAGGAAAAGAAGTAATCGAGATCTGAAGGAGGAGGGAGGACTTGACAAGCGAGATGAGACCTTGCTAACGGTGGAGCTGGCTGGTTGGTGAAGAGGGAGGAGGGAGATTAGGATAGAGAAACTAGAGAGAGGGTAGAGGAAGATAAAAATGTGTGGATGGCATCTTGATTTTGGCTGCCATCCACACCTTTATAGAGGCTAGCCAATAAGCCAAAATAATAATTATTAACCCTAATACTAGTGGACTCCTGCCGATCGTGTTCGAACGTGCCCGATTGCATTCGAATGCACAAAAGACCTTCTCTGTGGATGCGAACTTATGCACGTGGGCGTTCGAATGCGATGGCGTTCGATCGCACATTTCACATTCTCTATTTTTGCGAACTAATGCAAGCGTTTGCAAAGGCGTTCGAACACGCCCCCTTTCGCGTGCGAATGCAACCTACAGAAAATTTATTTTAATTAAAATAAATAGCTAATGCAATAAGAAAAGATTCTAACAAGGTGTATCACCAAGGAGACTAAGGAGGAGGCATACGAGGAGCTAGAGGAATAGATACTGGCCAAAATATCCATGCACGCGTACTCTGGCATGAGCGCCCCGAAGACTCTATGGGTGGACGGGCTAGTCAAGAAACAGTGTGTGCGCCTTCTCATCGACACGGGAAAGAGGCACAATTTCTTGGACGAGCGATCATGTGGAGAATTGGGCTTGAGGTGGAACTCACGATCGGTTTTGAGGTGACTATCGACGATGGCACAAAACTTCGAGCTCATATGATGGGTTCTTGTACCAAAAGATAGGTTGCGGAAAAAATCCCTTAAGATCTCAATTTATTGTAAAAATAGTCCGCGCAATCGTGAGAAAATATTTGTCAAATATTTTTTTTGTAGTCAGAAAATTATGAAAATAAGTGGATTAGATTCATAACTTCCTGATCTAAAACTTTCGTATTTATGTCCTTCACAGATTCGAACAAAAACTGATATAAAAACACGGAATAATATGGGTGATGGTGGTGGTGACAGGTGGAGTAAAAGTTAGGGTTATGGATGGGTATGGAGATGGAGGTGGATGGTGGATGTGATTAAGAGATATAGACAAAGGGAACGAAGTGGTCGAGATCCCAAAGAAGTTAGGGTTATGGATGGGCTCGACAGTCGAGGGAGATTAGAAGTTAGGAGAATCCTTGCCAATGGTAGAGGTGGAAGGATGGTGAAGAGGGGGGAGGGAGATTAGGGTTGATAGATGATAGAGAGGCAATAAATCAATATTCCAATAGCATTCTGAACTTGGCTAGCATCCACATATATATAGAGGCTAGCCAACAAGTCCTAAAACAATAAGTAACCCTAATTCTAGAGGATTCCACCGATCGCGTTCGAACGCGCCCGATCGCATTCGAATGCACAAAAGGGGTTCTTTGTATGTGCGAACGCGATGCAAGCGTTCGAACGTGGGCGTTTGAATGAGCCCGACCGCATTCGAATGCGCATTACGTGTTCTCTGTATTTGTGAACCTAATGTAGGCATTCGCAAGGGTGTTCGAACGCGACCCCTCCTGCGTTCTGACGCGACCTATAGGAATTTTATTTTAATGAAAATAAACAACTAATGTAGTAAGAAAAGATCCTAACTAAATATATTAGCCCACCATGCTTCCCCCACCTTGCTCTCAAGGTGTGAAGTCGGAGAAACACTCCAAGATATCAATCTCCAACTCCCATGTCGCCTCATCGGATGGCTTGCGGAGCCACTCAACTTGAATCTCCATCTCCAATCTGGTACCATGTCGACATCGGCGTCTAGCAAGTACACGAACTGGCTCTACGATCTCTGTCTCCTCCAATGGCTTTGGTAGAACTGATCCAATGAACTCATGATCACCAATGCACTCGCTCAGTAACGAAATATGAAAGACAGGATGCACTCTCAACCCCTCTAGCAGCTCCAAACGATATGCAACAGGACCAATACGCTCTATCACCCAAAACGTAGCAAAGTAGCGATGAGCTAACTTTTAGTTACGCATCGGACATAATATCACTTGTCGATACGATTACACCCTCACAAACACCTAATTGCCGATGTTGAACTCCTGCTCCCTATGCCTACGATCATGAACTTGCACCATGCGGTTTTGAGCAAGTTTAAGATGAGCACGCAACCTCTTTAATGTGGCATCTCTATCCATCAATGCTAAGTCCACCTCCGTCCGATCTACCGATGCTACTGGATCATAAGCGCGTAACATCGGAGCCGTGCGTCTATACACCACCTCAAATGGAGTCATGTCAATGCTGTTATGATAGGCGGTGTTGTAGGACCACTCTGCCCATGGTAAGAACTCCAACCATCGTCTCGACATCTCTCCAACAAAGCACCTCAAATACTGCTCAATGCTTCGATTGAGCACCTCGGTTTGGTTGTCCGTCTGTGGATGGTAGGCTGAACTAAAGTTCAATCAAGTCCCTTGCAATCTGAAAAACTCCATCCAAATGTCGCTCATAAATACACGATCATGATCTGAGACAATCGTGCGTGGCATGCCATGTAACCGAGCAACATCTCTAACAAAAATTTCAGCCACTAACTTGGCTGAAAATGGATGTGACAATGTCGAAAAGTGCGCATACTTGCTCAATCCATCAACCACCACAAAGATAACGGAATAACCACGTACCAACGTAAGACCCTCTATGAAATCCATAGAAATATCTTCCCAAACACGGTTCGGTATAAGTAACGGCTGAAGTAATCCAGCCGGTTTCAATATGGTTGCCTTAGCCCTTTGATAGACTTCGCAAGCACGGACAAAACTCCTCATATCCCGCCTCAATCCTGGCCATATGCAACTCTGAGATATCCTCCTATAAGTCCTCAAAACATCCTCATGACCAGTCTCTGGAGTTTGGTGGAAGTGCTCCAACAATTTCTACTGCAATCCATCATTTGCGGGCACCCTAATGCATCCGCGGTCTAGCAGCAAATCGCCTCGATTCTCCAACTCTCGATGGCGCTCCAAATCATCCATCACCTCCTGCCAATCTCAAAACATCTAGGTCAGATGTATATGCATACCTTAGCTCGTCAAGGAAGAGAAAGATAGGAGAAGAATAGGCTGCAAGCTCAGTGGTATCGGGTTAGCGCGATAATTTATCCGCCACTCTATTTTCTGTTCCCTTCTTGTATTGTATTTCATAATCATACCCCAATAATTTTGTGACCCATCTCTGCTATGTCGGACTGTGTATACGTTGTCCCATAAAGTATGGAAGACTCCTTTGATCAGTTTGTATAATGAATCATCTATCGATCAAATAAGATCTCCACTTTGTCACCGCATGCAGAATTGCCAACATCTCTCTCTCATAAATCGATAATTGCTGAGATTTTTGTGATAAAGCTTTGTTAAGATAGGCAATGGGATGTCCTCCTCGCATTAGTACAGCTCCTATGCTAACTCTTGACGTATCATATTCTACAATGAACTCTTTGGTGAAGTCCGATAGAGCTAGAACAGGCGTCGTCGTCATTGTAGTTTTTAGTTTTTCCAAGGCTGTAGTAGCTTCATGCGTCTATCTAAAAGAGTCATTCTTCAACAAAGAAGTGAGAGAAGCAGTGATCTTGCCATATCCGGCGATGAAATGTCGATAGTATCTGGTCAGCCCCAAAAATCCTCTCAATCCAGTGGTAGTAGTAGGAATAGGCCAAGCGGTCATACATGCAACCTTTTGAGGATCCACCACTACACTATCCGCTGAAATGATGTGGCCTTCAAATATTGCTCAATCCCTCGATTGACCACCTCGATTTGGCCATCCATCTATGAATGGTACGCCAAACTAAAGTTCAATCGAATCCCTTGCAATCTGAAAAACTCCCTCCAAAAGTCGCTCATAAATACACAATCATGATCCGAGACAACCGTTCGTGGCATGCCATGTAACCGAGCAACATCTCTAAAAAAAATTTCAGCCACCGACTTGGCTGAAAACGAATGTGACAATGCCGAAAAGTACGCATACTTGCTCAATCTGTCAACCACCACAAGGACAACAGAATATCCATGTACTAGCGAAAGACCCTCTATGAAGTCTATAGAAATGTCTTCCCAAACACGGTCAGGTATAGGTAAAGGCTGTAGTAATCCGGCCGGTTTCAATGTAGTTGCCTTAGCCCTTTGACAGATTTTGCAAGCACGGACAAAAGTCCTTATATCCCGTCTTAATCCTGGCCACATGCAACTTTGAGATATCCTCCTATAAGTCCTCAAGACACCCCCATGACCAGCCTTGTTAGGTTTTTATTTGTTGGCAATTATGTACAAAATATTCTAAGTGTATTTTTTCATGTATATGAGTTTTACACAAGTCTAGAATATCTCTGGTTTGAAGAATTGCAAGATTATTGGAGAAAAGCCGTTGAGTTCACACCGCGTTCACAAACGCGTTCGAACGCGGAATCTGCGTTCACACAGACAGAGAGCCGCGTTCACAAACGCGTTCGAACGCGGGTACTGCGTTCACACAGACAGAGAGCCGCGTTCACAAACGCATTCGAACGCGGGTACTGCGTTCACACAAACAGAGAGCCGCGTTCACAAATGCGTTCGAACGCGGGTACTGCGTTCACACAGACCGAGAGCTGCGTTCACAAACGCGTTCGAACGAAACCTGAAGAATTTAAGTTGTCGCGTTCAAAAGCACTCGGGCCCGTTCGAACACACCTGAGATCAAGTCATGTCGTTCGAACGCACCCGGGCCGCGTTCGAACGCACCAATGAAGTTTGATAAAATTAGACTTCGTGAGTACGGATAAGACTTGGATTTGGCTCTATCTTGGAGATCATATATAAGGATCGTGATGCCCTATCTCTAGGGTGGTTGAAGAAGCATTATTGAAGGAGACTTCTTGAGGCTACATCGGTTATTCAACTAACAAGGTTCCACTCATCTACAAAACTTAATCTTTCATCTTAAGGGCTATCTAGACAAAAGATCAATCTCAAGGGTTACTGAGATTGGACTTCAATCACGAGAAGCAGTGAATCGTGGGTTCTAGCGAGCAAGACTAAGAGGAACAAAGTTGGTTGGATTGACGGGTTGTTTTCTGAGTCAGTCTTGTAACTACTACTATTCTAGTGATTGGTTTTGATCGAGTTTGGATCCTGTGGTTTTTTCCCGTTTGGGTTTTTCCATGTTAAAATCTTAGCATTCATCTCTGCTTTCGTTCCTAATATTTCTACGGACTTTTACTTGAGCGAACGAGTGATATCATTGCCTAGTATTTAGATAAATACTTGTGTCTAGGGTTTTTTCAAGCCTCTAGAGTTTAGTGGAAGTGCTCCAACAATTTCTGCCGCAATCCATCAGCTAAAATTATGTGGCATAAATACTCTACTTGTGGTACTCCCCATAGACACTTGGACTTTTTGATCTTCAATTGGTTTTGCTTCAACAAATTCAGCACATCCTTCAAATGCCTCTAATGCTCTAATTCAGTCCTACTATACACCAAAATGTCGTCAAAGAATACCAAGACATACCTTCGCAATAGAGACCAAAATATATCATTCATGAGGCCATGAAAGGTAGCTGGAGCATTGGTGAGACCAAAAGGCATCACCCGAAACTCGTAATGCCCGTCCGGAGTCCGAAATGCAGGTTTTTACACATCTGCTGGGTGAACTCTAATTTGATGATACTCGGCCCTCAAGTCAAGCTTACTAAATATAGTCGCCCCTGAAAGCTCATCCAGTAGCTCCTCTATAGCTTGAATGGGATACTAATCCTTGACGGTAATAGTGTTTAGTGTTTGATAGTCAACACAAAAATGCTATGTCCCGTCCTTTTTTCGCACCAATAGCATGGGGGATGAGTATAAGCTATGACTTAGTTGTATGAGGCCTTACTCTAGCATCTCGGCTACCATCTTGGAGATAACTTCTTTTTGCACATGTGGATACCGATATGGCCTCATGTTGGCCGATGCAGCCCCGAGTACAATCTCTATGTGATGGTCCGCTGTTCGCCTCGGTGGCAACTCTTGTGGCTCCTCAAACAGTTTAGAAAAGTTATCTAATAAATTAGACAATTCAATTGTAGTATCTGAACTCGTTTGAGGCTCATCTCCTATTGGTCCTAACTGAAGAAGATAGGCCAAATCATACACACAAAGCAACCCCACCGTAGGCTGCATCGCAGGAATCGACGAAGACTGAACACCATCAAGTCGCACATCTTTGTTTACTTATTTAAATTTCATCCACATGCTCCGGAAATCAAATATGACGGGTACCAAACTCTGTAACCACTGAGTGCCAATGACAATGTCCACTCCTCGCAGCACCAATGGATACGAGTCCACAATGATGTCGTGTCCTTGCACCCGTATACTGACCCGATGACACAAGCTCTCAGCCTTAAGCTTCGTGCCGTCTCCAATAGCAACGTCAAATCCCATGGTCAGTTCGGCATCCAAACCCAATCTCCTCACTCACTCTCAACTAGAAAGTTGTGTGTACTCTCAAAATCGATTAGGATATGCACACAATGCTTTCTAACAAGTTTGTCTACCCGTAACGTCCTCTACGCGGAAGTACCCGAATATGCATGCATCGATATTTCAGCTTAGATATCTTCCTCCGTGCCCTCTTTAATGACCTCCTCATGGACCTCCTCTGTACACTCTCCATCATCAATAACCTCATCATCATCCTCCAGACCGTCCATAAGCATCACACTCCCAATCGGTTTAGAACACCGATGACCGGGGGTGAAACGCTCATCACATCGAAAGCAAAAGCCCTTTGCTCTTCGCTCCTCCACCTAGGCAAGTGTGAGAATTCGAACTGGGGGTCTTGTGCCTCCTCTAACATCGGAAGAAGGTCTCAAAGGTGGTCGCAATCTAGTATTCGCAGCCGCTGTCTTTGAACCTATAGAATTTCCAACCGGCATTCTAAGTGCAAACTACCTATCTCGGTTACCTCAACTTATTTTTGCTGCCATCTTAAGAGCCTTATGTTTTTGCTCCATCCTCACAACCTTCTCAAAGGCCTCCTCAAGAGTGGTAAGACATAGAGCACGAACATCTGCCTGTATCTCCTCTCGCAGTCCTAAAATAAATATGCTCATCAATGTCGGTTCGGGCCAAGGTGGCTCACAATGACTACTAACTCTTTCAAACTCAGCTTGGTACTCTAATATGGTTGTCCTTTGAACCATCTTGTTTAATGTGGCAGCAAAATCTTCGTATGTCGCTGTCCCAAAATCTTCATATGCCGTTTCTTGGAGGTAAAAGCTTGCCATTTGGACCTTTGCATCTTTCGCTGTCCCTTGACAATCAAAATATTGTTCAACTTGAAATAACCAATCCGTTGGATCACCGCCTTGGAATTTCGGAAAGACCAAGCATGCGGTTCTCCCCCAAATAGCGTTGTCGGGTTCGCGAAAGATCCTTGGTTCAAGTCTAAACCTTTGGGTATATTGATCACCTTCTCTAAATCCTCGAGCACGTCCATCACCATCTCCAAAGGGATCAATCTCATCCTCAAAGTGTCAATCCTCCTCTTCAACGAAGCGCACCGGTGCCGTACACCTCTCAGGTTCCACTACCGCCGGTCTTGGGTTTTGTAACGGAGATGGAGGATGATATGTAGGCATAGGTAAGAGGGGATCATTGACACTCACATGACACACCTAGATCTGTGGGGTATCGGTTCGATGCGGTCCCACCTCTAGTCCTTCTTGAAACTCTGATTGTAGTTGAGGAGATGACAAACCTAATCGGTTCACAACATATTCCTTGAATTCATTGTAATCCTTTTGAATTAAGTCAACTCTATACAGCAATGTTTGGAACATGCCCATAAGTTCATCCATATTCGCACCCATGGACGTTAGTTGACTCGTCCTGCCGTGGTCGCTCCAAAAGAATCGGCCTCATGGTTAGGGTCATCGTGGATTGAGTCTTCCCTTGTCGGTGTGCTCTCCATAGGTTCACCTACTCTAATACCAATTTGATGGGCTCTGATACCAACTGATGGGTTCTTGTACCAAAAGATAGGCTACGAAACAATTCCCTTAAGATTTGAATTTATTGTAGAAAGCAGTCCGCACAATCATGGAAACATATTCGTCAAATATTCTTCTATAATCAGAAAATTATGAAACTAAGTGGATTAGATTCATAACTTCCTGATCTACAAATTTACGTCCTTCACAGATTAGAACTACAACTGGGACAAAAATATGGAATAACATGGGTGATGGTGGTGGTGACGGGTGGAGGGGAAGTTAGGGTTATGGATGGGTATGGAGATGGAGGTGGTTGATGGATATAGACGAAAGGAACAAAGTGGTCGAAATCCCAAAGAAGAGGAGTGGCTCGACAATTGAGGGAGATTAGAAGTTAGGAGAAACCTTGCCAACGGTAGAGGTCAAAGGATGCTGAAGAGGGAGGAGGGAGATTAAGGTAGATAGATGATAGAGAGGCAAGAAATCAATATTCTAATAGCATTCTGAATTTGGCTGCCATCCACCTATATATAGAGGCTAGCCAACAAGTCCTAAAATAATAAGTAACCCTAATTCTAGAGGCTTCCTGTCGATCGCGTTCGAATGCACAAAAAGTGTTCTATGTATGTGCGAACGCGATGCAAGCGTTCGAACGCGGGCGTTTGAATGCGCCCGACCGCATTCGAATGCGCATTACGCGTTCTCTATATTTGCAATCCTGATGCAGGCATTCGCAAGGGCGTTCGAATGTGACCCCTCCTACGTTCGAACGCGACCTATAGGAATTTTATTTTAATGAAAATAAATAATTAATGCAGTAAGAAAATATCCTAACTAAATGTTTCATAACAGCATATGTAGGAATTTCCCCATCCGAGTGCAAGGTCACAATGAAACACCCACTTCCAAAGATTCACGTGTTCCTCACGTGGAGCATGTCCACGTGATTCCCACGTGATCTGTTAGTGAAATAATCTCACCAAGTATCTGAATAAGTCAAGTAATACCATAATAATCCAACAAAAAAAATCCAGAATTATAATATCACAGGCCTCAACAAGTCTCTAGGAATACAAGTCCATCACAAATTTGTTATAACATAAATACCCTCGCAGGGGCTAAGTCCAACTGAAATAATGGAATAAACAAAAGCTAAAAATGAGAAATGAATCTGCTACTCCTCGATGTCCGCATCCTCTATAATCATCTCTGAAATATTTCCACCAAAAATGGCGGTGAGCACGGGGGCCCAGCAAGTAAAATCTAATAATAATAATCTAAGAATATTACATGATAAGTAAAAAATGTAACTCATAACATGTTAGGGAAAATGTGCATTATGACTTTTAATAGCTTTCATCATTATAGCTCGTTTTACATAGAAATCCACACAGGAGTCGAGTCACAATAACATATCTCACAAAGCACCATAAAAATCGAGGGGGACTAGTCAACTAGCAGTATTATCGCCCATACATGCCTGGCGACGCTGCATATGACTGGTTGTTTGTGGCCATCAGACTAAGGACCCCAGTCGTAGGCCCATCAACACCGTTCTAGTAATCATCGCACAGAGCGAAATCATCACATACGGCTGATAAGAGCACACAGCTCAATAGACGCCCTGACCCTGCGTCCTCGGGTACCGCTAGAACTACAATCCCTACCTCTCAATCATCTTTTCTAATATCATACTAGTCAAGTCTCCAATTAGGCAGTGTAATCACCTGAATGCTCTACCAGCTACCGACCTCAGGTGTGGGCCGCTAATATAATACTAAATAATATACACTCTACCCCTAACCCTAGGTTGAGTGGGTAAAAGGGCACTACCTAACTGGGACTTGACTAATAGTGATACGTGCACGTGGTGCCATGACCTCTATTATTTATTTAACATAATCATCATACATGTGCATTAAGTGATAAATAATACAAGTAAGAATTGACACGTAATTAAATGCAAATATGAAATGTCATATAAGTTTCACAAGTAAGAAAACGACATTTAATTATCACAGGTAAGAAATGACATAAGCATGCATTTTTCAAAGACTATTATAGAATTCTACTCGCCTGAGTTATTTCTAGAATCCGTCTTACTCTCCTAATCAGTCGGCTCTTCTTGATTTTCGAGATCCTTCTCGCACAATAATGGATCTAATAATTTATAAATAAAATAAACATAAGATTAATGGACTTATAGACTAATTATCTGGTTGTATGAATTTAAGTTTGATTTTTTTCTAGGTCCGAAATATTATTTGTCTTAATTTAAAAAAAAATAACAGTCATTTAGAGTCGTTTACAATGTAAGTGTCGAAAATAAATGAAAAGACTAATGAATTCAAATATCTAATTTAATTATGTATAAATCCTAATTTTATTAATAACATGGCTGAGAAATTTAATTAATTACAATTTATGTAGCTAACAGAATTTCTAAAAATAATAGACTAAATAAATAAATTAGTCTTAGGGTTAATGATTGGGCTAGGCTTAAGGCCCAACAAATTAGGTGAGAGAGAGAGAGAGAGTGGGCTAGAGATAGTGGACTGGGCTTAAGAGCCTAGTCCAACAGAAAGAGGAGGTGGGCTGCGGTAGGCCCGCCCGCAGCTCACCAGGTTCCAATGTGTTCTAGACTGGCTCAAGGGGGTGATATGGTGGACTGGGCTTTGGAGCCCAGTCCAACAGAGTGAAGAGGTGGGCTACGGGCCTACCGCAGCCCACTAGGAACTAAGGGGGTGGACTGGGCTCTAAAGCCCAGTCCACCGAGGCCTTAGAGAACTGAGGACTTGGGCTGCAGCGCAGCCCACGCCACAGCCCAGAGAGAGAGAGAGAGCAGTGGGGGGGGGGGTTGGCCCAACCCCACCTCCTCCTCGATTCCTTGCCAGAGAAGAAGAAATAGAGGAGAGGGGTGTTACTGCCGGTGATCCCCGTCACCGGCAGCCCCTGGCTTCGGCAACTCCTCCCCAAGTTGACTAGGTCGACTTGGGCGCAGGAGTGGGCAGAACCTCCGACTAGTGCGGCCGAAGGGTGAGAGTTGAGGAACTCCATGGCTGGCGGCCATGGAGTTTTCAACTCAGTGATAGGTGGGCTCGAAGCCCTCTTCTCGGGTACCTACCTCTTCCAAGTGAAGAGGTGGGTCAGCCGAGGTTGACGAGTGAGGCCACCACCACCGGTGGTGGCCGCTTGTGCCAAAGAAACCCGGCTGTGGGAGGTGACATGGCATCGCCTCCCTCGCGCCCCGTGGGTACCCAATTTGGTTACCCACAGCAAGGGGGGTGAAGCGGGGAAACTTCCCGGACCGGTGGGTGGTCGACCCGAGGTCGCCGATCGGCGAATTTCTCCGGCGAAAGAAGACGAAAATAAAATCATAATTATGCATGATTAACTAGGCTATTTTCAAATTGAACTAAAGAGGGAATAAAGGCTAACCTGAGGATCGAGGTGAGGGGGTTTTAGTTGATTGTCGGCGCTCCGGTGACTTGCTGCCCACGACGAGAACTTCGACGGCTCGGAAGAGAAAAGAGAGAAGAGAAGAGCGAAGAAGAGGAAGTTGCGAAAGAAAAGAAACTCGAGGGGAAGGAGTGGGGATTAAATAGAGAAAAGGGGTGGAGAGGGCAACGGAGTGGAGTTAACTCCACTCCGGCGCACTCCTCTCCCACCTCTTGCAACTGACTGCGAGAGGTGGGGGGAGGGGGAAGAAGGAGTCAGCGCACGCGCCAAGCGCGTGCGCTGCGGTTAGGGTGCACGCGCATGGCGCATGCGCTAATAATTATTTTTATTATTTTTTTTTAACAGGTGTTACACACAACTTCATTATGAATTTGTATCCATTAGCTCTTCGAGGAGCGGATGTGGTCTTGGGTACCCAATGGCTGCAAAGCCTTGGCCTAGTGACCTTTGACTTTTCAAAAATGTGGCTCACTTTTCGGCGAGATGGATGAGTCATACAAGCTTGACGAGGTTCGGACGCAGCTAAGCCCCACTCTTTAGCCATTGATTAGAGCTCCCCGAGCTGGTGAGCCATCGTACTTCCTCCAAATTGCACCGACCAAACCTAATACCCTTCCTAGCTCATGTACATGTGATGATTTAGAGCTTGTGTTGACTGACTTTGCTGCCCTATTTGAGGTTCCACGGGGACTACCAAACATGAGACATGCCGATCACAGGATTGAGATCATTCCAGGGCAAAACCGGCCAATGTTCGGCCCTACCATTATCCTCACATCTAGAAAGAGGAGATATCAAGATTGGTTGCTAAGATGTTAGAGCAGGGAATTATCTAGCCTAGTCGAAGTTCTTATTCATCGCTGGTGCTGCTGGTGTAGAAGGACAGGAGTTGGCATTTTTGCATGGATTATCATGCGCTGAATGCTATCATCGTCAATGACCGGTACCCGATACTCGTCATAGAGGAGCTATTGGACGAGTTGACAGGAGCGTCATATTTCAACAAGCTCGATCTCCACGCCGACTATCATTAGATTCATGTGCGAGTGGAGGACGTTCACAAAACAGCATTCCAGACTCACAATAGACACTATGAGTTCCGAGTAATGCCGTTTAGGTTGACGAATGCACTGGCGACCTTCTAGAGGTTGATGAATAACATATTCCACCCATTTCTTAGGCAGTATGTGTTAGTATTTTTTGATGACATCTTGGTGTATAACAGGACTTGGGAGGAGCACTTAGTTAACTTGCACTTAGTGTTAGGACTGTTGGCGGATCACTCTCTAAAGGTGAAGAAAAGCAAATGCCTTTGAGAAGAGCGTAGAGTAGAGTACCTCAACCACATCATTTCAGCAGAGGGCGTGGCAGCCGACCCAAGCAAGGTGTCATATATGCTTGGGTGGTCGCAACCGGCGACAGTTCGTGAGCTGCGGGGGTTCCTTGGCCTGATAGGATACTATCATAGATTTGTGGCAGGCTATGGGAAGATTGTGGCACCCCTCACTTCATTGCTGAAGAAGGATACCTTCTAGTGGACTAAGACACGATGAAAGCATTTCAGGAGCTGAAGATTGCCATGGCAATCGTACCGGTGTTGGTGTTACCCGATTTCACAAAGTCATTTGTGATCGAGTGTGATGCATCCGGGTCGGGTATTAGGGCTGTTCTTATGCAATCCAAGAACCTATTACTTATCTCAGTAAGGCTTTATCAGGGAGGTCACAACAGCTTTCTACATACGAGTGAGAGATGCTCGCTATCCTACATGCGGTGACCAAGTGGAGACCATACTTGATCGGACGACGGTTTGTGATCCGAACGAACTAGCGGAGTTTGCCATTCTTCATGGGGAGGTGGGTTCACACTCCTGCACAGTAGAGGTGGGTCACCAAGCTGCTAGGATACAACTACGAGGTGGGTTCACACTCCACGCCCATCGAGCTTGCGACTTATTCAACACCCATATTTCCCTTTCTTGTTGATTTGAGGATTGCAGGTGCCATGTTTCCATAGGTGTCCAAGTTGATACACGAGCTGGAGAGCGACCCCATGAGTCACCCTGAGCTCGAGAGCAGGGGAGGACTATTGTTGGATCGCAAGGGCATCCGAGTACTCGGTGATGATGCTTTGCGGGCAACTCATGGATTTATTCCATTCCACACTGGAGGTTGGACATGAGGGCCTCTTGATGACCTACAAGAGGCTCTCCAAGAGCTATACATGGGCTGGAATAAAGAAGGAGCTGAAGAGATTCGTGCGGGATTGTGATATTTGTCAGCGAGCAAAAAATGATTCCTTGAGGCCGGCTGGACTAATACAGCCTTTGCCTATTCCGGAGCGCATTTGGGAGGATATCTCCATGGACTTCATTGAGGGGCTACCTCCAATGAGAGGGTATTTTGTCATCTTCGCCGTGGTAGACAGGCTGAGCAAGTATGCTCATTTCTCAGCCATGACGCACCCAATTCGACGAAGGCAATTGTAGAGGTGTTCGTGCGCAATGTGGCCAAGCTCCATGGCATGTCGTGCTCGATTGTGTTCGTCTTCTAGACGGAGTACTTCACACTTCAGGGGACCTGGTTAAACCTTACTTCAGCTTACCACCCTTAGACGGATGGCTAGACCGAGGTGGTTAACCTCAGCATTGAGCAGTATTTATAGTGCTTCATCGGAGAGCGTTCGGGGAGATGGCTTGATTACCTTCCTTGAACGGAGTGGTCATACAACACTACGTTTCACACCAGCATAGGGATGACACCCTTTGAAGCAGTGTATAGCAGACCCCCACCTTCCCTACCAACATATGACCTAGAGGTGATAGCGGTGCGGACGGAGGCAGATCTAGAGTTGATGGATCGAGACGCGACCTTACGGAGGCTTAGGACTCACATGGCCTTGGCACAAAACCGCATGATGCAAATCTACGATCGCCGACACCGCAAGTTGGAGTTCACGGTCGAAGATCTGTGTTTGTGTGTGTTCAGTCTTATCAGCAAGTGATGCTGAGACCGATGCATAATCAAAAGTTGCTGCACTGCTACTTTGGGCCCTTTTGTGTATTAGAGCGAGTTGGCCCCGTCGCATACAGATTGGAGCTTTCGGACGGGTCACGAGTGCATCTCATATTCCACGTGTCCTTGCTGCAGGCTCGAGTAGGCGTCGACCAGATGGTGGGGTCGGATATACCAGAGTCAATTGAAGAGATGAGAGTTCCAGAGCCAGTTCATGTGCTGGCTAGGCATAAGAGACGACAAGCAGGATGACGAGATAGAGATCCTAGTGGAGTGGCTTGGCAAGCCGTTCAACGAGTCTACATGGGAGCTTGAGTCAAACATCATTGATCGTTTCCCTCATTTCACACCTTGAGGACAAGGTGGCGGAAGCATGGTGGATTAATATAACTGGGATTGGACCTAGTTATCTCGAGCTGAGTTTCTTTTATTTTCTTTCTGGAATAAATTTTTTTTTGATGGTCACGTTCGAACACAGGGAAGTTGCGTTCGAACGCCTGCATACGTTTGCAAATACAGTGAACGTATTTAGCGTGTTCGATGTCGCGTTCGAATGCCTGTATATGTTCACAAATACATAGAACGTATTTAGCTCATTCGAACGTACTCGACCGCATTCGAACATGATCAACGTTCTAGAGTTATCTTTTGATTATTTTTCTTGTTAGGTTAGCCTCTAAATATGTGGAAGGCCACCTTATGATCATTATTGAATGAATTGAGTTTCTTCCCCAAATCTTCTCCTGTCCTTCTCTCTCGTTCTCTCCTACCATGGCTACGCCGCCTCTAATCTCCTAGACTGGCTTATCCCCCTAGCCCCTTAGGGAAAGCCCTCTTCCTTCCCCTCTTCTACTCTCCTGTACACCCAAATATTCCCCATTGAAACCAGGACCACAACATAGTCCATTTTTGGAAGTTAGTAACTAGCAGAGTGCTTCATTGTGGTGTCTCAAGAAGCCTACGCGATACATCCGCAAGGTTGTTACGGATGTCGTCACAGATGTCAAGCGTCGTCACTTGCATCATGGCAAGCATGCTACTATATCTCTTCCTAATGGTTGGGCAACGGGTTGTGTTTTTCGTCCTCGCGTCAATGGGATCAATGGTGGCGAATGCCTTATCCTGTGCTCTAGATTAATTCATAGCCATGGAAACCTCTCTATATTGTCATGTCACCATATATCTAATTGTTGTCACGTGGCCGAGGATGGCGGCTTTGGTATCAATTGATATATCAACCCTAGGAGGTTTGAGTGGTAATAGTGGTCGGTAATTTGGTGAAGGTGTAGGCGATTGTGATGGCATTGATGGTGATGATGGCGTGGACAAATCTATGATTTAGAAAGGAAGAGAGGGAGAAGGTGGTCAGCCCTATGGGTCTAAGGTGAGTGATAGTCGAAGGAGGGAGGAGGGCGACGACCTTGGTTTGAGCGAATGAGAGGAATGAGAATGAGAGATGAAAGGTAGGAGAATGTAGAAAATAATTAATATTCTTTAATGATCAAAAAGTGTCTGCCCTTACATATTTATTACCCTAATGACTCAAAATTAATTAAATTGTAAACTAAACAAATAATTGAATTAACTCCAGTCGAACTAAATCGACGTCTAGATATTTAAACGTCGTTAGTTACACGTTCAAACGGTTTGGCCTAGGGTTTGAATGCTCAACGAAGGCTGCTCTCATATTCAATCATTCGAACATTGTTGGCTAGGCATTTGACCGCCTCTGCTCGAGGACAGAAGTCCTCAAAAAATAGTAAACTAATCCTAGATAAGCAAATTTGGCCTAACGACCCATTGCCCTCATGAGGTGACCTGATTGAGCTCAAATCACATCATGATACGATTCGGACTTCACCGACGTCGTCTCGAGCATGGATTCACTTTAGGAGTGTTTTTATTTCATGTTTTAGTGTTTAATTTCTATTAAAATAAGTTTTCTGTAAGTCACGTTCTAACGCGGGTGGAGTGAGTTCAAACGCGGTTTGAGAACGGGGTTGTGAACGTGGTGAAGAGAATGTACTGTGCCTTCGAACGCACTGTGAACGCCTGCATCGCGTTCGCAAATACCGACAGGCGCGTTCGATCGCGCGTTCGAACGCCTGCATCGCGTTCGCAAATCCAGAAGAGCGAACTCGGTGCGTTCGAACGCGGTCGGGCGAGTTCGAACGCGGTCGACGAAAATTGTGTTTTTAGGGTTAATTTGAGTTGTTGGTTAGCCTATAAAAGGATGTGGTAGGCAACCAAATTGATTATTGATTATTGAGATTGAGTTTTGCCTTGCCTCCTTCGTCTTCTTTGCTCCCGTTCTCTCAATCCCCGGCGATGCCACTCCGATTCGCCTGAAACTTGATTTGTTGGAAAGCTCTTTTCTAGGCGACAACATATCAAAATTTCACATCGATCCAACGGCGGAATATTTTGGGATCTTATTTCAAAGTTCCGTGCTAGATCTAGTCCAGATCAAGAATTAGAAGAGATCGACCATTTACCAAAAAGGCGTGATCGTATCAAGCTGGTATCAGAGCTCCATAGCCAGAGGTGTGATCGTATCACATCACGACATGGTAGATATGACGTTGATTCATGCTAATTCTTTAAGCGGAAGTATTTGTCTCCACGTCTTGGATCTCCACATACTATGAATTGTTAAGCTTACTCTCTCTCCCTTTCCTCAGCAAATGCAATTATCATTGATAGGATATGAGCTCTCTATTTATAGGTGAGGAATGAGCTCTCTATTTATAGGTGAGGAATGAGCTAGATTCTTTTATCATCACAACTTTTTTTTATCCTGGTTACCTTTCATGGAAACATAAAAATTTCCTTAACCAAATAGGAAAACCCCTAATAGGAACTTGATGAATTAAAAGAGGAACTTGATGAATCTAAGAGATACAAAATTAGATTTGTCTTGAAATGCTACCAATAGAAGACATGTATTAATTTCACTAAAATTATCTATTGTCATGACTTTGCTTTGTGAGTCGTGGATATTGTTTTGATTCACATCAAGTGAGATTTATTTGAGAAATCTATGTACATATTATTTGTTAGTTGAATAATATTTATACTTTGTAGACTTGCATATTTATAGATTTAAGTCTCTAGATTGTTAGATTTTTGTAATTGATATGCTCAAGTTTTGTAGACTTTTGTTCGAAGTTTTGTTTGACGTTTTTGGTTGAGATGCTTAACATTTTAGTTTTGATAACGTGATATAAAGACACTGAAAGTTTTATCAATTCTAAATTATACATTTAGGAGACACTGAAAGTTTCAACATATATAAAGACTTTATAACGTAAACATTTAGTAGTTTAATAGTTTTACTACTTTTATGGGATGCTTAAAATTTTCATTACTTAGAAACACTAAAAATTTCAACATATATAAATACTTTATATACGCTGAAATGGAGGGAGAGATATCTAAAAGTGTAAATAGTTTGCAACTATTATTAAATATATATATATTTATTTATTGAAATAAATTAGAAAAAAGTTGTAGATTGACGCCTAAACGTTAAAATACTAACTCCATATATCATAATAATTAAAGCCAATTAAGAATCTTATTTATACCACCCCATTTCTGATTTCTTATGCTAAGTAAAATTAGTTTGTATAATCACCAGCGCAAGAAGTCAAAACACAACTATAAATAATAATTATATTATAATAATATTTTCTTTTTCCAGCCTTAGAGTCTGTTCCTTGTGTCACGACTGGAAGAATCAAATAACAAAAAAAGACTTTTTTCATCATACATCACTCATGATGTCACCAGAGTAAGCAAGGTTAAGTGAATGTGACCAAACTCTTTATTTGCATAGGAGATATTTTTTTGTTGACTAAGCTAACCATGTCCAAATTATTTTTACCAATTGGACTTCTCATCAAACTTAATATCAAAATGACCTATTTTACAATAGCTATCACTAATTAACCAATTCTATAGTTGAACCAGTGACGTGTACAATCTGGCTATTTTTTTAGTGAACATGCATTGTCAACTATTTTTGCAAGTTACCTAATTATTCTTAATTTTTAATTATTTTATTATTTATTTTAAGAGTATATTAGTCCTAAAATTTTAAAAAGATTTAGTCAATAACATATTTATTTTTTAAAATTAGTTTTTTGGGCATATATCTTTAAAAATTCTTATATTTATAAGGTACCTCTTTAGAGTAAACTACAAAAATTTGAACAATTTTAATATAAAATGATAGAAATATGTTTATTTTAATTTTTAAGTATTTTTCTTAGTTGGCATATTTTTATCTTTTTCTATTGAATGTTTAACTTGAAAAGTAACCATGATGGTACTATACAAATAATATCTCTTTTGAAATGAGTACATACAATTATAATATTTTTATATATTTTTTCAGAATTATTTTAGAACTATCTATATATTATTTAATCTTTTTTTTAAAATTAGCTATTCACCTGAGTGAACCACTTGCTTAAATCAATAACCCAACCTCTAACCGTATCAACATTCGATTTGACTCTGATAACTAGGCTAAGAATTATAACTATCATCGAATAAAATTAAGTTGGCCTCATTCACTACCCATTTTTATTTCTTTTTCTGTAGATAATTATTTTTTTGAAAGGAACTAGAATATATTAAGTGATTAACTAGTACAAAAGTCTCTATTAAAATCGGAAATTGAATAAGTTCTCAAGGAAAAATTCTCATCCTAAATACACCCGAAGCTAAGACTCCTCCCCTTTTTTGCAAGCCAATTATAGTAAAATTAGCTTGATAACTTTACAATTGTTAAAATCACTAGTTAAATTTTTAATGTCATCGATGACCATATTTTAAAATGGCGGTCATAATAGTTGAGTTCCATTCGAACCAGCCTTTTACGAGTATTTTATTAGGTGTGTGAGTTTTCTTTTTGAAACTAATAAAATATTATCTTTAAATTTAATTACATGGTAGGGTTTAAATTATAAATTTTCTAAAGACAAGCTCTTGACTGACTGTGCAAATAGCTGACCACTGGTGTCTCATCCTTGGATTATTGTGATACTTTCTCAGCCTCTCCTGTAGACTTGAATAATTGTTTGATCTATTTTAGGCTACAAAATCAAGACAAAAGCTTATTCCCTCTGATTCGGACGTCCAGGTTCAATGCACCCACACAAAAACGAATATAATATATTACCACTGGGCCCCACCTAGCACTTGGGGGATTGATACTACCACTTCCCCCATCCTCTCATCCGCCATCCATTTGGTCTTTTTCGACCATCCAAAAGGAAAAGAGAGACGTGTGGTATAGACACTCCGATGTAAAAATATCACCTTCTAAGTCCCACTCCGGTAAAAGTTCCTCCTATATTTTTACCTGGAGAACCCTCTAAAGTTCCTTATTCATATAAAGACGCTTTTTATACGATAAAAATAGAGGGTCTCTACACTAATAAAGGAGTTAAAAGGGGGTAATATATAAAAACAAATTATCCCCGGCCCTAGCGACTCCTGTCGCCGCCTCCGGGCTCCTCAAACGCAACTCCTCCCCTTTAAATTTGCTTCGATCACTGCTTCGCTTTTTTCGAGCCTCTCTTTCTACTTCTGATCCACGGAAAATGGCTGCGGCGGCTGCGAATGGTGCCTTACTGGGAGATCGAAAGATTTGCTTGAGTGGATTCGATGGGCTTAGATCTTATGGAAGGGACCTATTTGGAAGATCGCTGCGAACTCGGGTATTAGTGCCTTCGGGGAGCCCGAGTCACGTTATTCGCGCTGTTTCGACGGTAAGTTTTGTTATCTCCTCGTTTTTGGGCAGTTGTGATTCTTTTAGTCCGTGGATTATGTTGCTGGTTTAGTTCATGGGGGGAGTTTCCAATTTCGATTGACTTAGTTGCTCAAATATTGTATAAAATGGAAGATATTGGTCAAAAAAAATATGGTGCCTTTTATTGATTAGCATTTTAATGTTCATAAGGTTCCTCAGAAACTAGAATGGATTGTCCTTTTGTTGTTAGAGCTTTGATTTGTGGAAAGTTTCCATTTTGGATTGATTCAGTTTGTCTTTCCGTTGGGCGGAACCCAAAAAGGGGACGGGGAAAGCTTTTCATGTTCTTTCTTTTTTTTGGGTATTACTGGTGGAGCTATGTCAGAGTGGTGTTAGGTTAAGCAGCTAGTTAGAATTTTAACTACCGTTATAAGATTATAACTTCTGAATTAGAAATTTGAAAACGTTTCTGTTCATATTTGACTAGAAATTATGGAGAACCTAGTTTTTTTTTTTTTTTTTTTTTGTTTTGACAAAAAGGAGAACCTAGTTATTTTATCTAAAGTTGTGACATATATTAATCACTCTGTGGTTTGAGAATGAAGAACTTGGGTAGGCGGGCATGTATGTTAATCCTTTCTACATGTGCCATTTACCCCAATATTTTGTACTAATGAGTGGCTGACCTTTGATTTCCTTTACATGCACATATCTCTCTTGAATTCCTTGTCAATTTCTTTAATAAGTTTGATCTACCCCTTTTCCTTCCTTTTGAAGTTCAACTTAGTGTGGATTAACTTTTGTAGATAAATATCCTGTTTCTCAAGAGGCCATTTATTGTCATTTGATAATCCTTTAATCCTTGCAGATTTCTTCCTAGAGTTGCCATATCTTTGTCCTTAGTTACTCAAGAATAATATAATTGTTATAGACAATTTGTATTATTTAGATTTGATAATTTCCTGATTCCCCTTATGTTGTGATGTCTTAGTAATGCTTCTAGTGATGATATTATGTTGTTATCTAATGAAATAAAAGATGCATTATTAATTGTTAGCATTATTTTGATCACTTGGAAATTTCCAGCTACCAGTTCATAATAGTAGATGAACGTTTCTATAAGAACTCATTCTGATTTCTTTAATCATGTTGGTCGGCATGAACTAATTAGATCATATTACACTAATTTTCTCTTTCCATATTGACTTCCATCAAATGCCATGCATTTGTTCTGACTGGTATCAGAGGATTTCCCCCTTTTTTCCCTATATTTATGTTGGTTTTGCCTTATCCAGAGATTTGATAGGTATTCCATGCATTCACTTATTTGTGTTCATACGTGAAGTTCTCTTTTGAGTATACATGTGCAAATTTTATTTGTATGCAATTTTGGATATATTTTGTGCAGTTATGTATTATATACTTGAATCTTACTCTTCACAATTTCTTTTTCCCTACATCCGTTAATCATAATCTTGCACACAGTAGTTAATAATTTGGTTTCTGAAAATATAAAATTTATGTGCAGCCTTCAAAGACGGATGCTTCTGAAGTTAAACGAAGCAAGGTTGAAATATTTAAGGAGAAAAGTGATTTTCTTAGATATCCTCTAAATGAGGAATTGCTAACAGAGGCTCCAAATATAAATGAGGCAGCAACACAGCTTATTAAGTTTCATGGGAGCTATCAACAGACCAACAGGGAAGAACGGGGTAAAAAGTCTTACCAGTTTATGCTTCGAACAAAGAATCCTTGCGGAAAAGTACCAAATAAACTCTACCTAGCGATGGATAGTCTTGCTGATGAGTTTGGGATCGGTACTCTGCGGTTGACAACCAGGCAGACATTTCAGCTGCATGGCATACTGAAGAAGAACCTAAAAACTGTTCTTAGTACTATAATAAAAAACATGGGCTCGACTCTTGGTGCATGTGGTGACTTGAACAGAAATGTGCTCGCACCTGCAGCACCATACACCAAAAAGGAATACATTTTTGCCCAGGAGACTGCAGAGAACATTGCAGCACTTCTTACACCTCAGTCTGGTGCTTATTATGATTTGTGGGTGGATGGAGAAAAAATCATGTCCGCGGAGCCCCCAGAGGTAGTAAAAGCCCGCAATGACAATTCACATGGAACAAACTTTCCTGATTCACCAGAGCCTATATATGGCACGCAATTTCTGCCTCGGAAGTTCAAGATTGTTGTCACTGTGCCTACAGATAACTCTGTTGATATTCTGACAAATGACATCGGTGTTGTTGTAGTTTCAGATAGTCAGGGAGAACCTCAGGGGTTTAATCTTTATGTAGGATAACATACTCTTCTTACTTCTCGTGCTTTCTTACATGTCTAACCAAACTTTTATACATATTGATAAGTTTCTTTGTTTGTAGGTTGGAGGTGGCATGGGAAGAACGCACCGAGTGGAGGCTACATTCCCTCGTTTGGCTGAGCCTCTGGGTTATGTGCCAAAGGAGGATATATTATATGCTATTAAAGCAATAGTTGTTACACAAAGAGAAAATGGAAGAAGGGATGACCGGAAGTATAGTAGGATGAAGTATTTGATCAATGAATGGGGAATTGATAGGTTTCGGGGTGTTGTTGAGCAGTATTATGGAAAGAAGTTTGAGCCCTTCCGCGAGTTGCCAGAGTGGGAGTTCATGGATTACCTGGGCTGGCACGAACAGGTATCATTTTGAAATCCAACATATAGACATCTCACATCCAGCCAAGTGATTCATCTTGAATTTTTATGAAGTGTGCAGGTTAACATGTTAAAAATTAATTATCTCGCTTCTGTAAAGGGCAATTGATCTTGTACACAGACTGAAGATAGAAACATTTAAAATAAATTTTGATTCTAAATAGACGGAGTCAAGTTTTTCTAACTGGATTTGCTCTCAAATCTTCACTCACCATTATAAATCATTAAATTTTCTACTAAGTTTCTTAACTATTTTACTCACTAGAACCTATAGGACCTCATGAGGAGGACACCCCTTCTTCAGTATACTCTATATTCTTTGTTGTTATACTTTAAAGTTATATAAACTCCTTCACACTTATTCTTGCAGGGTGATGGTGCTATGTTTTGCGGACTGCATATTGACAGTGGTCGTATTGGAGGGAAAATGAAGAAAATTTTAAGGGAGATAATTGAAAAGTACAACATTGATGTTCGGCTTACGCCAAACCAGAACATTATCTTGTGCAACATTGACAAATCATGGATACCGGCCATTGATGCAGCTCTTGCCCAAGCTGGTATACAGGTAAAATGTACTTGCTCTTCTGAGCTTTCTGGACATGATAATATATTAATATTCTAATTAAACTGACATCAAGAATTCAAGATATATTGATTAATTCTTAAGAGTTCTTGTCAAAGCCCTTCTCCTTTCGACTGACATGCATAAGTTTATTAGTGTTACACTGTCTATTACTACAACAAATGGAAATATTCCCAGCCACTAGGTTATGTAACAACTAGTAAGAAGCGAGTATTGAAATTTTTTGGATATTTCTATTGAGTATCAACTTACTCTTAATCATTGTCACTTTAATAGTTTAATTTCAAAAAATTATTACTTCTTTATATCAAAGTTAGAACTTATGATAAATATTAACTTGAAGTAGGTCTTAAGAGAAGAATGCCAAATTATCAATTTGCTTGGGTTTCATTTTTAAGTGATTGTGTGATGGAAAATATTTGATCTTATAATGACTCTCTATGTCTACAGCATCCTGAGTATGTGGATCCTCTCAACATAACCGCAATGGCATGTCCTGCTCTACCACTCTGCCCGCTAGCAATAACAGAAGCTGAAAGAGGGATCCCTGGAATTCTAAAGCGGGTCAGAGCTGTTTTTGATAAGGTACCTCATGATCATTTTCTCTTTTTATTTTGTTTATGTTTGGTATGATAGAAAACTAATTATAGATGCAAATCAGGGTTTTTGAAGTGTAGCTATTATCCTATTTCAGGTTGGTATCAAGAATAGTGAGTCAGTAGTAGTAAGAATAACTGGCTGTCCTAATGGCTGTGCAAGACCATATATGGCTGAGCTGGGCTTTGTAGGAGATGGCCCAAACTGTTACCAGGTATGAGGAAAAAATGTTTTATTGAAGTAATATAGAAGACATATTCTCGAAAAAACTTGTTTAGACTTTAGAGGTCAGAGAGATGTCAATATTCAATCTTGTTTTGTACATAGTTACTCTAGCAGGCTTAATAGTTGTATCTAATGACACCAAATGTCTTGCAACCTATATTTGCAGCTTCAAACTTTGGTCATTCAATGGAAATTAATTTGATTAGAATATTTATTTGTATTGTTGCAACAGATTTGGCTTGGGGGAACACCAAACCAGACTAGTCTGGCGAAATGCTTTATGAATAAAGTGAAAATACATGATCTAGAGAAGGTTTTGGAACCATTATTTTACAATTGGAAACGAGAAAGCCTGGAAGGTGAATCATTTGGTGATTTCTCCATCAGGATGGTGAGTATAAGATACATATTTGCTTGCTTACATTGTCCAAATTTGTGCTTTTACTACCAATTTCAGTGAAATAATCTTCTAACCAGTCAACACTACTGAGCTTTAGGATTGGGAATATATTTTAGTCTGTAAATATGAATCATACTATGTTTGCTCTGAGTGTCGACAACTAGACAACTATCAATAACAATATAGACTGATTCATTTTTTTTAGGTTGAACCAATATTTCGTTGGATTGCACTGTGTACCTTAGGTGCCCTAGTGTTTTAGATGACTAACTTTCATCCAATTTGAATGGTCATGAACAACTAAGACCTGGTCCTACTGATTGGTTGAGCTTGTCTTATTTCAACTAAGGGCCTACCTGACTTGTGTTTGACTATGCTTATATCAGATCTCTCTGACGTCTATCTTGAATCTTAGAGCATTCTGGTTTAGCTTGAGTACACCAGAATTTCCCCTTGCCATTGATATTAGTTTTCTAAATTTCCTTTTGCTATATGGCATAATCCATGTCCTGATATCTTGGCAGGGCTTTGACAAATTGCAAGAGGTGGTAAACAAATGGGAAGGTGTTTTGGAGTCGCCATCAGTTTAATTCCAAACTTCTGCAGTCAGTCAATCGTGAATCCATGGATGAGCTTGTATGTCTACCCAATAGGAACATGCAACAGTTGACTGAAGCGGTTTCTAGTTGCATTGCCTTCAAACAGAATTAGAGAAGAATAATTTGTATTGTCTTCTTTTTCTTGTTTTGCAGTAAAAATGGGAGTATTTTTTGGCTTTCATTTCCTTCATGCTGGCTGTCTAGGAGTATGAGAGTTCGAAGCTAGTTATCTTGTGTCATGCTGATTTCAATTATTTTGTGAGTTGCTCTCTTCAATGGATGACATGTTATGAGAACAAGTCGGATCTTGGAGAGATTTAAGAACACAATCTTTCTAAGTCTCTTAGTTCAGTGCTCTTTTCGACTGCTCCTGTGACAATTTTGAGACACCTATATATTGTTTTACGCTAACAATTTTGGTTGATAACTAATTTGATCCGTCTTTTTTCTTCTTGACAATGATGTGCTGCTTGGCGGTGTGTTTTTTATGCTTCTCTGTTTGGTATACTCTTTATTTTTCTCGGAGTCTGATCGGAGTCGTATTTAATCTTATGATTGATTTTTCTCGAGTTTGATTGGAGCCGTTAGTTATGTGGAATTTTTTTGTGTATTAATGAGATGGACCCAAACATTAGAACCATCCGTTCTAGTTAATGGTGTAAATCTATGAAAAAAGGTTAAGATACAATCAATCACAGAATCCAATTTTCTCATCTAGTTTGAATATACCACAATCAGATTATTAATTTTTACACGCTTGTAAACCTACCTTTCCATACACGCTGAAGTTGACCTGGAAATTAATCACATCAAAGATTCTTTGATGATCTTAATCAAGATACCACAATTAAGGGAAATAAAGAAAATTCTTTCTATATCCAACATCAACACTTACGTCCGAATCGACTTAGGCTCGTTCTTTCCCTCATTGGCCTTCCCTTACACCTATAAATCTCTCTCTATCTATTCAAGAAATCAGCAAGAATAAGAGTGCTTACTCAAAGTTCGTCTCATGGGTTTCATAGAGGAGCTTGCTAAGAGCCCGGAGAATTCTACTGCTATTTCTAATGTCGTTTCTAGTACTACTACAAGTTCATCCTCACTATTTGTGCCGCCGGTTGACTGGGCGGCCCAAGCGTACGCCTACGTGCCACGTGGTTTGTATTCATTGGCCCCTGCGGCTATGCAACCCTATTTCTGGCCCAACGAGGTATCTGCATGCTAGCTACCATGAAAAATATTTATGCTTTTAAGTTAACTTGTTATCTCACACGGAATAAAAGCCAATTTTCTAGTAGTCATTAATTCATATACCGTGGCTTTAATAACAAAAAAAAATAGATATTTATAAAATCTCTTATTTGTATGTATAAGCTCACCCAGAGTTAGATACTAATATGCATGTTTACTTTTCAAAATATTTTGTTCTTACGTAGATATTACTTCATCTCGCTTATGATGCAATAAATCCACTAATCATCACATGATTAGCATTTCAAATAATATTGTTTGGTTTTGGATAATTTGACGGCGGTGATTAAATTTGACGTGGATGTTCTCCAGCATATGATGATTCCGTACTCGCCGATGTATCATCATCACTCCTCAATGGCTTTCGTAGGTGTCTCAAAACCTTCTAATTAACTGCACTTATTTTTACGTGATTTAGTTTAATTAATTTGGTGATGTATAATTACTGTTTACTAATTAGGACGTGACGAATCTAACGGCTGAGGTCGGAGGGTGGCAGTCATCGGACGGTGGGGGTGGGAGCAATGGCTTCAGGAGGTGATAATAGCTAGCTAATTGTTTTTAGATTCGGGTTGTTGTTTAATTGAATCTCCTTTTTTTCTAATTAATAAATATTTGTTACAATTTGTTTTAATTTGTTTGGATTATAAGCAGTGATGGTAGCAGGAACGAGGGTTCGTCTGATTTAAGAGATGATGACAACAAGCAAAAGGTAACTAGATAGAACAAAAGAAATAATCCTACAGATTCAAAATTTATTTTAGTTTTTTGTGCAAAATTGATCCAGATATATGCAGAACCTTTTACCATTATTAACAGTACAACCTTTAAGATCACAAGGCTTTTACGAAACACTTGAAACTCTTAAATTTGCAACTTATATATCTTTTGAATTCATATAGCATTTACGCTACAATTTAATTTCTTTTCCTTTTTCTCTCCAGGATCCATCTGAAACTAGAAAGAGAAAGTTTGGTGACATATTAGCAGAGAGTAAAATAATTCACATATGCAACTTGTTTACTACCTCAATTAACTTTTTATATCTTCTCATTGATGTGGGTTTCTTCTTGTTCTTGATCAGGGAAGGCCACCCAGGATGCTGCTACTGCTCCATGTAATAGAGCTACTGCTGAATCAAATGCAACTGATCTGAAGATAGGTCTGAATGATTGGAATTCTTCAAATGCTGCATCTCAGTCCATGAATGCAGCATTGATAGAAAGGAATGAGGTCATAAATGAAGAGCAAATGGTAACTTTCCTGGTACTGCATTAGTTTCTTAGACTTAGTACTTTGCCATTAACCTCTTTACATGACTAGATTATGAATCATTGGAAAGATACTTCTATCCTATGCACTTGATGTTCCGAAATATATATATATATATATATATAGATGTATATTGCTACAAATTATCACTGACTTAATAGGATGAGGAAATGAGGAGGGAGAGAAGAAAACAATGTAACAGAGAGTCCGCGAGGAGGTCAAGAATACGGAAGCAGGTATTTTGAAGTTTTTTTTTTTCTCCCCTTTTGTAGATAATCAACAAGCTATATGTTCTTCCTATGCATGGAAAGGCCAATGGAGAATATCAAAGCTTTCAGCATTTCTTTTCTTCTCAAACATAATGGTTATAGGAAATAACTTAGGCTTAGTATAGAATAACTGATGGCAGAGAGTTTCTGACTTGTGAATGAACAAACTGGTGCATTTGCATCTGTAGACATGGCTTCGTTAAATTTTTTTAGAAGTTTACTTATGAATTCTGTTCTAATTTCAAGAAAAATGATCTCATTCTATTTCAATGAGTATTGCATTTAACCAGTGGACTTCGTCTCTTTCAATCTCCCCCTTTCCATCTCCTTAAGTAAATTTTTAGCTTCTCTTTACAACATTTGTACGTAAAATTATGTTTTTCCGACGTAAATGCAATACTTTGATCTTTCTAACATACTTTCTCTGTCTTTGTTTTTTGTTTGTTTTGGGGGCCAGAAAACACTTGAGGAAATGGAAAGAAAGGTGGCTCAGCTGAACTCCCACATTAGTGTACTCAATGTAGAGATAGAGAGGCTTAAGTTGAAACATTCGCAGCTTCTGGTGAGCTACCTCACTTTTGATCTTCTTTATTATCTTCTATCGGCATTCTTAGAGTACAAAGAACTTTACGTCGTTATATCTACCTAACAAAAATTTTGAGTTATTGTAATTGAAAGTCCTCTTTAAGGGATCACTCATAGCCTATTGTACTCAATTTTGCAATTTCTTGGCCATTTCTTATGCTTATGGAATACCTTGACCTTTTACTTAAACAGGAAGAAAAAAATGCGCAGTAATCCTGGGATCATTACCCTCATCAGACATCAACAGGGAGATGAATTAATGTAGTTTATTTTAGCTGTTTAGGTTTATTAGTTTTTCCAGAGACTTTGTGAGAATATTTAGATGTTGACAGTGTGATTTTTAACACCTAGATATTTAGATGAATTTGTTATATGGAACTTGATGTTAGAAAAGAAGTTCCTTTTATGTTCACTTCTTTCTCAAGATTCTATTATATTTTCCTCCTATTTAGTTCTTTATTGTAAACCCAATATTGCATCACTAGAGAAGGAATTGTAGATGACAATTCCAATGTATTTATCATCTTATTGCATCAGCCAATGTGGACTGTCCAATAAGAACTTGACAAATGATTAATACTAACCACTAAATTCTCTCTCCTAATTTAATTGTTAAAATTGTATAATTTTTTAAAAAATTAATCGGAAGTACCTGTTAATATGTCCTAAAGTACAGGTCACCTAAACTAGTCCTTTTCTATCTTTCTCTATGAGATGTCTCATTTTTTGGTTAAACATAGGCTCAATTTTTAAATATTGAAACAAATCAAATCAGAAAAGAAACTCTCCATATATTTAAGGTAAAAAATAGAATCCTAAAGTACAAAAGCTGGTAAGAGTGTGGATTGGTATATTTTTTTTATAGAAAATGAAGGACTTTATTTATAGATAATAAAAGAAAGGAATTTATTTATAATATACTCAAAATATAAGGTGTTATTTATATTCTTCTCTTAAATATGTTATAAATGGATGGAGAGGTGAATCCACATCCCCACATATCCAATTATCTGTTATACTCTTTAATTTATCAATGCTTATATTTCCACAAAACACTCTCTTTACAACATAGTGTGAACTAACTCTACAAATGGAAGATCGATGTACACAAGAAATAGGCGTATTCTACGTATTCTACTAGTTGCTAATGTCAGACCTCTAGGAAAATCTTCTCAACTCTAGAGAAATCTTGATGATGATAGCATTACCTTTTAAACTCACAAAATAATCTTTTCAACATCCTAACTTGTAAATTACTTGCAAATAAACACAAAAGCAGATCTACAACCGTGTGTGTCTTCAGTTTGTCACCTCTTTATCATTTTCTTCTTTTTTTTTCTCAAGAGCTATGCAATTATGAATTAGAAAAATTTATATATAACACCCTACCTTTTAGCTAAATTTGTATCTATATCCTATATTTTTACTATTTGCAAATTGAGCCCTATGATTTAGGTAATATGTGCAGAAAACACCCTGTCGTTAGATCTGTTAGTTAAATTTAACCCAACCTTTGGGTTAAGTTAACTATACTAAGAAGATTACAAAAATACCCTCAACCCAACCCAACTTAACCAACTAAACCCAACCCAACCTATTAACCAACTAACACCCAACCCAACCAACTAACTAATCAAATCTAATCGAACCCAACCCAAACCAACTAGACCCAACCCTCCTCCCTCATCATCCCCACCTAACACTCCTCCCACCTCCCTCCTCCCGCCTCATTCTCTCCTCCCTCCTCATTCCCTCCTCCAACCTCCTACCTCCTCATTCCCTCCTCCCTCCTCATCATCCCAATCTCTCTTGTCGGGATCTCGCGTCTGCAACGTGATGGCCGAGAGCAGCCCTCCATCAGGTGCGGGGGTCAACCTCGAGGACTCGGGTGAGGCTCGAGGACACCGATGAGAGGTGAGGGCCAAGGACGCCGGATGCCCCCATCGAGCGCAAGGTCTCCTCGGCTACACCGCCGGGATTGAGGGCTCCGCCGACTACTCTCCCTTGGCGACAGCTCCGCCAAGATCGGGGTCAACCTTGGGGATGCCGACGAGGATTGAGGATGCCGACGAGGGGTGAGGGTCGTGGCCATGTTCTCCTCCCGCGGGTCAACCTCGATGTCAACCTCGGGGTCAACGGTCAACCTAAGGGCATTTTAGGTCTTTAAGATATTTTAGAAATAAAATATCTTAAATTAACGGAATATTCTCATGGTGTTAATTTAAATCTAACTCGGGGTGTTTTTTTGCATATATTTCCTAAATCATAGAGCTCAATTTGCAAATAGTAAAAGGCAAGGTGTTATATATAAATTTCCCTATGAATTAAAAGAAGAATTTTGTAAAGTTAAAAATTACAAAGAGAGGAGGAAAAGAACATGCTACAAGAGGATGGACAAAAAGGCTCCCATTTCCTCTAAAGACTTGCTAATTTTAGGAGGAAACTATCTTGGATAAGAACTTTAAAGTTGAAGATTCTGTTGTTGCGCTTATGCTAGATTTTTCACTAAATAATAGAAATTAAAGGATCACAAGTCTTGCAAAACAAATAGGGGAAAAGAAAGATCTCGCCTATCGAACCAATAGTTGTATCCCCAGTGGTAATCCTATGTGAATCCAAGCTTCATGCTGAAATTGTTGATTATCCTCATAGCGTAGGAGCATTGGAAGTAAATATGTTTTCCTATGTAACTTTCTTTAGCAAGGTTAGATTTAGTGTGGAGATTGCCAAGTCGGACTAATTAGAGAAAAATTTTGAGCTTGGATAGGGGAGGAGAGCGTCATATCCTAATGTGATGTAGTTAGCAAATCTCAAAATCTGAGAAGTTCAAAAAATGATGTACAACTGTCACTCTCTTATCTTGCTTATACGACCTTCTTAAGTACCCTTAATATCACACAAATTTATAAGCCTTCTCTATTCATTCATACAGAATATTTTCATTACATTCTATTTTTATTAAAAAAAAAACTAAAAGTAATGTCTTTAAAATATGTTCCCCTCACTCCTTTTAATAATAGTATGTAATATAGTCTTTAACATTCTCTATTAAGACTACATTACATACTATCATTAACATTCTCTATTAAAACTATATCACACAAATTTATAAACCTCCTCTATTCATAAATACAAAATATTTTCATTACATTCTATTTTTATTAAAAAAAAAACTAAAAGTAATGTCTTTAAAATATGTTCCCCTCACTTCTTTTAATAATAGTATATAATCTAGTCTTAACATTCTCTATTAAGAGATATGATATGAATATCTATACAATGTTAATTAGGATTTAGGATTAGAAATGACTCATGCGATCCACCTAGTAGAGAATGACTCCACGTCGGCATACGTTGCTGTGAAGCCTAGCTATCAGGCATTCGTCGACGATGAAAATAACTTCCTAGAAATATATTAACTGAAATAGCCCGCTCAGCAAAACCCAATTCGTAAGATCCTTCATCCTAGTAACCTTAACCCCTCCACTCCTCATGATCTCATCCGACACATCTCTCTTATCCTCTATCAACGTGCAATAGTTCACCTCCTCCAAGGAGGTTAACGATGGCAGTAACCCAAATTTCAAGGCGAGAGCCGACAACACCTCCTTCCACGTGAAAGAGGTGGTGTTGACAGCGTTGAAAGTCACCACAACCCCAGAGGAGCATTGTGACGACACCCACCATACGTGTGGCGAGCGATATAGAGATCCTCTTAGTAGTGTTGAGCACCTCAAAAGAGAAAGTTGGGAGGCAGAGGAATTAGAATTTTATAGATTTGAGTTTTTTTATTAATTGATTTAAATTTGGATTCGAAAAATCAGGTTAAACAAAATTGATCTTGATATATGTATTCTCGATTGATATTCTTAAGTGACTTATTATTTCTAATGTGGTTAGGCAGCCAAGTGTAGGCCTTGTTAATTTTTTGGTGCTTTAATATTAATTTTATGTTACATCAATTATAATTATTACACACTATACTAGTACACAATTAAAAACTAGAATAGCTTATATCAGTATAAGTTCTCTTCTTTTAGTATAAGAAATTAGAATAACTATTCTAGTATTGACTTTATCTCACAAGTGAATGGAACCTTATGTTGTATAAGAGAATTGTGATTTTTATATTTTTTATATTATGACAAATAACAATATTCTAGTTAGAACTCTAGGGCTACATAAGCACCTTCTAACATGCAATGATAAAAAGGTGAGACATCTCAAGGTGGGAGAGAAATACGTAGGATGTCCTATTTTACTACCTTAGTCAAAGATAGAAAGCTACAATATAATGGTGGAGAAGGTTTAAGAAAAACTTGCACTTATCATATATTCACATTCTGACTTGCGGTAATCAAGTCTGTTCTAAGCTCTATTCTCATTTATTATATAATTGTCTATTATCTTTCGAAGAATATACTAAGAAAACTTAAACTAACACAATATTAGAATTCTAGCTCTTCTAAAATGGTATCTCACTAATGGCTCCCCCCACCCCTTGTCGTTGCCACGTGGAAAGAGCTCTATGAGAGATTTTTGGTGGGGGATGGAATCAGGCTCCCGTCACTTATATCTTCCTAATTGGGGTCTTTTATGTAAATCAATTCAAAGTGGCGGGCTTGGTATTCGTAACCCTAAGATTTTCAATAAAAGTTTAGTTTTTGAAACTAACATAGTGCTTAATTTTAGACCCAGATAGTATATGGACTAACATCCTAAAGGCAAAGTATTATCCACACTAGAAAACCTAAGGCAAAAATCAACTTGGACCTACTCTTCTATCTTGAATGTAAAGAAGACGTTAAGGAGAAATTATACTTGGTGTGTGGGCAACGGTGCAAATACAAAACTTCACAAAGACCATTGGCGTCCAATTTATTATCTAAAAGACGTTTCCTTGCAGGGTATTCACATAATTAAATACCTTATGCTAGGGGCTAAATGGCCAAGCTCACCTTTTTAAAACCCACATAAGCTCGGCTTCTATCGAGGCCGAACAATGACTCTCATCTAGAAACCTGCTCCCTTTTGAAAATTCTCTTCAAAATATTCTTAATGCACCTTCTCCAACAGTAATTGGCCGAACAACAACTCTTTGGAAGCAAGTAAACACCTTTGGAGCATGATTGAGGTCTTAATAATATGCTTACCTCCTTTAAAGACTCGCTTGAGCCTGAGAAGATAACTTACGTTTTTGCAGTTCATTGGAACATTTGAAAAGTTTGTAATGAGTTGGTCTTTCGGAGTATTAAATTTTCACCTAAAATCGTTATCAAGTTTGTGGATTATATGTCTAGTCTCAAATTGGGTTAGCCCACAAAGTGTGATACTGAGGTTCCAACATCTCTTTAAATAAGGCCTTTTGATTAGTCACTCCCCATGCATGGTGATTATGCGAGGTGGACCAATATGGCTTGGAAAGGTGAATGCATGGGTAAAGCTGGCTTAGTTTTGTGCAAATATCTAAACCCAAATATCTTATTCAAAGCTGAGTTCCTTGAAACTATGCTAACTATTTGCATAGTGAAACCCAAACATTGCTCAGTGGATTGAAGATTTTTAGTAAACATGCTTTAAAATCAGTCAAGGCTATTAATGAAAAAATATACAATTTTGATTAGATAGCTTTCTCCATTAATTCTTCGAGATTGTAATCGATGGGTTGCTACTCACCTCTACATTAGAGTTTGTTTTACTAGAAGGTATAACAACTCTACTGCGAACAACTTTACAAGGTTTGCCTTGCTTAAGAAGGTCAATATAGAGTGGACTATACCATCCTACAAAAAATTGATTGTAACTCCCTCCTTTCTTGTGAAATGAATTAAATACAACGGCTTAGCACGACATATTGATTGGCTTTGTGAAGTTTTCTCCTTGATTTAACAACTGTATATATTAATTATTGTTAGAATATAAATAATTAAAAACCATATTTTTCTACCTACTTAAGATTTTAGAATAGCCAATGAATTATTAATTATGTCGTATAATATTGATTACCTTGACGGGCGTGCATTGCATTGCGACATATGTCCAACCTATTACTTTGGTAGGGGCATCCCCCATTCTGCAACCCAAGGGGTTCAAAAGGTCCGTGGGCGTTACGTTTTAGGGAGCTGGGCTAGAGGGCCAAAAAGTGAGCCCATGGATTAGTCTTTTTCTGCACAAAACTCACGTCTGCAATATAGGCACTCGTTATAATGCAATATAAGACGCTCGGCCAAGGGGTCAAATACTGCCCTAGATTTTCCAGCATAGGCCCATGCCAAAGCCATTGTATTCTGAGCGGTCATTCTATTTTCAAATGATCATCGTCACTATATTGTAATATTTTGGGGAGCTTGGCTATGGGGCCAAAAAATGAGCCCATGGGCTAGTTTTTTTCTTCCGCACAAACTTATGTCATGTCCCGACACGACGCACGGTACTGCAATGCAGTCATAGGATGCTTGACCAAGGGGTCAAAATACTATCCCTAGTATGTTATTTTACCCTTACAGGCCCATGCCAAAGCCCTTATACTCTAAGCATTTTTGCAATTTTTTTGGGAGGCTAAGAGATTCGGCGGGAGGGGGGGGGGGGGCGGGGGGTCAAAAAAGAGCTCATGACTTTGTATTTTTCTCGCATAGGCTTATGTGAGCTTAAATCTCCGTCCAAACAGTGAAAGAAAAATATGCAAACACATTATCACTGTCATGCAACTTGCGGGGGTGATTTTAAGAGACCAAAATTTATTTTCTCAATTAGCTACTCTCTTAAATTAAGACGGCTTTCTTAATTTCATTTCTTTTTTTGGATTTTTTAAATTATTTTACTACATCTTTTAACCTTTTATGAAGTATTTGCCGTAGCTCCAGTACTATGTTAAAAGCATGATAGAAAATCGTGATTTCTAGTACTATTTTAAAAGCATTATAGAAAATGGTGATTTTTAGTACTATTGTTAAAAGCATGATAGAAAACTGTGATTCTATTTTTCTATACCCTAACGAACCAACCTTGTCTGATTTAGTTAAGATTACGAAGTATTGGGAGATAGTTAATTTAAGTATTTCTCACACTCCTTGGGCATATGTGGACATAGATTGGTTTATAGATTTGAACTTATAACACTCATTGGGCATATGTGGACATAGATTGGTTTATAGATTTGAACTTATAATCTTCTGTCGTGAATCGTATGTTTGGCTACAATGCATACATGATGAACTTTACATTTTACAGTTTTCCCAATCTTACAAGAGCATCAATTTTTCTTAGAATCATATGCGTTTGTTGATCTTTTTATAAGCTGCTACTTATGTTGAAAAGTTGCAGTTGCAAGTAAGGTATCATCTGATTGCATCAGCCAATGTGCCCTATCAACTCCCCGCTTAAAATAGTACATATATAAATGACTCAGGAACATAAAAAGAAAAGAAAAAGAAAAAATTTGGGCAAATATATATGATTCTGTTTCAACAAGACTTTAACGATAAGCTGCAAAACAACTCCAATTGGAAGATGTACACAAGGAATAGCCGTGTTCTACTAGTTGGTATTCTGATACCTTTAAAAATCTTCTCAGCTCTGGAGATACTTTGATGATGATAGCATTATCTTTTAGCACACAAGATAATCTTTCCATACATCCTAATTTGTAAGTTGGTTACAAACAAACGCAAGCACATTGATTGCGGAATGTATCTGCCTTCCCTTAAGGATCCATAATTTTGAAAATGCAAGGAGGCTTACACCACAGTTATTTTCAATCAAGCAGAATTTATGAAACCCCATCTAAGAAGGCTCTTTAGTACCAAGGCTTTCCAGCAACTTCGGATAAAGTGCTTCAAGACATCCCTAGATTCATCGCTGCACTGCATGAAATTTAACTGGTTTGACAACAGAAACTGCAGAAAAGGAACAGCATTGTGCATATCAAGCATTCGAGTTGGCAGTGATATAAGACACCACCACAGTAATGTCATCAAGTTTGCCGCCATAATATCGATATCCAGCATCTTGAGCAGCAGTTGAGAAAGGTGTCTGCCGATTCCTGTCCACAGCTCTTTGCCGAGCAAGTGCTGCAATCTTCTGTGCTGTAACTTGAGGCCCCAGACCAGCTCTGATGGCATGGACGACGACGGCTGTAACTTCATTACTATAAAGATTATCAAAGAGTCCATCTGTGCCAGCAATGATGACATCACCAGATGCAACAGGAAAGTTAAACACCTGTTCAGAAGGAAATGTAGGATGTGAATCAATCTCAGACAGCAGGATTAGTAGATTACTAATTAATATCAAACTGCTCCGAGATTATTCAGATGACTAAGACCCAACAAGTTAGAACATGGAAGTACTCCTTCATTCAAGTTTGGTTCACAATGTGCCCAACCATGCTTGTTCATATTGTGCTGATGATCACCTAATTAGATGCTTACAAGCTATTCTCTTCCTTGATGAGTTAGATATTACAAGATTAGGCCCAAATAGGGATGCAATATGGTAAGCCGATCCTTTGTCCAACACAATTTAGAGAAAGCCCAGAATGGTTCTTACTTCCTAGAAAAGCATTCTTTAGGTTGGGATATCCTGATCCAATCTGGCTAGACTATACTGCATCTAACACCTACAGATTTGGACCAGCTCCCGTCCATCCTACTTTTTATCTCCCTTGAGTATTTCATTTGTTTCTTCATAAAACCAAACCAACACTTCAGTCAGACCAACTCGGATCAATACCCACAAACAGGAGAATATTAACAGTTTAAGAAATGTCCTTATCACTAACCATTTCGAACTTTTTGGCTACATTCAAGAAAGGAAAACCAACCAAGATGTAAAAATTTAATCTTAAAAAAGTAAATGAATTTCAAACTGAAAAACTCATATTTAAAGGTTTACTAAAGCCAAGAAACAGGCATACATGTAGGACTCTATTTGGCCTAGATTTATCTTTCACCTAGCCCAACCAGCCAAAGTTTCCAGTCAGACATGATAAGAAATTGTCTTAAAAAAGTAAATGAATTTAATCTTAAAAAATGTCCTTATCACTAACCATTTAGAACTTTTCGGCTACATTCAAGAAAGGCAAACCAACCAAGATGTAAAAATTTAATCTTAAAAAAGTAAATGAATTTCAAACTGAAAAACTCATATTTAAAGGTTTACTAAAGCCAAGAAACAGGCATACATGTAGGACTCTATTTGGCCTAGATTTATCTTTCACCTAGCCCAACCAGCCAAAGTTTCCAGTCAGACATGATAAGAAATTGTCTTCTTCAGCTCTTCAAAGCAATCTCATCATTCCGCCAAATTATCATAGCCTAGAGTTATTGGATCTGTACTCTATTTGTATGTAGTAATAAGAGGCAATGAGCATGATGACCAATATGGTGTACTACAGCCAAGAAGTACTCAAGTTTGGCAATCACCTATGGCTATGGCCAGCAGACATCATTATAGAATTACTGGAAAGTTGACAGATACATCACCCTATTTATTAGTTATTACAAAATAAGCACCAGAAGACAACATATACTATGTACCTTTGAAGTGAACTTTTCTTTCCCAGTCCCATGCACACAAATAATAACATGGTTTAGTAACTAACTCATTAGACAATGAAAAGTCACTGTGTGATTTTATACAGCAACAAACGCAATGACTGAGATTAGTAGAATAAGGCAGCAAAAGTAACAAAAAGAGTCATAAAATAAATGCTGACCTGGGCAGAGCTAGGGAGATCACTTCCATTGCCACTCTCAAGCTGATAAGTGAAATTGAAATCATGTTGCTGTACAGGTGATCTAAAGATGGTGCAGCCTTCTCTAACAACTATGAAACCACTGTCCCCTAGGTTGACAGCATGAATGCCCTGCAAATAAAAAGAAAGCAAATTAAATGGGGCAGCAAGATTAAGCATCATGTCCATTAGCCACCAGCAAATTTAGATCAGAAAATTAATTCAATCTAAAAATGGAATGTATCAATGTAGCATGAACAGTAATATTTTTCAGATGCAAGAAGAGATCAAGAGAAACATCTAAAGATACAGAATCTTTCTGCTCCCATTTTTGAATTGATCTTGCTGCTAATTCAAAGAAATAAATACACAAGGGATACAAAAATGGTTTGAGGCCGAAGAAAATGCGTTTAGAATAAGATTCGAAAAATCAGGGTCAGCCTCCCGAAAAAACGATATGTATCGGCTAAATCGGCTGCTCGGATCGGATTAGGCTATTTTTAATTATATAAAATTCTAAATATTATTTAAAACTGCAGAAAATTTTCTAATTTAAAAAAAATAAGAAAAATGATAAAATAATAATTACTCACATATAAAGCCTAAGAACTTAAAAAATATATTAACTTACTTGAAACTGCTGCAAGAATGAGAAAGAGTGGAAGAAACAAAAAAAAAAAAAGAACTCTGTCATAGTAAAGGAGAGAAGAAAAAAAACTATAGTGAAGTAAAGAGTGAAAAGAGAGAAATAAAAAAAAAAAATTCACATAGCCGAGGTCGTCAAAGTTGGATCTACATCGGTTGAGTTTGCCCGAGTTAGATTTCTCCATCGGAGAAGCAATAGCTATGGTAGGAGAGAAAGAGAGAAAAATAGTGAGAGAGAGAGAGAGAGAAATAGTGAAAGAGAGAGAAAGAGGATCGGTCGATCCTTCAAACCATGGTTTAGAATCAAAGTTTACACTCATACAGTAAGAATGTAAGATTAAATCCTATTATAATTATTTGCCATATCCAAAGTATGAGCATGACATAACTAAAAAATTGAAGGCAAGAGAAGGCAAGTTAGGATAAAAAATGTAATCATGCATTTTAAGCCCACTTATTCAGGGAAAAGATCCAAATATCCACCTAGAGTTACAAAAATCTCTTATGTAAGGAATTTTTAGGTGAGGACAAATTATAGGTGGAAGAGGTAGACTAAGAGCAACAAACTTACATAGCTTCCATGTGTAAAATATATATGTGCATATATGTATCTAAGAACTACAATAAAAGCCTAAGTTATTAGATAACAGTAATTTTTATCTTTCATATTTTAGCACTCCTCATGTCTCAGCTTGAGACATTTTAATAGGCCCAAGAAGTAGACTTCACGTAAATGGGTAGAAGTTTTTTATATTTAATTGATAAGGTAGGCCTAACGGGAGAGAGACTAGAAACTCTATCTTAAAATCTCAAGGAAAGGAAGTTCCATTAATTTTTTTATCCATCGAGTGCACCTTGCGATTCCCAAATCCTCATGCTAAGGTGAGCAAAGGTGATAGTACCTTATTAACCTTGAAAATGCATTGTACGAACAAAAGTTTGAACAATTCCCTGCAACACCAAATAACTTGAGTACAGTACTGTGAGTGCACACTGTTGGTACTGACAACTACATTGATACTGTCAGTGGTTCAATGGACTTGTCATATAAGCAAAAAAAAGAAAAAAAAAGGATATCTAATACAAATAATACAAACATAATTATAGATGCATCCAAAAGATGAGTTACTTATCAAGAAAATTCTGAAGCATAACAATTATAAGATCACCAAACCTGATCTGTGAGGGCAATGATGCATGCTGTTGAAGATCCCCTAGCCTTGGTGCTTGAGTAAGCCTTTTCTAACACCCTTGCAGGATCAACAAACCCCTTTGGTTCCTTTTGTATCGCAGACACTGAATTGGACATTAGTTCTCTAGCATATTGTCCCGCATCAACACCAAGGTCTGCCCAGCCACCAACACCATCTGCTACACCAATAGCTTGCTCATCAACACATATGAAATGAGCATCCTCCCCTCCAGTCTCCTCCTTATCTGGGTGTGGCAGGTAACAGGATCCAGATAGCAGCTTCAAGGATTTAGTATCCAGTGGCTTTCTGTAAGAGTTAGAACATAAATTTCAGAAGCAACAGAATCAAAGTAACATTGAATGACCAATACCAGTTCAAATTTACTGAAACTGTTATAAACTACAAAAAATAGAAAACCATAACTTCATTCTGCAGATATCCAAAATTGCATGATGAAAAAGCCATCATAGTATGATAACTTTTCTCCAACTTAATTATACTTTGAGAACCTTCCAATCAACTGTGTGGAACTGAATCTCAAGCAGATAACAAATACACATGAATAGGCACCTTTCTCCAATATTTGACAATTAATACTACTTTTAAAATATAAAAATGAATATAGATGTAGGATATGGGTATGACATGATACAAATATACCCATACAACCTATGATATGTTGAAATACAAACATGCCTCAAAAAATAAAATATAATTTTGTCTACCTGTATTTCATTTCATTAAGAATTTGTTATTATAATACGTGATAGTACATAACCAAGCACATTTCAAACTCATTCATCAGCAAAGCAGCCATTTATAAGAAACAGAGTTCATTTTTTTTTTTTTTTTTTTTTTTTTTTTTTGAGGAACAGACCACAGACAATTTATAAGAAACAGTTAGTCACTAGTATCAAGAGTGACTGTAAGATTCTGATTTGTGTTCCTGCAAGTTCAGACTCTTGAAAGTATCCACACTTGTATTTTTATATCAAACTACAAAATGCATCAAGGAAGTATCTAAGACAAATCATGAAGAATCCAACAAGTATACAGTATCTAAAATTTAGATCATTTGATTGTCTATGTGATTTCTAAATAACAAAGAGCTAGTAAAGAAGCAAACGAAATAGTAGATGAGGTAATATTGTAATAGATTTGTAAAGCATGTGATAAAAGATAACCAATTCAAAATTTCCAAAAAGATTTGAATATTTCTCGATTTAGGCCTTTTATCAAGCAGAGGAACTCCTTTCAAGTATCTCAAAACAAATGGTTAAAATAAGAAATGAACCATCTCATATGTCTGCAATGGTTGTAGTTAACAACATTATTTGCAGCAAACAAATGGCCTTGGAAATCTCATTTTCCAGTGGGTTTGTTCCACATATTTAGTATATCCTGGAGAATAATTATCAAGACTATAGATAACTTCCTTTGCATGGTTTAAGAAATTTCAATGGAAACAACACTATTAGTCCTTGATTTCATGGTTCCTAGTTTCGGTCGATCTTGAATGGGATCGGCGGATCGGAATCGGCCATAGCCAATTACGACCAATCCCGATCCCAGGTGATTGGTTTCGGCCGGGTATCGACCGAGGGGTTGAGACAGATATAGGTAAGAGAGAAAGAGGGGGGAGAGACAGAGAGAAAAAAGAGAGAAAGAGAAGGAGCAAGAGAGAGAGGAAAAGAGAGGGAGGAAGAGAGACAGAAAGAGAAAGAAGAGGAGGAAGAGAGAGAGTTTGCAGGTTGCGGTAGTAAGAGGGAGAGGGAAGAAGGGAGATATGTGGAGACAAAAATAAAAAACTATGTTGGAGAAGGAGAGAGGTGATAATTGATGAGGATGAGAGAGAGGAAGAGGACGAGATAAAGTTTGAAGGGAGAGAGTTAATAAGAAAGAGTTAGTGGGAGAGAAAGTTAGTAGGGGGAAAGTTTGATAAGAGAGAAAGTATATAAGAGAGAATTTGTGGAAGAGAAGAAAAGAAATTTTTTTATTTATGCTGGGGAGAGAGAGTGAGTGGTAGAAAGGGGAAAGATGGAGATTGAGAAAATAGTATTTATTTTTAGTTTTTAAGGGATGAAGTAGAAAAATGCAACCAAATCGGGTTTAGTATCAACTCATCTATCATATACAGATATAGACATTTATACACTATTAGCAGCCCATCTTTGAGTTCAATTAGGACCCTTATAAGTTATAAGAAGATAACTATACTAGTACTCAACTGATTAAAACTCCATCTTAACTAATTAATACCGATGGATTCCAAAAGACTCCATCTTAACTAATTAATACTGAATTCTAAAATATTTAAGCTCTTGAAATATGAGAAATGATAGAGCCCAGTAATTTCTCAGGCACAGCAATAGTGTCAGGAAGAGTTCATGAATTTACTTCCTCTATTGTAATCTAAAAGGAATCTGAAACATAAATATGAATAAACTTATACCAACATGCCAATATCTATGTCGAATGTCAGCAACAATTATTCATCATTTGCATGCCATAAAGTAGAGAATGAAAGGATTTACTTTTCTCTTCCACAAAGCTACCAGTTTCAAACATTCAACCTCCATTTATTGACATTGCACTTTTTCCTTCTTTTAAGCTCAGTCTCCATCTCTGATAGTAATGTATTCCAACCTCACTATAGATAATAATGGTACTGTGGCAGTTGAAGTTTCTTTATCCTAAGATAATCTGGCAGGACTAATCTATGGAATCTTGAGTATCTTAGAGGGACTCTGCTAAAATATCTTAGATTCAACAGTCTACAAATGTTGAAAGTAATAATTTCTTACACTATTTCTGAAAACATGGAACTTGATATTGAAGATGAACTTTTACTAACGGATGATGAAGAAGAACCATGGTATAGTCCAAAAATAAAAAAGATCTTGGGTAATTGCTTTTTGATGGTCTTTCTACATCCAATGAAAAGTAAGTTTCAGAACATTAATGGTTGCCTTTTACAATAGTTTGATTTAATCCGATAACTCAAAACATTATAACAAGTTATAGACAGTGAACCTTCTTTAATGGCTATTGCAAGATCCTTAACATATAAAATTAACTGCATCTTACTCAAAATGTAATTCCTGAAAGAGCAAGTATGTAATCCCTGTCTTGCTTCTGGGCAGGCAAAACTCACTCAGCAAGAAAAATCAATTGATATCATCCTAACTTCTGTACCTGTAATATTATAGTATGCTTTACGTGGACCACAAACAGATTCTAGATAGTAGGCGGCATTTCTTAGTGCGACTCGAAGACTCTCTAAAGAAGTAACCAACATTTGTAACACCTGCAAAGAGACGATCAAAGATATTCCATTGAAGGAAGTTTTTTAAGACCTAAGCAACAATTGGTTGTTGGGATTTGGTACTTGGTAGGGACCGCTATAGGCCGGAGGACAAATTACTAGGCCTCATTTGAACTATTTGGGGTCAGTTATATGGATCCATTTCTTCCGTTCAGGCTTATTTGATGTATCTTTAAATTAAGAGGCATTGCCTTTCCTTACTTCGGTACGCTAGGTCAGAAGTAGTAGACTAGCCTAGCTGACAAGCACCTACCTAGGATGGCATGTCTACCATCAATACAATTAAAAAAAGTTATATTTTGTAGAACTACCAAGAAGAGGAACAAAAAGAAATCCAAAGCACCAATACCTGAACCGTCATATACTGTGCAGAAATCCTTTTATATCATTCCTTTGTCATCGTAGGCATCAAATTACAGGTCAATCATGCTTCTTATTACTATCACATCTACACTTAAAAGTACATCTACAGACATGTATACAAATGTATAGAGAAGCACAGAGTTGAGCTAGACACCATGAGGCAATCTACTTTTACCCTCTTTCTGAGAAGAGGCGCCAGAGCAAAACCTATATTTCAGTAAGAATTTTTGCCTCCAACCAATAAGCAGTAAGAATTTTCAGACAACATATGAGAGCAGAACTACTTACTATTCATTGACCAACATAAGGTTGACTTTTACCGCAAGTGTGCAAAAGAATACATAGGAGCATTAGGCCATTAAGCACATGATCTTTAACTGAAAATTTTAGATAAGCCTAATACTATCTTAGATAATAAGGTCCGAAATTTTCAAATATAAGCTCACTTCAGTAGTAGTTGTCGGTCAACATAAGAGAGAATAAGTTAGGAAGTATAAGATCAATTATTATGATGAATACCAATAAATTTACAAGGGACCACTATCTTGCTTGTTGCTATATGATATCGCAATAACTGTCTATGCCAATTGGAAAATTTATAGAGTGATAGCAAACTCTTTATGTTAAAATATTTGCACACTAAATTGAATTCTGTTCTAAAGGAGATGGAATGCTTTCCAGGTTCCTACAAATGAACATTTAGATATGAAAATTCCAATCTAGCCATTTGTTTACCATTTAAAAAGATTAAGAATGATTTGTGCAACAAAGGGCCTTTCAAGAACCTTAAGTTGCTGGTCATATTGCTAAGGTAGCTTGTGATTCTTCTCAATATGGGGCCCACTAGGACAGGGCAAAGATGAGAAAGCTTCAAAGCAATTGACAGATTTTGATGATCAATTGTGAACCAGTTACAACCAAATGGTTCCAATTTCCCAACCAAAACAAAACCAAACAAACAGGGGACTTGTCACAAAAGTTACAAGACTAGTTGGCTGGTAGAGTGATCTAGTTAAGTGGTTCCAATCCATGCAACCTGTGAGCTATCCTTCAAAAAAATATCTAGACATCAAAAGAGTCTAATAGAGGGTGAAATATGGCAAATGCTGTTTTTGAGGTTTGTCTTCCGTTTCTAAGATGCAGTTAGACCAAAGAGCTAAAAGTATTTCAAATATATTCTCTAACCACATGTAGAGAAAATTCCACTTCAGAAAAAGCAATTAGATAAGCATCTTCAGTCATGAGAACATCAATCAAGTTCAGTGATTAAATTGTGCATTAGAAACGTGAACCATGAATATCTATGTCATAAACTACTAGAAAGCAACTAATAACAAGGCAAAGAGCATGAAATGAAACGTATACATACTGCTCGCAAGAAACTTCAGAGTTCTCTAGGTGCTCTTCCAAAGGGGCGCCATCAAAAGACACACCACTAGCTGCCCCAGCAGAAAACCGTTTGGCGTTCGATGACAGAAAATCCTGGAACCCTGTCTCTTGAGAAATATTGAAATTCCAAGTATTTCCAGAGGCATTAGACCAGAAACATTTGTAGACCATATTATTACCCCACGGTTCTCGACTTTTCAAGCTCCCACTGACTCTCCTACCGTAATGCAATCCTTTATAACTATAACACACATCTGCTCGCATCCCAAAGCTATTAGTACTCGAATTCTCATAGTGCCTAACACCAAATTTAGATTTTCCCACCAAATTATTGCAGACAGACATTATGCTCCGCGCAAAGAAGGTACTAGGAGATCTTTTGTTATAAGAACTGCTCACAGAATGCTCCGAAAGGGTGGGGGTGAGTGTCCAAGGAGAAGAACTCGAATGGAAATCCCTTGTGACACTAAAAGAACACTTTGGGAAGAGATGGATATTGCTGTGGCCAAGAGGCGGCGAGGGCCGGGAGAGGAAGAACCAGGTGTTACCAAACAAGAAGCTGCGGCCTCGACCCAGTAGGAACTCCTTCTGATTCGAGAAGTAGCTCGATGGCATCTTATTCCTGCAAGAAAAGAAGGCTCCCTTTGCAGCTAATGCTCCAGGAGAGGGGCCGACATCCAAATGGAAATGTCATCACTTCCCGCGCATTCACCAATTGGGTAATCCAATGCCTGATTTTGGAAAGAATCACAGCAATTAAGACATTAAAAAGTGATCAAATAAAAAAAATAAAATTAAAAAAAAAACTTTGCATCTATACCAAAGATGGATCTTTATATCTCTCTCCTTCTCCTCTACCGGTCAAAGGAAATTATGCGAGAAAAAGGAAGAGAAGATTAGGAATATAGAGAAAGAGAGGGAGAGAAAAGAGCAGGAGGAAGACACCGCGCGCCTTTTCCTTCTCCTCCCTTTCTTCTATATACTCTATACGAGAGGTTGAGAGAGAGGGGCTGAGAGAGAAGATAATATCTAAACCTAACCGAAGGCAATAAAGGAAGAAGCACGTGATCATTTTCTCGTTTAGTTGCAGCTTTTTGGGCGTTCTGGCAATAATAATTTAATGGGCCATTGATACGGAGAACTTAAAATAATATAGCTTTTGTCCCAATTAATGTGGAATAGGTCAAAATTTCGAGTATCGTTGGAATGGTTTGTTGTTAGTTGCCCCTCCGCGTGGAAGATTAGATATAAACAGGTGCATTGCAATGCCTATTGAACGTTAATTGGAATTGGATGTCACAGGGTTAGGTAGCAGTGTAAGAGCCGTGTGCTCATTTATAATTTTTCCTCTTTATATATATGCATGATGGTGATTAGTTGTGATGATGAAAACGAACTTTTCGACTAATGTCTTTAGTCTGCAACCGACCAACAGATTTTCAGTGTCATTTATCGGGAGTAAAGTATACTATGTTTGGAGGTATATTTTGTAACGAGAGAACCATGATAAAGATGTATAATATGAAATTATGATGATCATTATACTTTGTAAAGTTACTGAATGCAAACAATGCGTTGTGTCTATGATACATAATGACACTTGTAATATGTTAATACTTGTTATTTTTTTTACTGTATGAGCATTGGTATGTTTACTGTACATTGCGATGTAGTTTTTTCTTGCTCGGCTTTAAACTCAATTTGTGGTTATTTTATGTTTCTAGTTATGGATCAAAAGTTGGTGCGATATTTTAGAAGACACGTGCATGATAATTAATATCAACAATATAGAGATCTTAAAATCTTGCTTCTTAATAAAAGACTATATGTCGTATGAGTGATTTTCTCAAGAAAAGATAAAATGGAGACACTCTTGCATAAGAAAAATTATGGCTATTCTCAAAATCTCGCAGTATAAGATTAGATATACTAACTTGCATAATTGAAACATTAGTCACCAAATAAATGTGCCCCTTATATGAATAGAACCCACTTAATTTCCATATTACTTGTTGGTCAATATTTTCACAAAAAATTTAAGTAATATTAATCATATTAAAATACTCTATGCCATGACAAACCTCAAAATAAATATTCACACTACAATAATACTACCATATTGTGGCATTTGCTAAATTTGCTATAACGTTTTCTTTGCCGACATTTGATAGAATTGCCACAAGTTATCTGTATGGGCTGTTTTTATTCCAGCGTGTGATATAACCCTCATAAAAAGTTAACTTGTATTGATGTTTCCATTGAAAACACTGCAAAAAATAGTACTATGTTATACACATCTTACCAATTGCACTCCAAGTCTAAGCTAAAAAGTATGTACAATATAATATTTGGGAGGGTGTAAATAGCATAATAACTTAATACTTAGGGTTATTATAATATTTTGGTAATTAGGTGACCTCTTCATCTTCTCAACGTAGGTGGCCTTTCATCTTCCTCAAGATATTCTCTGCCATCACTCACAGATAGTGTCGTTGTACGCCACTCACAATATCCCTCCACCCTTCTTCAACTGCATTATCTTGGCCGCCCGCTCCTCGCTAACCATCCTCTTCAACCACAACTACCACTCCATCGATGTCTTCCAAACCAACCCCTTTTCGTCGTCTCTCACTGCCATTCTAAATCTTTCGAAAGACTAAGTACAAACCGTAAACAACAACTGTAGTTATCCTTTGACTTATCAAAGGCAATTTCCGAGCCAAGCTCCAGCAACTTATCAAGGCCAGTCGACACTTCGACGGAACTCGCGGAATTTATCTTTCAAGTGGATCACTACTTTGTTCAACTAAATGAGATTCTACATAACTCTCTTTTTTTCTTTCTTTTCCCCTATCTTAAGTGTTCCATCAAAATTTGACCTATCTACTGGTTCTAAAACAAAGGACTCAGCAAAGACATGATTGTGTTTATATTAGTAGAAGACATCACAAATTTTGATTATGATGACTTTGAAATTTTCTGCTTTCTCTTTAATTAGATAATGAGGCTTTCTAAAATATTGTAAACATTTCAATTTATCCTTTTTCTCAACTATATGATCTACTTCACAGAAAATTCTTTCCATGTTTTATTTTTTTTATTTAATACTTGTAGGACTAGGCTGACATTGAATTTGGAATAGGAGAGGGAGTTGATTGCATTGCTGTCTCACTTGTCAAAGATGATAAAGATATCAAGCATATGAAGAGCTATCTTTCTAGAAGATCTGTAACACCCAAACACTAAACATATGCATGGCACGAGCCCACACGGCATGTGTAAGGCACCTTACAACTTGGTTAGTTGTCGATAATCAAATAAACATATATCAACACCATAATTATCCACAACATCTAAACTAAGTGAAAAACCCCTAAACACACGTATGTATCACTAGAATAGTAGTAGTTACAAGACTGACTTACAAAACAACCCGTCGATCCAAACGACTTTGTTCCTCTTAGTCTTGCTCGCTAGAACTTACGATTCACTACTTCTCGTGATTGATGTCCAACCTTAGTAACCCTCGAGATTGATCTTTCGTCTAGCTAGCCCTTAAGACGAAAGATTCTAGACGAAAGATTAAGCTTTTTAGAAAAGTAGGACCTTGTTAGTTGAAGAACCGATGTAGCCTCAAGAAGTCTCTTTTAAAATTGCTTCTTCAACCACCCTAGAGTTAGGGCATCACAATACTTATATAAGATCTCCAAGATAGAGCCAAATCCAAGTCTTATCCGAACTCACGAAAGTCAAAAATTGCAAACTTCGTTGGCGCGTTCGGACGCGGCCTGGGTGCATTCGAACGGCTTGACTTGATCTCAAGTGCGTTTGAACGGGCTCAAGTGCGTTCGAACGCAATAGGCTAAATTTCACAGGTTGCATTCGAACGCATTTGTGAACATTGCTCTCGGTCTGTGTGAACGCATATACCCGTGTTTGAACGTGTGTAACCACGTTTGAACGCGTGTAACCATGTTCGAACGCGCTTGTTCACGCAGCTCCCGATCTGTGTGAACGCATGTAGCCGCGTTCGAATGCACTTGTGAACGCAGCTCTCGGTCTGTGTGAACGCGTGAGCCCGCGTTCGAACGTGCTTGTGAACGTAGCTCTCGGTCTGTATGAACGCGTGAGCCCGCGTTCGAACGCGCTTGTGAACGCAGCTCTCGGTCTGTGTGAACGCGTGAGCCCGCATTCGAACGCGCTTATGAACGCAGGTCTCGGTCTGTGTGAACGCGTGAGCCTGCGTTCGAACGCGCTTATGAACGCAGCTATCTGTTTGTGTGAACGTATGAGAACGCGCTGAGAATGCGGTGTGAACTCATAAACTTTTCTCTAATAATCTTGCAATTCTTCAAAATAGATATTTTCTAGACTTGTATAAAAGCTCATATACATGTATAAATATACTTAGAATATTTTGTACACAATTGCCAACAATAAAATCTAACAATCTCCCCCTTTGGCAATTTGTGACAAAACATCTAGATTATAAGATATTACAAAGAATTCAAAATGAGCATTCAACAAGTCTAGAAGATTTAGCACAACAATCCCTACAAATACAAATATATCGATCCAAGATCAAGTGAAAATAACTAGAAGTGAAGAAACAATTCAAAAACAAGTTCACAAGTTCTCAAGCAAACACAAGTTCATAGGATTCAAGTAAACACAAGTTCACAAGTTCTTCAAGTAAAGTTATTAGCCAGTAAACTCCCCCTACACCAGTAAACTCCTAAATTCACTCCGAACATCTAACTCTCCCCATTTTGACACAAATTCTAAAGACTAAGAACTAGGAGCAAACCGACGATGAAGAATAGATAACACAGAGTCGAGCACGGTCCCCTAACGAGCTTGCTCAGCTCGCAATTCATTCACGGCCGAATGTAAGTCCTGCACCTGAGTGCTAAGCTGATTAAACTGGTTAGAGAACTGTGGTAACTCCCCCTCAGGATGATATGAATCATCGTTAGAACTGTCAGCAGAACTGTTGAGGTGTGATGGACGTCCAACGGTGGAAGAGGAGGACGGCTGATCATGAGCTTGACTCCGCTTAAGTGTTATCTGATCCAATGGTTTTTAAGCAGTAAGCGAAGCTTCTGCTCGCATAATTTGGTAATAAAAATACCAAACGGCAACCCTTCACGAGATGCTTCTTTTTGTGCACCTGTCAAAATAGAGTCATATATCATAGTAGCCAAATCAATAGATATCCCCGACAGCATCGCATGAAGGAGGAAGGCCCGATCCGAACTAATACTTGAATGTCGAGTCTTAGGGGTGGCGTTGTAAAGACAAAACAGGTGTAGCATGCGAGCCACTGAAGTCAGTTTTGCATGAGGCATCATGTTTCCTTTCCAACGTTCCCCTTGTATTAACACATTACTAGCATAGTCTTTAATATCAGGGAGCGGATCAGAAGATGGATACTGAAACTCGCCATCAGGAAGTTGGAGTTCAGCATGAATGACATCAGAGTCTAAATATACCGAAACCCCACGGACGGTAGAACGTATACAACGTTCCAAAATAGTGGCATTGCTAAAAAATTCCCTAACAACCTCCACATATGCTGTCCCGTTCATCCAACAAGACAGCCATCCTCGCTCAGTAAATATTTGTTTGATCCCAAAGGCGCAAAAATCAGAAATGACAACTGGCCTTTCATAGATAATAGGTCGAGTGTCAAAATTATGTTTATATCGCACTGCAGCAGTAGATGTAGAAAACTTGGGGGCCGAAGATGGTGAGGAAGGCGGCCTTGGTTTCTTAGAAACTACAGCTAATTTAGGCATTCTAGAGAAAGAAACAAGTTGCAAGATTCAACACATGCCCAATGCATATAAAAAATAATAAGAAATCTACAAAAATTCTAGAAACAATGAAGACCCTAAGTGAAATTCATTTTCCACTTGAAAAGGCTAAGTTATCACGTTCAATCGCACAAGAAACATCAAGATATTAACTCTAACATGATCAAAACTCGAAAATGCACGAAATCAATCAAGATCAAGAGACTCAATTGAATAAAAAATAAGAAATTTGATGGATGATCATACCTCGCAAAAGGTGAAGAAAAACTTGAAGTTTCGGCCGAAATACGCTAGATCCGGAGGAGAACTACCCTTTAAAAAGGTTTGAAGTGAAAAATTTGATAAAAAAGATGAGGATCTTGAAGATTTGGGAGGGAGAAAGTGAAGGGTTTCTAAGGTTTAGAAGATAGAAGATGAAAACCCTTGGGCTCGGACGCAATATTTAAACAACCCCCGAGTGCATTTGAACGCACCAGTCTGTGCGTTCAAACGCGCCAGTCACCGTGTCGAACTCAAGAAGTCTGCGTTCGAATGCCCTTTTTTTTAAGTAAAAAGTCTAAAAAAAGTAAAAAATCTTTTTGAAAATGCACTCTAGAAATTCAAAATAGATTCAAGACATAGAATATGACAATCAAATGAAATAAGTCATACACAGATCAATCAAATCATCAAAAGCATATTATAATCAATTCTAATGCATCACTCAAATTTAAATTAATCTTAATTGATTATAACAATATGCATATGCAAGTTGAGCATAGATAACATGAAACATTCTTCTTAAAAAAATTTCTTTTTAAATAATGATGCAACACAGTAGTCAAACCGACTTAGTATTTAAATTTGCACTTTTCGACTTATTCTCCATAACAGAACCGGATTTTTCCTGTAATTTTTTTTGTACTGAAACCATATAGGTGCAATGATGGCTTTCACACATGAGTAGGTAGCCCTTTTCTTGTAGTACATATCAAACAATGTGCAAAAAGATATTCACATATATCAAATTTTCTTATTTAATTTGCAAGCGATGTACTGAGTCAAACTGAACTCTAAACAAGATGGCTTTCACATTAACTCATTGTAGCCCTTTTCATTGATATTTTATGAACACATTTTTAATAACTAAGCATGAGGTCAAATTGTGCAAATCAAAGTCAATAGTGAGCTATTTAAAAAAAATATTTCATGATGTCATGCTCACTCAAGAATATACACACGTTATGAGTGCATTAAATTTAGTTTAATTATCAAAGAAGTCGAGAGAGTGAATAAATCAGAAATGATACGATATACTACAAGATGACAAAATTGACTATAATAACTCATAATCAAGAAAAATTATATTTATATGTCAAGAATATATTATTGAATCTAGGAGTGCATCAAAATTTTTTTTATAAAAAATAAAACTCTCGACAAATCTGAAACTAAAACCAAAGAGAAAATTTCAGAGTAAAAGAAAACCTAAAAAAATGAAATGAAATAAAAAAAAACTCGCAAACCAAAACAAAAAAAATCAGTCCAAAGCACAAATCCCTAAAGAAGTACGAAGATACTCAAATCTCTGTATGTCCAAAGATTTTGTAAACAAATCTCCCAACTGTTTCTCCGTCTCAACATGTTCTAGTGCTATTGGTTTGTCTTCAACTAACTCACGTATAAAATGATGTCGGATATCAATATGTTTTGTACGCGAGTGTTGAATAGGATTTTTCGATATATTAATAGCACTCATGTTGTCACAATAAAGCACCATAGTCTCTTGTTCAATGCCGTAGTCTTTGACTATCTGTTTCATCCATAATAACTTAGAACAACAACTTTCTGCTGCAATGTACTCGACCTCCACAGTAGATAAAGATATCGAGTTTTGTTTCTTACTATGCCAAGTAACTAGATTCTTTCCAATATAAAAATATCCACTTGAGGTACTTTTTCTGTCATCACATGAACCTGCCCAATCAGAATCTGTGTATCCCGATATGATAGCACTTGAGTCATAAGTAAACCAGATACCTAAATCAACTATGCCACCGACATATTTTATGATACGTTTCACAGCAAACAAATGTGTCTCCTTAGGCTCATACTGAAATCTACCACACACACCGATGCTAAATGTAATGTCTGGTCTACTAGCAGTTAAGTACAAAAGACTACCAATCATGCTCCTATATAGTGTCTGATCAATACTTTTTTCTGAAATATCCTTACCTAGTTTGGTAGTTGTACTCATAGGAGTTCTAGCATATTTTGCATTTTCTAAACCGAATTTAGTCACAAGATTTTTAGCATACTTGGTTTGAGCGATAAATATCCCTCTTTCCAATTGAGTAATTTGAAGTCCCAAAAAGAACTTCAACTCACCTATTATGCTCATCTCAAAATGACTGAGCATGAGATCTACAAACTCCTTAGCTAAAGATTGACTCGTTGCCTCGAAGACAATGTCATCCACATATATTTGTCATCACTATCAGCTCTATATGTCATCACCATACTAGACCACTGTGCACAGTTCAACACCCGTACTGGTCTATACACTAGACTAGTACATAATCTAGTAGGACCCATCATGAGACAATTAGAATTATTGATATATGAGTACACTATAATCTGACATGTATTATATAAATCATCATCTGATACAATAAAGTATAAATATTAAATAATGATACAACTCAATATCTGGTTAAACTATCTTCTATACCATCTTACATCCATAGCTCACATCATTCTCACTCTAAGATATCTCAAGTTGCTATCACGTATCACATATCTGAGGGGGTTAGAAAAGAAATAAATAGAGTCATGAGCAAAAGGCCCAATGAATAAACCCCCCGAATCAGTGATGCCAAACAGAGAGTAAATTATGTACTAGATAATATTATTCAGAAAGAACATCATGTCATGAATGAGTATATGAATGTATCCTCATTAATATATAAATGAAAAGTAGATAACATGTCATAACTGATAAATTATAATCCTCGACAATGAATAAACAAATCTCCATGTCAAACTATCATCATAACTCTCTCTCAAATATGACACATGATACATGTCGACCATGATGATGTTACGATATCAAATACAACCATATATGATGTATATTAACCACTCGATAATTAAGTAATCAGATGATAATAAAATCATATGCATTTATCAATATCTCAGTTATCAATGTCAGCTTTATATGTCATCATCATACTATACACTATGCATAGTCAACACTCGGTATCCGATCTCAACATTATGCCCGAAGGCTCAAAGCATACTCTACTATCCACAAGAAGTATCTCAAATATAACCATACCCTACCATTCGCTAAGGGTATCAACATCTATCCAGACCGGGCACTATTCTAGTTGATAGAAATCTCGTGAGGATAATTCGCCACATATGCCCTAGCAAACGACATGTGTCCGAATGTCTACTGCGCACATAGACTAATGACCTTGGACGTAAGGCCAAAGGATCGTGACTATGTCAAGCGATCAATCATTCACCAAGCGCATCCTAACCCTCGCGCCTACTCGGGTATTCTCACACTTTCTATCTATTATTCTATCAATCACATTTCATGCTTTCCTTCTAAATGACAAATCATATACATATATCCAGTACGATAACAAGTCAATGCATAATAGGAATTTAGGTGGAATATGAATCAAGAGAAAAATAATGCACTGTAGTCTCTAACCATGTAGTCAACACATGCATACTCATGCTAATCTATTACATGCATACTCATGCTATAGATCAACTAGACATAATATTATAACAGCATAATCATCTGTCATCATCTTTATTTATCATCATTATACTTATATTGAAGGTCAGCCTAATTACATGCATGATAAAAATATGCTCGATTGTAATCATCTCTAAATAAAGTCATATAATCATGCTGGATGCCAAAACATGCATGTACATAATATATAATATAACCTAATTTGAGAAAGACGTCTAGGGAGTAAGACTACTAACATCTGATCAGAAGACTCGAACCACGTATTCCTCACATCCGTTAATCCAACGTCAGCTCATCGATAGGGTCCACGGGGTCTCAGATAAGGGGTTCGGGATCTGAAAATATTTAAGTAGCATGAAGTTAGTCGTTTATCTAATTATAATTAATTCAAGTAAAATATAAAGGTTTATTAGGTTTAGAATCACTTCTTTTTATTTTTGATTACATAACTAGATTTATATTATAGATACGATTCAAATACTATAATTATACTATTATCATAAAATGCTAATTATAGTATAAGGAGAAGAGGTCTATTTCCTTTTATATAAGAATATTTCTAAATATATAATTATAAAATAAAATAAAAGGCTAAATAACTATAAGTATAGACAAAGGAGCTGAGGAAGAGAAGAAGCAGCAGTATTGTTGCAAAAAAAAAGAAGAGAAGAAGCAGCTGAGGAAGAAGAAGAAGAAGAAAGGAAGAAGAAAGAAGAAAAAAAGAAGAAGAGAAGAGAAGAAGAGAAGAAAGAGAGGAGGAGAGGGAAGGGAGAGGACCGGGCTGGCGAGGAGGGGCTCGGCCGCTATTGGCCAGCCGGCGTTACCGGCGTTAGTGGAGGTGGCGGCGGCAAGCCGGCGGTAGTAGAGAGAGAGAGTGAGAAAGAGTGTTTGAGAGAGAGGGAGGAGAGAGAGAGAGGAGAGTGAGAGAGAGATTTAAAGAGAGAGAGAGAGAGGAGAGTGAGAGAGAGACTAAGAGAGAGAGAGAGAGAGAAGTGAAAGAGAGAGGTAGTAGGGGGGGGGAGGGGGGCGAGGCCGTAGTACCACTAGTATGCAAGATAGAGTACATTCATTCTACGATATAAAAAGTGTTGTCATCTATTAATTGAATCATATTCTACTCCAAAATACCTCAAGCTGTCCAAATTTATCACTTTTTCTGCTAACTGTAATAATATAACAACGTAATACCACAACCACCTAAGACAATACAATACAACCTATTTAAGTAAATTATCTCCAATCTACTGAATGTATACTCTTATCCCAAACATGCTCAATGGATTATCTCTCAATACTATTTCCAATACCAGGTAGAACGATAAATAAAAGTTATTTCAAGAACATTCGAAATACTTAACTCATGCTTCTCTTTCTAGACAAATAATGTCACTAATCTAAACATACTCAGCATCATTCGATATCCTTATAAAATTTAGGCGATAGCACAAACTCTCTTATTTAAAGTGCATTACTCATATGCTTAAACCATTCTACAAATTACTAAATAAATTAATATAAGAGGTCACACCTATCTATATAAGACTACAATATCAACTTGTATTCATAATACATTCTTTAAAATAATATACAGCACATCTAATCTAATCTGTCAAAGTTAATCATAATGCAACATCATACAAATGTATACACCCTTTTAATTCTCCATATTATCTTCCTTCTTAATCTGCAATATCTAAAAGGTTAAATTCAAACTACCTCAAGAAACATAGGATAAAATTTATAATGATCTTTCTATCAATCATTTTATGTATCCAAACTATTTATTCCTCGATTCACATAATTCCAGTTTGATCATTATCTATTTAATCATTATCATTACTAGTATATCCATCAAAATATTACTTAATGATAACGATATTCAGATCCAAAGACTATCTACTGAGTTCTACTAAGTAATTCAATAATCTCTTCAATATCTCTACATATATAATACTCAATTCATAATATTAATCCATTACCACACAACTATTTACTAATCCATCTTGATCTTTAAGAATACATAAACATGACTTAGACAAATCCACAAAAATATTGTACATGAACTAAAGCTACTAAGATTAATTTTCCAAATTGGTCATGCTATTATGATCTGCCAATAAAATAACTAACACTAACTGATTCATACAGATCAGAAGACATCCAAAAATATAAATTACAACCTTACTAGTATATCTTCTATTTTACTTTAGATCAACTCGCAACCTTAACTTTGCAATTCATTAAAAGATCAAATTTTCACAAATTATAATGGAACCAATCATGAAATCATTATCTCCCAATCAAATATCTTTATCTTAAGACTCAAATGCAAACCTATAAGTCTTTACAATTATTAAGATCAATCTCATCATTCTAAAATGCTCGCTCAATAACCTCTAGTAATAATCGAACATGTACGTCAACGGTTAAACAAATGCTAATATAATCACTTTCCTATACATCATTATCTATTTATCATCTAGCAGTATAATAAACATCCATCGATACACTGTATATGAAATATCGTAGCCCTCTATATTCCTTTCATTACCATCTTATGAAGCAAGTAGTTCAAATTTCAAATCATCTATCAGTCATAATAAATAATCATATCTATAGGCTCTATGAATAACTCAATTAAATTATCTCTCCAATTAGTATCATCAAAACAACTAACGTGTCCAAGCACATAATATCTCAATTTAATATCTATGATTAAAAACCAACATATTTCATTTCTAATTAAATCACTTAAACCTCATATTTCTTCAAGAGTCTCAACTTAATATTCTATCACATCCTCTATATAAAGTTCACCACATATACTGAACAATTTAATCTTATAGCACCATCAAAAATCCTTCTATAACATCATTAATATCACCTAATAATCATAAAAAAATAAGTATGTATATTTGTAATTAAAATTCATCACCCAAAACACACAACGTCATGCTATAATATTCTCATCCTCTAAATTAATGTCTAAAACTAAATTATAATCAAAATATACTTTCACTGTCATATATGTCATGAGACCATCAACTTAGTAACTATCATTATTCTATATAATTCCTTTCATTATCATTATCATTATTTCCATCTAATCATATTGATATGTTTACTTAGGATCTTTTCTTACTGCATTAGTTATTTATTTTTATTAAAATAAAATTCCTGTAAGTCACGTTCGAGTATAGGTAGGGTTGCATTCGAACGCCCTTATGAATGCCTGCATCAGGTTCGCAAATACAAAGAACGCATATTGTGCATTTGCGGTCGGGCGAATTTAAACACCGCATTCAAATGTCTACATCACGTTCACAAATATAGAGAACGTCTTTTGTGTGTTTGAATGCGATCGGCGAGAATCCTTTAGAATTAGGGTTACTTATTATTTTAGGGCTTATTGGCTAGCGTCTATAGGCAAGGTTTCTCCTAACTTCTAATCTCCATCATCTGTCGATTCACCCCTCTTTTTTGGGATTTCGACCACTTCGTTCCCTTTGTCTATATCACTTAATCACATCCACCATCCACCTCCATCTCCATACCCATCCATAACCCTAACATCCACTCCACTTATCACCACCACCATCACTCACGTTATTCCATGTTTTCATCCTAGTTGCAGTTCGAATCTGCGAAGGGCATAAATACAAAAGTTGTAGATCAGAGAGTTAGGAATCTAATAAACTTTGTTTCATAATTTTTTGACTATAGGAGAATATTTGATGAATATTTTCTCATAGTTGCATGGACTTTTTCCTACAATAAATTTAGATATTAATGAATTATTCCGTAGCTAACCTTTTGGTACAAGAACCTATCAATCTAGTATCAAAGCCTATCAATCTGGTATCAGAGCTTATCAAATTAGTATCAGAGCCTATCATTGGTATTAGAGCTTATGAAAGTAGTATTAGAGAAGGCGAACCTCAGACCTTCATTAATGGTTGAAATAAGGAAGATGACATCAACTAGGAGACCTATGGAGAGCACACCGACAAGGGAAGACTAAATCCATGATGACCCTAACAGTGAGGCCGATTCATTTGGAGCGACCACGATAGGACCAAGTCAACCAACGTCCATGGGTGTGAATATGGGCTTGGCGGATGAACTTAGAGGCATGTTCCATACATTGCTTCATAGAGTTGATGCAATTCAAAAGGATCACAATGATTTTAAGGAATATGTCATGAGCCGATTGGATTCATCGTCTCCTTGACGATGATCGGAGTTTCAAGAAGGACCAGCGGTGGGACCTCATCGAACCGATACCCCATAGGTCCAGGTGCGTCATGTGAGTGTCAATGATCCCCTCTTACCTATGCCTACACATCATGCTCCACCTCCGTTACAAAACCCAAGATAGGCAGTGGTGGAACCCGAGAGGCGTGTGACATTGGTGCGCATCGTCGATGAGGAAGATTGACACTTTGAGGATGGGGTTGATCCCTTTGGAGATGGTGATGGGTGTGCTCGAGGATTTAGAGAAGGTGATCAACTTGCACAAAGGTTGAGACCTGAACCAAGAATCTTTCGCAAACCCGACAATGCTATTCGAGGGAGAACCGCACGCTTGGACTTTCCAAAATTCTAAAGCGGTGATCCAATGGATTCGGTGTTTCAAGTTGAATAATATTTTGATTGTCAAGATACAGCGGAAGATGCAAAGGTCTAGATGGCAAGCTTTCAGCTCCAAAGAACGGCATTACATTGGTATAGATTGGTTACTCATAGTGGAGAATTTATCGGATGGGCTGATTTTTGTAGGAGGATTACATAAAGATTTGGGACAGCGGCATATGAAGATTTTGCTGCCACATTAAGCAAGATGGTTCAGAGGATGACCGTATTAGAGTACAAAGCAGAATTTGGAAGAGTTAGTAGTCGTTGTGAGCCACTTTGGCCCGAACCAACATTGTTGAGCATATTTATTTCAGGGCTGCGAGAGGAGATACAGGCGGATATTCGTGCTCTTTGTCCTACTACTCTTGAGGAGGCCGTAAGGATGGAGCAAAAATATAAGGCTCTCAAGATGGCAGCAAAAATAAGTTGCGGCAACCGAGATGGGCGGTTAGCAACTAGAACGTCGGCTAGAAATTCAGCAAGTTCAAAGACAGCGGCTGTAAGTACTAGACCATGACCACCTTTGAGACCTTCTTCCGATGTTAGAGGAGGCACAAGACCCCATGTTCGAACTCTCACACTTGCCCAGATGGAGGAGCGAAGAGCGAAGGGCCTTTGCTTTCGATGCGATGAACGTTTCACCCTTGATCATCGGATTACCAAATCGATCGGGAGTGTGATGCTCATTGACGGTCTCAAGGAGGATGATGAGGTTGTTGATGATGGAGAGTGTTCAGAGGAGGTCCATGAGGAGGCCGTTGAGGAGGGCGCGGAGGAAGATATCCATGCTGAAATATCGATGCATGCATATTCGGGTACTTCCGCGCCGAGGACGTTACGGGTAGAAGTACTGGTTAGAAAACATTGTGTTCACATCCTCATCGATTTAGGGAGTACACACAACTTTCTAGATGGGAGGTTAGTGAGGAGATTGAGTTTGGATGCCAAACCGACCACATGATTTGACGTTGCTATTGGAGACGGCACAAAGCTTAAGGCGGAGAGCTTGTGTCGCCGGGTCAGTATTCGGCTGCAAGGACACGATATCATTGTGGACTTGTATCCGTTGGCACTGTGAGGAGCGAACATTGTCCTTGGCACTAAGTGATTACAGAGATTGGGACCCATCACATTTGATTTTCGGAGCATGTGGATGAAATTTAAACAAGGAAACAAAGATGTGTGGCTTGATGGCATTCGATCTTCGTCAATTCCTGCGAGGCAGCCTATGGTGGGGCTGTCTTGTGCGTATGATTTGGCCTATCTTCTTCAGTTAGGACCAGTAGGAGATGAGCCTCAAATGAGTTCAAGTACTACTATTAAATTGTCTAATTTATTAGATAACTTTTCTGGACTGTTTGAGGAGCCATAGGAGTTGCCACCAAGGCGAATGATGGACCATCGCATAGAGGTTGTACCCGGGGCTGCACCGGCAAATGTGAGGCCATATTGGTATCCACATATGTAAAAAGAAGTTATTTTCAATATGGTAGCCGAGATGTTGGAGCAAGGCCTCATACAACAAAGTCATAGCTTATACTCATCTCCCGTGTTATTGGTGCAAAAAAAAGACAAGACATGACGTTTTTATGTTGACTATCAGGCACTAAATGCTATTACCATCAAGGACCGGTATCCTATTATGGTTATAGAGGAGCTGCTAGACGAGCTTGCACGGGCGACTATATATAGTAAGCTTGACTTGAGGGCCGGGTATTATCAAATTAGAGTTCACCCTGCGGATGTGCACAAAACTGCATTTCAGACTCCGGACGAGCATTACGAGTTTCGGGTGATGCCTTTTGGTCTTACCAATACTCCAGCTACCTTTTAAGATCTTATGAATGATATATTTTGGCCTCTCTTGCGAAGGTATGTCTTGGTATTTTTTAACGACATTTTTGTGTATAGCAAGAATGAATTAGAGCATTTGTGGCATTTGGAGGATGTGCTAAATTTGTTGAAGCAAAACCAATTGAAGATCAAGAAGTCCAAGTGTCTCTAGGGAGTACCACAAGTGGAGTATTTAAGCCACATTATTTCAGCGGAAGGTATAGTGGCGGATCCTAAAAAGGTTGCATGCATGACCGCTTGGCCTATTCCTACTACTACCACCAGATTGAGAGGATTTTTAGGGCTGGCCAGATATTATCACCGATTCATCACCGGGTATGGCAAGATCGTTGCTCCTCTTACTTTTTTTTATTGAAGGACTCTTTTAGATGGACAGATGAGACCACTACAGCTTTTGAAAAACTGAAAACAGCAGTGACAACAACGCCCGTTCTAGCTCTACCGGACTTCACCAAAGAGTTCATTGTGGAATGTGATGCGTCGGGTGTTGGCATAGGAGCTGTACTAATGCAAAGAGGACGTCCCATTGCCTTTCTTAGTAAGGCTTTGTCACAAAAATCTCAGCAATTATCAACTTATGAGAGAGAGATGTTGGCAATTCTGCATGCGGTGACAAAGTGGAGGCCTTATTTGATCGGTAGACGATTCACTATATGATCCGATCAAATGAGTCTTCCATACTTTATGGGACAGCGTATACACACTCTGGCATAGCAGAGAGGGGTCACAAAATTGTTGGGGTATGATTATGAAATACAATATAAGAAGGGAACAGAAAATAGAGCAGCGGATTGCATGTGGCCAGGACTGAGGCGAGATGTGAGGAGTTTTGTTCGTGCTTGCGAAGTCTATCAAAGGGCTGAGGAAACCACATTGAAACTGGTCGGATTACTTCAGCCTTTACTTATACCGGACCGTGTTTGGGAAGACATTTCTATAGATTTCATAGAGGGTCTTCCGCTGGTACGTGGTTATTCCGTTATCTTTGTGGTGGTTGATAGATCAAACAAATATGCTTACTTTTCGGCATTGTCACATCCGTTTTCAGCCAAGTCGGTGGCTAAACTTTTTGTGAGAGATGTTACTCGATTGCAGGTGACTCGATTAAACTTCAGTTCAGCCTACCATCCACAGATGGATGGCCAAACCGAGGTGGTCAATCAAGACATTTAGCAGTACTTGAGGTGCTTTGTTGGAGATGCCAAGATTATGGTTGGAGTTCTTACCATGGGTAGAGTGATCTTATAGCACTGCCTACCATAGCAGCATTAGCATGACAACATTTGAGGTGGTGTATGGACACACGGCTTCGACGTTATGCGCTTATGATTGAGTGGCATCTGCAGATCGAACAGATGTGGACTTAACCTTGATGGATAGAGATGAAATTTGAGGAGGTTGTGTGCCCATCTTTAACTTGCTCAAAACTGCATGAAGCAAGTTTGTGATCGTAGGCATAGGGAGCAAGAATTCGACATCGACAGTTCGGTGTTTGTGAGGGTGTATTGGTCCGATTGCATATCGTTTGGAGCTGCCGGAGGGGTTGAGAGTGCATCCTGTCTTCCATGTTTTATTGTTGAGGAGCAGATTGGACACCATGAGATCATTGGATTAGTTCTACTGGAGCCATTGGAGGAGACAGAGATCATAGAGCCAATTCATGTACTTGCTATGCGCCAACGATGACATGGTACCCTATTGGAGATGAAGATTCTAGTTGAGTGGCTTGGCAAGCCATTCGATAAGGTGACATGGGAGTTGGAGACTGATATCTTGGAGTATTTTCCTGACTTTTCACCTTGAGGGCGAGGTGAGGGAAGCGTGGTGGGCTGATACGTTTAGTTAGGATCTTTTCTTACTACATTAGTTGTTTATTTTCATTAAAATAAAAATTCTGTACGTCGTGTTCAAATGCAGGTAGGGTCACGTTCAAATGCCCTTGCGAATGCCTATATCAGATTCGCAAATACAGAGAACGCATATTATGCGTTCGAATGCGGTCGGGTGAGTTCGAACGCTGCGTCCGAACGTCTGCCTCGCGTTCGCACATACAGAGATCGTATTTTGTGTGTTTAAACGTGATCGGGCGCGTTCGAACACGATCGACGAGAATCCTCTAGAATTAGGGTTACTTTTTATTTTAGGGCTTGTTGGCTAGCCTCTATAAATATGTGAATGGCAGCCAAATTCATTATGCTATTGGAATATTGATTTCTTGCCTCTTTATCATCTATCTACCATAATCTCCCTCCTCCCTCTTCACCATCCTTCCACCTCTATCGTTGGCAAGGTGTCTCCTAACTTCTAATCTCCCTCATTTGTCGAGTCACTCCTTTTCTTTGGGATCTCGACCACTTCGTTCCCTTCGTCTATATCCCTTAATCATATCCACCATCCGCCTCTATCTCCATACCCATCCATAACCCTAACATCCACTCCCACCGTCACCACCCCTATCACCCATGTTATTCTGTGTTTTCATCCTAATTTCAATTCTAATCTGTGAAGGGCGTAAATATAAAAGTTGGATCAGAGAGATACGAATCTAATTTATTTGGTTTCGTAATTTTCTGACTATAGGAGAATATTTGACAAATATTTTTCCACAGTTGCACGGAGTGCTTTCTATAATAAATTCATATCTTAAGGAATTATTCTGTAGCCGACCTTTTGGTATAAGAACCCATCAATCTGGTATTAGAGCCTATCAATCTAGTATCAGAGCTTATCGTATATTCACATAATTAGCAACTACTAAACTAAACCTACTCATTATCCATGTCATATTTCCTATACTCATTATCCTATTTGGTAATCATCAACTTAAAAATTTAAATGAGACGTTAATCCTCTAGTAATACTATTGGACAAATATATCCCTATTAAATCATCCATCTTGTCGGTATAATCAAAATTTTATACCTACTAACACAAGTATCTTGTAAACATAATTTATCATACTAGTTATCCCAAATTTGTTTTTCTATATACAATCTACAATCATTTATATTACATCAGTTAATATCTTTTCCACTGTACAAAATTATTATATATCTTACTCATCAATCTATAATCAATAATTATGACCCTCATAAAGTATCAAAATAGTCTTTGGCCATATATCTTTTTACATCAATCTCCTAATCTCACATATATCCATAAAAGATCAAAAATCTAAAAATATGCTATATCTGTCAGAATCACCTCAAATCTACTGATAATAATTCTTCTGCACAAAATATATATCTCCACATATTTACAAATTTCTACACTTTATCACAACATATGAACATGTCGACATCTTCAATATTATGCTCCACAGACTATAACACCTCGACATCAATAACATCAATGCATGATTTAGTAATATCTATTCCTATTCATTAGTCGCTCAGATAAATTCTCAATATACTAATATCACAAATTATTTCTATCAATATCGTCAAGTATCAAAACTTAATAATCTCAACATCACAACCTAGATTTCTATCTCAACCAATTAATATAAAACTCATCGAGATCGACTACTAGCGTAACCCTAAACCAAATTGATAACTAGTATACTTGATAATTTACTAGATCATCTTTAAACCTAAGCTTTAATACCACCTGAATTGTAACGCCCCCGCCCAGCATGGGCATGTGCATGCCCACGCGCCCACATGGCACGTGTGGCTCACACGATAGGATGGGCGGGGCCTGTTACGCACAAATACACTCCCGGGCACATATAATCATGACTTCATCAAATAATACCTGCTAACATATTCATACTCATATAATTCAACAACAAATAAATCATACTATCCACAAAATAAACATGTTAACATATGAATATCCAAGTCTACAATAATATACACTAGACCACTATATAATCTGGCATGACTCACACAGGCTACGGCAAACCATCAAAATACAACTAGAATCACTGATACATGAGTACACTATAATCTGACATATATTATATAAATTATTGTTTGATACAATAAAATACAAATATTAAATAATGGTACAACTCAATATCTGGTTAAACTATCTTTAATACTATCTCACGTCTATAGCTTACCTCATCCTCACTCTGAAATATCTCCTGAAGATATCTCAACTCGCTATCACGTACCACATATCTGAGGGGGTTAGAAAAGAAATAAAGAGAGTCATAAGCAAAAGGCTCAGTGAATAGACTTTACCTCGAATTAATGATGTCAAACAGAGAGTAAATTATGTACTGGATAATATGAATCAGAAAAAATATCATGTCATGAATGATTATGTGAATGTATCTTTATTAATACATAAATGAAAAGTAGATAACATGTAATAGCTGATCAATTATATAATCTTCGATAATAAATAAATAAATCTCTATGTTATACTATCATCATAACTCTCTCTCAAATATGACATATGATGCATGTCGACCATGACGATGCTATGATATCAAATGCAACCATATATGATGTATATTGACCACTCGATAATTAGGTAATCAGATGATAATGAAATCATATGCTTTTCTCAATATCTTAGTCATCAATGTCAGCTCTATATATCATCATCATACTAGACCACTGTGCATAGTCAACACCCGATACTCGGTCTCAACATCATGGCCGAAGGATTAGAGCATACTTTACCATCCGTAAGGAGTGTCTCAAATATAACCATAATAATTATATTACAATATAATTAACTGCCTAATTAGACTAAATGTATTAGTTAACATAAAATCCTTAATTAAAAGTAAAAGAAAGAAAGAAAAAAAAATAAGAAAGATAAAAAAAGAAACTGCTACAATGATGGGTTGAGCCTAGCACTATAGTAGCCGTGAAAGAGGAATCGAGGAAGAAGAAAAGAAAGGAAGAAGAAGAAAGAAGAGAGAAGAAAGAAAAAGAGAAGAGAAGAAGAAAGGAAAGGGAGGGGGAGGACCGATGTCGGCGGGGAGGGCACTGGCCGCTGGTGGCCAACCAGCGACTGGCCTCTCACCGACAACTTAGCTCCGGTGAGCCTAAGCCCATGGGCAAGAAAGAGAGGGCGAGAGAGAGAAGGAGAGCGGGAGGAGAAAGAGAGAGGAAGAGGAGAAGTAAGGAGAAGAGCTCACCTCAGCGGCGTAGGCCGACGTCTTTTTTTTAATTTAATTTATATATTATTATTATTATTATTATATTTTATTTTTAGATCCGGGTTATTATATTTTCCTTACCCTCTTATAAAAAATTCGACCCCGAAATTTAAAGCATACTAAAATTACAAAATCAACATTACTAGTCTCATGACTTTCTCCACAAATCAACAATTGTTTAATGTATCTCCTTTAGATCCATAACTCGTACATCTTTTACTACTTTCTAATCACTAACTCCTAACCTTACACGATCAATGATAATCTCAATATAAGAATCGATTATCTAAATCTAAGCCAATCAGGTAATTGTACTATCCTTCTACAAACATCAACTCTAGAAAAAAATGATTATAATAATACTCGTCCTTAACAAAAAATATTAATGCTAAATAATCGCGTACACTACTACTAAAGTATGGAAAGTGTTAACATCAATTAATTGCATTATGTTCTACTCCAAGGTACTTGAACTTGTCCAAATCTATCACTTCTACTACTAAACTTCAACCATATAACAATGAAATAACATAATTACCTATAACAATACAATACATGAAAAAATACACTTAGAATATTTTGTACACAATTGCCAACAAATAAAAACCTAACAATCTCCTCCTTTGGCAATTTGTGACAAAACATCTATGTTACAAGATACTACAAAGACCTAAAATTGAGCAATCAACAAGACTAGAATATTTTGCACATCAATCCCTGCAAATTAACATATACCAATCCAAGATCAAGTGAAAATAACTTGAAAGGAATAAACAATCCAAACACAAGTTATCAATGAAGCATAAGTTCAAAAGTACTTAAACAGACAAAGTTCACAATTTCTCCAAGCAAAGTTATAAGCAAGATTAGAAAGACAGAAAGACTCTAATAAACTCCCCCTATTGCCATGCCCCCCTACACACCTAGACACTCTCCCCCATTTTGCCACAAATGCCAAAGACTAGGAACTCGGAGGAAACTGATGATGAAGAATCGTTAACACAGAGTCAAGTACAGTCCCCTGACGAGCTTGCTCAGCTCGTAAATCATTCACTACCGAATGGAGATCCTGCACTTGAATACTAAACTGATCGAAATGGTCAGAGTACTGTGGTAACTCCCCCTCAGAGTGAGATGTGTCACCGTTAGAGCTATCATCAGAACTGTCGAGGTGCGAGGAGCGACCAGCGGCGGAAGAGGACGGCTTGAGAGGAGACGACTGGTCGTGAGCTTGACTCCGCTTAAGAGTAATCCGATCCAACGACTTGTGCGAAGTAAGAGAAGGTTCTAAAGCATCCACACGCACCCCACTCTAAGTGCACAAATTTGTAATAAAGATGCCAAATGGTAACCCCTCACGAGGTGCTTCTTTTTGGGCAGCTCTGAGAATCGAATCATAGATCACCGCAGCCAAATCAACAGAGACTCCAGATAACATTGCATGAAGAAGGAATGCACGATCCAGACTAATACTAGAATGTCGAGTCTTAGGGGTGACGTTGTACAGACAAAATAGGTGAAGCATGCGAGCTACTAGTGTCAGCTTCGCATGCGACGTCATGTTTCCCTTCCAACGTTCCCCTTTGATCAGTACAATGCTAGCATATTCATCGACATCAGGAAGTGGAGTAGACATGGGGTACTGGAACTCACCATCAGAAAGATGAAGTTCAGCGCGAATAACATCTGAGTCCAAGTATATAGACACCCCACGAACAGTAGAACGAATACAGCGTTCTAAAACTGTGGCATTACAAAAAAATTCTTGAACAACTTCCACATAAGCAGTCCCGCTCATCCGACACACCGATAACCATCCTCGCTCAGTAAATATCTGTTCTATCCCCAAAGTAGAAAAATCAGAAATGACCACAGGTCGTTCACAGATAATAGGATGGGTGCCAAAATTATGTTTGTATCGCCCTGTAGCCGTTGAAGTAGAAAATTTTGGAGCCGAAGTAGGTGAGGAAGGTGGCCTTGGTTTCTTGGAAACTGCAGCTTTTCTAGGCATTCTTGAGAAAGAAACAAGATGCAAGATTCAATACATGCCCAAAGCAACCAAAAAGATAACAAGAAATCCAAAAAAAATTCAAGAAACCATGAAGGCCCTAAATGAAATCCATCTTTCACTTGAAAACTCTAAGATATCACATTCAATCACACAAGAAACATCAAGATAGTAACTTTAACGTGAAAAACTCAAAAACGCACGAAATCAATCAAGATCAAGAGACTTAATTGAATAAAAAATAGGAAAATTGATGGATGATCATACCTCGAAAAAGTGAAGCAAAACTCAGAAATTCGGCCGAAAGACGCTAGATCCGGAGGAGAACTACCCTCTAAAAGGGTTTGTAGTGAGAAATTTGATGAAAAATACCAAGATTTTGAAGATTTGAGAGGGAGAAAATGAAGGGTTTCTAGGGTTTGGAAGATGGAAGAGGAAAACCCTTGGGTTTGGATGCAATATATAAAGAATCCTCGAGTGCGTTCGAACGCACCAGTCTGCACGTTCGAACGTGCCAGTCACCGTGTTTGAACTCAAAAATTTGCGTTCGAACGCCCTTTTTTTTTGCAAACAAACATCAAAGAATTTTATTTAATTTGCAAGCAATGTACTGAGTCAAACTGGACTCTAAATAAGATGGCTTTCACACAAACTCATTGTAGCCCTTTTCATTGATCTTTTATGAACACATTTGTGATAACTAAGCATGAGGTCAAAGTGTGCAAATCAACGTCAATAGTGAGCTATTTAAAAAAAATTCATGATGTCATGCTCACTCAAGAATATACACACGTTATGAGTGCATTAATTTCAGTATAATTATCATAGAAGTCAAGAGAGTGAATAAAGCAGAAATGATACAATATACTACAAGATGACAAAATTGACTATAATAACTCATAATCAAGAGAAAAATTATATTTATATGTCAAAAGTATTTTATTGAATCTAGGAGTGCATCAATTTTTTTTATATGACAAAAACTCTCGACAAATCTGAAACTAAAACCAAAGAAAATTTCAGAGAAAGGAAAACCTAAAAAGAAACAAAAAGAAATAATAAAAATGAAACATGCAAACCAAAACACGCAAACTAAAACAAAAAGAAAATCAACCCAAAGCACACATTCCTAAAGAAGTACGAAGATACTCAAATCTCTGTAAATCCAAAGGTTTTGTAAATATATCACCCAACTGTTTCTCGGTCTCAACATGTTCTAGTGCTATTATTTGGTCTTCAACTAACTCGTGTATAAAATGATGTCAGATATCAATATGCTTTGTACGCGAGTGTTGAACAGGATTTTTCGAAATATTAATAGCACTCATGTTGTCACAATAAAGCACCATAGTATCTTGTTCAATGCCGTAATCTTTGACCATCTGTTTTATCCATAGTAACTGAGAACAACAACTGTCCGCTGCAATGTACTCGACCTTCGCAGTGAATAAAGATATCGAGTTTTGTTTCTTACTGTGCCAAGCAACCAGATTGTTTCCAATATAAAAACATCCTCCTGAGGTACTTTTTCTATCATTACATGAACCTGCCCAATCAGAATTCGTGTATCCAGATATGATAGCTCCCGAGTCATACGTAAACTAGATACCTAAGTCAACTGTGCCACCGACATATTTTATAATATGTTTCACAGCAAACAAATGTGTCTCCTTAGGTTAAGACTAAAACCTAGCACACACACCGGCACTAAATGCAATGTCCGGTCTACTAGCAGTTAAGTACAAAAGACTACCAATCATGCTCTTATACTGTGTCTGATCAACACTTTTTTCTGAAATATCCTTACCTAGTTTGGTAGTTGTACTCATAGGAGTTCTAGCATGTTTTGCATTTTCTAAACCGAATTTAGTCACAAGATCCTTAGCATACTTGTTTTGAGCGATAAATATCTCTCTTTCCAACTGAGTAATTTGAAGTCCCAAAAAGAACTTCAACTCACCCATCATGCTCATCTCAAAATGACTATGCATAAGATCTGCAAACTCCTTAGCTAATGATCGACTCGTTGCCCCGAAGACAATGCCATCCACATATATTTGTGCCACAACTAAACTCTTGTTCGACCGTCTAATGAACAATGTCTTGTCCACTCCCCCTCGAGTGAACCCCGCATCCACTAAAAAAGTGGTCAACTTCTCATACCAAGCTCTTGGAGCTTGTTTTAGCCCGTAAAGGGCCTTTTTCAGTTTAAACACATGAGAGGGAAATTTTTGATCTTCGAACCCTTTCGGTTGTTCTACATAAACATCTTCATTCAGAGTACCATTCAAGAAAACACTTTTTACATCCATTTGAAACAATTTAAATTTTAAGTGATAAGCAATAGCAAGCAGTATACGAATAGATTCTAATCTAGCAATAGGAGCAAATGTCTCATCAAAATCTATACCCTCAACCTGAGTATATCCCTGTGCTACGAGTCTAGCTTTATTTCGAACTATATTGCCATGTTCATCACTTTTATTCTTGTAAATCCATTTTGTTCCAATGATGTTCACATTCTTAGGTCTAGGGACTAAATACCAAACATCATTCCTAGAAAATTGCTCTAATTCCTCATGCATAGCATTAACCCAAGAATCATCTAACCTAACAATGCTTCCTTCACATTTTTAGGTTCAAAAGAAGATGTATAACAAGTAAATGATACCTCACTTTGGATTTGTCGTCTTGTCTTAATTTTTTCATTTACGTCTCCGATCACTTGTGACAATGGATGATCTGATTTCACTCTGGCAGATGGTTCCGGTACGTTGCAGTCATATTTGTTCATTTCAACTTTGTCCTCATCCTGATTCTCAATTTCCAGATCAAGCTCCTTTCCTATTTCTTCGTCATATGTATCTTTCCAGATTTCATATGCAGTCAATTTTGTACCTAGTCTTAGATAAACACGATTTATCACATGTACCGCTGTATTGACCGCCTCTGCCCAAAACCTTTGAGGAACCTTTTTAGCGTGAAGCATAACCCTAGCCATTTCCTGCACAACTCGGTTCTTTCTTTCCACAATCCCGTTCTATTGTGGAGTTATAGGAGCTGAAAATTCATGTTGAATACCAAGAGAACTGCAAAATATGGAAAAATTTTCATTTTCAAATTCTCTACCATGATCAGAACGAATCCTAACTAGGGTAATAGATTTTTCATTCTGCAATTTTAAGCATAGTGATTTAAAAACTTCAAAGGTTTCAGACTTCTCACATAGAAAAGCAACCTAGGTATATCTGGAGTAATAATCGACCATTAAGAATATATAGCGTTTACCTGCAAGACTTTCCATTTTTGTTGGACCCATCAAGTCCATGTGAACTAATTGGAGCACACGGTCGGTGGTAGCTGCATTTACCTTCTTGTATGAAATCCTAGTTTGTTTTCCAATTTGACACGAACTGCACACTCTTTTTGACATTTTTTTATCTTAGGTATTCCTCTTACCACTTCTTGTTTGGACAGAGTAAATAATTCCTTGTGATTCACATGTCCAAGACGTTGATGCCAAGACGTTGATGCCAAACAACGGAATCAATATTGAGTAGAGAAGAGGCAAAAGCAACAAAGTTTTCTTCGTCTTTTCAAGAATCATCATCAGATTTATCTGAATCATCCCAAGTAACTTTCATAGCTTTACCCTTCTTCTTAAGGCGATTAGGGCATTCTTGTGCTATGTGTCCAAAACCAGAACATTCAAAACATCGAACTTTATTCTCAGAATTCTTATTTTTCTGTTTAACACCGTTGTTGCTCACACCTGTGTTCGAACTTGCATTATTCTTCTTTTTCACAAATGCTTTGCTTTTCTCAAGTTTTTTAGCATTCAACTTGTTTGGCTTACGAAAGAATTTATTAAACTTTTTGACGAACATGGCCAACATCTCAACATCTAAATCACCTTCTTCATCAGACTCCTCTATACTTTGTTCAATTGTGGATAGGGCAATCCCTTTGGACTTCCTCGGTTTTGAAAGACTAGACTCAAATGTTTATAGATTTCCTACCAATTGTTCAACTTTCATAGAATCGATGTCCTTACTTTCCTCAATAGCTGTAACTTTCGCCTGAAACCTCTCTGGAAGAGACCTAAGGATCTTACGGACAATTCTATTTTCAGAAATTTTCTCTCCTAGGTTGAAACTGGAGTTGACTGTATCACTCAGCTTTGCATACAACTCATCAAATGTCTCATTCTCCTCCATACGTAGAGTTTCAAAACTAGTAGTCAACCTCTAAAGTTTAGAAAGTTTGACAGCCATAGTTCCTCCGTGAGTAGTTTCTAAGATCGTCCAAGCTTCTTTTGCTATCTCACAAGTAGAGATTCTTCTAAATTCTTCCGAGGAAACACAACTAAAAATTGCATTTATTGCCTTGCTATTCCATCCAACTTTTTCATAGTCTGACCTATCCCATGACTCTATCGGTTATCAGCAAGTTTATCATCCACCATATACATTGGTAGACTCCAACCGTTCACAACTACAAACCATACACGTTCATCTATAGACTTCAAGTAAGCTCTCATCCTAGCTTTCCAATATCCATAATTTGATCCATCTAGGATAGGAGGTCTAATAGATGATGGTCCATCTCTATGAAAATCCATGCCTATCTGATCTCTCTCAAAGGTGAGAGAACCTACTCTGATACCAATTGAAAAAAACCCCTAGACACAAATATGTATCTAAATACTAGGCAATGATATCACTCGTTCGCTTAAGTAAAAGTCCGTAGAAATATTACGAACAAAAGCAGAGATGAACGCCAAGATTTTAACGTGGAAAAACCCAAACGGGAAAAAACCACAGATCCAAACTCGGATCAAAACCAATCACTAGAATAGTAGCAGTTACAAGACTGACTCACAAAACAACCCGTCGATCCAAACAACTTTGTTCTTCTCAATCTTGCTCGCTAGAACCCACGATTTACTGCTTCTCGTGATTGAAGTCCAATCTGAGTAACCCTCGAGATTGATCTTTCATCTAGATAGCCCTTAAGATGAAAGATTAAGTTTTGTAGATGAGTGGAATCTCGTTAGTTGAAGAACCAATATAGCCTCAAGAAGTCTCCTTTAATAATGCTTCTTCAACCACCCTCAAGATAGGGCATCACAATCTTTATATATGATCTCAAGATAGAGCCAAATCCAAGTCTTATCCGTACTCACGAAAGTCCAATTTTATCAAACTTCGTTGGTGCGTTCGAACTCGGCCCAGGTGCGTTCGAACGACATGACTTGAACTGAGGTGCGTTCAAACGGGCCCGAGTGCATTCGAACGCGACAACTTGAATTCTTTAGGTTACGTTCGAACGCATTTGTGAACCCAGCTCTTGGTCTGTGTGAACGTAATACCCGCGTTCAAACGCGTTTGTGAACGCGGCTCTCGGTCTGTGTGAACGCAGTACCCGCGTTCGAACGCGTTTGTGAACGCGGCTCTCTGTCTGTGTGAACGCAGTACCCGTGTTCGAACGCGTTTGTGAACGCGATGTGAACTTGACGGCTTTTCTCTAATAATCTTGCAATTCTTCAAACCAGAGATATTCTAGACTTCTGTAAAGCTCATATACATGAAAAAATACACTTAGAATATTTTGTACACAATTGCCAATAAATAAAAACCTAACATAAGTTATATAGTATTTACTTAATGTTGCAAAATAATTAATTAATTAGTAAGACTAGTATCTTATTCTACACACGATAGTATAAATTGTTTAGATTACTTAAAATGCATATATTATGAATATCAGTACATAAATATAATAATTATAATTTACAACACTATCTATTATTACTAATTATAATTAATAATCATCATGTTGAAGAATATACATTATTATAAAAATAATTAATGTCTAAATAAGTTATCTACATTAATTAAGAAAGCAATACCTAACTAAATAAATAAACAAAATTAAAATAAAACAAATAAATAAACAATGCCACCAATGCTTTGCTACAGTGCTGGGCCAAGCCCAGCATTGTGCAGAAAGAGGAGGAGGAGAGTTGAGGGAGAAGAAAGGAGAAAGGAAGAAGAAATAAGAAATAAGAAGAAAGAAGAAAGACGAAGAAGAAGAAGAAGAAGAAGAAGAGAAGAGGAAGAGAAGAAAGAGAGAAGGTGAGGGCAGGGGTTGCGGACCCGGGCCGGTTGGGAGGGCACTGGCCTCTAGTGGCCATCTAGCGGCCGGCTTGGAGGGCACTAGCTGCTAGTGGCCATCTAGCGGCCGGCTTGGACGGCACTAGCTGCTAGTGGCCATCTAGCGGCCGGCCTCTCGCCGGCAGCTCAGCTTCGGCGAGCCCGAGCCCAAGGGCAAGAGAGAGAGCTAGATAGAGAGAGAGAGGGAGAGAGAGAGAGAGAGTGGGGACAGAGAGAGAGAGAGAGGGAAAGAGAGAGACTTACCCCGGTGGCGATAGGCTGCTGGTGGCATGAGGAAAATGAGAGAGAAAGTTTGAGAGAGAGAGAGAGTTAGAGGGAAGAAGGAGGGGGAAAGATCGAAAGAGAGAGTGGGGAGAAGAAAAAGATAGAGAGAGAGAGAGGTGGTGGGGAGGGAGGCTCTAGCGGCAGCGACGGGGCCCACCGTGCTAGCTAGCCCGGTCGGCGGTTGGTGTGCGTGGCACCCCCCCTCCCTGCCACTACATGGCACGAGGCCGACCACGTCATGCCATGCAATAGATATTTTTTTTTAAGGTTGGGTTGTTACACTATGTAAAATAAACATACACCAAAATAAATAAATAGGTGTTGCTGGTTAATAGAGTATTACACTTCGGTGTAATGCAAGATTATAAGCCCGTACTATGGTATAATACGTGGTTATAAGTCCGAACTCTATGTAAAATAACTAAAAACTAGAAGAAATAAATTTGCACTGCCAATTAATACAGTGTTATGAACCTACACTACGGTGTAATGCGGGGTTATAGTCTCACATTGTGGTGTAATACGAGATTATAAGTTCACACTCTATATAAATAACCATAGATTAGAAGAAATAAATAGACACTATGGGTTAATACAGTGTTATAAGCCCGCATTGTGGTGTAATGTTGAGTTATAAGCTTGTATTATAGTGTAATGCGAGGTTATAAGCCTACACTTTATGTAAAATAACCATACACTAGAAGAATAAATAGGCACTATAGTGTACTATGGGGTTATAAGCTCGCACTATAGTGTAATGTGAGGTTATAAGCTCACATTGCGAGAAAAGTGTGAGGCCTAATATTTTTAATTTTTTTGTTGAATTTACTAATTCAACAAAAATAAAATCTCAATTGTAAGTGATATGACTAGTATTTAAAATAAGAGATAGATGGGAGAGAAAACATAAACTATAACTGAGATAACCGTTATTTAATAGAAGAGATATTGGAGAGAGAGAATCTCAACTATAGCTATCCCATGGGCAGATACAACTCTAGAAAAGGCTAGAGTAGCAAACATCTCAAGGGAGATGATAGGTAGAGTGCAGACACAACTATAAAAATTAGTAGGTTATGGGCGGGCTTGCTATAGATGTAAATGATGTTTAAGGGAGCAACTCGTGAACGATGCTTGGACTTGGCCTATTAAAGCACTAGTACATGAAGAGCCTATCAAAAGGTAGCTAGGCCTAGGCCAAATCACAAATCAATGTGGGTTCAAGCCTTGTCTAGAACATGCGCGTAGGGTGATGGATTTGAACTTTTGGCGTGTCTTGGCAAGGCACATTCTAATATGAGAGTGGGCCCTCTAACCCTAGGAAAGGTTAGACTAGGACATAGGTCAGGCCTGATCTTGGGCTACCAAAATGCATTTTGGATAGGCTGAAGGCTCCTATCTTCTATCTAGACGTCTCCTTCCTCCCTCTTGACCATCCTTCCACCTCTACCATTGGCAAGGTTTTTCCTCGCTTCTAATCTCCCTCAACTATCGAGTCACCCCTCTTCTTTGGGATCTCGACCACTTTGTTCCTTTCGTCTACTTTCCTTAATCACTTCCACAATCCACCCTCATCTCCATACCCATCCATAACCCTAATATCCATTTCACCCATCACCACCACCATCACCCACGTTATTACATGTTTGAATCTGTGAAGAGCGTAAATACCAAAATTGTAGATTAGGTAGTTACGGATCCAACCCAATTAGTTTCATAATTTTCTGACTATCGGAGAATATCTGAAGAATATTTTCCCACGGTTGCGTAGACTGCTTCCTCCAATAAATTCAGATCTTAAGGAATTATTCCGTAGCTGATCTTTTGGTTCTAGATCATATCAATTTGGTATCTGAGCCTATCATTTGGTATCAGAGCCTATCATTTGTATCGAAGCCTATCAATTGGTATCAGAGCCTTAACAATTTGGTATAAGAGCTTACCAAATTGGTATTAGAGCCAGAGCCTTAACAATTTGGTATCAGAGCAGGCGAACCTCAGACCTCCATCAATAGTTGAAACAAGGAAGATGACATCAATAAGGAGACCTATAGAGAGCACACCGACAAGGGAGGACTCAATGCACGATGATCCTAACTACAAGGTCGATTCCTTTGGAGCGACCACGATAGGACCAAGTCAACCAACGTCCATGGGTTCGAATATGGATGAACTAAGGGCCTGTTCCAAATATTGCGGCATAGAGTTGACAACATACAAAAGGATCACAATGAATTCAAGGAATATTTCAAGAAGGACCAGCGGTGGGACCCCATAGAACCGATACTCCACAGGTCCAGGTGCGTCATATGAGTGTCAATGATCCCCTCCTACCTATGCCTTCGCATCATCCCCCATATCCATTACAAAACCTAAGAGGCATGCAGCACCTGTGCGCTTCGTCGATGAGGAGGATTGGCACTTTGAGGATAAGGTTGATCCCTATGAAGTTAGTGATGGATGTGCTCGACGATTTAGAGAAGGTGATCAACATGCACAAAGGTTTAGACCTGAATCAAGGATCTTTCGAGAACCTGACAACGCTATTCGGGGGAGAACTGCACGCTTGGACTTTCTAAAATTCCAAGGCGATGATCCAACGGATTAGGGGTTTCACGTTGAACAATATTTTGATTGTCAAGTTACAGTGGAAGATACAAAAGTCTAAATGGCAAGCTTTCACCTCCAAGAAACGGTATTGCATTGGTATAGATCAATAATTCGTGGTGGTGGATTTATCGGATGGGTTGATTTTTGTAGGAGGATTACACGCAGATTTGGGACAACGGCATATGAAGATTTTGCTGCCACATTAAGCAAGATGGTTCAAAAGACTAGCGTATTGCAGTACCAAGCTGAGTTTGAAAGAGTTAGTAGTCGTTGTGAGCCATTGTGTCCCGAATGTACATTGATGAGTACATTTATTTCAGGGCTGCGAGAGAAGATACAAGCGGATGTTCGTGCTCTATGTCCTACTACTCTTGAGGAGGCCTTTGAGAAGGCCGTGAGGATGGAACAAAAGCATAAGGCTTTAAAGTTGGCAGCAAAAACTAATTGGGGCAACCGAGATGGGCGGTTTGCACCTAGAATGCCGGTTGAAAATTCTGTGGTTTCAAAAATAGCGGCTGCGACTACTAGACCACGACCACTTTTGAGACCTTCTTTCAACTTTAGAGGAGGCACTAGACCCACCGTTCAAACTCTCACACCTGCCCAGGTGGAGGAGCAAAGAGCGAAGGGCCTTTGCTTTCGATGTGATGAGCGTTTCACCCCTAATCATCGGTGTTCTAAACCGATCAGGAGTGTGATGCTTATCGATGGTCCTGAGAACGAGGATGAGGTAGTTGATGATGGAGAGTGTCCAGAGGAGACCCATGAGGAGACCGTTGAGGAGGGCGTTGAGGAAGATATCCAAGCTGAAATATCGATGCATGCATATTCGAGTACTTTCGTACCGAGAACGTTATGGGTAGATGGACTCATTAGAAAGCATTGTGTGCACATCCTCATCAATTCGGAAAGTAAACACAACTTTCTAGATGAGAGGCTAGTGAGGATATTGGCTTTGGATGCTGAAACGACTACGGGGTTTGACGTTGCTATTTGAGACGGCACGAAGCTTAAGGCGGAGAACTTGTGTCACCGAGTAGGTATACGGGTGCAAGGACACGACATCATTGTGGACTTCTATCCGTTGGCACTGCGAGGAGCGGATATCGTCCTTGGTCTCAGTGGTTACAGAGTTTGGGACCCGTCATATTTGATTTCTGAAGCATGTGGATGAATTATAAATAAGGAAACAAAGATGTGCAACTTGATGGTATTCGGTCTTCGCCGATTCTTGCGATGTAGCCTATGGTGGGGCTGCCTTGTGCGTATGATTTGGCCTATCTTCTTTAGTTAGGACCAGTAGGAGAGGAGCCTCAAACGAGTTCAGGTATTACAATTGAATTGTCTAATTTATTAGATAACTTTTCTGGATTGTTTGACGAGCCGCAGGAGTTGCCACTGAGGAGAGCGGCGGACCATCGCATAGAGATTGTACCCAGGGCTGCACCGACGAACGTGAGGCCATATCGATATCCACATATGCAAAAAGAAGTTATCTCAAAGATGGTGGCCGAGATGTTGGAGAAATACCTCATATAACCTAGTCATAGCTCATACTCATCCCCCGAGCACTAAACGCTATTACCGTCAAGGACCGATATCCTATTCTGATTATCGAGGAGGTGCTGGACGAGCTTGCAGGGGCGACTATACTTGAGGGCCGGGTATCATCAAATTAGAGTTCACTCACCGGATGTGCACAAAACTACGTTTTGGACTCTAGACGGACATTACAAGTTCCGAGTGACGCCTTTTGGTCTCAGCAATGCTTCAACTACCTTCCAAGGCCTCATGAGTAATATATTTTGGCCTCTCTTGTGAAGGTATGTCTTGGTAGTTTTTGACGATATTTTAGTGTATAGTAGGACTGAATTGGAGCATTGGCGGCATTTGGAGGACATGCTGAATTTGTTGGAGCAGAACCAATTGAAGATCAAGAAGTCGAAGTACCTATGGTGGGAGTACCAAAGGTGGAGTATTTAGGCTACATCATTTCAGCAGATGGTGTAGCGGCGGATCCTCAAAAGGTTGCATGTATGTCCGCATAGCCTATTTCTACTACTACCACTGGATTGAGAGGATTTTTGGGGCTGACTGGATATTATCGTCGATTCATCGCTGGATATGGCAAAATTTTTGTTAGAGATATTGCTCGATTATATGGCATGCCATGCACGATTGTGATATGATCTCCCCTTTAGGCTAAGGTTTGATCTCTCCCAATTCTCAGATCTAGACTAGATCTGGTACAAAACTTTGTAAATAGATCTCAAAATATGCCGCTAACGGATCGATGTGAAATTTTGATATGTTGTAGCCCTAGAAAAGAGATTTCCAAAAAATCAAGTTTCAGGCGAATCAGATTTGGGGATCTCGAGGTATCGTCCGATTTGTGGACGAACATTGGGGAATGTCTAATCAGAATTCGTGGATGGAGGCACGAGATCCTAGATGATGGTGGTCCGGCTGGACCGACGTTAATGGGGTGGCACCAGTGAAAAGTGGAGGTGGAAGGGTTATGGTTGATGGAAGGGTTAGGGCAAGTGTTAGATAGATTGGAAGAAGGGGGAGGAGAGGGCCACCCCTAAAGGACTAGGGTAATTAGCCGATCGAGGGTAATTCTTCAATAATGACTCTATGGTTACTATCCACATCCTTTAAAGGCTAACCAAATTGTTAGGTTTTTATTTGTTGGCAATTGTGTACAAAATATTTTAAGTGTATTTTTTCATGTATATGAGCTTTACACAAGTCTAGAATATCTCTAGTTTGCAGAATTGCAAAATTATTGGAGAAAAGCCATCGAGTTCACGCCGCGTTCACAAACGCGTTCGAACGCGGGTACTGCATTCACACAGACAGAGAGCCGCGTTCACAAACGTGTTCGAACGCGGGTATTGCGTTTACACAAACCGAGAGCTGTGTTCACAAACGCGTTCGAATGCAACTTGAAGAATTCAAGTTGTCGCATTTGAAAAACCCCTAGATACACATATGTATCTAAACAGTACGCAATGATCTCGCTCGTTCGCTTAAGTAAAAATTGGAAGAAATATTAAATACGAAACCAGAGATGAACACCAAGATTTTAACGTGGAAAAACCCAAATGGGAAAAATCCACGGATCCAAACTCGGATCAAAACCAATCACTAGAATAGTAACAGTTACAAGACTGACTTACAAAACAACCCGTCGATCCAAACGACTTTGTTCCTCTCAGTCTTGATCGCTAGAACCCACGATTCACTGCTTCTTGTGATTGAAGTCCAATCTCAGTAGCCCTCGAGATTGATCTTTCGTCTAGATAGCCCTTAAGACAAAAGATTAAGATTTGTAGATGAGTGGAACCTTGTTAGTTGAATAACCGATGTAGCCTTAAGAAGTCTCCTTCAATAATGCTTCTTCAACCACCCTAAAGATAGGGCATCACAATCCTTATATATGATCTCCAAGATAGAGCCAAATCTAAGTCTTATCCGTACTCACGAAAGTCCAATTTTATCAAACTTCATTGGTGTGTTCAAACGCGGCCCGGGTGCGTTCGAACGGCATGACTTGAACTCAGGTGTGTTCGAACGGGCCCGAGTGCATTTGAACGCGAAACTTGAATTCTTTAGGTTGCGTTCGAACGCGTTTGTGAACGCAACTCTCGGTCTGTGTGAACGTAGTACCCGCGTTCGAACATGTTTGTGAACGCGGCTCTCTGTCTGTGTGAACGCAGATTCCGCGTTTGAACGCGTTTGTGAACGTGGCTCTCTGTCTGTGTGAACGCAGATTCCGCGTTCGAACGCGTTTGTGAACGCAGTGTGAACTCGACGACTTTTCTCCAATAATCTTACAATTCTTCAAACCAGAGATATTCTAGACTTGTGTAAAGCTCATATACGTGAAAAAATACACTTAGAATATTTTGTACACAATTGCCAACAAATAAAAACCTAACAACGTTTGAACGCACTCGGGCCCGTTTGAACGCACCTGAGTTCAAGTCATGCCGTTCGAACGCACCCGGGCCGCATTCGAACGCACTAATGAAGTTTGATAAAATTGGACTTTCAGAGTACGAATAAGACTTGGATTTGGCTCTATCTTGGAGATTATATATAATGATTGTGATGCCCTATCTTTAGGGAGGTTGAAGAAGCACTATTGAAGGAGACTTCTTGAGGCTACATCAGTTCTTCAACTATCAAGGTTTCACTCATCTATAAAACTTAATCTTTCGTCTTAAGGGCTATCTAGACGAAAGATCAATCTCGAGGGTTACTAAGATTGGACTTCAATCACGGGAAGCAGTGAATCGTAGGTTCTAGCGAGCAAGACTGAGAAGAACAAAGTCGTTTGGATCGACGGGTTGTTTTGTGAGTTAGTCTTGTAACTGCTACTCTTCTAGTGATTGGTTTTGATCCGAGTTTGGATCCGTGGTTTTTTCTCGTTTGGGTTTTTCCACGTTAAAATCTTGGCATTAATCTCTGCTTTTGTTCCTAATATTTCTACGGACTTTTACTTAAGCGAACGAGTGATATCATTGCCTAGTATTTAGATACATACTTGTGTCTAGGGATTTTTCACAAATAATTCAAAATTAACCCTAAACAGTACATTATCGCCGACCGCGTTCCAACGCGCCCGTTCACGTTTGAATGCACCTAGTTCGCTCTTCTCTAGATTTGCGAACGTGATGCAGGTGTTCAAACGCACCTGTTTCCCACTTCTCTAGATTTGCGAACGTGATATAGGCATTCACAGCGTGTTCGAACGCACAATTCACACTCTCTAGATGTGATGCAGGCATTCACAACCGCGTTCACAACCACGGTCGATCGCACTCCACCCGCGTTCGAACGCGACTTACAAAAAACTTATTTTCTTAGGAATTAAACATTAAAACAAGAAACAAAGACACCCCTAAAATGAATCCATGCTCAAGACGACATCGGTGAAGTTCGAATCGTATCAATCCACTACGCTTCTGCAACCTTGTCCTCAAGGTTTGAAATTTGTGAAGCGATCCATGATATCTGACTCTAGCTCTGCCATGATTTGATCTTTTGCATTGGTTCCCCATATATCTAAAATTAGAGGAAAGGTTGGTGCTGAAAAAGAGGCGAGCTCACTTGTGTCCGGTTGGTGCAAAAGGGCATCGACCGCTCAATTCTCGATCCCCTTCTTGTAGACTAATTCATAGTCATACCCAAGGAGTTTCGTGACCCACCGTTGCTGGGCTGGGGTGTGCACACGTTGCTCCATGAAGTAGGGTATGCTACGCTAATCCGTGCGGATAGTAAACCATTGGTCGATCAAGTAAGGTTGTCATTTGGTGACGGCGTGTAGAATCGCTAGCATTTTGCGCTCGTAGGTGGATAGCCGTCGCGACTAGTTTGACAATGCCTTGCTCATATATGCCATGGGTCTGCCCTCTTGCATCAAAACTGCTCCAATGCCCTCACCCGAAGGGTCGTATTCCACCATAATGGGCTTGCTAAAATCCGGTAGTGCTAGAGCCGGAGCGATAGACATAGTTGTCTTCAAGGCTTCGAAGGTCTCTGTCGCCTTGCCCGTCCATTGAAACCCACCTTTTCTGAGTAGGGAGGTCAGCGGGGCAGCAATTTTGCCATAGTTGGCAACGAATCACCGATAGTACCCCATCAACCCAAGGAATCCCCTCAATTCCCGCTGATTAGTAAGAATCGGCCAGTCCACCATATTCTTGATCTTGGTTGGATCGGCTTCAATTCCTCTTGCTGAGATTATATGTCCCAAGTACTCCACTCGAGGCTCTCCCCAAAGACACTTGCTCATCTTGACTTTTAACTGGTTTTGTCGCAAACTATTCAACACCTCACGCACATGCCGCAAGTGCTCGCTCCAATTCCTGCTATACACTAGAATATCGTCAAAGAAGACGAGCACATACTAACGCAAGAGCGGGTGGAAAAGATCATTCATCAGCCCTTAGAAGGTGGCCAGTGCATTGGTGAGCCCAAATGGCATGACTCGGAACTCATAGTGGCCATCATGAGTTCGAAACGCCATTTTGTGCACATCTTCCGGGTCGACGCAGATTTGATGGTACCCCTCTCTTAAGTCAAGTTTGCTGAAGTAAGTCGACCCTATGAGTTCATCCAGCAACTCCTCGATCACCGATATTAGATACCAGTCTTTGACTGTAATTGCATTCAAGGCTCGGTAGTCGACGCAAAATCGCCAACTCCCGTCTTTCTTCTAAACCAGCAGCACCGGCGATGAGTAGGCACTTCTACTCAGTTGAATAATCCCTTGCTCGAGCATTTCCACCACCAATTTGCTGATCTCTTCCTTCTCGACATGAGGGTACCGATAGGGCCAGACATTTGCTGGTTCAGCCCCTAGAATGATCTGGATGCTATGGTCGTGTCGACGGGTCGGTGGCAGTCCTCGAGGTTCCTCGAAGAGATCCTTGAACTCCTGCAGCAGCTCTTGTAGGTCAGTGGCTATTTCCCTTGGTGGTGGATGTTTTGGTTCAGCAACAGCCATTTGCAATAGTAGAGCTCAGTCCCCTGCACAAGGAAAGCCCACAAGTTGTTGCAATGTCAGCCCTTGCCGCGGTTGATTTCCATTCAACAGCACCCTTCAACCATTCCTCCAAAATGTCACTATGAGGTTTGAGAAGTCAAATGTTATAGGCCCCAAGTTTTGAAGCCATTGGGTCTCCAAAACAATGTTGACACCTCGCAAGGCCAACGGATAAAGATCAAATGTGAAACATTGGCCTTGCACCTTCAATTCCACACCTCCACAAATAAAATCTGCTCGCAATGTGGTGCCATCTCCAATCGTTACATCGAAGCCTTCCATGGGTTCCGACTCGAGCCCAATCTTTCTAAGGAGTCAATGAAGTTATGGGTGGAGCCCCGGTGTTGATCAAGATTCTCACTGTGATTTTCTTGTCTATACCATTCACCAACAAAATATTTGGCGTAGCTGTCCTCGAATAGGCGTGGAAGGAGATTTCGGCTATTGTGTCCTCCACGGGTTGCTCCTCGGCTACTTCTCCTTGATGTCCAGCCACACCTTCATCTTCAGCTGCAAACTCATCATCCACATCCTCCAATCCATCTATTAGCATCACCGATCCCATCGATTTAGCGCAGCGATGTCCGGGTACAAATTTCTCATCACAATAAAAGCATAGGCCTTTGGCCCTTCGTTCCTCCACTTGAGCAGGTGTGAGTGCTCAAGCCGGACCTTTAGGTGCGTACTTCACATCAGGAGTGCTCGATGAGGCACCATTGCAGCACCGGTCCTTGGTACGCTAGTAATATTTCCCGCCGCTATGGTTGGTTAAGCTTGATTGCGGCTTCCTTGGCTCGTCCAATTCTATTTAAGGAGTAACTTCATGGCCCTATGTTTTTCTTCCATGAGCACCGCATCTTCGAAAGCCTCCTTTAAGGTTCTAGGCCTTAAAGCCCTCACATCGACTTGTATGTCTCCCCGCAGCCCGGAGATAAAGGTGCTGCAAAGTTGCTGATCCGTCCATGGAGGTTGACATTGGCTACTTATCCTCTCAAACTCTTCTTGGTATGCCCCAACCGTGGTCTTTTTCACCGTCTTTAAGAGAAGAGCATCGAAGTCTTCATACCCCGACACTCCAAATCGCTGCATGAAATCAGCACAAAATTCATCCCAAGTTTTGATAGCCTCATTGGCATTGGCTGCTCAAAACTAATGAAGCATTGCATCTTCAAGGTGGAACCTCACAAGCGTCACCTTGTATCCTTCTGTCGTACCTTGGTATGCGAAGAATTCCTCCGCCCTATACAACCAATCGATCGGATCGCCACCTTTGAATTTGGGGAATTCGAGACGCACGATTTGTCCACGGATGCTATTGTCTTGTTCCGAATCATGTCCAAGTCCTTGTCTAACCGAAGGAGGATATACCATGAAGGGTTGATGATCCCTCCTTTGGTTTTGATTAACTCGCTGTAGTTTCGGATCGTATTAACTCGCCCACGCATCTTGATCTCAAAGATGATCTCCATAGTGGTTCACTCATCGGATGGGTTCACTTGCAACTGGCAAAACTCAATTCTTCAATAATGACTCTATGATTGCCATCCACATCCTTTAGAGTCTAACCAAATAATTCAAAATTAACCCTAAATAGTACATTATCGCCCACCGCATTCGAACGCACCTAGTTCGCTCTTCTCTTGATTTGCGAACGTGCTGTAGGCGTTCGAACACGCGACTGAACGCACCTATTTCCCACTTCTCTAGATTTGCGAATGCGATACATGCGTTCACAGCGCGTTCCAACGCGGCGTTCGAACGCATAATTCACACTCTAGACGTGATGCATGCGTTCACAACCGCATTCGAATGCACTCCACCCACATTCGAACGTAGAAAACTTATTTTCTTAGAAATTAAACATTAAAATAAGAAATAAAGACACCTCTAAAGTGAATCCATGCTCGAGACAACATCGGTGAAGTCCAAATCGTATCAGATAGTCTCGGATTGTGATCGTGTATTTATTAGCGACTTTTGGACTGAGTTTTTCAGATTATAGGGGACTCGATAAACTTTAGTTTGACCTACCATCCACAGACAGACGACCAAATTGAGGTGGTTAATCGAGGCATTGAGCAGTATTTGAAGTGCTTGGTTGGAGAGATGCCAAGACGATGGTTGGAGTTCTTACCGTGGGCGGAGTGGTCTTATAACACCGCCTACCATAGCAGCATTAGCATGACTCCATTTGAGGTGATGTATGGATGCACGGCTCCGACGTTACGCGCTTATAATCCAGTGGCATCGGCAGATAGGACGGAGGTGGACTTAGCATTAATAGATAGAGATGCCATATTAAGGAGGTTGCGTGCTCATCTTAAACTTGCTGAAAATTGCATGAAGCAAGTTTATGATCGTAGCCATAGGGAGCAGTAGTTCGACATCGATAGTTGGGTGTTTGTGAGGGTGTAACCATATCAACAGGTGACCTTATGTCCGACGTGAAACCAAAAGTTAGCACATCGCTACTTTGGTCCGTTTCGGGTGTTGGAGCGTATTGGTCCAATTGCATATCATTTGAAGCTGCTGGAGGGCTCGAGAGTGCACCTTGTCTTTCATATTTTATTCTTGAGAGAGCGCATTGGAGATCATGAGATTGATGGATCAGTTCTACTAAGCCATTAGAGGAGATAGAGATCATAGAGCTAGTTTGAGTACTTGCTAGACGCCGACGATGACATGGTACTAGATAGGAGATGGAGATTCTAGTTGAGTGGCTTGGCAAGCCATCTGATAAGGCGACATGGGAGCTGGAGACTGATATCTTGGAGCGTTTTCCTTACTTTTCACCTTGAGGGCAAGGTGGGGGAAACGTGGTGGGCTGATACACTTAGTTAGGATCTTTTCTTATTATATTAGGTGTTTATTTTTATTAATATAAAATTCCTATAGGTCGCGTTAGAACGCAGGTGGAGTCGCATTCGGACGCCCTTGTGAACGCCTGCGTTCGAACGCCTTGTGAACCCCCACGTTCGAGCACCTGTGTCGCATTCGCAAATCCAGAGAAGGGGCTTTTTGAGTGCGTTCGAATGCGATCGGGCGCATTCAAATGCAGTCGACGGGAATCCTCTAGAATTAGAGTTTCATATTATTTTAAAACTTGCTGGCTAGCCTCTATAAATATGTGGATGGCAACCATTTTCATTATGCTATTGGATTATTAATTTCTTGCCTCCTATCTTCTCTCTAGACGTCTCCGTCCTCTCTCTTCACCATTCTTCCACCTCTACCATTGGCAAGTTCTAGAATTAGGTTTCATATTGTTTTAGGACTTGCTAGCTAGCCTTTATATATATGTGGATGACAGCCAACTTCATTATGCTATTGGATTATTGAATTCTTGCCTCTTATCTTCTCTCTAGACTTCTCCCTCCTCTCTCTTCGCTAACCTTCCACCTCTACCGTTGGCAAGGTTTCCCCTAACTTCTAATCTCCATCGACTATCGAGTCACCCCTCTTCTTTGGGATCTCGACCACTTTGTTCCCTTCGTCTACTTCCCTTAATCACTTCCACAATCCACCCTCATCTCCATATCCATCCATAACCCTAACATCCACTTATGCGTATGATTTAGCTTATCTTCTTCAGTTAAAACCAGCAAGAGATGAGCCTCTAACGAGTTCAGGTACTACCATTGAATTGTCTAATTTATTAGATTACTTTTCCGGACTATTTGAGGAGCCACAGGAGTTGCCACCGAGGAGAGTAGCGGACCATCGCATAGAAATTGTACCCAAGGCTGCATCGGTGAATGTAAGGCCTTATCGGTATCCTCATGTGCAAAACAAAGTTATCTCAAAGATGGTAGCCGAGATGTTGGAGCAAGGTCTCATTCAACCAAGTCATAGCTTATACTCATCCCCCGTGCTATTGGTGCGAAAAAAGGATGGGACATGGCATTTTTGTGTCGACTATCGGGCACTAAACGATATTATCGTCAAGGACCGGTATCCCATTTTGGTTGTCGAGGAGTTGCTGGACAAGCTTGCAGGGGTGACTATATTTAATAAGCTTGATTTGAGGGTCAGGTATCATTAAATTAGAGTTCACCCGGCGAATGTGCACAAAACTATATTTCAGACTCCGGACGGGCATTACGAGTTTCAGGTGATGCCTTTTGGTCTCACCAATGCTCCAGCTACCTCTTAAGGCCTCATGAATGATATATTTTGGCCTCTCTTGCGAAGGTATGTCTTGGTATTTTTTGATGATATTTTGGTGTATAGCAGGACTGAATTGGAGCATTGGCGGTATTTGGAGAATGTGCTGAATTTGTCGAAGCAAAATCAATTGAAGATCAAGAAGTCCAAGTATCGATGGGGAATACCACAAGTGAAGTATTTAGGCCACATCATTTCAGCAGATGGTGTAGCGACGGATCCTCAAAAGGTTGCATGTATGACTGCTTGGCCTATTCATACTACTACCACCGGATTGGGAGGATTTTTGGGGCTAATCGGATATCTAACGAATGGAGAATATCTAACGAATATTTTTCCTCGATTGTGCGGACTGATTTCTATAATAAATTCAGATTTTGAAGGAATCTTAGCGTAGCCTATCTTTGGTTCCATATCTTATCAAATTGGTATTAGAGCCTAACAATTGGTATCTGAGCCTAACAATTGGTATCTGAGCCTAACAATTGGTATCTGAGCCTAACAATTGGTATCTGAGCCTATCAATTGGTATCAGAGCCTAACAGCTTCATCGTCGGATATGGCAAGATCGCTACTCCTCTCACTTCTTTGTTGAAGAAGGACTCTTTTAGATGGACGGATGAAGCCACTTTAGCCTTTAAAAAATTGAAAACAGCAATGACGACGACACCCATGTTAGCGCTACCGAACTTCACCAAAGAGTTCATTGTGAAATGTGATGCGTCGGGTGTTGGTATAGGAGCTGTATTAATACAAGGAGGACGTCTCATAGCCTTTCTTACTAAGGCTTTGTCATAAAAATCTCAGCAATTATCGACTTATGAGAGAGAGATGTTGACAATTTTGCATGCGGTAATGAAGTGGATGCCTTATTTAATCGGTAGACAATTCATTATCCAAACTGATTAGAGGAGCCTTCCATACTTTATGGGACAGCGCATACACACTCTGATACAGCAGCGATGGGTCACAAAATTGTTCGGGGATGATTATGAAATATAATACAAGAAGGGAATGGAAAATAGAGCAGTGGATGCACTATCGTGCCAACCTAGTACCGCCGAGCTTGCAGCCTATTCTTCTCCTATCTTTCCCTTCCTTGACTATCTGAGGTATGCATGTACATCTGACCCAGATATTTTGAGATTGTTGCAGGAGGTGTTGAATGATCCGGAGCGCCATCCAGAGTCAGAAAATTGAGGCGGTTTGCTGCTGGACCGCAGATGCATTCAAGTGCCCACAAATGATGGATTGTGGCAGAAATTATTAGAGCATTTCCACCATACTCCAGAGGCTGGTTATGAGGGTGTCTTGAGGACTTATAGAAGGATATCTCAGAGTTGCATGTGGCCAGGATTGAGGTGGGATGTGAGGAGTTTTGTCCGTGCTTACGAAGTCTGTCAAAGGGCTAAGACAACCATATTGAAACTGGCCAAATTACTATAGCCTTTACCTATACCGGATCGTGTTTGGGAAGACATTTCGATGGATTTCATAAAGAGTCTTCTGCTGGTACGTGGTTATTATTTTATCTTTGTAGTGGTTGACAGATTGAGCAAGTATGCGAACTTTTCGACATTGTCACATCAATTTTTAGCCAAGTCGGTGGCTAAAATTTTTGCTAGAGATGTTGGTCGGTTACATGACATGCCACGCACGATTGTCTCGAATCGTGATCGTGTATTTATGAGTGATTTTTGGACTGAGTTTTTTAGATTGTAGAGGACTCGATTGAATTTCAGTTCGGCCTACCATCCGCAGACAAACGACCAAACCAAGATGGTCAATCGAGGCATTGAGCAGTACTTGAGGTGCTTTGTTGGAGATATGCCGAGGCGATGGTTGAAGTTCTTACCATGGGCAGAGTGGTCCTACAACACGCCTACTATATCAGCATTGGCATGACTCCATTTGAGGTGGTGTATGGATGCACGGCTCCGACGTTACGCGCTTATGATCTAGTGGCATTTGTAGATCGTACAGAGGTGGACTTAGCTTTGATAGATAGAGACGCCACATTGAGGAGGTTGCGTGCTCATCTTAAATTTGCATAAAACTGCATGAAACAAGTTTATGATCATAGCCATAGGAAGCAGGAGTTTGATATCGGCAATTCGGTGTTTGTGAGGGTGCAACCGTATCGACAAGTGACCTTACGTCCGATGCGAAACCAAAATTTAGCACATCACTACTTTGGTCTATTTCGGGCGTTGAAGCATATTGGTCCAGTTGCATATCATTTAGAGCTACCAGAGGGGTCGAGAGTGCTCCTGTTTTTCATGTTTCATTGTTACGAGAGCGCATTAGAGATCATGAGATTGTTGGATCAGTTCTACTGGAGCCATTGGATTCGAGTACTTGCTAGACGTCGACGATGACATGGTACTAGATTGGAGATGGAGATTCTAGTTGAATGGCTTGGCAAGCCATCCGATGAAGCGACATGAAAGTTGGAGACTGATATCTTAGAGCGTTTCCTCGACTTTTCACCTTGAGGGCAAGGGGTTAGCATGGTGGACTGATACACTTAGTTAGGATCTTTTCTTATTGCATTAGGTGTTTATTTTTATTAAAATAAAATTCCTGTAGGTCGCGTTCGAACGCCCTTGCAAACGCCTGCATGAGGTTCAAGAATACAAAGAAGGTATATTGTGCATTCGAACGCGGTCGGGCGAGTTCGAACGCCTGCGTTCGAATGCCTACATCGCGTTCACTCGTACAGAGAATGTCTTTTGGTGCATTCGAATGCGATCGACGGGGAAGTTCTAGAATTAGGTTTCATATTGTTTTAGGACTTGTTGGCTAGCCTCTATATATATGTGGATGACAACCAACTTCATTATGCTATTGGATTATTGAATTCTTGCCTCCTATCTTCTCTCTAGACTTCTCCCTCCTCCCTCTTCGCTAACCTTCCACCTCTACCGTTGCCAAGGTTTCCCCTAACTTCTAATCTCCATCGACTGTCGAGTCACCCCTCTTCTTTAGAATCTCAACCACTTCGTTCCCTTCGTCTATATCCCTAAATCACATTCACAATCCACCTTCATTTCCATATCCATACATAACCCTAACATCCACTCCAGATGTCACCACCACCCTCACCCATATTATTCTGTATTTTCGTCCCTGTGAAAGTTCGAATCTAAGAGGAGCATGAATACGAAAGTTGTAGATCTCTATATGTCATCAATGTCATCTTTATATGTCATCATCATACTAGACCACTATGCATAGTCAACACCTGGTACTCGGTCTCAACATCATGCCCGAAGGCTCAAACCATACCTTGCCATCCGCAAGGAGTATCTCAAATATAACCATAGCCTGCTATCCGCTAAGGGTATTAACATCCATGTAGACCAGGCACCCTTCTAGCTGATAGAAATCTCGTGAGGATAACTCGCCACATATGCCCCAGCGAATGGCATGTGTCCGAATGTCTACTATGCACACAGACTAACGACCTTGGACATAAGGCCACAAGATCGTGACTATGTCGAGCGATTAATCATCCATCAAGCACGTCCTAACCCTCGCGCCCACTCGGGTATTCTCATGCTTTCTATCAACTATCATATCAATCACATTTCATACTTTCCTTCTAAATGATAGATCATATGCATATATCCAGTACGATAACAAGTCAATGCATAACAAGAATTTAGGTGAAACAGAAATCAAGAGAAAAATAATGCAATGTAGTTTTCAATCATGTAGTCAACACATGCATACCCATGCTAATCTATTACATGCATACTCATGATAGAGATCATCCCGACATAAAACTATAATAATATAGTCATCTCCAATCATCTCTATATATCACCAATGTACTCATATCCCATATCAGCCTAATCAAATGCATGATAAAATATGCTCGACTAAAATCATCTCTAAATAAAGTCATATAATCATGCTGAAGGCCAAAACACGCATATATCCGGTACGACAACAAGTCAATGCATAACAAGAATTTAGGTGAAACAGGAATCAAGAGAAAAATAATGCAATGTAGTCTTCAATCATGTAGTCGACACATGCATACCCATGGTAATCTATTACATGCATACTCATGATAGAGATCATCCCGACATAAAACTATAATAATATAGTCATCTCCAATCATCTCTATATATCACCAATGTACTCATATCCCAGATCAGCCTAATCAAATGCATGATAAAATATGCTCGACTAAAATCATCTCTAAATAAAGTCATATAATCATGCTGAAGGCCAAAATATGCATATACATAATTATATAATGTATTCTAATTTGAGAAAAACGTCTAGGGGATAAGACTACTCACACTGATCAGAAGAAGCAAACCACGTATCCCTTACAACCGCCAATTAACCAAGTGACATTCATCGCTAGTAAGGTCCATGGGGTCTCAAATAAGAGGGTTCGGGATCTGAAAATATTTAAGTAGCATGAAGTTAGTCATTTATCTAATTATAAATAATTCAAGTAAAATATAAAGGTTTATTAGGTTTAGAATCACTTCTTTTTATTTTTGATTACATAACTAGATCTATATTATAGATACGATTCAAATACTATAATTATACTATTATCATAAAATTCTAATTATAGTATAAGGAGAACATGTCTATTTCCTTTTATATAAGAATATTTCTAAATATATAATTATAAAATAAAATAAAATAAAAGGCTAAATAACTATAAGTATAGAGAAGGTCTAATTATAATTAATTTTATAATTCATAGTCTATTTTGATTAATTAGGGACTATGCAGCCTTTACTCGGTAAAATAATAAATAAATAACTAAATAAGCCTAGTATTTTATTTGTTGCAGAATAATCATATATAATAAAGGGATAATTCTCTTTTCACCCTATGAACTATCACCCATTTCCACAATGACTCCCTAAACTTTTTTTTGGTACACTATGTCCCCTTGAACTATCATAATTATCCAGCTTGACCCCTTCCGTTAGGGTTCCATTACTCATTTCCGTCCATAAGTTGTCATGTGCTGGTCACCTGACAAATAAATGGCCAGAATACCCTTATATGCATGTGACAACTTAAAATAGACTTTTATAATGACCAAAATAACCTTAGATAGCCAACTAAAACCCTCTTCTTCTTCTCCAATGTTAGTTGAGCCCGATTCCCCATTATTTTTCTTCCAAAGTCTGCTGCATCTCATCCTCTTCTTCAATCTTTCCAACTCCCCACCTCCCACCTCCATTAAAATTGTTTTCGTTTTCAAGCTCCAACCTCCCACCTTCACACCCTACACAATGAAGCTTCTCTCCCTACAAGTATTATCAATCTCCCACCTTCATGGCACCTTCAAGCTCTCTAATTGTTAGCATTGATAGTTAAAGAAAGCCACACCCTTCAATTGAAGTGGTATGCCACTTTGGAATGATCACTGCACTTCAAACAAGCTTTATGGAGAACAATCCTGGCAAGAGATTCTTTAGATGTGCCTATTTTAAGGTTAAATTTCAGTTCTTACTTCAATCGAAGTGGTATGCCACTTTCGAATAATCACTGCACTTCAAACAAGCTTCATGGAGAACAATCCTGGCAGGAGATTCTTTGGATGTGCCTATTTCAAGGTTAAATTTCAGTTCTAAAGTTTGATTTTTAGGATAGATTTTCACCTAAATTTTAAATATGTGTAGATATTAGGATGTGAATTTTTGTATTGGATTGATCCCTTATTTGTTGGGGTGAGAGAGAGGTCGGCATGCAAGAGAGGAGAATGAGAAAAAAATTGAGGAAAAGGGTATTAGGGCAGAATGCAATGAAGGCATTTCAAAAAATAAATTTTATATTTAATTTTAGCTCTGCCACGTAATTAACCTACTATATTGAGTGGAGGGGCAACTTGGTCAATTCACCGATTCTGTCAACGGCGCCAACGGGGTGGGATATTTCTGATAGTTCAGGGGGTCATAGTGTACGAAAAAAAAGTTTATGGGGTCATTATGGAAATGAGTAGTAGTTCAAGGGGTGAAAAGGGAATTATCCCTATAATAAATTGATAGAATTACTTAAAATGTATATCATAAGAACATTAGAATATAAATCGAATAATTATAATTTACAAATCTATCTATTAATCTAATAGACATATAAGTAAATAAGTAAATAAATATAAGTATTACCTATATTTATGTGTAATAGTTTATAACCTAATTAATCATTAATTAATTATAATTAACAATAATCATATTGATGAATATATATTATTATTAAAATAATTAATGTCTAAATCTATTTGTATTAATTAAGAAAGAAATACCTAAATAAATAAATAATAAGATAAAATAAGGATTACTAGCACTAGTGCTGGGCTTGGCCCAACACTGGCTTGCTACAATGCTGGGTCGAGCCCAACACTGTTGCAAAAAAAAGAAGAATAGAAGCAGCAGCTGAGGAAGAAGAAAAAGAAAAGAAGAAGAAAAAAGAAAGAAGAAGAAGAAGAGAAAAGAAGAGAAGAAAGAGAGGAGGGGACCGGGCAGCGGAGAGAGGCTCGATCGCTGCTAGCCAGCCAGTGATCGGCCTCTCGCCGGCGACTCTATTTCGACGAACCTGAGAGAGAGAGAGAGAGAGAGAGAGAGAGAGAGAGAGAGAGAGAGAGAGAGAGAGAGAGAGGGATATAGAGGGAGAGAAGAGAAGGGAGGGGATGAGGGAGCACCGGTCGCTTCTCGGCAACGGGTCGGGTGGTCGAAGATGACGGTAGTATAGAGAAAGAGAGAGGGAGAGGAATAGAGAGAAACAGAGAAAGAGAAAGGAAGAGAGAGAATAAGGAAGAGGAGGAAGGAGGAGGAGGCTCACCGACATCGATAGCACGGCGGTGGAAGCTACGGCGATGTTCGAAGTGGTCGACGTCGGCATACTAAGATGGGGAAGCTTAAGAGAGAAGAACGAGGGAGAGAGAGAGCATTTGAGATGGAAAGAGAGAGAAGGAGAGAGAAATAGATAAAGAGAGAGAGAGAAGGAGAGAGAACTAGATAAAGAGAGAGAGGCGGTGGAAGAGACGGGCAGCGGCGGCGAGGGTTGTTACATTTTCGTGCCCAATTTTTTTTTTAGGGTAGGTTGTTACATTTTCCTTCCCCCTTTACAAAAGTTTCAACCTCGAAATTTATATCATGCTGGTATTGTAAGAAAATCCACATATCTACTTCCACTACCTTCTAATCAAATCGACAACTGTGCATTCTCACATTTTCAGATTCGTAACTCATATTTACAAATTTAAACATACTTAGCATCATCCGATATCCCCATAAAATTTAGGCGATAGTACAAACTCTTATTTAAACTGTATTACTCATATGCTTAAACCATTATAGAAATTATGAAATAAATCAATATAAGAGATCACACCTATTCATATAAGACTACAATATCAACTTATATTCATAATACCTTCTTCAAAATAATATACAGTTCATCAAATCCAACCTATCAATGTTAATCTTAATGCAACCTCAAACGAATTTATACACCCTTCTAATTCTCCACATGAAATTCCTTCTTAATCTGTAATATCTGAAATGTTAAATTCAAATTATTTGAAGAAACATACATGATAAACTTTATAATGATATTTCTAACAATCGTTTCTATATCTAAACTATTCATTCCTCGATTCACATAATTCTAGTTTGATCATTATCTATTTAATTACTATCACTACTAGTATATTCACCAAAATATCACTTAATGATATCGATATTCAGATCCAAAGATTATCTCCTAAGTTCTACTAAATAATTCAATAAGCTCTTCAATATCTTGACAGATATAATATTAAATTCATAATATTAATCCATTGCCACGCAAATATTTACTAATCCATCATACTTGATCTTTAAGAATACATAAACATATCTTAGACAAATCCACAAAATCATTGTACATGAACTAAAGCTACTAAGATTAATCTCCCAAATTAGTAATGCTATTATGATCTGCTAATAAAAGAACTGATACTAATTGATTTATATAGATTAGAAGACATCCAAAAATATAAATTACAACCTTACTAGTATATCTTCCATTTTACTTTAGATCAACTCACAACCTTAACTTTGCAATTCATTAAAAGATCAAATTTTCACCATAATGGAATCAATCATGAAATCATTATCTCCCAATCAAGTATCTTTATTTTAAGACTCAAATGTAAACCTGTAAATGTTTACAATTATTAAGATCAATCTCATCATTTTAAAAGGCTCACTCAATAAACTCTAGTAATAATCAAACATAAAAGCTAACGGTTAAACAAATGCTAATATAATCACTTTCCTATACATCATTATCTATTTATCTTCTAGCAATATAATAAATATTTATTGATACACTGAATATGATCCATTCTATGAAGCAATTAGTTCAACTTCCAAACCATCTATCAGTCATAACAAATGTTTAAGTATATAGGCTCTATGAATAACTCTATCAAGTTATCTCTCCAATTAGTATCATCGAAACAACTAACATGTTAAAGCACATAAAATCTCAATTTAACATCTAGGATTAAAAAGCAACATATCTCATTTTTAATTAAATCACTTAACCGTCATATTTTTTCAAGAGTCTCCACTTAATATTCTATCACATCCTCTATACAAAGTCCACTACATATACTACACAATTTAATCTTATAGCATCATCAACATCTGTCTATAACATCATTAATATCACCTAATAATCATAATAAAATAAGTCTGTATATTTATAACCAAAATTTATCACCCAAAACACACGATCGTCATGCTATAATATTCTTATCGTCTAAATCAATGTCCAAAACTAAACTAATAATCAAAATTAATTTTCACTGTCATACAAGATATATCATGAGACTATCAACTTAGCAACTATTATCACCCTATATAATTCATTTCATTATCATTCTTTTTATCTAATCAAATTCACACAATCAGCAACTTCTAAACTAAAGCTACTATCATGCCATCCAGAAATATATACATTAAGTCTCCACTACTAAAATAATTCATAATCCAATAACTATATCCATATCATATTTCGTATGCTCATTACCTGTTACGAACCAGCCTAATATGATTCGCAACAGTTCTGAAACCTAGATTCTAGCTTGGTAGCCCTCTAATGGCTAGATGGATGCTAGGGTTAGATCTTGGTGGGAAGGGGGAGAACTTGTTGTGGAAGAGGGTGGTTAGTGGTTGGAAGAAGCCGACCAAAGACTTGGGCAGAGAAAGAAGGAAGGAGGGAGAAGGTACAATTGGCTAGAGACAAGAGAGAAAGAGATAGGGCTAAAGCCAATTCCAATAACAAGAGGCTCACCCTAAGGACTTCTTAATTAACATAAAACACTCCAAACAACCCTAACAATCCCTAACTTAACCCACACTTTCGCCGTCGAATCAAAGTAAAATTTGGATATGTTGTAGCCCCAGAAAAGAGCTTTCCAACAAATCAAGTTTCAGGCGAATCGAATGTAGGGATCGCGCGATATCGTCCGATTAGTGGACGAACATCAGGGTGGTCTGTTTAGGATCCATGGATGGAGGCACAAGATCCAAGGTTTTGGTGGTTGGTGGAGGACCGACGTTAATGGAGTGGCACCGGTGAAAAGTGGTGGTGGAAGGGTTATGGTTTATGGAAGGGTTAGGACAAGTGTTGGATAGATTGGAAGAAGGGGGAGGAGAGGGCTGGCCCTAAGGGTCTAGGGTGATTGGCCAGTCGAGGGAGGTTAGAAGCGGCGTCGTCGGGGATTGAGGAAACGAGAGCGAAGAAGACGAAGGAGGCAGGGCAAAACTCAATTTTTCAATAATCAATAATCTCTAGTTGCCATCCACATCCTTTTAGAGGCTAACCAACAACTCAAAATTAACCCTAAACAATACAATTTCGCCAACCGCATTCGAACGCTCCTAACCGCGTTCAAACGCACCGAGTTCACTCTTCTCTAGAATTGCGAACGCGATGCAGGCATTCGAACGCACGATCGAACGCGCCTATTTCCCATTTCTCTGGATTTACGAACACAATTCAGGCATTCACAGTGCATTCGAACGGGGCATTTGAATGCACAATTTACACTCTTCACCCACGTTCTCGACCGCGTTCACAATCGTGTTCAAACTCACTCCACCCATGTTCGAACGCGAATTACAGAAAACTTATTTTCATGAAAATTAAACACTAAAACAAGAAACAAAGACACTCCTAAAGTGAATCCATGCTCGAGGCGACATCGGTGAAGTCCGAATTGTATCAATCCACCACGCTTCCGCAACCTTGTCATCAAGGTTTGAAATTTAGGAAGCGATCTTTGAACTTTGACTCAAGCTCCTCCATGGTATGATCTTCTGCATTGGTTCCCCACATATCTAAAAATAGAGGAAATGTTGGTGCTGAAAAAGAGGCAAGCTCACTTCTGTCCGGTTGGCGCGAAAGGGCATCAGCCGCTCGATTCTAGATCCCTTTTTTGTGGACTAATTTGTAGTCATACTCAAAGTGTTTCATGGCCCACCATTGTTGGGCTGTTGCTAAGTGCATCTTGAGCAGTCTCAAGGTTTCATCTCTATCAGCAAGTTCTAAGTCAAGCTCGGTCCTATCCGCCGCCGCAAGTCTATCATAGGCACGCAAGACAGGGGAAGTGCGACCATAACCTGCCTCAAAGGGGGGTCATCCTCAGTCGAGCTTGGATACTTGTACTCCTACTGGCCCAAGCTGGAATTTGAGTCTGTCTACATTGAGTCCACTTGGTCTCGGGTGGTCGAACCAATTGACTCAATGTCAATTCAGCAATAGAAATCTGGTGCATCCGATTGCGCTCGAGAGGTTGAGTTAAATGTAGTTGGTGGATCCAGATTAGGTCCTCCCAGTGACTCAAGTTAGGTTCAAATAGCCGAACTGATTGTTGGTTGTGCTCATAATCGTTCTGCCCACTCCATGGATTAGATCCAAGTCAAATGTATCCTGGTATAAGCAAACTCGTCTTAAGTCAAGCAAGAGGGTTTCGATCATGTCCCTTAGTTGACTTAACTGAGTCCCGAAGTCCAGAGATGACTCACGCTCGACTTGACCCCTTTGGCTCATAGGTCCAACCCAGCTCATGTCTAGCAATTCCACCTGGTCAAGCCCAACCATGTAGCCATCTTGAAATTCTAACCACTTAGGGTTTTCAAAAAAATTTGAAACCCTTAATATTTCTCACATAATTTCATCTCCAACAACCGTTGCCATAGGAGTTGCCTTGGCACTTGGCATGTGTCAGCCTTGGCTGAGTAGTGACCACCTCTAGTGGTTGCTTTAGCAGGGTTCCCAATGGTTTGGTGGCAGTCGGCGGCGATGGAAGGCCGAGGTTGCCCCAAAAAATGAAATCTTTGTCTCCTTCATCTCTGTCCTGTCGCAGCCATGACGGGAAGCTTTCGGCTATCTGGGTGAGAAAAGCAGCAGCCCGCAAGGTCTTTACGGGGCTGTCAGCAATTGGTGCTGCCACGGGTGGAAGATCACAGCCTTCTCCTTTGAGTTGTAGCTTGGCGGGGAGCTGCAATGTCATCGCCGGTGATGACGCTATCGCAATTGACTATCGATTGACCGAGGAGAATGGTGGAAGGTCGCTGGAGGCCATATGCGATTTCTTCCTAGTTATCGACTCGCCGTGGTTGCAAAGGGAGGTGCCGTAAGGCGGCCGAAGTGTCAAAACTCACGGTTTCGGATCATCTCCCTCACCACTGATGAGGATTCCTGACGAGGGATATCTAGCAGCCATGTGTGGTCTTCCTCCATTCAACAGTGATTCGCACTATTGTCGACTCATCAAAAAACTCCGTTCTGCCGTCAAAAAATATTTTCCAACCGTTGAGCTCGGCGGAGGAAACTGTTGCCTTGAAGCTAGACTCTTCGTCGTTTTTGCAGGGATCAGGAATGGTGCAGCCAGCCCTTCATGGTTTGTCGACGAGGTCTCTGTTGCATGGGAAGATGTGGAGGTTCTGAGGGCTGCTACAATGGTTGAGGATCCAATTGTAGCCGATGGCGGTTCATTGCGGCTGACCATGCGTCGAGGTGTAGAAGCTTGATCTTGCTGTATAGCCGAACTCTCCCCTATTTTTATAGGGAACGGGAAGGCCCATATTGTCTTGTGATTGCCATGCTGTGGAGGGCTCCCCATGCTGTCTTGCGATTGCCATGCTTATTGAAGAAGGTTTCGACCACACCCATATTTCCCGAATCATCTCTATCATCATTTGGTTGTTGATGGCCATTTGTTCGAAAAGAGACCCCAACACGGCGGTTGTTGATGGCCATTTGTTCGGAAAGAGACCCCAACACGGCTTGAACAATAGGTTCTTCCGTATTCCGATTAGATTGGGTGGTTCCGCGAGTAGAAGTCCCCGCAAATGTTTCTCCCTTCTCTATTGGGGGAGACTCTTCTTCATCATCTCGCCATACAGCCATGGCTCTGGTGGTCGTCATAGGAAGCGCTTGCCCGAGGAACGGTGGCTTTGATACCAAACTTGATAAGATCTCCCCTTAGGCTAAGGTTCGATCCCTTCCAATTCTCTGATTTGGACTAGATCTGGCACGGAAATTTGTAATAAGATCTCGAAAGATACCACCGTCAAATCAACGTGAAATTTGGATATGTTATAGCCCAAAAAAAGAGCTTTCCAACAAATCAAGTTTCAAGGCAAAACTCAATTCTTCAATAATCAATAATTTCTGGTTGCTATCCACATCCTTTTAGAGGCTAACCAACAACTCAAAATTAACCCTAAATAATACAATTTCGCTGACCGCGTTCGAACACACTGAGTTCGCTCTTCTCTAGAATTGCGAACGCGATGCAGGCGTTCGAACGCGTGATCGAACGCGCCTGTTTTTCACTTCTCCGGATTTGCGAACGCGATGCAGGCGTTCACAATGCGTTCGAACGCACAATGCACACTTTTCACCCACATTCTCGACCGCGTTCACAACCACATTCGAACTCACTCCACCTGCGTTCGAACGCGAATTACAGAAAACTTATTTTCATAAAAATTAAACACTAAAACAAGAAACAAAGACACTCCTAAATTGAATCCATGCTCGAGAGGACATCGGTGAAGTCCGAATCGTATCAATGCTCTCTCTCTCTCTCTCGTTCCTCTCTCTTAAGCTTCCCCATCTCGGTATGCCGACGCCGGCCACTTCGGACCATCGCCGTCGCTTCCACCGCTGTGCTACAAACGCCAGTGAGCCTCCTCCTCCTCCTTCCTCCTCTTCCTTCTTCTCTATCTCACTCTTTTTCTCTGTTTCTCTCTATTTCTCTCCCTCTCTCTTTTTCTCTACTACTGTCTTATTCGACCACCCGATCTATCGCTGAGAAGCGACCGGTGCTCCCTCATCCCCTCCCTTTTCTTCTCTTCCTCTCTCTCTCTCTCTCTCTCTCTCTCAATCTTGGGTTCGTCAGAATAAAGCCGCCGGCGAGAGACCGGCTACTGCCAGCCCAATAGCGGCCGAGCCCCTCCCCGTTACCAGGTCCCCTCCTCCCTTCTTCTCCCCCTTCTTCTTCTTCCTCTTCTTCTTTCTTTTTCTTTTTCCTTTCTTCTTCTTCTTCTTCCTCGGCTTCTTCTCCTTCTATTTCTGCACAGTGTAGTGCTGGGCCGAGCCCAGCACTGATGGCAGTTTATTTTATTTATATTATTTATTTAGGTATTTTTTTCTTAATTAATGCAAATAGATTATTTAGACATTAACTATTTTAATAATATTATATATTCTTCAATATAATTATTATTAATTATAAATTTGTATAATTAATGATTAATTAGGTATAAATATAGGTAATACTTATATTTATTATTTATATCTCTATTAAATTAATATATAGATTTGTAAATTATAATTATCAAATTTATATACTAATATTCTTATGAGATACACTTTAAGTAATTCTAATAATTTATTATACATTATTATTTTGTAACAAATAAAAAACTAGGCTTATGTATTTATTTATTATTTTGTAAAGTAATGATTACATAGTCTCTAATTAACCAAGATATAATTATAATTAGGTTTTTATCTATATTTATATTTTTATTTTTATTTATAATTAAAAATCTAGCTAGTTATAAAGATAAGTAGAAATTCTAAAACCTACTAAATGATCTTATATTACACGAACGGATTTTTATTAGATGAACGGCTAACTTCATACTACTTAAATATTTTCAGATCCAGAACCTCTTATTTGAGACCCCGTGGACCTTGCTAGTGATTTGTGATGATTGATCGATGGATGTGAGGGATACGTGTATTGGGTCTTCTGATCAGACGGTGAGTAGTCTTATCCCCTAGACATCTTTCTCGAATTAGGATATATTATATATTATGTACATGGATGTTTTGGCCTCCAGCATGATTATATGACTTTATCTAGAGATGATTTCAGTCAAGCATACTTTATCATGCATTTGATTAGCCTGATCTGGGATATGAATACATTGGTGATATATAGAGATGATTGGAGATGATTCTACTATTATGATTGTATACTGAGATGATCTCTAGCATGAGTGTGCATGTGATAGACTAGCGGGAGGATGCATGTGTTAGATACATGGTTGAAGACTATATTGCATCATTTTTCTCTTGATTCCTATTCCACTTAAATTTTTGTTATGCATTGATTTGCTATCATACTTGACATATGCATATGATCTAGCATTTAGAAAGAAAGCATGAAATGTGATTGATAGGATAGTTAATAGAAAGCGTGAGGATACCCAAGTAGGCGCGAGGGTTAGGGCGTGCCTGGAGATGATTGATCGCTTGACATAATCACGATCCTATTGGCCTTATGTCCGAGGTCATTAGTCTGTGTGCGCAGCAAACATTCGGACACATGCCGTTCGCTAGGGCATATGTGGCGAGTTATCCTCACGAGGTTTCTATCAGCTAGGAGGGTGCTCGGTTTCGATGGATGTTGATACCCTTGCGGGTGGCGAGGTATGGTTATATTTGAGATACTCTTGCGGGTGGCAGAGTATGCTCTAAGCCTTCAAACATGATGTTGAGACCGGGTACCAAGTGTTGACTGTGCATAGTGGTCTAGTATGATGATGACATATAGATATGACATTAATAACTGAGATGTTGAGAAATGCATATGATTTCATTATCATCTAACTACCTAATTATCGAGTTATCAATATACATCATATATGGTTGCATTTGATATCATATCATGGTTATGGTCGGCATGCATCATGTGTCATATTTGAGAGAAAGTTATGATGATAGTATGATATGGAGATTTCTTTACTCATTGTTGAGAATTATATACTTTTATCAGTTATGACATGTTATCTACATTTCAATTATATATTATTGAGGTTACATTCATACACTCATTCATGACATAATACTTTTTTCTAATTTATATTATCTAGTACATGATTTACTCTCTGTTTGGGATCACTGATTCAGGGTAAGGTCTATTCATTAAGCCTTTTGCTCATGACTCCCTTTATTTCTTTTCTAACCCTCTCAGATATATGGTACATGATAATGACTTTAGATATCTTGAAGAGATATTTTAGAGCGAGGATAAGGTGAGCTATAAATATGAGATGGTATAGAAGATAGTTTAATAGGATATATTGAGTTGTACTATTATTTGATATTTATACTTTATTGTATCAGACGGTGATTTGTATAATACATGTCAGATTATAATGTACTCGTGTATTAGTTGTTTAGTTGTATCTTGATGGTTTGTTGTGGCCTGTGTGGGTCCTGCCAGATTATGTAGTGGTCTAGTGTATATTATTGTGGACTTAGATATTCATATGTTAACAGATTAATTGGGTTGATAGTATGATTTATTTGGTGTAAGATTATGTGAGCGTGGATATGTTAGCATGTAATATATGATGATATCATGATTGTATGTGCACAGGAGTGTATCTGTGCATGACGGGCCCCGCCCGTCCTGTCGCATGCGCCGCGCGTGCCATGTGGGTGCATGGGTGTGCACGTGCCTGTGCTGGACAGGGACGTTACAGAATTGATATGATCACACCTCTGGCTATGGAGCTCTGATACCAGCTTGATACGATCTCTCCTTTGGGGCTAAAGATCGATCTCTTCCGATTCTCAGATCTGGACTAGATCTTGCACGGAACTTTGAAATAAGATCCCGAAATATGCCGCCGTTGGATCGATGTGAAATATTTATATGTTGTAGCCCTAGAAAAGAGCTTTCCAAAAAATCTAGTTTCAGGCGAATCGGAGTTGTGGATCTCGAGATATCGTCCGTTTAGTGGACGAATGTCAGGATGCTCTGTTTTGGATTCGTGGATGGAGGCACGAGATCCTAGGAAATAATGGTTGGTGGAGGACCGGCGTTAATGGGGTGGCACCGGTGAAAAAGTGGTGGTGGATGGGTTATGGTTGATGGAAAAGTTAGGGCAAGTGTTGGATAGATTGAATGAAGGGGGAGAAGAGGGCCACCCCTAAGGGACTAGGGTGATTAGCCGGATGAGGGAGGTTAGAAGCGGCGTCGCCGGGGATTGAGAGAACGGGAGCGAAGAAGACGAAGGAGGCAAGGCAAAACTCAATCTCAATAATCAATGATAATTTTGGTTGCCCTACAGATCCTTTTATAGGCTAACCAACAACTCACATTAACCCTAAAACACAATTTTCGCCGACCGCGTTCGAACTCGCCCGACCGCTTTCGAACGCACCGAGTTCGCTCTTCTGGATTTGCGAACGCGATGCAGGCATTCGAACGCGCAATCGAACGCGCCTGTCGGTATTTGCGAACGTGATGCAGGCGTTCACAGTGCGTTCGAACGCACAGTACATTCTCTTCACCACGTTCACAACCCCGTTCACAAACCGCATTCGAACTCACTCCACCCGCGTTCGAACGCGACTTACAAAAAACTTATTTTAATGAAAATTAAACACTAAAACATGAAATAAAAACACTCCTAAAGTGAATCCATGCTCGAGACGACGTCGATGAAGTCCGAATCGTATCAAGAATCTACTTTATAGATAACACATTTATTCCTAAATCTCTTCTTTTTCTATGGTTCACCAAAAAATTAATCATCGATGGATCAGAAGATTTTTTTTTTTGAATGAACAATTACTTTTTCATAAAGATTAAATTCGTTTTTTATTTTTAGAAAAATATGGAGTAAAAATTTTAAATCATTAGATGTATTCTTTTTAAGAAAAATAACTAATATTCAAATTCTAAACAACAAATTTAAAGCAGAAGAAAGAAAAATCTATTTAATTACAAGCTTCGTTCTTACCCTTAAAAAGATTAGTAATCCTTCACAGTAGTTAATACTATAAATCTAATAAGAGTAAAAATTAACTTTTAACTAATGAACATTAACTAGGTGAAGTAATATTAAATTAGAAAATTATGCACAATTGTTGAATATGGTACCCAAAGTTAGAATCATTGCAGAAAATAAAATTTCAGAACGAAATTTCAGATCATGAACAATTTCATGACTTAAAATCAGAGTGAATTCTTAAACCAACTCTCAAATTAAAAAATTTGTAAATGCTGAAACAATTGTCGAACACATGCAGAAATTGTAATATAAATTTATTTTAAAAAGTTGGACTTACAAATTTAATTTGATTGGCAAGAAAATGGGCAACGAACTTGAACAATTTCTAGAATTGAACTGAAGATTAGAAGAGAAACTAGCATAGAAATTAAACTATAAAGGTTTGAAAGCTTAAAAGAAAATCTCCCAAAAGATTCCTAACGCTGAGGACGAACACCTTAAACGACTCTCCGACCTTCTCATGGGAGATACTATTGAGGATGTCACCACCCTAGGTAAGGATAACATAATATCTTCAAGAAAGCCCAATCTCTGCCTATTTGGGAAACTTTGATGGGTTCTTGAACCAAAAAGTCAGCTACGGTATAATTCCTTTAAGATCTATATTTATTGCAGAAACCAGTCCGCACAACCGTGGAACAATATTCATCAAATATGCTTCTGTAGTTAGAAAATTACGAAACCAAGTGGATTAGATTCATAACTTCCTGATCTAAATCTTTTGTATTTACGCTCTTCATAGATTCAAACTGAAACTAGGACGAAAACATGGAATAATGTGGGTGATGGTGGTGGTGACAGTTGGAGTGAATGTTAGGGTTATGGATGGGCATGGAGATGGAGGTGGATGGTAGATGTGATTAAGGGATATAGACGAAGGGAACGAAGTGGTCGAGATCCCAAAGAAAATTGTGGCTCGACAGTCGAGAGAGATTAGAAGTTAGGAGAAACCTTGCCAACAGTAAGGGTGGAAGGTTGGTGAATAGGTAGGAGGGAGATTAGGGTAGATAGATGATAGAAAGGCAACAAATCAAAATTCCACTAGCATAATGAATTTGGCTGCCATCCACATATTTATAGAGGATAGCCAACAAGTCCTAAAATAATAAAAAAAACCTTAATTCTAGAGGATTCCCGCCGATCGCGTTCGAACACGCCTGATTGCATTCGAACGCACAAAAAGCATACTCTGTACGTGCGAACGCGATGTATGCGTTCGAATGTGACGTTCAAACTCGCCCGACCGCGTTCGAACGCACATTACGTGTTCTTTATATTTGCGAACCTGATGCAGACGTTCGTAAGGGCGTTCGAACGTGACCCCTCCTGCGTTCGAATGGGACCTACAGGAATTTTATTTTAATGAAAATAAATAACCAATGCAATAAGAAATGATCCTAACTACGTGTATCAGCCCACCACGCTTTCTCCACCTTGCTCTCAAGGTGAAAAGTCAGAGAAACGCTCCAAAATGTCAGTCTCCAACTCCCATGTCGTCTCATCGGATGGCTTGCCAAGCTACTCGACTAGAATCTCCATCTCTAATCTAGTACCATGTCATCTTCGGCACCTAGCAAGTACATGAACTAGCTCTACGATCTCTGTCTCCTTCAATGGCTCCGGTAGAACTGGTCCAACGACCTCATGATCTCCAATCCGCTCCCTCAGCAATGAAACATGGATGACAAGATGCACTCTCGACCCCTCCGGCAGCTCCAAATGATAAGCAACTAAACCAATACGCTCCAACACTCAAAACGGACCAAAGCGGCAATGTGTTAACTTTTGGTTATGCATCGAACACAAGGTCACCTGTCGATATAGTTGTACTCTCACGAACACCCAACTACCGCGGTCCAGTAGCAAACCCTTCTTGTATTGTATTTCATAATCATACCCCAATAATTTTGTGGCCCATTTCTGCTGTGCCGTAGTATGTATGCGCTGCCCCATAAAGTATGGAAGACTCTTTTGATCGGTTCGTTTAATGAATCGTCTACCGATCAAATAAGGCCTCACTTTGTCGCCGCATGCAGAATTGCCAACATCTCTCTCTCATAAGTTGATAATTGCTGAGATTATTATGATAAAACCTTGCTAAGATAGGCAATGGAACGTCCTCCTTGCATTAGTACAACTCCTATGCCAACTACCGACGCATCACATTTCACAATGAACTCTTTGGTGAAGTCCAGTAGCGCTAAAACGGGTGCCGTCGTCATTGCTATTTTTAGTTTTTTCAAAGGCTACAGTGGCTTCATCCGTCCATTGAAAAGAGTCCTTCTTCAACAAAGAAGTGAGCGGAGCAGCGATCTTGCCATATCCGGTGATGAAACGGCGATAGTATCCGGTCAGCCCCCAAAATCCTCTCATTCCGGTGGTAGTAGTAAGAATAGGCCATGCGGTCATGCATGCAACATTTTGAGGATCCGCCGCTATACCTGCTGCTAAGATGGTGTGGCATAAATACTACACTTGTGGTACTCCCCAAAGGCACTTGGACTTCTTGATCTTCAATTGATTTTGCTTCAATAAATTCAGCACATCCTCCAAATTCAGCACATCCCCATAGGCACTCCTCATGTCTATAGATCAACTAGATAGAGATTCTAATTGAGCGGCTTGGCAAGCCATCCGATGAGGGCGACATGGGAGTTGGAGACTATCTTAAAGCGTTTCTCCGACTTTTCACCTTGAGGGCAAGGTGGGGGAAGCATGGTGGATTGATAAAAATCAGATCATATCAAAGAGAGATTAAGCTCAATGGATCGAATCTAATTATCTTATATGGTTATTTGGTTTAGTTAGAGGTTTAGTAGGTTAGAATTTTATTTAATTAGCTAAATCCAACTCTGCGCAGTTTTGGAAAAATATTCGTAGAATATTATACACATATTAAACTAATACCAAACAAATTGGATAAGGTCGTCAACCTCTAGCTCTACAACTTTAATATTCATGACTTCTCAAGATTCGGAATCTATATGTGACAAAATGAAAACTTAATCCGAGAGGTAATCGGAGAAGATAAGGAATACTAGTTTAGTTAGTTTGTTAGGGTTTCATATTGTTTTAGGAGTTGTTGGCAGCCAACTTCATTATGGAATTGGATTCTTGATTTCTTACCTCCTATCTTCTCTCTAGACTCCTCCCTGCTCCCTCTTCATTATTCTTCCATATCTACCGTTGGCAAGATTTCTCATCGCTTCTAATCTCCCTCGTCTGTCGAGTCACCTCTCTTCTTTGGGATCTCGACCACTTCATTCCCCTCGTCTACTTCCCTTAATCACTTCCACAATCACCCTCATCTCCATACCCATCCATAACCCTAACAACTATTTCACCCGTCACCACCACCATCACCCACGTTAGTCTGTATTTTCGTCCCTTATACAGTTCGAATCTGCGAAGGGCATAAATACGAAAGTTGTATATCAGGAAGTTATAGATCCAACCCAATTTGTTTTGTAATTTTCTAACTAACGAAGAATATCTGATGAATATTTTGCCACAGTTGTGCGGACTAATTCCTGTAATACATTCAGATCTTGAAGGAATCTTAGCGTATCCTATCTTTGGTTTTAGATCCCATTAAATTAGTATCAAAGCAGGCAAACCTCAGACCTCCATTAATGGTTGAAATAAGGAAGATGATATTAACAAGGAGACAAATGAAGAGCACACCGACAAGGGAGGACTCAATGCACGATGATCCTAACTGAGAGGTCGATTCCTTTGGAGCGACCACAGCAAGGCCGAGCCAACCAACATCCATGGATTCGAATATGGATGAACTAAGAGGCATGTTTCACATATTGTTGCATAGAGTTGACAACATAAAAAAGAATCACAATGAATTCAAAGAATATGCCGTGAATCGATTGGGTTCGTCATCTCCTCGATGACGAACGGAGTTTCAAGAAGGACTAGTGATGGGACCCCATAGAACCAATACACCATAGGTCCAAGTGCATCATATAAGTGTCAATGATCCCTTCCTACCTATGCCTTCACATCATCCCCTACCTCCGTTACTAAACCCAAGACCGGTGGTGGTGGAACCTGAGAGGCGTGCGGCACTAGTGCCCTTCGTCGATGAGGAGGATTGGCACTTTGAGGATGAGGTTGATCACTATGGAGATGGTGATGGACATGCTCGAGGATTTAGAGAAGGTGATCAACATGCACAAAGGTTTAGACCTGAACCAAGGATATTTCGCGAACCTGACAACGCTATTTGAGGGAGAACCGCACGTTTGGACTTTCCAAAATTCTAAGGCGGTGATCCAAAGGATTGGGTATTTCAAGTTGAACAATATTTTGATTGTCAAGGTACAGCGAAAGATACAAAAGTCCAGACGGCAAGCTTTCACCTCCAAGGAACGACATCGCATTGGTATAGATCGGTAATTCATGGTGGTGGATTTATCGGATGGGCTAATTTTTGTACGAGGATTACACGCAGATTTGGGACCGCGGCATATGAAGATTTTGCTGCCACATTAAGCAAGATGGTTCAAATGCCTACCGTATTGGAGTACCAAGCTGAGTTTGAAAAAGTTAGTAGTCGTTGTGAGCCACCGTGGCCCGAAAGTACATTAATGAGTATATTTATTTCAGGGCTACGAGAGGAGATACAAGAGGATGTTCATGTTCTATATCCTACTATTCTTGAGGAGGCCTTTGAGAAGGCCGTGAGGATGGAACAAAAGCATAGGGCTCTAAAGATGGTAGCGAAAACCAATTGGGGCAACTGAGATGGGCAGTTTGCTCATAGAATGCCGGTTGGAAATTTTGCGATTTCAGAAACAGTGGCTGCGACTACTATGCCATGACCACCTTTGAGACCTTCTTCCGATGTTAGAGGAGGCACTAGACCCCCCGTTCAAACTTTCACACCTGCCTAGGTGGAGGAGCGAAGAGCGAAGGGCCTTTGCTTTTGATGTGATAAGCGTTTCACCCTCGGTCATCGGTGTTCTAAACCAATCGGGAGTGTGATGCTTATCGATGGTCCTGAAGAGGATGATGAGGTAGTTGATGATGGAGAATGTCTAGAGGAGACACATGAGGAGGCCGTTGTGGAGGGCGTTTGAGGAAGATATCCAAGCTAAAATATCGATGCATGCATATTCGGGTACTTCCGCGACAAGGACGTTACGAGTAGATGGACTCGTTAGAAAGCATTGTGTGCACATCCTCGTCGATTCAGGGAGTACACACAACTTTCTAGATGAGAGGTTAGTGAGGAGATTGGGTTTGGATGCTGAGCCGACCATGGGATTTGACATTGCTATTGGAGACGGCACGAAGCTTAGGGCGGAGAGCTTGTGTTGCCGGGTCGGTATGCGGGTACAAGGACATGACATCATTGTGGAATTGTATCCATTGGCGCTACGAGGAGTGGACATTGTCCTTGGTGCTCAATGGTTATAGAGTTTGGGACCCGTAACATTTGATTTCCGGAGCATGTGGATGAAATATAAATAAGGAAACAAAGATGTGCGGCTTGATGGTGTTCGGTCTTCGCCGATTCTTGCGATGCAACCTTTGGTGGGGCTACCTTGTGCGTATGATTTGGCCTATCTTCTTCAGTTAGGACCAGTAGGAGATGATCCTCAAACGAGCTTAGGTACTACTATTGAATTGTCTAATTTATTAGATAACTTTTCTAGACTATTTGAGGAGCCACAGGAGCTGCCATCAAGGATAGCGGCGGACCATCGCATAGACATTGTACCCGGGGCTGCACCGGCGAACGAGAGGCCATATCGGTATCCACATGTGCAAAAAGAAGTTATCTCAAAGATAGTAGCGGAGATGTTGGAGCAAGGTCTCATTCAACCAAGTCATAGCTCATACTCATCCCCCGTGCTATTGGTAAGAAAAAAGGACAGGACATGGCATTTTTGTGTCGACTATCGAGCACTAAATGCTATTATCGTCAAGGACCGATATCCCATTCTGATTATCGAGGAGTTAGTGGATGAGCTTGTAGGGGCGACTATATTTAGTAAGCTTGACTTGAGGGTCGAGTATCATCAAATTAGAGTTCACCCGACGGATGTGCACAAAACTATGTTTCAGAATCTGGATGGGCATTACGAGTTTCGAGTGATGTCTTTTGGTCTCACCAATGCTCCAGCTACCTTTCAAGGCCTCATGAGCAAAGGTATTTCTTGGTATTTTTTGACGATATTTTGGTGTATAGTAAGATTGAATTGGAGCATTGTTGGCATTTGAAGGACATGCTGAATTTGTTGGAGGAAAACCAATTGAAGATCAAGAAGTCCAAGTGCCCATGGGGAGTACCAAATGTGGATTATTTAGGCCACATCATTTCAGCGGATGGTGTAACGGCGAATCCTCAAAAGGTTGCATGTATGACCGCTTGGCCTATTCCTACTACTACCACAGGATTGAGAGGATTTTTGGGGCTGACTGATTATTATCGTCGATTCATTGCCGGATATGGCAAGATCGCTGCTCCTCTCACTTCTTTGTTGAAGAAAGACTATTTTAGATGGACGGATGAAGCCACTTCAGCCTTTGAAAAATTAAAAAAAGTAACAACGACGGCACCCGTTCTAGCGCTACCAGACTTCACTAAAGAAATCATTATTGAATGTGATGCATCGGGTGTTGGCATAGGAGTTGTACTAATACAAGAAGGACATCCCATTGCCTATCTTAGCAAGGATTTATCGCAAAAATCTCAGCAATTATTGACTTATGAGAGAGAGATGTTGGCAATTCTGCATGTGGTGACAAAGTGGAGGCCTTATTTGATCGGTAGACGATTCGTTATCCGAACCGATCATAGGAGCCTTCTATACTTTATGGGACAGCGCATACACACTCCGGCACAATAGCGATAGGTCACAAAATTGCAAGGGTATGATTATGAAATTCAATACAAGAAGGGAAGATAAAATAAAGCGGCGGATGCACTATCGCACTAACCCAATACCGCCAAGCTTGCAGCTTATTCATATCCTACCTTTCCCTTCCTTGACGAGCTGAGTTATGCATTTACATCTGACCCAGATATTTTGAGATTATTGTAGGAGGTGATGGATGATCCGGAGCACCATCCCGAGTTGGAGAATCGAGGCGATTTGCTGCTGGACAGCGGATGCATTTGAGTGCCCGCAAATAATGGAGCACTTTCAGCAAACTCCAGAGGCTTTTAGAAATTGTTGGAGCACTTTCAGCAAACTCCAGAGGCTGGTCATGAGGGTGTCTTGAAGACTTATAGGAGGATATCTCAGAGTTGCACGTGGCCAGGATTGAGACGGGATATGAGGAGTTTTGTCCGTGCTTGCGAAGTTTGTCAAAGGGCTAAAGCAACCACTTTGAAACCAGCCGGATTACTACAGCCTTTACCTATACCGGACCATGTTTGGGAGGACATTTCTATGAACTTCATAGAGGGTCTTCCGCCTGTACATAGTTATTCTGTTTTCTTTATGGTGGTTGATAGATTGAGCAAGTATGCGCACTTTTCGGCTTTTATCACATCTGTTTTCAGCCAAGACAGTGGCTGAAATTTTTGTTAGAGATATTGCTTGATTACATGGCATGCTACGCACGATTGTCTCGGATCATGATCGTGTATTTATGAGCGACTATTGGACTGAGTTTCTCATATTGCAGGGGACTCGATTAAACTTCAGTTCGGCCTTCCATCCACAGACGAACGGCCAAACTGAGGTGGTTAATCGAGGCATTGAGTAGTATTTGAGGTGCTTTGTTGGAGAGATGTCGAGACGATGGTTGGAGTTCTTACCATGGGCGGAGTGGTCTTATAACACCACCTACCATAGTAGCATTGGCATTGTTAGGTTTTTATTTGTTGGCAATTGTGTAAAAAATATTCTAAGTGTATTTTTTCATGTATATGAGCTTTACACAAGTCTAGAATATCTCTGGTTTGAAGAATTGCAAGATTATTGGAGAAAAATCGTCGAGTTCACACTGCGTTCACAAACGCGTTCGAACACGGAATCTGCGTTCACACAGACAGAGACCCGTGTTCACAAACGCGTTCAAACGCGGGTACTACGTTCACACAAACAGAGAGCCGCGTTCACAAACGCGTTCAAACGCGGGTACTGCGTTCACACAAACAGAGAGCCGCATTCAGAAACGCGTTCGAACGCAGGTACTGCGTTCACACAGACCGAGAGCTACGTTCACAAACGCGTTCGAACGCGGGTACTGCGTTCACAGAGACCGAGAGCTGCGTTCACAAACGCGTTCGAACGCAACCTAAAGAATTCAAGTTGTCGTGTTCGAAGTGAGGTATCATTTACTTGTTATACTTTTTTTTTTGAACCTAAAAATGTGAAGGAAGCATTGTTAGACGATTCTTGGGTTAATGCTATGCATGAGGAATTAGAGCAATTTTCTAGGAATGATGTTTGGTATTTAGTTCCTAGACCTAAGAATGTGAATGTCATTGGAACAAAATGGATTTACAAGAATAAAAGTGATGAACATGGCAATATAGTTCGAAATAAAGCTAGACTCGTAGCACAGGGATATACGCAGGTTGAGGGTATAGATTTTGATGAGACATTTGCTCCTGTTGCTAGATTAGAATCTATTTGTACTGCTTGCTATTGCTTGTCACTTAAAATTTAAATTGTTTCAAATGGATGTTAAAAGTGCTTTCTTGAATGGTACCCTGAATGAAGATATTTATGTGGAACAACCGAAAGGGTTCGAAGATCAAAAATTTTCTTCTCATGTGTTTAAACTGAAAAAGGCACTCTACGGGCTAAAACAAGCTCCAAGAGCTTGGTATGAGAAGTTGACCACTTTTTTAGTGGATGCGGGGTTCACTCGAGGGGGAGTGGACAAGACATTGAATTTGGTTGATCTGTGTATGACTTATTTCATTCGATTGTCATATTCTATGTCTTGAATCTATTTTGAAATTTTAGAAGTGCATCTCCAAAAAGATTTTTTCATTTTTTTTTAGACTTTTTACTTAAAAAAAAAAGGGCGTTCGAACGCAGATTTTTGAGTTCGAACGCGCAGACTGGTGCGTTCGAACGCACTCGAGGATTCTTTAAATATTGCGTCCGAACCCAAGGGTTTTCATCTTCCATCTTCCAAACCCTAGAAACCCATCATTTCCTCCCTCTCAAATCTTCAAGATCTTGGTATTTTTCATCAAATTTCTCACTACAAACCCTTTTAGAGGGTAGTTCTCCTCTGGATCTTGCATCTTTCGGCCGAATTTCTGAGTTTTTCTTCACTTTTGCGAGGTATGATCATCCATCAATTTTCCTATTTTTTTATTCAATTAAGTCTTTTGATCTTGATTGATTTCGTGCTTTTTCAAGTTTTGATCACGTTAAAGTTGCTATCTTGATGTTTCTTGTGTGATTGAACGTGATATCTTAGCGTTTTCAAGTGGATGATGGATTTCATTTAGAGCCTTCATGGTTTCTAGATTTCTTTTTGATTTCTTGTTTTTTTTTTTTTTGGTTGTTTTGGGCATGTATTGAATCTTGCATCTTGTTTCTTTCTCAAGAATGCCTAGGAAAGCTGCAGTTTCCAAGAAACCTAGGCCGCCTTCGTCACCATCTTCGGCCCCAAAGTTTTCTACTTCAACGGCTGCAGGACGATACAAACATAATTTTGGCACCCGTCCTGTTATTTGTGAACGACCCGTGGTCATTTCCGATTTTTCATCTTTGGGGATCGAACAGATATTTACTGAGCGAGGATGGTTATCAGTGTGTCGGATGAGCGGGACTGCTTATGTGGAAGTTGTTCGCGAATTCTTTTGTAATGCCACAGTTTTAGAACGATGTATTCGTTCTACTGTTCATGGGGTGTCTGTATACTTGGACTCTGATGTTATTCGCGCTGAACTTCGTCTTCCTGATGGTGAGTTCCAGTATCCCACGTCTTGATGTCGATGAATATGCTGGCACAGTACTGATCAAAGGGGAACATTGGAAGGGAAACATGATGCCGCATGCGAAACTTACACCAGTGGCTAGCATGCTTCACCTGTTTTGTTTGTCCAACATTACTCCCAAGACTCGACATTCCAGTATCAGTTTGGATCGTGCATTCCTTCTTCATGCAATGTTATCTGGAGTCTCTGTTGATTTGGCTGCGGTGATCTATGATTCGATTCTTACAGCTGCACAGAAAGAAGCACCTCGTGAGGGGTTACCGTTTGGCATCTTTATTACGAATTTGTGCACTCAGAGTGGGGTGCGTGTGGATGCTTCGGAACCTTCCGTTACTTCGCACAAACCGTTGGATCGGATTACTCTTAAGCGGAGTCAAGCTCACGACCAGTCGTCTCCTCTCAAGCCGTCCTCTTCCGCCTCTGGTCGCTCATCGCACCCTGACAGTTCTGATGATAGCTCTGACGGTGACACTTCTCACTCTGAGGGGCAGTTACCACAGTACTCTAATCATTTCGATCAGCTTAGTACTCAAGTGCGGGATCTCCATTCGGTAGTGACTGATTTACTTGCTGAGCAAGCTCGTTAGGGGACTGTACTTGACTCTGTGTTGACGATTCTTCAGCGTCAGTTTCCTCCGAGTTCCTAGTCTTTGGCATTTGTGGCAAAAACGGGGAGAGTGTCTAGGTGTCTAGGTGTGTAGGTGTGTAGAGGGGAGCATGGTAATAGGGGGAGTTTATTAGAGTCTTTCTGTCTTTCTAATCTTGCTTATAACTTTGCTTAGATAAATTATGAACGTTGTCTGTTTAAGTATTTTTGAACTTGCTCCATTGATAACTTGTGTTTGGATTGTTTATATTCATTTCAAGTTACTTTCACTTGATCTTGGATTGGTATATGTTTATTTGTAGAGATTGACGTGCAAAATATTCTAGACTTGTTGATTGCTCAATTTGAATTCTTTGTAATAATATGTAACCTAGGTGTTTTGTCACAAATTGCCTAATGGGGAGATTGTTAGATTTTTATTTGTTGGCAATTGTGTACAAAATATTCTAAGTGTATTTTTTCATGTATATGAGCTTTACACAAGTCTAGAATATCTCTGGTTTGAAGAATTGCAAGATTATTGGAGAAAAGCCGTCGAGTTCACACTGCGTTCACAAACGCGTTCGAATGCGGAATCTGCGTTCACACAGACAGAGAGCCGCATTCACAAATGCGTTCGAACGCGGGTACTGCGTTCACACAGACAGAGAGCCACGTTCACAAACGCGTTCGAACGTGGGTACTGCATTCACACAGACCGAGAGCTGCGTTCACAAATGCGTTTGAATGCGGGTACTACGTTCACACAGACCTAGAGCTGCGTTCACAAACGCGTTCAAACGCAACCTGAAGAATTCAAGTTGTCGCGTTCGAACGCACTCGGGCCCGTTCGAACGCACCTGAGTTCAAGTCATGCCGTTCGAACGCACCCGGGCCGCGTTCGAACGCACCAATGATGGTTGATAAAATTGGACTTTCATGAGTACGGATAAGACTTGGATTTGTGAGTACAGATAAGACTTGGATTTGGCTCTATCTTGGAGATCATATATAAGGATTGTGAAACCCTATCTCTAGGGTGGTTGAAGAAGCATTATTGAAGGAGACTTCTTGAGGCTACATCGGTTCTTCAACTAACAAGGTTCCACTCATCTACAAATCTTAATCTTTCATCTTAAGGGCTATCTAGACGAAAGATCAATCTCGAGGGTTACTGAGATTGGACTTCAATCACGAGAAGCACTGAATCGTGGGTTCTAGCGAGCAAGACTGAGAGGAACAAAGTCGTTTGGATCGACGGGTTGTTTTGTGAGTCAGTCTTGTAACTGCTACTATTCTAGTGATTGGTTTTGATCCGAGTTTGGATCCGTGGTTTTTTCCCGCTTGGGTTTTTCCACGTTAAAATCTTGGCGTTCATCTCTGCTTTCATTTTTAATATTTCTTCCAATTTTTACTTAAGCGAACGAGCGAGATCATTGCCTAGTGTTTAGATACATACGTGTGTCTAGGGATTTTTTCAGGCATGACTCCATTTGAGGTGGTGTATGGACGCACAGCTCCGACGTTACACGCTTATGATCTAGTGGCATCGGCAGATAGGACGGAGGTGGACTTAGCATTGATGGATAGAGACGCCACATTGAGGAGGTTGCGTGCTCATCATAAATTTGGTCAAAACCGCATAAAGCAAGTTTATGATCGTAGCCATAGGGAGCAGGAGTTCGACATCGGCAGTTGGGTGTTTGTGAGGGTGCAATGCCACTTGATAGGCTCTGATACCAAATTGATAAGGCTCTGATACCAATTTGTTAAGGCTCTGAAACCAAAAGATTGGCTATGGAATAATTCCCTAAGATCTAAATTTATTGCAGAAAGTAGTCTGCGCAACCGTGGCAAAATACTTGTCAGATATTATGAAACTAATTGGGTTGGATCCATAATTTCCTAATCTACAACTTTTGTATTTACGCCTTTTGCAGATTCGAATTGTAGCAGGGACGAAAATATGGAATAACGTGGGTGATGGTGGTGGTGACGGGTGGAGTGGATGTTAAGGTTATGGAGGGATATGGAGATGAAAGAGGATTGTGGATGTGATTTAGGGATATAGACGAACGGAACAAAGTGGTCAGGATCCCAAAGAAGAGGGGTGGCTCGACAGTCGAGGGAGATTAGAAGTTAGGAGAATCCTTACCAATGGTAGATGTGGAAGAATGGTGAAGAGGGAGGAGGGAGGAGTCTATAGAGAAGATAGGAGGCAAGAAATCAAGAATCCAATAGCATAATGAAGTTGGCTGCCATCCACATATTTAGAGAGGCTAGCCAACAAATCCTAAAACAATATGCAACCCTAATTCTAGAGGATTCCCATTGATTGCATTCGAACGCGCCTGATCACATTCGAACGCACTCAAAAAGCCCCTTCTCTGGATTTGCGAAGGGCGTTCAAACGCGACTCCACCTGCGTTTACAAGGCATTCACAAGGGCGTTCAAACGTGACTCCACCTGCGTTCGAACACGACCTACATGAATTTTATTTTATTGAAAATAAACACCTAATGCAATAATAAAAGATCCTAACTAAGTGTATCTGCCCACCACGCTTCCCCCACCTTACCCTCAAGGTGAAAAGTTAGGGAAACGCTCCAAGATATCAGTCTCCAACTCCCATGTTGCGTCATCAGATGGCTTGCCAAGCCAATCAACTAGAATCTCTATCTCCAATCTGGTACCATGTCGTCGGCGGCACCTAGCAAGTACACAAACTGGCTCTACAATCTCTATCTCCTCCAATGGCTCCGATAGAACTGATCCAACGATCTCATGATCTCCAATGCGCTCCCTCAGCAATGAAATATGGAAGACAGGATACACTCACGACCCCTCCGGCAGCTCCAAACGATATGCAACCAGACCAATACGCTCCAACACCCGAAACGGACCAAAGTAGCGATGTGCTAACCTTTGGTTTCACATCGGACGTAAGGTCATCTATCAATACGGTTGCACCCTCACAAACACCCAGCTGCCAATGTCGAACTCTTGCTCCCTATGGCTACGATCATAAACTTGTTTCATGCAGTTTTGAGCAAGTTTAAGATGAGCACACAACCTCATCAATGTAGCATCTCTATCCATCAATGCTACGTCCACCTCCGTCCTATCTGTCGATGCCACTGGATCATAAGTGCGTAACGTCAGAGCCGTGCGTCAATACACCACCTCAAATGGAGTCATGCCAATGCTGCTATGGTAGGCAGTGTTATAAGACTACTTGCCCATGATAAGATCTCCAACCATCATCTTGGCATCTCTCCAACAAAGCACCTCAAATACTGCTCAATGCCTCGATTAACCACCTCGGTTTGGCCGTCCGTCTGTGGATGGTAGGCCGAACTGAATTTTTAATCAAGTCCCCTGCAATCTAAAAAACTCAGTCCAAAAGTCGCTCATAAATACACGATCACGATCCGAGACAATCGTGCGTGGCATGACATGTAATCGAGCAATATAATATCTCTAAGAAAAATTTTGCCATATCCAGCGATGAATCGACGATAATATCCAGTCAACCCCAAAAATCCTCTCAATCCGGTAGTAGTAGTAGTGGGAATAGGCCAAGTAGTCATACATGCAACATTTTGAGGATCTGCCGCTACACCATCTGCTAAAATGATGTGGCCTAAATACTTCACCTTTAGTACTCCCCATAGGCACTTGGACTTCTTGATCTTCAAGTGGTTTTGCTCCAACAAATTCAGCACATCCTCCAAATGCCGCCAATGCTCCAATTTAGTCTTGCTATACACCAAAATATCGTCAAAAAATACCAAGACATACCTTCGCAAGAGAGGCCAAAATATATCATTCATGAGGCCTTGGAAGGTAGCTGGAGCATTGGTGAGACCAAATGGCATCACTCGAAACTCGTAATGCCCATCTGAAGTCCGAAATGCAATTTTGTGCACATCTACCGGGTGAACTCTAATTTGATGATACCCGGCCCTCAAGTCAAGCTTACTAAATATAGTCACTACTGCAAGCTCGTCCAGCAACTCCTTGATAACCGGAATAGGATACTAGTCATTGACAGTAATAGCGTTTAGTGCTTGATAGTCGACACAAAAATGCCATGTCCCATCCTTTTTTCGCACCAAAAGCACGGGGGATGAATATAAGCGATGACTTGATTGTATGAGACATTTCTCCAACATCTCGGCTACCATCCTTGAGATAACTTCTTTTTGCACATGTGGATACCAATATAGCCTCACGTTCACCGGTGTAGCCCCGGGTACAATGTCTATACGATGGTCCTCAGGACCATCGATAAACATCACACTCCTGATCGGTTTAGAACACCGATGATCGGGGGTGAAACGCTCATCACATCGAAAGTAAAGGCCCTTCGCTCTTCACTCCTCCATTTGGGCAGGTGTGAGAGTTCGAATGGGGGGAGCTAGTGCCTCCTCTAACGTCGAAAGAAGGTCTTAAAGGTGGTCGTGGTCTAATAGTCGCAGCCGCTATTTTTGAAACAGCAGAATTTCCTATAGGTGTTCTAGGAGCAAACCGCCCATCTCGATTGCCCCAATTGGTTTTTGCTACCATCTTTAGAGCCCTATGCTTTTTTTCCATCCTCATGGCCTTCTCAAAGGCCTCCTCAAGAGTAGTAGGATATAGAACATGAACATCCGCTTGTATCTCCTCTCGTAGCCCAGAAATAAATGTACTCATCAATATACGTTCGGGCTAAGGTGGCTCACAATGACTACTAACTCTTTCAAACTCAGCTTAGTACTCCAATACGGTCGTCCTTTGAACCATCTTGCTTAATGTGGCAGCAAAATCTTCATATTCCGCTGTCCTAAATCTGCGTGTAATCCTCCTACAAAAGTTAGCTCATCCGGTAAATCCACCACCATGAAGTATCGATCTATACCAATGCAATGTCGTTCCTTGGAGGTGAAAGCTTGCCATCTGGACTTTTGTATCTTCCGCTGTACCTTGACAATCAAAATATTGTTCAACTTGAAACACCTAATCCGTTGGATCATCGCCTTAGAATTTTGGAAAGTCTAAGCATGCAATTCTTCCCCGAATAGCGTTGTCAGGTTCACGAAAGATCTTTGGTTTAGGTCTAAACCTTTGTGCATGTTGATCACCTTCTCTAAATCCTCGAGCACGTCCATCACCATCTCCATAGGGATCAACCTCATCCTCAAAGTGCCAATCCTTCTCATCGACGAAGTGCACCGGTGTCGCATGCCTCTCGGGTTCCACCACCGTCGATCTTGGGTTTTGTAATGGAGGTGGGGGATGATGTGAATGCATAGGTAGGAGGGGATCATTGACACTCATATGACGCACCTGGACCTATGGGGTATCGGTTATATGTGGTCCCACCACTGGTCCTTCTTGAAACTCCGTTCGTCGTTAAGGAGATGACGAACCCAATCGATTCACGACATATTCCTTGAATTCATTATGATCCTTTTGTATGTTGTCAACTCTATGCAACAATATTTGGAACATGCCCCCTTAGTTCATCCATATTCGAACCCATAGACGTTGGTTGACTCGGTCCTGCCATGGTCGCTCCAAAGGAATCAGCCTTACGGTTAGGATCATCATGCATTGAGTCCTCCCTTGTCGGTGTACTCTCCATAGGTCTCCTTGTTGATGTCATCTTTCTTGTTTCAACCATTAAGGGAGATCTGACGTTCGCCTGCTCTGATACCAATTTGTTAAGGCTCTGAAACCAAAAGATCGGCTATGGAACAATTTTTTAAGATCTAAATTTATTGTAGGAAGCAGTCCGCGCAATTGTGTCAAAATAATCATAAGATATTTTCTGGTAGTCAGAAAATTACGAAACAAATTGGGTTGGATCCAAAACTTCCTAATCTACAACTGTTGTATTTACGTCCTTTGTAGATTAGAACTGTAGCAGAGACGCAAACATGGAATAACATGGGTGATGGTGGTGGTGATGGGTGGAGTGGATGTTAGAGTTATGGAGGGATATGGACATAAAGGTAGATTGTGGATGTGATTTAGGGATATAGACGAAGGGAACGAAGTGGTCGAGATCCCAAAGAAGAGGGGTGACTCGACAGTCGAGGGAGATTAGAAGTTAGGAGAAACCTTGCCAATAGTAGATGTGGAAATATGGTGAAGAGAGAGGAGGGAGGAGTCTAGAGAAAAGATAGGAGGTAAGAAATCAAGAATCCAATAGCATAATGAAGTTGGTTGCCATCCACATATTTATCGAGGCTAGCCAACAAGTCCTAGAATAATATGAAACCCAAATTCTAGAAGATTCCCGTCGATCGCGTTCGAACGTTCCCGATCGCGTTCAAACACACTCAAAAAGCCCCTTCTCTGGATTTGCGAGCGCGACACAGGCGTTCGAACGTGGGCGTTCACAAGGCGTTCACAAACATGGGCGTTCACAAGGGCGTTTGAACAGACTCCACCTGCGTTCGAACGCGACCTACAGGAATTTTATTTTATTAAAATGAAACACCTAATGCAATAAGAAAAGATCCTAACTAAGTGTATCAGTTTTCTTATTTAAATTTCATCCACATGCTCCGGAAAATCAAATGTGACGAGTCCCAAACTTTGTAACCATTGAGCACCAAGGACAATGTCCGCTCCTCGCAGCGCCAACAGATACATGTCCACAATGATGTCGTGTCCTTGCACTTGTATACCGACCCGGCAACGCAAGCTCTTCGCCTTAAGTTTCATGCCGTCTCCAATAGCAACGTCAAATCTTGTTGTCAGTTCGTCATCCAAACTCAATATCCTCACTAACCTCTCATCTAGAAAGTTGTGTGTACTCCCCGAATCAATGAGAATGTGACACAATGCTTTCTAACGAGTTTGTCTACTCGTAACGTCCTCGGTGCGGAAATATCCGAATATGTATGCATCGATATTTCAGCTTGGATATCTTCCTCCACGCCCTCCTCAATGGTCTCCTCGTGGACCTTCTCTAGACATTCTCCATCATCAACAACCTCATCATCCTCCTCAAGACCATCGATAGGCATCACACTCCTGATCGGTTTAGAACACCGATGACCGGGGGTGAAACGCTCATCACATCGAAAACAACGGCCCTTCGCTCTTCGCTCCTCCACCTGGGCAGGTGTGAGAGTTCGAACATGAGGGAGTTGTGCCTCCTCTAACATCGGAAGAAGGTCTCAAATGTGGTCGTAGTCTAGTACTCGCAGCCGCTATTTTTGAAATTGTAGAATTTTCAGCCGGCGTTTTAGATGCAAACCACATATCTCGGTTGCCCCAATTTATTTTCGTTGCCATCTTTAGAGCCTTATGATTTCGTTCTATCCTCACGGCCTTCTCAAAGGCCTCCTCAAGAGTAGTAGGACATAGAGCACGAACATCTACTTGTATCTCATCCCGCAGCCCTAAAATAAATGTACTCATCAATGTCCGTTCAGGCCAATGTGACTCACAACGACTACTAACTCTCTCAAACTCAGCTTGGTACTCTAATACGGTCGTCCTTTGAACCATCTTGCTTAATGTGGCAGCAAAATCTTCATATGCCATTGTCCCAAATCTACATGTAATCCTCCTACAAAAATTAACCCATTCGATAAATCCGCCACCACGAAGAATCGATCTATACCAATACAATGTCGTTCCTTGGAGGTGAAAGCTTGCCATCTGTACTTTTGCATCTTCTGCTATACCTTGACAATCAAAATATTGTTCAACTTGAAACACTCAATCCGTTAGATCACCGTCTTGGAATTTTGGGAAGTCCAAGCATGCATTCTCCCCTAAATAGCATTGTTGGGTTCGCGAAAGATCTTTGGTTTAGGTCTAAACCTTTGTGCAAGTTGATCACCTTCTCTAAATCCTTGAGCACGTTCATCACCATCTCCATAGGGATCAACCTCATCCTCATAGTGCCAATCCTCCTCATCGACGAAGTGCACCAGTGCCGCACGCCTCTCGGGTTCCACCACCACCGATCTTGGGTTTTGTAACGGATGTGAGGAATGATGTGTGGGCATAGGTAAGAGGGGATCATTGACACTCACATGACGCACCTGGACCTGTGGGGTATCAATTCAATGAGGTCTCACTGCTGGTCCTTCTTGAAACTCTGATCACTGTCGAGGATATAACGAATCAAATCGGTTCTTAACATATTCCTTGAAATCATTGTGATCCTTTTGAATTGAGTCAACTCTATGCATCAATGTATGGAACATGCCCCTAAGTTAATCCATATTCGCACTCATGGATGTTGGTTGACTCGGTCCTGCCATGGTCGCTCTAAAAGAATCGACCTCACGGCTAGGGTCACCGTGGATTGAGTCTTCCCTTGTCGGTATGCTCTCCATAGGTCTCTTTGTTGATGTCATCTTCCTTGTTTCAACCATTAATGGAGGTCTGAGGTTCGCCTACTTTGATATCAGTTTGATTAGCTCTGTTACCAATTGATAAGTTCCGATACCACTTGATGAGTTTTTGAACCAAAGATAGGCTACGCAACGATTCCTTCAAGATCTAGATGTATTACAGGAATCAATCTGCGATACCGTGGGAAAATTATTGTCAAATATTCTCCAGTAGTCCGAAAATTACGAAACTAATTGGATAGATCCGTAACTTTCTGATCTACAACTCTTGTACTCCCTTCACAGATTTAAATTATAGCAGGGATAGAAACACGGAATAATGTAGGTGATGGTGGTGGTGATGGGTGGAGTGGATATTAGGGTTATGGATGGGTATGGAGATGAAGGTGAATGGTAAATGTGATTAAGAGATATAGACGAAGGGAACGAAGTGGTTGAGATCCCAAAGAAGAGGATGGGCTCGACAGTCGAAAGAGATTTGAAGTTAGGAGAAACCTTGCCAACGGTAGAGGTGGAAGGTTGGTGAAGAGGGAGGAGAAAGAAGATAAGAGGCAAGAATTCAATAATCCAATAGCATTACGAAGTTGGTTGCCTTCCACATATATATAGAGGTTAGCCAATAAATCCTAAAACAATATGAAACCCTAATTCTAGAACATTCCCGTCGATCGCATTCGAACGCTCCCGATCTCGTTCGAACTCACCAAAACACGTTTTATGTATGTGCGAACTCTATGCAGGCGTTCGAACTCGCCCGACCGCGTTCGAACGCACAATATGCGTTCTCTGTATTTGTGAACCTAATGCAGGCATTCGCAAGGGCATTCGAACCTAATGATCGCCAAATTTATTATGCTATTGGAATATTGATTTCTTGCCTCTCTTTCATCTATCTACCATAATCTCCCTCCTCCCTCTTTACCATCCTTCCACCTCTACCGTTGGCAAGGTTTCTCCCAACTTCTAATCTCCCTCGACTATCGAGCCACCCATCTTTTTTGGAATCTCGACAACTTCATTCCCTTTGTCTATTTCCCTTAATCACATCCCCCATCCACCTTCATCTCCATACTCATCCATTACCCTAACATCCACTCCACCCATTACCACCACCATCACTAACGTTATTCTGTATTTTCTTCATAGTTTTAGTTCAAATCTGTGAAGGACATAAATACAAAAGTTGTAGTCAGGAAGTTACGAATCTAATCCATTTAGTTTCGTAATTTTTTAACTACAAGAGAATATCTGAAGAATATTTTTCTATGATTGTGCGGACTAATTCCTGTAATAAATTCAGATCTTAAGGAATTATTCCGTAGCCGACCTTTTGGTACAAGAACCCATCATTCCATCGCCAACAAAGAAATGGAGATCATAGCCAAGAATTATTGAGGGTGTGGAGGCCCTGCGATAATTCAAAGCACAGAAGCTTTCTCCACAATATGCGTTCCTCTTTAAGGACTGATTCCAACTATATTCCTCGAGATCCTATCTAAAAAAATTGCTATCTCTAAAAGCTGATCTGCCAGCTGTATTCCTTAGATCAAGCAATAGGCTTGCTCCAACAACCATAACCTCTAAAAGGAAATTGAGTCTATTGAGAGCGAGATTCTCTTTCTACATAATTGTAGGAAATGGAGTGAACCTATGAGTGAAAATTTCCTGTGCTCTAAACACGAAGATCTTCTCAAAAGTGAGATGTTCCGGACACAATGCTCTTGCATCAAGTGGTTTCAACATGGCCACCAAAACTCAAAGTTCTTCCACTCCATTGCCTCCTACCACAAGAGGAGGAAGGAGATTCTACATTTGCGGAGAACGATAATTGGACTTATGATCAAAGGCAAATCAAAGATTTATTTGTATCACATTATAGGAATATTTTCAAGGCCACTAACCTCATAGTTATCAAGAACTTAGATCATCTGAACTGAAATTCCCTCCCCCAAAAACCCCTTGGATGCTTTCAACAACCTTTGCATATCTATCTCCCTCTAAAGAGGAGATAACCTCCATTGTCAAAAACTTAAGTCCAAGGCCCATGGACCCGATAGTCCAACTACACAATTCTACCAGCTCTTTTGGGCAGATTTAAAACCAACGATCTGCCAAGATATCAAGGATTTCTTCTCTTTTGGTACTCTGGACGAAGGCATCAACAAAATAGTTATTGTTCTTATAAAAAAGAAGGTTATCACTGAATCAGTAAATGTTTTTAGATCTATTAGGCTTTGTAACACTATCTATAAAATCATATCGAAGCTCTTAGCTATGAGAATGAAGCTCTTACTTCCTGATCTTATTTTTGAGCCTCAAAAAGCCTTTGTCCTAGGTAAGCAAATCCTGGACAACTAGGTTATTATGCAAGAGATGGTTTATTCTACGAAAACTTTATTAAGCAAGAAAGTCTACTTTATGCTCAAGGCCAATTTATCCAAGGCATTTGATCTAATTGATTAAACTTTTATAAGGAATTGCCTTGATCTCTATGTTTTTCCAAGCAGTTATTCCAACCTCATCTTTCAATGTATCTCGACTTCTTCCTTAGCTTTTGAAATAAATGGAAACGCAAGTGGTTTCTTTAAGCCTTCTAGGGGACTAAGGCAAGGTGCCCGCTATCCTCCTATCTCTTTATCTTAGGGATCAACATCCTCTCTTTTCTCTTCAAGTTGGCTACCGAGGAAGGAAATCTTAAAGGTATTAAGATAGCCCGTAGTGCTCCAAGTCATTCATATCTCCTTTTTTGCTGATGACCTACTCATTTTTGGAAAAGCTATTGAGAATGAAGTGTTTGCTATCACCAACATTCTTAGCCTCTTTTGTGCCATCTCAGGTTAAGAGCTAAATGTGGATAAATCATTTGTCCATTTCGGTAATCATATTGCTCAGAAGAGGAAAGCAAGCATATTGAGTGTCATAAACTTGAAACCACTTTTCTAGGTGATAGGTACTTGGGTAACCCTCTCCTCCTCCCCTCTCCTAAACGTCAAGCGTATCATTTCATTTTGTAAAAAATCAAGTCTAGGCTAGCCCCGTGAAAGTGCAACCTCCTCACTCACGTAGGCTAACTTACTATCATCAAATATGTGCTAAGTGTTATACCAGTCTATTCTTGCCAAAACTTTTACTTAAAAGAGATCAATGGCATTATTAGGAATTTCTAGTGGGGATTCAATAGGTGTGGCCTCCGCCTTTTCCTTCGCAAAAGGGAGCTTATTTGCCATCTAACCTTGCTGGGTGGTTTAGGATACGATGCAAGTTTGATTAGATTCAATTAGGGGGATATTGAGCTCCATAGATTGAGTCTATTTGTCTTTTAATTGGTTCATATTTATCTCTTATGTATGCCTTTAAAGCAAGTCTAGTTATGTCATGTAAGTCCTTAAGACAAGTCTAGTTAAGTCAAGTAAGTCACTAAGACAAGTCTAATTAAGTTATGTAAGCTACTAAGGTAAGTCCAATTAAGTCATGTAAGCTACTAAGGCAAGTCTAATTAAGTCATGTAAGCATCTAGGACAAGTCCTAATTTGCGTCATATAAGCCTTTAGGGCTAGTTCGAGTATAACTCATTGCACCCGACCTCTATATATAAAGGGGCTAGGCTTCTTTGTTTAATCATCTAAGCATCCAAGTATTAAGAAATTATTTTACCCTTAAGTTTATCTGAGTAAGAGTAAGATAATCTAGAAGTAGAAATAAATTAATCATAACCATTTATTTTCTTAGGAGTAGATCTAACTTAGAACCCTAATTCTATCTCCAAACCCATAGCCACTATCACCTCCATGAGCCCCCTACCTTACGACCATCTACCACCACTCTTGTTCGTCTGCTATTCTCCGACAACTGCCGCAACATTGGATAATTGTCAATCTATCTAATTTTTAGTTTTATCTTTTTACTTTGATCTTGGAATTGCTTGAACCAAAGCCTTTAGATTTGTGACTTTCGTGGCTTCCTCTCATTAAAATATCATAATTTTCTTACATCCATATCATTCTATTTTTGGTTTGTAACAAATGTGCTCGACTGGTACCGAAACTATAGATCATCTCCTTTTTCGTTGCCTCCTTCGTTGCTTGTTCACTCAGGTCGTAGCCTTCCACACTAGCAAGCTACACCCAAAATTCTAGACAAAGCTCCACTATAACCCCAGCCAAGTAGTTTATTGATCGCTATTGAACGAGACTGTCGTGGTGGCCAGCGGAGCAGGATATGTTGATGATGCATGGAATACCACACTGCTTGGTGATATAGGCATATCATTTAGCATACCTCCCTCTCCGTCCCGCTAGCTAAATCTATCTTCGTCGATCACTACCTGAGCCCCTTATTTGGTGAGGCACAGGCCATTCTGCTAGGCTTGACAAAGCTTTCCAAGCTCCATTTAAAGGACGAGATATGGTTGGTTTGCAATAGTCAGTTAGTAATCAACTAGATCAACGGTCGTGATGCCAATCTCAACTAGGTAATACATCACATTGTACTTGATTGTAAACAACTGCTCTCTATGAACCTTAGATTAAACTAGGATTTACTAGCAGGCTTAACAAGTTCCACGCTCATTTCCTGGCCCAACGCACTATTCGTCAAAGGTCTTATGACCTCTTATCTAATGAACAACTAGATGCCATCGGTATTATGACCTAAATCAATGATATTAGTTTATGGACCATCTTTCTTTAAAAAAAAATTAAAAATAAAAACGTAGTAATTATGTTGGATTTAAAACATACAATTGACTGGAAATAACTGATAACAGAATAAATTCAAATACATTTAACTAAAAAAACAACAACATGAATCAAATAATACTGTCTTTTAGACTAGCTTCATAATAAGAGGACTGCGATTATAGGTAAAATCACTCCAAGGGTCCTACTACAAGGCTACAGAGAATTGCTTTTACAAATAAAACTCCCATCAGTGCACTAAGGACAGAATTCAATCACAACCATTAAATAGGGTTGAGGATCAAGCCTTTTTACGTGATAAAATTAGTTATCTACATTGGAGTAGTAGAATTTGCACAAATCAAATTAGTACCTGTTAAAAGATCAAATGTACAGTACATAGGGCAACAATATTTTGTATTACAATGTAGGAAGTATGTAATACCGTAATTTATCAAGAATGAAGAATGACTCATAGGAAAGAGAACATCACATTGAACAAACACATTTGAGGAAGCACATATTTAGACTTGGAGAAACTTTTCACATATTAGATCTTGAATCAACCTAATACATAATCATTAGGGGAGGCAAAACTTGACCCGACCTGATAATCCGACACGATAATCTGGCTGTTAATCGGATTTGGGTTTAGGTTAATCGAGTTCGGGTCATAAACGGGTCAACCCACAAGGTCAATCTATCAAAACCGTCCCCTTCCCCAAGTACCTAACCCGATTATTAATCGGGTCGTATTCGGGTTTATACCTCTAACCCGCTTGACTCGTTTAACCCATTTAAGTAAATAGGTCGGAGTCGGTCGGGTTGACCCCCCCACACACACACACTCTAATTTGACCCTAATACCTTGAGACCCAAACTCATTTCCTCAATCCTCACACCGGCGCCCCCTTCCCTCCTCACTCTTCACACCGAGTAACATCGGCACATCGCCTCCTCCCCACCAGCGCTTCTCGCTCATACCACTCGGCGCCTGAGCTTCTCATGCCGCCCGAGGACCGAGGTCCTCACACTGTCGGGTCCTCACACCAGATATCTCCCCTCACTCACGCCGGAGCTTCTCACGTCGTATCTTCTCCCTCACTCACGCTTCCTCACGCCGCCCGAGCTCGCCGATCCCCTTCACTCACGCCACCGATCCCCCTCACTAACGTCGTCGAGTCCTCACGTCGTTGCATCCTCATGCTGTCGGAGCTCCTCACACCGTCGAAGCTCTTCACGCCGCCGAACACCCGAGCTCCTCGCCTCCTCAGTTGTCGTTGCCTCATGCCGTCGGATCTATCTCACTTGATTTTAGTTTAATTTAATTTAGTTTCATGGCTTTGATTCCATGTCAAGATATTATTTCTCTTGCTTTCATTTTAATTATGGGTGTTTTTTATTTAGATTTGCTTGTTAAATATCTTAGTAATAACTTATAGTGGCATCTTATCCATTAGCCTTTTTATCAATCATATACAAACTTTTTAATTAGTTTGAAGTGTTTAATTACTGATTATTATTTAGCTACTTACTTTACTGTATTATTTTTTAAATTTCTTGTTAGATCTATTTAGTCAAGTCCATCTCACTTGGTTTTAGTTCAATTTAATTTAGTTTCGTAGCTTTGGTTCCATGTCAAAATATAATTTCTCTTGCTTTCATTTTAATTATGGGTGTTTTTTACTTAAATTTGCTTGTTAAATATCTTACTAATCTTATAGTGGCATCTTATCCATTAGCCTTTTTATCAATTATATACAAAGTTTTTAATTAGTTTAAGTGTTTAATTATTGATCATTGTTTAGATCTATTTAGTCAAAGTCCATCTCACTTGATTTTAGTTCAATTTAATTTAGTTTTGTAGCTTTGATTCCATGTCATGATATTATTTTTCTTGCTTTCATTTTAGTTATGGGTGATGATAGTGTAGAGATATTCTTTAAAGATGAAAATATTCCTGAGAAGGTTTCTCCTCCCATAGTAGGTGGAGAGAAATCTAGTAGTAAAAGAAAAAAAACAAATATCTAGTGTTTAGGAAGTGTTTATCGAGATACCAAAAGGAGAAGATGAGTTAAAAGAGAGTTAAATGTAAATTGTGTGGTGTTATATACATATCAAATAGTAAGTACGAAACTGAAAATATAAAACGCCATATATCTCTATGCCTAAAGTTGAAAAGTAAAAATATTGACCAATTATTCCTTGCCAAATCAAAAAGATAAATGTCTTTACAAATTTTTAAATTTGATCAAGAGAAATACTGTGAATTGATGACAATAATAATTGTTAAGCATGAATTAATTTTTCAATTTGTTAATTATGAACAAGTTAGAATATTGCACAGTTACTTATGTGATAAAATCAAACATATTAGTAGAAATATAGCTATGGCAAATGTTTTGAAAATGTATAGAAAGAAAATTTTATATATATCTTATATTTTAGATATTTACCCTTTGTTCTTTTTGACAAGGTCATGATATTTGGACTTAATGATAGTGTTTACATATTTCAAACTATTTGTGATTTATAATGAATTGTAAACTCTAAATTTTATTCTAATTGTCATGGGATTATATGGACTTTGTTCTAAACTTTATTGAAACTTTGTTAGAACTTTATTCTAAACTCCATTGTATGGACTTTTGTAATGATAAATTATTAGAATTGTAATTTTAATGTTATATAAATTTTGAGTTAAAAATGTATTATTTTGTTTGTATAAATATATAATACACTTTTTAAGAGTAAACTTTGTTCTAAACTCTATTGTATGAACTTTTATTATGATAAATTATTAGGATTGTAATTTTGAGTTAAAAATAAATTATTTTATTTATGTAATAAACTATTTATATATGATAAATTAGTAAATATTAAATTTTATATAAAATTTATATTAAACAGGTTAGACAAATCGTGTTAACGTGTCGGATTAATAAGATCCATTTAAGTATACAAATTAGACAGATCGTATTAGCGTGTCGTGTTAACCCAACCCATTTATTAAACAGATTAAATGAGTCGTATCGTGTTACCCATTTATTAATCGGATCGTATTCATATTTATCAAATACAATCCAGTAATTCCAGAACACCACGGCCAGTCAATTCAGTATATTCTATTTATCTGTCTCAGCTTTGCCATGCATGATCTAATTGAATAACTTGCTTCGGCATTCTTTACAGCCATATAAATGATATCGCAGTCCGTTGAACTCTAAAACATTGTCTGAATTGAGAAACCTGCAGGTCCTCTTTCCTCCTGATCACGTCTTAGATACTTGAAGATAACGCATTCACTAACACACAATCAATAATTTATTCACTGGCGATATTGCGAAAGCTACTTTCGTGCTTTTCCAGTTGCTATGCATCAGTCTCTTGCTTCCACCTTGGAAATTTTCCTTCCCAATTTAAATGCTGAAAATTGGTTGGCAGTTTGAGTTTCTCTAATTAGATGACTGCTACTTCCACTTTTATACTCTACTTTTCTGTCAAAACTGACAGATGACTGACGCAAAATCTCAAATAGGGAGGAACCAGAAATCACATCTTCCTGAGATTTTGTTCTGGATGGAGCAGATTTTAATTGAGAGCTAGTGAAGTTCGATGATGATGCCTGCCTAGGTTGATTGTTGTCCATCTGGACCTGCAGATTGAAATCATTCTTAAAAAGAAGAGAAATGTGCCTCCGCATGGTACAGAGAAAATAGTGACAATGTAGATTCTCAAAAGATACCAAACAAGATATTAGAGTAAAACTGTTGTATATTTGATATAATGACAGTAAATAAGCTTCAAAATTTTGATGCTGTAATATAAGAACAGACTGCATTACATCAACTTATCATTTGGATTGAGCAATGAAACTGTATCCAATAATTTATGGTGATAACTTTCACAACAGTTCATGCATGTTGCACTTTGTAAACCGGCATATTTACTTCATGTGTGATCCAAGGGAATAATCAGATCTATTAAAGTTTGAATTAGCCACAATCCAAGAAGATAATGAAAATTTAGGCAAGCATTAGATCAGAGGATCAATAGAAATTAGACCAGTATAAACCAATTTGGTTAGATGGGAAAGGCTAGGATAGGATTCAAGAGCAAGATCTATCACATCCAAAAAAAATGTATTAACATGTTTTGAGCCTTCGATTGTGTCTTAGTATTGTTAAACACTAATCCTAAGGTGGAGGAATAAAAATTGCTTTCAAGTTTTTCCTCCTTGGGATGGGACTTCATGAATCTCATGTACTCAATGGTTAAAAAAAGTGTAAAATTTTATGACCTAGATCACACACACACATATATATATAATGTTGGTGTATCAGAAGTTAAAATTGGGTGCCTCAACAAGATCTACAATAATAGACAAACAAATCCTTGGTTCATTAGCAAACGAGTCGATCTGATTTGAGATCATTCAGTGCCTTTGTTAAAAAACAAGTTGACCTCAAAGCGTAAACTAAACAAGTTGACCTCAAAGCATAAACTATTAGGTATTAGACCAATAATGTATACATAATATCATTTATGATATCCCCTCACGTACGACCCTTATATACTGCATGTGATAAAAGATAATAGGGTATACGACCCTCCGCAACAAAATACATGATAGAAATTAAATGCAGCTAGACGAGATTTGAACTCAAGACTAAGTTTATATAGAACAATGATCCAAATGAATAATGGGTCTTCCTACGGATAAGAATATATGTTTGAATCCACTGTATGAAGTATGGAGAAAATAAACGTGCTAAAACATTATTTTTCCTTCATCAAATTTGTCTTCTTTTCTTTTGCATAACAAGTAGCAGAACTTGCTTCCTTTTTGGCTCACTTACTTCAGGGATTATCCAACAACAAAATGAGACTACAACATTCACTTGACAGCCTAGTGATAAATTGTAAATTGTTTCAAAACTATGTTTTGTCATAAAATGTTTTGGCTTCCTTACCTTGGAACCATGCTTACTGAACCACCTACCTACAATGACAATTGTATAGCTTAGAAGTGAATCATATAGCACCTCTAGATAAGTCACTGCCCAAAACCAATAATGTTAACCAACATTTCCAACATTACTACAATAATCTTAAACTGGAAATGAACTCTTTTTTATTCAACTTCACCACTTCAGACTAAATTATTCTCATCGCTTTCCTTGATTCTACAAAAAATTTATAAATAAAATATTCAAGGCGAAGATAGCTTCAAGCATTGAGGTCTCCTCAAGAACAGTTCAGGACAGATTTATTCTCCAATAGATTACTTTCTCAAGAACATACTAAATTAATAGGCAGATATCCTGTTGTTTGATTGCATCTATTTGAAATCTAACATAAGATCTGTATCTATCTTTTATTTTCTCAACAAAACTTATCTCTCCCCCTCATCAGAACTATTTATCTGAAAAACTTTTTAGAGGATTTTCTTAGATTTCATGAGCCTAAACTACAATCACAAGGGCAATTTCCTGTATCTAAGTATCATTATAGCTTCTCTGTCAATTGCCTCATTTGTCTAATTTTCCTTTGGCAAGAATTTGATACTAATTTATAGAGGGTTGATATCAAATTGGCTGTTGGCAGCCAAATAAAACCTATGGAAATATATTTAGAACACCCCACTTTTTGCTTTTATTATCATTCATATCCTACAATATAAATATTTATCATTTCACCGCTACATTTTGTTTTTAATGCCTCAAAAAACACTCTAAAAGCAGCTAAACAAAATAGAGAATATTCTATTACTTTTGAAAAATAAATAATTGAAATACTTAAGATACCCTTCATTTGACTTTATAATCTTGTTCTCCACTTATATCACCTTAACCTAGAAACTTATTCAAGGTTAGTCAAGAGTGCTAAGGTTCTTTTGCATTTATAGTTACTTTAACTCATCTATATGATAACTAGACACTAAGAAAACTAACGGCAAAGTGTTTTTAAGACATTTTAAATAAAATACAGGAGTTGAATGATAAATATACATACAGTAAAAAATATGATAGGGTGTAAATGATAATAAAAGCAATACTTAGGTTTTTTTTTTTAATAAATTTCTCTAAAATGCAATTCAATCCTCTCGACATGTGCCCTTGCTTGACAGATACTCTTGTCAAAAGAAAAAAAATGCTAGGATGATGATGAGGATGAGGATCAAAATTTTTCTAACAATGTGTTAATGGACTTCCGAATGTTGCAAGAAAATCTATGATTCTAGGTCTTGTGCCTAGTCTTGAGCCTTCCAACTAAAAGAAAATAAGATGGCCAGACTCTGCTAATTATAAATGGCAATTAGTTAAAACTACCAAAGAAAAACAATCTTCCACATGTCTCCATGATTAGGATAAGTTAATACAGAAAACAATAATACACATCTAAAAGTAAAATATTTTGTCAATCAAGTCTCCAGTATTTGCTAGGTATGCTCCAGAAATCTGGTTTATTTCTGTCCTATGCCTGTCAAGATTAGAAGTACAGAATACTAGAGTTTCTACCTAAAAGCACCTGCATCACCCAATGCATATAAATGCCACAGGTAAGAAGAAAGCAAGTGGGACTTCAACATATTGAAATAATAAAGCTTAGCCTCCTGGTCCTTTTAGTTACATCACTGCAAACTTCCAACCTCCTTTTCCTCAACAACATTAGGGTAATTCTACTTTAGGAGAAAACTTGCTAATTTGTTATTTATGATTTCTTAACAAGCTATACTACTTCCAATGATAGTATATTCCTTTGCACTAAAAATTAGGATTGTAGAAACTTGAAAAAGGTTAAAAACTTATCATTTTGATAGGTTATCTGGTTGGAAGGAGAAAATTTAATTAAAAAGGAACTTTTACTGCCAACTAGAAAGCATTCAATCCAAACTTCAATAAAGAAATCTTTACCATATCTGAGAGGTTGTCAGAAGATGATATAGCGCCCTTGCTATTGCTGTCATCACGACCAAAAATGAATGTTCTAGAAGTTACCGATTTGTGGGAGGATGCTAGTGAATTACTTTTTCGCCCAATGAAAGATGACTGCAAAATAATTGATATTTCCAGCTGTTAACTAGTCTATTGTAAGGTTAGTGAAACTGCATACTTTATATACATACGAAATTGCAGATTATATAACCTACAATCTAGAAAAAAAAAAGAGACATTCTAAGAGAGAAACAGAAGTGCTCAAGAAGAAACAAATAATCCAGGAAAAGCCAACAAAGTATCAAAGAATCATAACCCATATGAATTAATAAGGCTACAGATGACAATTGTTCAAAGCATGCCATCTTTTATGTCTCTATGTTGCAAATACTAAACAAAAATAGACAATTTCAATGTATTTCTACATGCTGGGTTGCACTTGTTTTGGTTTCTCCTTGTAATTAATTCCCTTTCAGTAGCAAACTTGTGCTAGAGGGAAAAAATATTTTACAACATTTTTGTTACTGAACATCTCACTGCGTGTACGGCTTATCTTCAGAGATCTTAAAATGGAATATGCAAGTGGTGCCAAAAATGCTGCCTATGTTCTATTTTTCAACAACATATAAACAATGCCAGAAAAGAAAACACATCATATTGATGTTCAAACAAAACAAGTAGCAGCACATTTTAGTTGTAGCATATTAGCATGCGCATTTTTTTTAAAAAGAAAAAAGCTGCTAATATTCATGGATCTTCACATGTTCATAACAAAGCATTATCTTAACTGTAAGAAGGAGAAGTTTCCAGTAAATTAACCTTTGTATTATTGCTGTTCCCTCCCATCATTAGCATCTCAAAATTAGCTGGCAAGATAAAACAGAAAAATGAGCGCCTAAAGTACATCAACACTAGAACTTGCAAACTAAAAGAAATAGAGGAATGCTTTTTTACAAGTTGCGACTTTTCCCCGCTTCTTAGGTTGAGGAGCAATATTAAGCTTCTTTATAAGTCCAAAAACTTCTCTTGAATGCTCATCATCTAATGGAGATATAAATGACGAGTCCTCCTGAATATGAAATTCAATTAATCAAACAAAAATTTAAAAAATGACGTTTAGATTTCATATTAATAGGATATGAAATTTGTACAGATAATTTCAGTTAATCAATTCAATCCAACAAATTTGAAAAGCTTCAATCAATCAAATCAATGCTTACTTTCTGTGCTGATAGACGCTGGCGAACTAGGGTCTTTTCTGCCTCTTCATCATCAGAGGGCACATAAATATCACGATCGTCAGTGAACATTTGTGCTATCATTTGCTTTGCCTTTATTGTGTTTTGTCGGATAGTATTTCTTGGGGATAAATCATATGATGTTTCGTCTTCAGAATCTTCACCAGAGCCTTCATTATCCTCCTCATCTTCAATTATAGGATCTTTTGGCTTTTGCCCACATTTAAGTCTCTGAAGTACATTCTCCGTTTCAGCTGCATCTTGTTGCTCAAGCCACTTTTGATGAAGCTCATTACGCTTCTCACAATCTACTGAACCCTCTTCAAATCCAGTTGCAATCATATCATTGAGTTCTTCATTTTCTTCACTTTCATCATCTTCTTCATTTTCTTGGAACCTCATAAGATCATGATCACTATCATCGTCTTCCTCAGCTTCATCATCTACAAAAGCTTTGACAGGACCACCTTCTGGATATGGATCCATGCTGACAGCTTTCCGAGCATAAGGATCAATGTTTTCCTTATCATTATCTTCTTCTGATGATGATCTGAAATAAATACCATAGTAAGGAGAAGAAAAGTATAGGATTTCAGACTGAACATAATACAGCATATTCAATAACTAACAAGAATAAACATGAAATAATATTATGTAGCATTACAAGAAACCAATAATAATGTAACATGAACCTACATAAATGAAGCCACAGGAAATAATGCATATGAAGCTGTTGCGCATCTTGGAAAAATATAATATTATTAACTATTCTACCATGCAGAAACTTAATCACAGCCTGATATGGCAGTTAGATATGCGAGAAGTTTTAATATTTTATATCATTACGCAAACACACATAACTAGCTATGCAGCCCCATATGATCTTTCAGTTTTCATTGATTAGTAGCTTCGTATGTAGTTATATGCGAGAAGATTTAATATTTTATCGCATTACGCAAACACACATAACTAGCTATGCAGCCCCATATGATCTTTCAGTTTTCATTGATTAGTAGCTTCGTATGTAGTTACTTCTTAGAAAATGAAGCAAGAAAAGAACAAGAACAATTGAGTTCACTTACACATCAGCAAGATCAAGTTTTGGGCTTGAAGGGGGAATGGATGGACTTAGCGCTTCATCTATTGTATTGCAAGCACTATTCTTAATCAGATTAGTCTCATCACTACCCTGGGAATTACTCAAAGGATGCTGCACAGATAGAAAATATTACAAAGAAATATCATATACAACAGAATTAGAGTGACAATCAAATGAAAACGCTAGACAATGTTGATAAATCTTGAATGTAAAATGCATCTTCTGCTATAGTATTAGAACCTTGCCTTAAAGGAATGTGATGTTGTACGCTGAGTTCCTACTATAAGAACTAAGAATGTGCAACTTGCTGCAGATGTAACTCGAACATATTTGTTGTTTAAGTAAACTTTATGTGGTAACTGGTAAGTTCTCTGAATTAGTAAAATCACCATGCAAAGAAAAAAAAACTTCTCTATGTTATTCATTGATCAGCCAATACTTGATTATGATGAACTAACCTTGAGTCTTTGAGACAAACTAATGCATTAACTAGAGGTAATGAAGAAGAAAATAAGTGACCTCAAATAGTTAGAACTAAAGGCTTTGTTGTTGTTGTCGGAACTTTGATGAGAGAAATTTCATTCTTCTTTGGAAAAAAGCATAATAAATTAATAATGCCTTACCAATAGGAAAAGCATAACAACATTCATAATCTGAATTATTTTTTATTTTTCCTGGTGTTCATCTCTATTAGGGATGTTATCAACTGCTTAGTCAATGCAATGTTAAGCATATTTTTAATAGCAGAAGGTATATCGTATGGGTGTCTTAGTGACTCATAATATGCATTTAAGCTCATAAGGTGTAGAATAACACAATTCATGCTTAACCCATTCAAAATAGAAATAGTTAAAATAAAGGAACTTACATAAAATATTCTGAGTTCCAACCAAATGTGTGACATTTGCTTTTGTGAGTTTGATCTCATTATATGGAAATCAACAAGCTTATATACTTACTTCTCACTTGTTTCTCCACACCAAAGAGTAACTTCTCAGCTACTTGCATGATCATGCAATCCAACTATTCAGTTCGTTCTGATAAAATAAAGCCCACAACTTTTCAGACTGAAAGAACATCCATCAAATCTAGGGGTGACAATTTTTGACCTAACCCAATGCAAACCCTAAGGTCTTAGACAGGTCTAAGTTCAAAATTATTAGGTTCAGATCATAAATAGGTCGGCCCACCTAACCCAATTATCAAACGAGTTGTGTTCGTGTTTATTTCCTTAACCCATTTATGACCCAACTCATTTATGGCATGATAGGTTGATTATGACCCGAATAACTCATTTATAACTCAAATAACCAGCTTATAATTTGAATAAACCCATTTATAACTTGAATAACCTGTTATTTGTGTAACTAACCTGATTGACACTCCTAACCAGAACCACATTTTTTCAACATAACATGGATTTAGCCAAAAAAATGTTGGCATCTGGAAAATCTTTATATGTAGACATGATCTCTACTATCTTTACACTTTTAGGCTAACTTTGGGTCCTCCAGCATACTAGAGCCTTCTACACCTTCGTTACACATGCCAATACCATCCATGACAGTCTTCTGTCACTGTGCAATTAAGCTATAGTTGGCACAACAAAGTGGCTCCTCTTATTGTCTTGAGCACTCTTAGTACTAACCTCAATAGTCTTATCTCTGATATATTCATCTTCTGTGGTAAGTTCTAGTATATATATTTAGCAGTTTGAATAGTAAGACAGCATTTACAACAATGTTACCATCCTATGGAATTATCTTAGTCATGAAGATGCATATTGTTCCATAAAATTAAATAGTTCTTTTTATATTGCACATGATAGATAATAATTAGTCAAGTATTTAACCATTATTACATAAATAATGATGATGTCATTTTTTCTCATCAACTTCCATCAAAACCATTATCCTTATGACTCTATCTCTAAAATTCTCTTTCATATGCAATTCTTTAAAGTTTAACCCTTTATATGCAAAAGCAGTCTTGCACACCCTTAACAGTATAAATGGATATTTCATAGTCATTTTCTTTATTATGCTTGTTCCTCAAGGAAGTTGAAATTAATAGTTTTAGATCATTGCAGGAAAATTTTACATGAAAGATGTTGTTTTTCTAGCATTTGTCATTGATGAAGTTCTTCGACTGAAAAGGAGTTATGATGGTCCCATCTGCTAGGAAATTTATATCACTGATAAAATGTTGTTAGAATTTAGGACTTCATATATTACTTACTAGTTAGTTAAACTATTGACATAACAAGTCATGCTCCAAAAGAAGGCATTAACAAACATATTCAAGGAGTGGAATTAGTTGATGCACCAAAATATATATTATATTTTGGATAGCAGATAACAAGAAAGAAGAAAATTGTCCATCAGTGGAAATAAATCCTTATGTAAAGTCTTCTTTACAGCGTCTCCCCGTTACAAGACTATGCATATCATCAACATATTTCCAGAAACATGCCAACTAGGTTTTAAATAGAAGAGCTTGCTAACCTCATTTTCAACAACATTTTCACATTGATCCAAGCAATTCCCACAGGTCATAACATCAGCAGAACAAGCACCATCATCCTGAAACCATAAAACCCGTTGGCAGACATGATTTCCTTTAAGAATTGGATTTTAGGACAGTTTTCTCAATGCCATAAAGTCTTATTCAGGAACACTGAGAACTAACCACTTTTTCATGGATTTCATCTCCTCTCACTTTCTGAGACCTAGATGAATTAGGGACCTGAGCAATCTCACCCACTGAATAATCAGCCTCGCCAAATGAGTCAGTATGGGTCGCACTAGATCTGCAACCAGCATTGTATCTTCATAGTTAAAACAAATGCCCTTAAATTGTTGGACACAGCATGCAGACACTTCACCGAGAAAGAGAATTCCTCAAAATTGATAGGACATTTCAGTACAATGACTCACTTTTGCATTAACTCCAATTTCCTGAGCCTGATTTTCCCCAGGATTGATGAGATTGGCTTCTGAACAGGAGGCACAGGTTTAAATGAAGCATCTCTAGTCTCTGGTACCAAATCAAACAGAAAATGTAAAGGGAAACATTTTATCTTCCATAACTTCTAATACATAATTAGCAAACAAACATGAGCTAATATACCCCTCAAAAGTCTCTGGGATTCGGCATGGATTTGATCCAGATAATCCTTCCTTTCCTGTTCAGCAGGACACAAAAGCAAATAATGAAAAAGAAAATTCAATCACCTACACAGCTCTAAAAGTTAAGCATGGGAGAAAAATTAACAAAACAGTTACCTTTTCTACCCTTTTCTTCTCTCGAGCAGATTCTTTTGGTTCGCCATCATTCATGTCATCAGACTTATCCCTTGACTTCTTCTTCTTCTTCTTTTTCATCTCCGTGATCTCTCCTGCTTCCTCGTCCAAAGAAAGCCGCTTCTTTGCAGATTTTTCCCTCCTCAGCTCTTCAATCAAACCCCCGATGCCAATACCTTCACTCTCTCCAGTTGAATCAAAACGCTCCGTCCCACAAGCATCTCGCTCCTCCTCCTCTCTTTCGCTCCCCATCTCTCGCGGCACCGTAAACAAAGGATCGAGCCCGTCATCGAAGCCCATCCCCTTTCCAGTGCTCTCCGATCCGCCTAACGATTCAGCTACATCTTCCGCGTCAGACGACACATCAGGAACAGAGAGGGAGACTGGCGAAGAGGAAGTGGACGGATCGGGACCTAGGATAGCAATTGACAATGGATCGGGGCCCAGGGTTTCAGTTGGCAGTGGATCGGGAACCCTAGCTTCTGATGCCTTCTTCAAGCGCTTCAGCCTCCGTTCGGGGACAGGAGAGGCGGCCTCCTCAGGGAAGAGGGGAAGGGCATCGTCGTCCTCAAAGATCTCCATGATCTCCTCCTCTTCGAGCGTAATGATCGGAGGGCAAGGGTTAGGGTTTTTGTTTTTCCTTTTCTGGTGGAAGATCTTGAAAGCTTTGAATAGGAAACGAGAAAGAAAAAGAAATGGAGGGAAAGACTTTTGGAGAAGCGTCGCGGGCGGAAAAGAATTCGCCAATTTTTCGCGCCTAAAACTTTTGGGTTCGTATTTCCTTTTTAAAAATTTCGGTGATTTTCAAAAGAAAAAAAAAACAACATACAGTACATTTTCATTATTTTTACTTCTCTCTTGTTATTCAGATTTTTTTTTCTCTTTTTGTTCTAGTTTTTCCCTTTAGCTATTGCTTCAAAATGCCCGTATTTTATAATTATTTTAGTATAGTTAACTTAACCCAGATATTTTTTTAAGTTTAACTGACAGATCTAATAGTAGAATATTTTCTGCATATATTGACTAAATTATAGGTGTAATATCCACACAAACAAAAAAAGAAAATTTGCATTCACATGCCGGACACATGAGCTGAACTTAAAGGCACACGGACATGCGAGGCAAGTGTGCCCCTTTCCTTCTCTCTCTCTTTTCTTTCTTTCTTTCTTTCCTTCTTTTCCTTTTTTTTCTTCATTCTTCTTTCTTCTCCCCGCCAGTAATCCCATCTTCTTTCCGCCACGCCGGAGCGCCACTGGAACCGCCGATCCCCTGGAGTGAAGCACCGAAGCTCCCTGTTTTGCCAGGTAAGTTAAATTTTTCCCCCGTAGAGTGAGTTTTTCTTCTTCAAAGGTTTTTCTTCTTCAAAGGTTTTTCCTCTCGGTCTCGTCGTAATCCGCCGACTAGCGGCCTCATGCCTTACCACATCGATCCGGTGAGCTTCCCCTCTTTGCGAGGGTGCCCATAAATATAAAAGGGATGACTAGTGCATCTCGATAGTACCAGACACCTCCCTAGCCAAGGTTAAGGGAAGGGGATACTATTATACTTATATATATTACGGTCCACGCATGCGGTCTCAGTCTGTTGATTATAGACAATTAGGTAGCTGTTTCGTCGAGCAATATATAATTTATTATCGATCGATGAGAGTCATACCCTTTAGGATGTTTAAGATAGAGAGAGAAAGATATGATGATGTAGACTTAGTGGTACCCGATAACGAAGGGTGAGGACATCCGTGAGCGACGGCTCATGATTTTTACACGATAGTGCGATTATGTGGAGTCGAGGGCTTGAATGGTAGTATCGATATGTTATACTGTAACGCCCCCACCCGGCACAAGCATGTGCACGCCCACGCGCCCACACGGCACGCGCAGTGCATGTGACAGGACGGGCAGGGCCTACCACGCATAGATATACTCTATGCTTATATAATCAATCTTAGAGATAAATCATACTATCAATCAAATAAATATGTTAACATATGAAAATTCAAGTCTATAACAACCATACTAGACAGCTACATAATCTGACAGGGTCCACACAGACTATGACAAACCATCAAGATACAACTAAAATAATTAAAACATGAGTACACTATATTTCGACCTGTATTATACAAATCATCGTCTATATAATAGAGTACAAATATCAAATAATGGTACAACTCAATATCTAGATAAACTATCTTCTACATCATCTCATGTCTATAACTCAACTTATCTTTGCTCTAAAATATCTCCTTAGGATATTTCAAGTCGCTATCACGTATCATAATATATGGGAGGGATAGACAAGAAATAAATAGAGTGTTGGTTGATGGAAGGATTAGGGCAAGTGTTGGATAGATTGGACGAAGGGGGAGAAGAGGGCCACCCCTAAGGGACTAGGGTTATTAGCCGGACGAGGGAGGTTAGAAGCGGCGTCGCCGGGGATTGAGAGAACGGGAGCGAAGAAGACGAAGGAGGCAAGGCAAAACTCAATCTCAATAATCCATAATCAATTTGGTTGCCTACCACATCCTTTTATAGACTAACCAACAACTCAAATTAACCATAAAAACACAATTTTCGTCGACCGCGTTCGAACTCGCCCGACCGCGTTCGAACGCACCGAGTTCGCTCTTCTGGATTTGCGAATGTGATGCAGGCGTTTAAACGCGCGATCGAACGCGCTTGTCGGTATTTGCGAACGCGATGCAGGCGTTCACAGTGCGTTCGAACGCACCGCGTTCGAATGCATAGTATATTCTCTTCACCACGTTCACAACCCCGTTCACAAACTGCGTTCGAACTCACTCCACCCGCGTTCGAACGCGACTTACAAAAAACTTATTTTAATGGAAATTAAATACTAAAACATGAAACAAAAACACTCCTAAAGTGAATCCATGCTCGAGATGACGTCGGTGAAGTCCGGATTGTATCAATCCACCACGCTTCCGCAACCTTGTCCTCAAGGTTTGAAATTTGGGAAGCGATCTTTGAACCCTGATTCAAGCTCCTCCATGGTATGATCTTCTGCATTGGTTCCCCACATATATGAAGATATAGGAAATGTTGGTGCTGAGAAAGAGGCAAGCTCACTCGTGTCAGGTTGGCGCGAAAGGGCATCAGCCGCTCGATTCTCGATAAGCAAGTTCCAAGTCAAGCTCGGTCATATCCGTCGCCGCGAGTCTTTCGTAGGCACGCAAGATAGGGGTAGTGCGACCATAACCGCCTCAAAGGGGTTCATCCTCAGTCGAGCTTGGATACTTGTACTCCAACTAACCCAAGGTGGAATTCGGGTCCATCTACATTGAGTCCACTTGGTGTCGGGTGGTCGAACCACTTGACTCAATGTCAGTTCAGCAATAGAAATCTGGTGCATCCGATTGCGCTCGGGAGGTCGAGTTAGATGCAGTTGGTGGATCCGGATTTGGTCCTCCCAATGACTCGAGTTAGGTTTAGCGATAGCCATTTGCAATAGTAGAGCTTGGTCCCCTACACAAGGAAAGCCCACAAGTGGTTGCAATGTTGGCCCCTGCTGCGGTTGATTTCCATCCAGCAACACCCTTCGTCCGTTCCTTCGAAATGTCAGTGTGAGGTTTGAGAAATCAAATGTTACAGGCCCCAAGCTTTGAAGCCATTGAGTCCCCAAAACAATGTCGGCACTTCGCAAGGCCAATGGATAAAGATCCAATGTGAAAGTTTGGCCTTGTACCTTAAATTCCACACCTCCACAAATAAAATCTGCTCGCAATGTGGTGCCATCTCCGATAGTCACATCGAAACCTTTTGTGGGTTCCAACTCGAGCCCAATCTTCCTAAGGAGCCTCTTGTGAATGAAGTTGTGGGTGGACCTGGTGTCAATCAAGATTCTCACTGTGGTTTTCTTGACTACACCGTTCACCCGCAAGGTCTTTGGCGCAGTTGTCCCCGAATAGGCGTGGAGGGAGATTTCGGCTATCATGTCCTCCACGTGTTGCTCCTCAGCTTCTTCTCCTTGATGTCCAACCACATCTGCACCTTTAGCTGCAAACTCATCCTCAGCTTCCTCCAATCCATCGATTAGCATCATCGATCCCATCGGTTTAGCACAGCGATGCCCGGGTACAAACTTCTCATCACAACGGAAGCATAGACCTTTGGCCCTTCATTCCTCCACTTGGGCAGGTGTGAGTGCTCGTCCCGGACCTCTAGGTGCGTACTTCACATCTTGGGATGGCTTCAAGGGTGCTCGAGGAGGTACCACTACAGCAGCAACTCTTGGTGCTCCGGTGATGTTTCCTGCCGCTTTGGTTGGTTGAGATTGATTGCGGCTTCCTTGGCTTGTCCAACTCTGTTTCAGGTGTATCTTCATGGCCCTATGTTTGTCTTCCATAAGCATCGCATCTTCGAAGGCCTCCTTTAAGGTTTTAGGCCTTAAAGCCCTCACATCGGCTTGTATGTCACCCCGCAGCCCGGACATGAAGGTGCTGCAAAGTTGCTGATCCGTCCATGGTGGATGACATCGGCTACTAATCCTCTCAAATTCTTCTTGGTATGACCCAACCGTGGTGTTTTGCACCTTCTTTGAGAGGAGAGCATCAACGTCTTCATATCCCGATGCTCCAAATCGCCGTGTGATATCGGCGCAAAATTCAGCCCAAGTTTCGATAGCCTTAGTGGCATTGGCTGCTCGAAACCAATGAAGCGCCGCATCCTCAAGATGGAAGCTCGCAAGCGTCACCTTGTACTCTTTCGCCGTTCCTTGGTATGCAAAGAATTGCTCCACCCTATACAACCAATCGATCGGGTCGCCACCTTTGAACTTGGGGAATTCGAGGCGCACGACTTGTCCACGGATGCCATTGTCTCGTTCCGGATCATGTCCTTGTCTAACCGGGGGAGGATGCACCATGAAGGGTTGATGATCCCTCCTTCAGTTTTGATTAACTTGCCATGGTTCTGGATCGTATTGACCCGCCCACGGATCTTGATCTCCAAGGCGGTCTCCATAGTGGTTCACCCGTCGGATGGGTTCACCTGCAACTGGACCTGGTGTAACCATCCTTGCTTGCCTCTGCCCATAGGGTGGTGGTAGCAGCGGCTCTTGTGGTTGCAAAGGCTGAACCGGTGGCGGTGGGTTCAAGGGGGTGGACTCGCGTCGTGGGGTCGATGGTGTTTTCCCGTTCGCCATTGCTTCCCTTGTCGCTCGTAGTTCTCGCATCATCTCCATCATCATCTGGTTGTTGATGGCCATTTGCTCTGAAAGAGACCCCAACACGGCTTGAACGCTAGGTTCTTCCGTATTCTGATTAGATCGGGCGGTTCCACGGGTGGAAGTCCCTGTAATCGTTTCTCCTTCCTCTATTGGGAGAATCTCTTCTTCATCATCTCGCCGTGCAGCCATGGATCTGGTTGTCGTCATTGGAAGCGCTTGTCTGAGGAACGGTGGCTCTGATACCAGCTTGATACGATCACGCCTCTGGCTATGGAGCTCTGATAACGATCACGCCTCTAGCTATGGAGCTCTGATACCAGCTTGATACGATCACTCCTTTAGGGCTAAAGATCGATCTTTTCTAATTCTCAGATCTGGACTAGATCTTGCACGGAACTTTGAAATAAGATCCCGAAATATGCCACTGTCAGATCGATGTAGAACTTTGATATGTTGTAGCCCCAGAAAAGAGCTTTCCAACAAATCTAGTTACAGGCAAATCGGATGTGGGGATCTCGAGATATCGTTCGATTTGTGGACAAAGGTCAGATGGTATGTTTTGGATCCGTGGATGGAGGCACGTGATCCTAGGTAATGGTGGTTGAAGGTGGGCCGGCGTTAATGTGGTGGCACCGGTGAAAAGTGATGGTGGAAGGGTTGTGGTTGATGGAAGGATTAGGGCAAGTGTTGGATAGATTGGACGAAGGGGGAGAAGAGGGCCACCCCTAAGGGACTAGGGTTATTAGTCGGACGAGGGAGGTTAGAAGCGGCGTCGCCGGGGATTGAGAGAACGGGAGCGAAGAAGACGAAGGAGGCAAGGCAAAACTCAATCTCAATAATCCATAATCAATTTGGTTGCCTACCACATCCTTTTATAGGCTAACCAACAACTCAAGTTAACCCTAAAAACACAATTTTCGTCGACCATGTTCGAACTCGCCCGACCGCGTTCGAACGCACCGAGTTCACTCTTCTGGATTTGCGAACGCGATGCAGGCGTTCGAACGCGCGATCGAACGCGCCTGTCGGTATTTGCGAATGCGATGTAGGCGTCACAGTGTGTTCGAACGAACAATACATTCTCTTCACCATGTTCACAACCCCGTTCACAAACCGCGTTCGAACTCACTCCACCCACGTTCGAACGCGACTTACAGAAAACTTATTTTAATGGAAATGAAACACTAAAACATGAAACAAAAACACTCCTAAAGTGAATCCATGCTCGAGACAACGTCGGTGAAGTCCGAATCGTATCATAACCTCAAATCTATTGATAATAATCTTTTTGTATAAAATACATATTTCCACATATTTACAAATTTCTACACTTTATCACAACATATGAACAATTCTATATATCCATTATTATACTCCACAGACTATGACACCTCAATCTCACTAACATCAATGCATGATTTTAGTAATATCTCTTCCTATTTATTAGTTGCTTAGATAAATTCTCAGTACACCAATATCTCAAATTATTTCTATCAATATCACCAATATCTCAAATTATTTCTATCAATATCGTCAAATATCAAAATTTAATAATCTCGACATCACAACCTAGATCTCTATCTCAACCAATTAATATTCCACTCATAAAGATCAATTACTAGTGTAATCATAAAATAAATCAACAACAACTATACTTGATGGTTTGCAAGATCATCCTTAAACTTAGACTCTAATACCACCTGAATTATAATGCCCCCGCTAGCATAGGCACGTGCTCGCCCACGTGCCCACATGGCATGCGTGGCGCATGCGATAGAACGAGCGGAGCCTATCACGCACAAATATACTCCTATGCACATATAATCATGACATCATCAAATAATACCTGCTAACATATTCATACTCACATAATCCAACACTAAATGAATCATATTATCAACAAAATAAATATATTAACATATAAATATCCAAGTCAATAATAATATACACTAGACTACTACATAATATGACAGGACCCATACAAGCCACAACAAACCATCTAGATACAACTAAACAATTGATACACGAGTGCACTATAATTTGACATGTACTATACAAATCATCGTCTGATACAATAAAGTATAAATATAACAAACAACGATACAACTCAATATCTGGTTAAACTAGCTTCTATACCACCTAACGTCTATAGCTCACCTCATCTTTGCTCTAAAATATCTCATCACGATATCTAAAGTTGGTATCACGTACCATAATATCTATGTGGTTAGAAAGAAATAAAGAGAGTCATGAGCAAAAGGCTCAGTGAATAGACTTTACCCCGAATTAGTGATGCTAAATAGAAAGTAAATCATATACTGAATAATATAAATCAGAAAGCAGCATGATGCCATGTATGAGCATATATATATGTATCCTCAATGACATATATAGGAATGAAATCAATTCTCATGAATGAGCATATTATATCCTCAACCAAAAATATATCACATGATGAAATTACCATATAACATCACTGAATATAACAACATATCATGTATAACAATCATAATCTAATGATACTGGTCACATCAATGATGATGCATGCCAACCACTAGGTAATCATATCCTGCCATACGCTAAGGGTATATCAATGATACTTGTACCTTGTCATATGCTAAGAGTACAACCATTAGCCATCACTATACTCTACCATATACTAAAAGTATGTCCAGTACCAGTCCAGACCAAATACCGTTCCAATCATTCATATCACATCACATACACATATATTTTTATAATTTTCTATACATAATAAATCATATACATATATAGTCAGTACTGCAATAGATCATGCAACTCAGGAATTTAGGTGGTAAAGAAGCCAAGAGAAAAATAATGCAATGCCGACTCTAACCATGTATCTAACAAATGTATATTTCTACTAGTCTATCACATACATACTCATGATAGAGATCATCCCAACATAAAACCATAACAGTATAATCATCTCTATATATCACCAATGTAATCATATCTTAGATCAGCCTAATTAAATGCATGATAAAATATGCTTGACTGAAATCATCTCTAGATAAAATCATATAATCATGTTGGAAGCCAAAATATGCATGTACATAATATATAATATATCCTAATTTGAGAAAGGAGTCTAGTGGATAAGACTACTCACACTAATCAGAAGACCCAACACACGCATCCCTCACGTCCACCAATCAACCGTCACACATCACTAGCAAGGTCAACGAGGTCTCAAATAAGGGGTTCGGGATTGTATCAGCGGAGGCGACAGCGACGGCTGTAGGCTGACGTTGGTAGGGGGAAAAGAGAGAGAGAGAGAGAGAGAGAGAGAGAGAGAGAGAGAGATTTAGAAGGGGGGAGAGAGAGAGAGGCGGTGGGGGGTTGGCGGCGACACTGGGGCCCGCCGCAGCTAGCTGGCCGCAGCCGGATGGCTGCGGCAACACTAGGGGATGTGTAACACCCCCAGGTAGCTCCCCTATTGCATGGGCACGAGGCCGGCCACACTATGGCAGGGCACGTCATGCCCATAACAATTTTTTTATTAGTTCTAAGTTGTTACATATACGACTTGTAATAATCAAAGTAGTGTAAAAAAAATTAATTTGTTGGGCATGACGCGATCGGCCACGCTGTGGCCGGCCTCGTGCCTAGCATGCTATGCATGTCGTGGCAACGCCTCCACCGAGCCACTCTTCTCCACGCCACGTCGACGCGTGGATTTAGGACTCGGCCCACCGGTCACTCCGCTGCCGGCGCGTGACCATCTCTCTCTAATGCAATAAGAAAAGATCCTAAGTAAGTGTATCAACCACCTCAAATGAGTCATGCTAATACTGCTATGGTGGGTAGTGTTGTAAGACCACTCCGCCCACGGTAAGAACTCCAACTATTGTCTCGGCATCCCTTCAACAAAGAACCGCAAGTATTGCTCAATGCCTCGATTGACCACCTCGGTTTGGCTATCCATCTGTGGATGCTAGGCTAAACCGAAGTTCAATCAAATCCCTTATAATCTGAAAAACTTCATCCAAAAGTTACTCATAAATACACGATCATAATTCGAAACAATCATGCATGGCATGCTATGCAACCAAGCAACATCTCTAACAAAAATTTTAGCCACCAACTTGGCTGAAAATGGATGTGACAATGCAGAAAAGTGCGCATACTTGCTGAATCTGTCAACCACTACAAAAATAATAGAATAACTATATACCAACGGAAGACCTTCTATGAAATCCATAGAAATGTCTTCTCAAACACGGTCCAGTATTAGTAGAGGCTGAAATAATCTGGCCGATTTAATGTGGTTGCCTTAGCCCTTTGACAAATTTCGCAAGCACGGATAAAACTCCTCACATCCTGCTGATACACTTAGTTAGGATTTTATCTAATTAGCTAAATCCAACTTTGCGCAGTTTCGGAAAAATATTTGTAGAATATTTGACACATATTCAAATAATATCAAACTACCTGGATAAGGTCGATAACCTCTAGATCTACAACTTTGATACTCATGACTTCTCCAGATTCAGAATCTATCTATGACAAAATAAAATCTTAATCCAAAAGGTATTCGGAGAAGATAAGGAATACTAGTTTAGTTGGTTTGTTAGGGTTTCATATTATTTTAGGACTTGTTAGCTAGCTTCTATAAATATGTGGATGGCACCCAACTTTATATTGCTATTGAATTCTTGATTTCTTGCCTCCTATCTTCTCTCTAGACTTCTCCCTCCTCCCTCTTCACCATCCTTCCACCTCACTTCTAATCTCCCTCGACTGTCGAGCCACCCCTCTTCTTTGGGATATCGACCACTTCATTCCCTTCGTAATCACTTCCACAATCCACCCTCACCTCCATACCCATCCATAACCCTAACATCCACTCCACCCGTCACCACCACCATCATCCACGTTATTCTGTATTTTCATCCCTGCTACAATTTGAATATGTGAAGGGCGTAAATACAAAAGTTGTAGATTAAGAAGATACGAATCCAACCCAATTTGTTTCGTAATTTTCTAACTACCGAAGAATATCTAAAAATATTTTCCCACGGTTGCACGGACTGCTTCCTACAATAAATTCAGATCTTAAGGAATTGTTCCGTAGATGATCTTTTAGTTCTAGATCCCATCAATTTGGTATCCGAGCTTTAACAAATTGGTATCAAAGCCTATCAATTGGTATCAGAGCCTATCAATTGGTATTAGAACCTTATCAATTGGTATTAGAGCCCTATCACCTGCCTCAATCGTAGCCATGTGTAGCTTTGTGATATCATCCTATAAGTCCTCAAAACACTCTCATGACCAGCCTCTGGAGTTTGGTGGAAGTGCTATAATAATTTCTGCCGTAATCCATCATTTGTAGGCACCCGAATGCACCCGCGGTCTAGCAGCAAACTACCTAGAATCTCCAACTCTAGATGGCACTCCAGATCATCCAATATCTCCTATAACAATCTCATAACATTTGAGTCAGATGTACATGCATATCTCAACTCATCGAGGAAGGAAAAAGTAGGAGAAGAAAATATTGCGAGCTCGGTAGTATCGGATTAGCACGATAGTGCATCCATTGCTCTATTTACCATTCCCTTCTTGTATTGGAATTCATAATCATACCCCAGCAATTTTGTGACCCATCTCTGCTGTGCTAGAGTGTGAATACGCTGTCCCATAAAATATGGAAGGCTCCTTTGATCGTTTCGAATAATGAATCGCCTACTGATCAAATAAGACCTCCACTTTGTCATCACATGTAGAATTGCCAACATCTCTCTCTCATAGGTCAATAATTGTTGAGATTTTTGTGATAAAACCTTGCCAAGAAAGGCTATGGGGCGTCCTACTTGCATTTGTACAGCTCCTATGCCAACTCCTAATGCATCACATTCCACAATGAACTCTTGGTAAAGTTCGTCTTAAGCTCTAATACCAATGACAAGCTTTGAAACCAAATTGTTAAGAATTGGTACCAAAGATAGGCTACGTAACTATTCCTTTAAGATCTGGATGTATTAGAAAATTAGTTCGCACAACTATGGAAAAATATTTATCAACTATTCTTCGGTAGTCAAAAAATTACAAAACCAATTGGGTTACATCCGTAAATTCTATATCTACAACTTTTATATTTACGCCCTGCATAGATTCGAACTGTATCAGGGACATAAATATAGAATAACGTGGGTGAGGTTGGTGGTGACGGGTGGAGTGGATGTTAGGGTTACGGATGGATATGGAGATGAAGGTAGATTGTGGATGTGATTTAGAGATATAGATGAAGGGAATGAAGTGGTCGAGATCCCAAAGAAGAGGGGTGGCTCGATAATCGAGGGAGATTAGAAGTTGGGTGAAACTTTTCCAACGGTAGATGTGGAAGGTTGGTGAAGAGGGAGGAGGGAGAAGTATAGAGAGAAGATAAGAGGCAAAAATTCAATAATCTAATAGCATAATAAAGTTGGCTGCCATCCACATATATATAGTGGCTAGCCAACAAGTCCTGAAACAATATGAAACCATAATTCTAGAACTTTTCCGTCGATCGCGTTCGAACGCGCCTAATCACGTTCGAACGCACCAAAAGACGTTCTCTATATGTGTGAACATGATGTAGGCGTTCGAACACTGGCATTCAAACTCGCCCGACCGCGTTCGAATGCACAATATGCATTCTCTTTATTTGCTAACCTAATGCAGGCATTCGCAACGGCGTTCGACCACTCCGCCCGCAGTAAGAACTCTAACAATTGTCTCGGCATCTCAAGTACTACTAAATGCCTCGATTGACCACCTCAGTTTGGCTGTCCGTCAGCGGATGGTAGGCCGAACTGAACTTCAATCGAGTCCCCTGCAATCCAAAAAACTCAGTCCAAAAGTCACTCATGAATACACGATCACGATCCGAGACAATCGTGCGTGGCATGCTATGTAACCGAGCAATATCTCTAACAAAAATTTTAGCCACCGACTTGGCTGAAAATAGATGTGACAATGCCGAAAAATGCGCATACTTGCTCAATCTGTCAACCACCACAAAGATAATGGAATAACCACGTACCAGCGGAAGACCCTCTATGAAATCCATAGAAATGTCTTCCCAAACATGGTTCGGTATAGGTAAAGGCTGTAGTAATCCGGTCGGTTTCAATGTGGTTGCCTTAGCCCTTTGACAGACTTCGCAAGCATGGACAAAACTCCTCACATCCCACCTCAAACCTGACCACGTGGAACTCTGAGATATCCTCCTATAAGTCCTTAAGATACCCTCATGACCAGCCTTCTAGCTTCTAGCTGATAGAAACCTCGAGGATAACTCGCCACATATGCCCTAGTAAACGACATGTGTCCGAATGTCTGCTGCGCACAAAGACTAACGACCTCGGACGTAAGGCCACAGGATCGTAACTATGTCGAGCGATCAATCATCCACCAAGCGCGTCCTAACCCTCGCGCCCACTCGGATATCCTCACGCTTTCTATGAACTATCCTATCAATCACATTTCATGCTTTTCTTCTAAATGATAGATCATTTGCATATATCCAGTACGATAACAAGTCAATGTATAACATGAATTTAGGTGGAATAGGAATCAAGAGAAAAATAATGCAATGTAGACTCCAACCATGTATCTAACACATGCATATTCCCGCTAATCTATCACAACATGCATACTCATGTTATAGATCAACTAGACATAAAATTATAACACTATAGTCATCTCTAATCATCACTATATATCATCATCATACTCGTATCTAAGATCAGCCTAATTACATGCATGATAAAACATGCATGTATATAATATATAATATAATATAATTTGAGAAAGGCGTCTAGGGGATAATACTACTCATATCTAATCAAAAAACCCAACACACGTATCCCTCACGTCCGTCAATCAAACATCATCTTATCGTCAGGGTCCATGGGGTCTCACATAAGGGGGTTCGGAGTTTAAAAATATTTAAGTAATATGATATTAGCCTTTTATCCCATTTAGAGTTCATTGGTGTAAAATATAATAAATTATTTTATTTTATTAAATAACTTGATATACAGTATATATATATATATATATATATAATTATGATAACCTTATTCTAATTATATAATTAAAGCATATATAATTAAAATCACATATATAATTAAAATATATGTACATAAATAACTAACTATAATTTAATTATTTGGCAATTACTACTTTTACTTAACTAGTTACTAATCATACATATAATAATCATTATCCATAAATATAGAAATAATTATCCGAGCTCAGCATTTTATTGCATAGAAAATATATTAAATATATGCATGTATAAGCATAAATAAACATTAATTATTTTTAATAAAACTAACTATATAAAATATAAGATTATTATCAATATGATTACATGTATTAATCTAATAAACAATGGCTAAACTATATATAATCATATGCAAGTATTTATAACTATAATTAATAAATTATTATACTAAAAATACTTAGCTAATACTTATACTAGTGAGTGTAAATTATCAAAACAATCTACCATTTAGATAAACTAACTTACCTAAATTTTAGAAACTAAATGACATAATTAATGTGAACAAATTAAAAGGGAGCAATCCCTTGTCACAATGCTGGGCTCGGCACTGTCTGCTACAGTGCTAGGCCGAGCTCAACACTGTTATAGAAGGGGGAACAACTGAGGAAGAAGAAGAAGAAGAAAGAAGAAGAAGAAAGAAAAGAAAAAGAAGAAGAAGAGAAGAGAAGAGAAGGGAGGAGAGGAGGGAAGTGTGGACCCAGGCCGGCGGGGAGGGCACCGGCCACTGCTGGCCTCTCATCGACGGCTTGGTTTCGACGAGCCCGAGCTTAGGTGTGAGCGAGAGAGAGAGAATGCAGGTGGGGTCGCGTTCGAACGCCCTTACGAACGCCTGCATCAGGTTTGCAAATATAGAGAACATATATTGTGCGTTCGAATGCCTGCATCACATTCGCACATACGGAGAACGTCTTTTGGTGTATTCGGATACGATTGGGCGCATTCGAACGCAATCAACGGGAATCCTCTAGAATTAGGATTTCATATTATTTTAGGACTTGTTGGCTAGCCTCTATAAATATGTGGATAGCAGCCAACTTTATTATGAAATTTGATTATTGATTTCTTGCCTCCTATCTTCTCTTTAGACTTCTCCCTCCTCCCTCTTCGCCATCCTTCCACCTCTACCGTTGGCAAGGTTTTTCCTAACTTTTAAATTGGTATCAGAGTCTATCAAAGTGGTATCAGAGCTTATCATCTGGTATTAGAGCCTATCACTTTCCTACAATTGATCCAGATATTGAAAAGGACGTTCCGTTTGTAACGCTCCCGCTCGGTATAGACACGTGCACGACCATATGCCCACACGGCATGCGCGGGTCACGCTATAGGTCAGGTGGGGCTCGTCATGCACAAATACACTCATATGCACATATAATCATGACATCATCAAATAATACCTGCTAACATATCCATGCTCACATAATCCAACACTAAATAAATCACACTAACAATCAAATAAATATGTTAACATATGAACATCCTAGTCCATAATAATATATACTAGACCTCTACGTAATTTGGCAGGACCCACACAGGCCACGACAAACCATTAATATAAAACTAAACAACTGATTCATGAGTATACTATAATCTGATCTGTATTATATAAATCATCGTCTATACAACGAAGTACAAATATCAAATAATGGTATAACTCAATATCTGGTTAATCTATCTTCTATATCATCTCACGTCTATAGCTCAACTTATCTTTGCTCTAAAATATCTCATTAGGATATTTCAAGTCGGTATCACGTACCATAGTATTTGTGAGGGTTAGAAAATAAATACAGAGAGAGTCATGAGCAAAAGACTGAGTGAATAGACCTTACCCATAATTAGTGATGCAAAAAAAAAGTAAATCATGTACTAGATAATATGAATCAGAAAGCAGCATGATGTCATGTATGAGCATGTATATATGAATCCTCAATGAAATATATATAAATGGAATCAATTATCATGAATGAGCATATTATATTCTCAACCAAAAATATATCTCATGATGAAATTACAATATAACATCACCGAATATAACAACATATCATGTATAACAATTATGATCTAATATATACTAGTCACATAAATGATAATGCATGATGCATGGTAACCATTAGATAATCGTATATGTCAGAGCCAGATATAATCTACATATCTCTCACTATTATAATCATCCGTCTTAACTCTGAATATCATCCATCATGCTGGACTACGGTATCCGGCCCCAAACTCAATACGCATCATGCCACAAGCTCAGAGCATACCCTTTCATACGTTAAGAGTATCTCTGCAGATAAATCATACCCTATCATACACTAAGGGTATCTCAGAAGAAAATAATCATACCCTGCCATACGCTAAGGGTATATCAATGATAGTTGCACCTTATCATATGCTAAGAGTACAACCATCCGCCATCACTATACTCTGTCATACGATAAGAGTATGTCTAGTACCAGTCTAGACTAGATACTGTTCTAGCCATCACATCACATACACAAGTATTTTCATGATTTCCTATACTTGATAGATCATATGTATATATCAAGTACTACAACAGATCATGCAACTCAGAAATTTACGTAATAAAGAAACTAAGAGAAAAATGATATAATGCAGACTCTAATCTTATATCTAATAAATGACTACTCTTGCTAGTCTATCACATGCATACTTATTATAGTGATCATCCTGATATAAAACCATAACAATATAATCATCTCGAATCATTTCTATATATCACCAATGTACTCATATCCGATGCCTAATCAAATGCATGATAAAATATGCTTGACTGAAATTATCTCTATATAAAGTCATATAATCATGCTGGAGGCCAAAATATGCATGTACATAATATATAATATATTCTAATTTGAGAAAGGCGTCTAGGGGATAAGACTACTCACTTCTGATCAGAAGACCCAACATACATATCTCTCACGTCCATCAATTAAGCATCACACATCACTAGCAAGGTCCCCGGGGTCTCAAATAAAGGGGTTCATAGTCTAAAAATGTTTAAGTAATATAAAGTTAGTTGCTTATCCGATTATAATCCGTTCGAGTAAAATATGATATTTTATTAGGTTTAAAATTATTAGATTCATAGGATAAATTTAATTGTGATAATATTAATATTCATAGGATAAATTTACTAAAAATCCTAGTTTGCTCATTATAGAATAAGTAATAACTAAAGAGTAATTTATCTCCTTTTTGTAAATAACCAAGACGATTATATATACATGATTTAATAGAAAAATATTATTAATACTTATTTTGTAATACCTACTTTTATTTAATTAATCATAAATTATATGCAAAATAGTCGTTATCCTATTATACAAAAATAATATGCAAGTCTAGTATTCCATTTTATACAAACTATTAGACAATAATAATATACTAAAAATAGTTATATGAAATATAAATATAAATGTAAGATTATTATGAATGAGACTACATATGTTAATCTAATAAATAATAACTAAATTATAAATACATTTATAGGCAATATTTATAATTAAAATTAATAAATTATTATACTAAAAATACTTAGTAAAATTAATAAATAAATTATTATACTTAGAAAATAATTATATATATAAAAAATATAATCCTCTTTGCTACAGTGCTACAGTGTTGGGTCGAGCCCAACACTGTTGTAACAAGAGGAGGAGGGACCGAGAATGGAGAAAAAGAAGAAAGGAAGAAGAAAATGAAGAAAGAAAGGAAAGATGGAAGAAGAAGAAGAGAAGAGAAAGAGGAGGGGACCGGGCCGGCGGGGAGGGGACTCGGCTACTACTGGCCAGCTAGCGGCTCAGTTTCGATGAACCCGAGAGAGAGTAAGAGAGAGAGAGAGAGAGAGAGAGAGAGAGGGAGAAAGAAGGAAAGAGAAGGTAGGAGAGGAGAGAGAGGAAAAGAAGCCCACCTTGGCCACCGTGGCGACGGTAGAGGATGTTTGACACCGGTAATAGTGGGAGAGAGAGAAAGAGAGTTTGAGAGATAGAGAGAGGAGAGTGAGATCGAGAGAGAGAAATATAAAGGGGGGAGAGAGAGAGGGGGTAGGGAAGTCGGCACTACGGCTGTAGCGCCGACGGGCCCACCGAAGCTAGATGGCCTGGCCTGGTTGGCTGGGCCAACGATTGGGAGTGCGTGGCACCCCCATCCCGCGCTAGCAGCATGGCACGAGGTCGGCCACATTGTGGTCGGCCATGTCGTGCCATGCAAAATTTCTCTTTTTTTAAAGATAGGTTGTTACACCATTCTTATCAGTGGTATCAAAGCCCGGCAGACCTCAGACCTCCATTAATGGTGGAGATACGAAAGATGGCATCATCAAGGAGATCAATGGAGGGCACACCAACAATGGAAGACTCGACCCACGAAAACCCTAACCAAGAGGCCGATTCCCTTAGTGCAGCCATGGTAGGATTGAGTCAACCAACGTCCGTGAGTGTGAACATGGGCTTGGCGGATGAACTTAGGAGCATGTTCCAAATATTGCTGCATTGGGTGGACGCAATGCAGAATGATTATAATGCCTTAAAGGAATACGTCATGAATCGATTAGCTTCGTAATCTCCTCGACGAAGATTGGTGTCGCAAGAAGGACCAGCGATGGAACTACATCAAATTGACGCCCCATAGGTCCAAGTACGACATGTTAATGTCAATGAGCCACTTTTACCTATTCCTACACAGCTTCCCCCACCTCCGATACACAACCCGAGGCTGGCGGTGGTGGAACCCGAGAGGCGTGCGACACCAATGCGCTTTGTCGGTGAAAAAGATTGGCACTTGGACGATGTTTCCCTTTGAAGATGATGTTGGGCTTGTTCAAGGATTCAGAGAAGGAGAGCAACAACCGCAGCGGTTTAGACCTGAACCAAGGATCTTTCGCGATGGAGTATTATTTTAAGTGGACAGCACGCTTGGTTGTTTCAAGTGGAGTATTATTTTAATTATCAAGGGACAGCGAAGGATGAAAATGTGACGATGGCAAGCTTTCATCTACAAGGGGCTTTGCTTTCGATGCGATGAATGTTTCACCCCCGGTCATCGGTGTTCTAAATCGAACGGGAGTGTGAGGCTCATCGACGGTCTCAAAGGGGATGATGATGTTATTGGTGATGGAGACTATGCAGAGGAGGTCCTTGGGGAAGACGTGGAGGAGAGCACAAAAGAAGATATCCAAGCTGAGATATGGATGCATGCATATTTGGGTACTTCCGCGCCGAGGACATTGCGGGTGGATGGACTCGTTATAAAGCATTGTGTGTACATCCTTATAGATTCCAGGAGTACACAACTTTCTAGATGAGAGGTTGGTGAGGAAGATGGGCTTGGACATTGAAGTGACCGTGAGATTCGAGGTTGCTATTAGAGATGGCACGAAGCTTCAGGCGGAGAGCTTGTGCCGCCAGGTCAATATATGGGTGCAAGGACATGACATCATTGTGGATTTGTATCCGTTAGTGCTACAAGGAGCGGACATTGTCCTTGGTATTCAGTGGTTGCAGAGCTTGGGACTCGTCACATTTGATTTCTGGAGTATGTGGATGATGCTTCAGCAAGGAAACAAAGAGGTGCGGCTGGAAGTGTTCAGTCCCTGTCGATTCCAGTGATGCAGTCGATGGTGGGACTACCTTATGCGAGGGATCGGACCTATCTTTTCCAGTTAGGACCAGCAGGAGATGAGCCTCAAATGAGTCTAGGTACTATAAGTACTTTGTCTAATTTATTAGATAAATTTGCTGGACTGTTTGAGGAACTGAAGGAATTGTCGTCGACCTGAATGGCGAACCATTGTATTGAGATTGTGCCTGGGGCTGCACCAGCGAATGTGAGACCATATAGGTATCCACATGTGTAGAAGGAGGTTATCTCCAAGATGGTGCCCGAGATGTTGGAGTAAGGCCTCGTACAACTAAGTCATAGCTCTTACTCATCGCCCGTGTTATTGGTGCAAAAGAAGGACGGGTCGTGACATTTTTGTGTTGACTACTAGGCACTAAACGCTATCACCGTCAAGGACCGGTATCCCATCCTGGTCATAGAGGAGCTGCTGGACGAGCTTGTAGGGGAGACCATATTCAGCAAGCTTGACTTGAGGGCCGGGTATCATCAAATTAGAGTTCACCCGGTGGATATGCACAAAACTACATTTCAGACTCCAGACGGGCACTATGAGTTCCGAGTGATGCCGTTAGGCCTCACCAATGCTCCAGCAACTTTCCAAAGCCTCATGAATGATATTTTTTGACCTCTGTTGCGATGGTATATCTTGGTATTTTTTGACGACATTTTAGTGTACAGCAGGACTGAAATGGAGCATTTGCAGCATTATAGGATGTGCTGAATTTATTGAAGCAAAACTAGCTAAAGGTTAAAAAGTCTAAGTACCTATGAGGTGTACCACAAGTAGAGTATTTAAGCCAAATCATAACGGCATAAGGAGTGGCGGCGGATCCTAGAAAGGTGGCATGCATGACAGCGTAGTCGATCCTTAGTTCCACCGCAGGATTGCGCAGCTTCTTGAGGCTGACCAGGTATTATCACTGCTTCATCGCTGGGTATGGCAAGATCGCTGCTCCTCTTACTTTATTGCTGAGGAAGGACTTAGATGGACGGAGGAAGCCACTACAACCTTTGAAAAATTTAAAACAACAAGGACAACAGTGCCTGTTCTAGCTCTACCAGACTTCACCAAATAGTTCGTTGTAGAATGCGATATGTCAGGGGTTGGCATAAGAGATGTACTAATGCAAGGAGGACGTCCCATAGCCTTTCTCAGCAAGGCTTTATCACAGGAATTCCAGCAATTATCAACCTATGAGAGGGAGATGTTGGCAATCCTACATGCAGTGACAAAGTGGAGGCCTTATTTGATCGGTAGGTTATTTATTATTCGAACCGATCAAAGGAGTCTTTCATACTTTATGGAACAACGTATTTACACTTTGGTACAGTAGATGTGGGCCACAAAATTGCTGGGGTATGATTATGAAATTCAGTACAAGAAGGGGACGAAAAATAAAGCGGTGGATGCACTATCGTGCCAACCCGATACTACCGAGCTCGCAGCCTTTCTCGCATCGGATGCAAGGTCACCTATCGGTACGGTTAGACATCGCTTGGAGCTGCCCGAGGGGTTGAAAGTACATTCGATCTTTCATGTTTCATTGTTGAGGGAGTGGATTGTTGATCACCAGGTCGTTGGATCGGTTCTACCTGAGCCTATGGAGGAGACTGATTGTGGAGCCAGTTCGTGTACTTGCGAAGCGCCGATGATGTCATGGTACCAGATTAGAGATGGAGGTCCTAGTCAAGTGGCTCGGCAAACCATCTAACGAGGTGAATTGGGAGCTGGAGATGGACATCTTGGAGCGTTTCCCCGACTTTGCACCTTGAGGACAAGGTGGGGGGAAGCGTGGTGGGCTGATACACCTTGTTGGAGTCTTTTCTTATTGTACTAGTTGTTTATTTCTAAAAAAATAAGGTTTTTGTAGGGTCATGTTCGAACGCGGGAGGGGCCGCGTTCAAACTCACTTGCGAATGCCTGCATGCGTTCATATCGATAGAGAATGCAAATTGTGCGTTCGAACGTGCTCGGCCACATTCGAACTGTAACACCCACAACCCTAAACACATGTATGGAACGAGCTCACATGGCACGTGCATGGCACCTGACTATTTGGTTAGGTACTAACTATCAAATAAACCTGTATCGACATCATAAATTTATGCACAACATCTAAACGAAGAATAACACAAGTCTAACTATCAATAGTACAAGGATAACCCTACTTGGGCTCTACACAGGCCACAACACATCATCAAGAGCTTTTCACCACAACATATACACAATGGTGGTATATACATAATTATACAAATACAAAGTCACCTACTAGAATATAAGATAAGGATAAAGACACACTTTGGAGGATGTCCACTAATACATCAAATAAGATAACACATCTAGCGCATAATACTAACCACACACTACTCTTCACCCACTAGCAAGATCTCTAAGGGAGTATCCTGCTCCACTCGTTCACCTAGGTTTTTTGAAAGGAGGAAACAAAGAGAGTTATGAGTTAAAGGCTAAGTGAATATACCTTACCCCGAATCAGTGAAGCCAAACAAAGAGTAAATCATGTACTAAATAATATGAATCAATAAGAGCATTATGTTATGAATGAGAGTATGAATGTAACATCAATAATATATAAGTAAAATATAGATGACATGTCATAACTGATAAAAGCATATAATCCTCGACAATAAGTAAACAAATCTCTATGTCATAGTATCATCATAACTCTCTCAAATATGACACATGATGCATGCCGTCTATGACCATGCTATAATATCAAATGCAACCATATATGATGTAAATTTGACCATTTGATAATCAGGTATTCAGATGAGACTAAATCATATGCAATTCTCAACATCTCAGTCATCAATATCATCTCTATATGTCATCATCATACTAGACCACTGTGCATAGTCAACACCCGGTACCCGATCTCAACATCATGACCGGAGGCTTAGAGTATACTCTGCCATCCGCAAGGAGTATCTCAAATATAATCATACCCTATCATCCGCCAAGGGTATCAACAACCATCTAGACCGGGCACCCTTCTAGCCGATAAAAACCTCGTGAGGATAACTCGCCATATATGCCCTAGCAAACGGCATGTGTCCGAATATCTGTTGCGCACACAGACTAACGGCCTCGGACGTAACCCTTCGAGATTGATATTTCGTCCAGATAGCCCTTAAGACGAAAGATTAAGTTTTGTAGATGAGTGGAACCTTGTTAGTTGAAGAACCGATGTAGCCTCAAGAAGTCTTCTTCAATAATGCTTCTTCAACCACCCTAGAGATAGGGCATCACAATCCTTATATATGATCTCCAAGATAGAGCCAAATCCAAGTCTTATCTGAACTCACGAGAATTCAATATTTTCAAACTTTGTTGGTGCATTCGAACGCGGCTTAGGTGCGTTCGAACAGCATGACTTGATCTCAAGTGCATTCGAACGGGCTTGAGTGCGTTCTGAGACGCGATAACTTGAATTCTTCAGGTTGCATTCAAACGCGTTTGTGAACGCAGCTCTCGGTCTGTGTGAATGCAGTACCCGCATTCGAACGCGTTTGTGAACGCAGCTCTCGGTCTGTGTGAATGCAAGTACCCGCGTTCGAACGCGTTTGTGAACGCGGTGTGAACTCAACAGCTTTTCTCCAATAATTTTGCAATTCTTCAAATCAGAGATATTCTAGACTTGTATAAAGCTCATATACATGTAAAAATACACTTAGAATATTTTGTATACAATTGCCAATAATTAAAAACCTAACATAAGTCACGACAGCCCTTAAGGCAAATCTAATTAAGTCAAGTAAGTCTTTAAGGCAAGTCTAATTAAGTCATGTAAGCTTTTAAGGCAAGTCCTAATTCGAGTTATGTTGGCCATTAAGGCTAAGTCCGATAGGACTCATTGTATCCCACCTCTATATATAGAGGGGTAGGCTTTTTTGTCATTAATCCAAGAATCCAAGTATCCAAGCATTGAAAATTAATTGAGTTTAGTTATTTTCTTATTACCGTATTTACCATTTTATCGTAGTCATTAGATCGTCTTTACCTTTCTAGGGGTAGATCATAGCTGTAGATCCTCCAAAACTTCCAAACCCTAGGAACCTCTTACCTCCAGCAGCCACTCTACAATATGGCCATCCACCACCACCCTTGGCCGTCCGCCACCCTCCGACGTCCGCCGCAATGTCAAGTATTTACCATTCTACCCTCTCTGATCTATCTCTACTATTTTATTTTTAACTTTTCATCTCGAACTCTGATTTAGGTAAAACTAGAACCATTAGAATCTTATGTCACGAGGCTACCTCCACTTAAATTTTTATAATTTTCTTATGTCCAGATTAGTTCAGATCTGGTTTGTAATATTCTTATCTTTTACCATAGCTGTTAGATCGTCGTTATATTTCTATGAGTAGATCTATGTTAGAAATCTAATTCTATCTCCAACCCATAGCCACTATCACCTCCAGCAGCCACTCTATCCTATGGCTGTCCACCACCACCCTTGGCCATCCACTGCCCTCTGACGACCGCCGCAATGTCAGATATTTACTATTTTGCCCTATTCTGACCTTGCTCCACTATTTTAGTTATATCTTTCCATCCAAACATCCAATTGATGTGAATCCAAGGCCATTGGAACCCTATCTCGTGACGCTATTACCAAATAATTTTTGTAATCATCCTACAGATAGATAGTTTCATATCTGGTCCATATCATTAGTATCAGAGTCGACGTTCTTTGAACGATGGTTAACGCGCAATCCAAGAAGAACAAGGAAGGAGCGACCATGGAGGGTCAGGAACTCATCTTCGTTCCTATGGGAGTATCTCTGGTATCCCCTCTACCATGAACAAATGTTGACGACAAGCCACTGGCATGGGCAAAGGCATGGGTAGAGTCCATGGACTTGTTGCGAGAATCATCAAAGAGAGCTATAGAAAGCTTCGAGTGGGTCGAGAAGTCTATCCAAGCCTTGATGATCGTTCTCCTAGCCCAGCACGATCACCCCACACCGCCAACACCGTCGGCCATAATGGAATCCAGCCACCCATGGATACCTTGAGGACAAGGTGATCGGAAGCGTGGTCGATTGATGCGAACCGGGTCAGGTCGGATCACATCAAGGGGTGATTAGGCTCAGTAGATCGAGTCTAGTTATCTTATCTGCTTATTTGCTTTAGTCTTATTAGGTTAAAATTTATTAGTTAACTAATTCAACTATGTGCAGTTTTGAGAAAATATTCAAAGGATATACCACAGATGACCAAATATTAGGAAACACTTAGAGAAGATTGAAGACGTCATGATCTACAACTTCCGTATTCAAGGTTTCTCTAGATTCAGACTCTATCTATGGCAGAATGAAGAATCAATTTGATAAGGATAAGGAAGGATGATTTAGCTAAGTGATGTTTATGTCTAGGTTATGTTTATCTCTTATGTCAGCACTTAAGGCAAGTCTAGTTAAGTCATGTAAGGAACAAGAATCATCCATCCGCAATTTATGTATAGTTGTGGAAGATTTGAAGAGATAGATGAGCAAAATTGAATGAGAAATTATCGAATTGAAGGTTGAAAACGTCCAATTCAGGAGACAATTTCATAAGATAGAAAATGAGAAGGCAGTTGGGACTGCTGAGTGGACAGGGTCAAGTAGTTTGATATTTGTGGTGGACCTAAATGAGATGTTTAGATTTCGAAGAAGTCCTTACATGCTTTGAAGTAGATCCAACATTGTTGAGCTGCCTAATGATCATTTTATGTTGGTGGAAGATAGAGAAGAGGAAGAGTATGATGGTGAATATCATAAAGAAGATGAAGAGAAGAAAGACGAAGAGAAGGAAGAGAAGAAAGGGGACGAGGAGAAAGATGAAGAAAAGGAAGGGGAAGAGGAGAAAGATGAAGAGAAGAGGAGAAAGATGAAGAGAAGGAAGACATGAAAGGGGAAGAGGAGAAAGGGAGAGAAGAGAAGGAAGAGGAAGGAGAAGAGGAGAAAGATAAGATAATGGAGGGGAAGAGGAGATAGAATAATCTGATCAACCTTTGGTGGACCTAGAATCTGGTGGCACAATGAGGATAGTCGATGACATGTGCAAACTAGATCAATTACTTATTGCCAAACTAATTGATTCGATAGAGAATATTCTCTCTAGCAAATAGGAAATTCCTTTGGGAGACAATGATGACAAGGAAATAAAAGTCTATTTGAAAGGAAAAAAGAAAAGTGTCACATTTGATTATCCTGGAACACAATTGCTGATAGAAGATGATAAACGTTTGATTAAATTGATGCTTTTATTTCCTGATACAGGGGTCCCTGTTTGGAAAGATGATCACGCGATAATGGAGAAGTGTCAACTTCTGCCTCTATTAAGTAATTATGAACTAATTGATGTGAGGATCTGCGATGGTAAAGGGACCATCACTGCAACTGGTGGAGCGATTGAGGCCGCGGTTTTGGTCGGCTCGTCCCCTCCCTCATGGCTTGGGTTTGCTTGTCATAGGTGGCCGGATTACATCGTGGCTGACGGTGTTGGCGGTGCGGGGTGACCATGCTGGGCTAGGAGAATGGTTGTCAAGGCTTGGATTGCCTTCTTGACACGCTCGGAGCTTTCTGCGGCTCTCTTCAATGATTCTCACAATGAGTCCATGGACTCTACCCATACCTTTGCCCATGCCGGCGGCTTGTCGTTGACATTTTGATAGGTCCACGGAATGATCCCTTCAAGATCTAGATTGATTGCAGGAAGCAGTCCGTGTAACCTAGCGAAATTATTCACCAAATATTCTTCCATTGTTAGAAAATTATGAAACTAAGTTGGATCGATCCGAAACTTCTTGATCTAATTTTTATATATACGTCCTTCGCTGATTCGAACTACAATTGGGACGAAATCACGATATAGTGAGGATAAAGGTGGTGATGGTGGGTGTAGTGGATGTTAGGGTTATGGATGAGGGTGGATGGTTGATGTAGTTTAAGGGATAAAGACGAAGGGGAAGAAGTGGTCGAGATCCCAAAGAGGAGGGAGGACTCGATAGACGAGGATATTAGAAGTTAGATGAGACCTTGCCAATGGTAGAGGTGGCTGGTTGGTGAAGAGGGAGGAGGGAGATTAGGGTAGAGAGACTAGAGAGATGATAGAGGAGGAAAGAAACTAATATTCACGAAGCATTATGATTTTGGCTACCATCCACACCTTTATAGAGGCTAGCCAACAAGCTAAAATAATAATTATTAACCCTAATTCTAGTGGACTCCCATCGATCACGGTTGAATGTGCCCGACCGTGCTCGAACGCACAAAAGGCGTTCAGATGGGAACTAATGCAGGCGTTCGCACGAGGGCGTTCAAACGCGCTCGACCGCGTTCTCTATTTTTGCAAACTAATGCAGGCGTTCGAATGCGCCCCTTCCGCATTTGAATGTGACCTACAAAAAATTTATTTTAATGAAAATAAATAACTAATATAATAAGAAAAGACTCTAACTAAGTGTATCAGCCCACCAAGCTTCCCCCACCTTGCCTTCAAGCTATAAAGTCAGGAAAATGCTCTAAGATGGCCGTCTCCAACTCCCATGTTGTCTTGTCAGATGGTTTGCCAAGCCACTCGACTAGGACCTCCATATCTAATCTGGTACCATGACGTCATTGGTGCATAGCAAGTACACGAACTGGCTCTACAATCTCTGTCTCCTCCAATGGCTCCGGTAGAACTGATCCAATGACCTGAGGATCTCCACGTCGCTCCCTTAGTAATGAAACATGGAAGATAAGATGTACTCTCGACCCCTCAGGCAGCTCCAAACAATATGCAACTAGACCGATACGCTCTAATACCCGAAATGGACCAAAGTAGTAATGTGCTAACTTCTGGTTTCGCATTGGATGCAAGGTCACCTGTCGATATGATTGTACCCTCACAAACACCCAAGTACCGATGTCAAACTCCTGCTCCGATGGCTGCAATCATAAACTTGCTTCACGTGGATTTGAGCAAGTTTAAAATGAGCACGCAACCTCCTCATTGTGGCATCTCTATCCATCAAAGCTAAGTCCACCTCTATTCGATCTACAGATGCCACTGGGTCATATGCGCGTAATGTCAGAGCCATGCACCCATACACTAGCTCGAACAGAGTCAAGCCAATGCTACTATAGTGGGAAGTGGTGTAAGATCACTCCGCCGACTGTAAGAACTCTAACCATCGTCTTGGCATCTCTCCAACAAAGCACCACAAGTACTACTCAATGGTTCGACTGATCACCTCGATTTGGCCGTCCATTTGTGGATGGTAGGCCATACTGAAATTCAATCGAGTCCCTAGAAATCTAAAAGACTCCATCCAAAAGTCACTCAAAAATACACTGTTAGGTTTTTAATTGTTGGCAATTGTGTACAAAATATTCTAAGTGTATTTTTTACATGTATATGAGCTTTACACAAGTCTAGAAAATCTCTGGTTTGAAGAATTGCAAAATTATTGGAGCAAAGTTGATGAGATCAAGTCATGCCGTTCGAATGCATCCGGGCCGCGTTCGAATGCACTAACGAAGTTTGAAAATCTTGGACTTTCGTGAGTACGGATAAGACTTGGATTTGGCTCTATCTTGGACTTTCGTGAGTACGGATAAGATTAGGATTTGACTCTATCTTGTACTTTCGTGAGTACGGATAAGATTTGGATTTAGCTCTATCTTGTACTTTCGTGAGTACGGATAAGACTTGGATTTGGCTCTATCTTGGAGATCATATATAAGGATTTTGATGCCCTATCTTGTGGGTGGTTGAAGAAGCATTATTGAAGGAAACTTCTTGAGGCTACATCGGTTCTTCAACTAACAAGGCTCTTCTCATATACAAATCTTAAGCTTTCGTCTTAAGGGCTATCTAGACGAAAGATCAATCTCGAGGGCTATTGAGGTTGGACTTCAATCACGAGAAGCAGTGAATCGTGGGTTCTAGCGAGCAAGACTGAGAGAAACAAAGTCGTTTGGATCGACGGGTTATTTTGTGAGTCAGTCTTGTAACTGCTACTATTCTAGTGATTGATTTTGATCCGAGTTTGGATCCGTGGTTTTTTCCCGCTTGGGTTTTTCCACGTTAAAATCTTGGTGTTCATCTCTGCTTTCATTTTTAATATTTCTTTCGACTTTTACTTAAGAGAACGAGCGAGATCATTGCCTAGTGTTTAGATACATACATGTGTTTAGGGGTTTTTTTCATACACGATCATGATCAGAGATAATCGTGCGTGGCATGCCATGCAACCAAGCAATATCTCTAACAAAAATTTCAGCCACTGACTTGGCTGAAAATGGATGTGACAATGCAAAAAAGTCCGCATACTTGCTCAATCTATCAACCACCATAAAAATAATGGAATAATGATGTACCAGCGAAAAACCTTTTATGAAATCCATAGAAATATCTTCCCAAACACGGTTCGGTATTGGTAAAGGCTAAAGTAATCCGGTCAGTTTCAATGAGGTTGCCTGATACGATTTGGGCTTTACCAATATAGTCTCGAGCATGGATGCACTTTATGGGTGTCTTTTATTCTTGTTGTAGTGTTTATTTTAGGGAAAAAAGGTTTTCTGTATGTCACGTCCAAATGCAGGTGGGGCGCGTTCAAATGCGTTTGTGAATGCCTATATCAGGTTCGCAAATAAGAGAATGCAAAATGTGCATTCGAACGCGATCAAGCGCGTTCTAATATAATCGATAAAAATCCACTATTTCTAGGGTTAATAATTGCCATTTTTGAATTGTTTGGTTAGCCTCTAAAGGTGTGGATGGCAACCAAGGAGTCATTATTGAATGAATTGAGTTTTGCCCTAGTCTCCTTCATCTTCTTCTCTCTCGTTCTCTTGTTCCCCGGTGCTGCCGCTTCTAACCTCCCTCGACTGGCCATTCACCATAGGCGGCCCACTCCTCCCCTTTCTTCCAATCTATCTATCAACTTGCCCTACCCCTTCCATCATCCATAATCCTTCCATCTCCACTTACTCACCGGTGCCACCCCATTATCATCGGTCCACCACCATCCATCAATACCTAGGATCTCGTTCCTGCATCCATGGATCCATAGACAAACTCTCTGACATTTGTCTACCTCTCGGACGATATCTCAAGATCCTATTATCCGATTTCCCTACAATTAGATTTTTTGGAAGGATCTTTTCTAGGGCTACAACATATCAAAATTTTACATTGATCCGATGGCAACTTCTTTTGAGAACCTTTTCCAAAGTTCTGTATCAGATCTTGTCCAGATCTGAAAAATAAGATAGATCGAATCTTAGCCTAAAGGGGAGATCGTATCAAGAGTGGTATTAGAGCCACAATTTCTCGGACACGCACTTTCAATGACAACCATGAGAGCTATGGCTGCACGGCGAAACAAGGAGGAAGAGATCTCCCCAATAGAGGAGGGGGAGATGGCTGTGGGAACTTCCATCCGCGGAACCACTCGACGAAATCTAAATATCGAAGAGCCTAGCATTCAAGCCATGATTGGGTCTCTTTCCGAGCAAATGGCCATCAATAACCAGATGCGTGAAATACGGGTGATAAGAGAAGCCATGGCGAACGAAAATGCACCAATGACCCCACGACGTGAGTCCACCCCTATGAACCCGCTGCCACCGGTTCAGAATTTGCACCAACAAGAGCCTTTGCTGCCAACACCCTATGGGCAGAGACAAGCAAGGATGGTTCCACTAGGCCCAGTTGCAGGTGAGCCCATCCGACGAGTGAACCAAAATGGAGATCGTCTTGGATATCTAGATCCTTGGGCGGGGCAATACGAACTGGACGCATCGAGTTAACCAAAACTGAAGGAGGGATCATCAACCATTCATAGTGCATCCTCCTCCGGTTAGACAAGGACTTGGATATGATCTAGATTAAGACAACGGTATCCATGGACAAATCGTGCGTCTCGAATTTCCCAAGTTCAAAGATGGTGATCTGATTGATTGGTTGTATAGGGCAGACCAATTCTTTGCGTACCACGGTACAGTGGAAGACTATAAGGTGACGCTTGCGAGCTTCCACCTTGAAGATGTGGCGCTTTGCTGGTTTCGAGCAGCCAATGCCCATAAGACGATTGAAACTTGGGTCGATTTCTGCATCGATATCATGCGACAATTTGGAGTGTCAGGGTATGAAGGCTTTGATGCTCTCCTCTCAAAGACGGTGCAAAGGACCACGGTTGGGGCATACCAAGAAGAATTTGAGAGGATTAGTAGCCGATGCCTTAAAGAATTTGAGAGGTTCGCAAAACCTTCATCTCCGAGTTGTAGGGAGACACACAAGCCGACGTGAGGGCTTTAAGGCCTAGAACCTTAAAGGAGGCCTTCGAAGATGCAGTAATCATGGAAGACAAACATCGAGCCATGAAGATACACCTCGAACAGAACTAGATGAGCTAAGAAAGCCACAATCCAATTCAGCCTACCATAGCAGCAGAAAATGTTACCGGTGTACCAAGAGCCACTGCTGCAACGGTGCCTCCATGAGCACCCCTAAAGCCCTCCCAAGATGTGAAGTATGCACCTAGAGGTCCAAGTCGAGCACTCACACCAGCTCAAGTGGAGGAGCAAAGAGCCAAAGGCCTATGCTTTTGCTGTGATGAGAAGTTTGTACCCGAACATCGCTGCGCTAAATTGATGGGATCAGTGATGCTAATAGACAGGTTGGAGGAGGCAGAGGATGAGATTGCAGTTGAAGATGAGGGTGTGGCTAGATAGTAAGGAGGAGTAGCTGAGGAACAACCCGTGGAGGATATGATAGCCGAAATCTCCCTCCACGCCTATTCTAGGACAGCCGCGCCAAAGACTTTGCGAGTGAATGATGTAGTTAAGAAAACCACAGTGAGAATCTTGATCGACATCGAGTCCACCCATAACTTCATTAACAAGAGGCTTCTTAGGAAGATTGGGCTTGAGTCAGAACCCACAAATGGGTTCGATGTGACGATTGGAGATGGCACCACCTTGCGAGCAGATTTCATTTGTGGAGGTGTGGAGTTGAAGGTGCAAGGACAAATCTTTACATTGGATCTTTATCCGTTGGCCTTGCGAGGTCCTGACATTGTCTTGGGGACTCAATGGCTTTGAAGCTCGGGGCCCGTGATATTTGACTTTACAAACCTCACACTGACATTTTGGAGGAATGACCGAAGAGTGCTGCTAGATGGAAATCAACCGTTGTTTGAACTTCCAAGCGTAGGAGACGCAAGTGAGCTTGCTTCTTTCTTAGCACCAACTTTTCCTTTTATCTCAGATCTATGAAGAGACAGTGCAAAGGATAGTGATCTGGTCCGTCTCATGGAGTAGCTGAGAGAGAACCCATCGAGCCACCCCGAGCACGAGGAGCGTGACGGGTTGGTACTCGCGGACGAAGAGCTACGGAGACTATTGAAGGCACACTTCCATGATACCCCTATAGTAGGCTATGAAGGGGTCTTATGTACCTATAAGCGCCTGGCTCAAAACTGTACATGGACAGCGATGAAGTCAGATGTGAAGAAATATGTGTGTGAATGCCAAATCTGCCAACGAGTCAAATCAGGGATGCTCAAACCAAGCAGGCCTAACCATGTGGTGGGTTCGGCCTTGCCCGAGCCAATGGAGGAAGATAGCCTAGTTGAACCGGTTCGAGTCTGAGGTCGTAGGAGAAGATGCCATGGATTTAGGATGGAGACAAAAGTGTTTATCAAGTGGGTAGGCAAGCCCATTGACGAGTATACCTGGGAGCTCGAGTCGGATATCATGGATCGTTTCCCTAATTTCATACCTTGAGGACAAGGTTGTGGAAGCGTGGTGGATTGATATGATTCAGGCTTCACCGATGTCATCTCAAGCATGGATACACTTTAGGGGTGTCTTTTATTCTTATTGTAGTGTTTATTTTAGGAAAAGAAGGTTTTCTGTATATCTCGTTCGAATGCGGGTGGGGTGCATTCGAACGCGTTTGTGAATGCCTGCATCAGCATCGCAAATATAAAGAATGCAAAATATACGTTCGAACGATCCGTTCAAACGCGATCGGCGAAAATCCTATATTTCGATGCATCATATTCATAATGAACTCTTTGGTGAAGTCTGGTAGAGCTAGAATCGGAATCGTTATCATTGCTGTTTTCAATTTTTCAAAGGCTGTAGTGGCTTCATCCGTCCACCTAAAAGAGTCCTTCCTCAGCAAAGAAGTGAGTGGAGTACCACCGATATTGCCAAACCTGGCGATAATACCCAGTCAGCCCCAAGAATCCTCGCAATCCTATGTTGGAAGTAGGGATCGGTCAAGCGGTCATGCACGCCACCTTTTGAGGATCTGCCGCCACTTCTTCCGCTGCGATGATGTGGTCTAAATACTCCACTTGTGGTACTCCCCATAGACACTTGGACTTCTTAATCTTCAGCTAGTTTTGCTTCAACAAATTTAGCACATCCTCCAAATACCGCCAATGCTCCATTTTAGTTCTGCTGTTGATACGATTCGGACTTCACCGACGTCGTCTCGAGTTTGGATTTACCTTAGGATAAGATTGAGTTTTAGGATAAGATTGAGTTTTAGGATAAGATTGTGTTTTAGGATAAGATTGAGTTGTTGGTTAGCCTATAAAAGTATGTGTAGGGCAACCAAAATTAGAATTGAATATTGAGAATTGAGTTTGCCTTGCCTCCTTCATCTTCTTCGCTCCCGTTCCCTCAATCTCCCGGCGACGCCGCTTCTAATCTCCTCGACAGGCCAATCACCCTAGTCCCTTAGGAGTGGCCCTCTTCTCCCCCTTCTTCCAATTTATCCATCGCTATCCCTAACTTTTCCATCATCCATAACCCTTCCACCATCACTTTTACACCGGTGCCACCCCATCAACACCGGCCCTCCACAATCCACCATTACCCAGGATTTCGTGCCTTCATCCACGGAATCCAAAAACAGAGTATCCTGACGTTCGTCTACTAAACGAACGATATCTCGAGATCCCCAACTCCGATTCGCCTCAAACTAGATCCGTTGGAAAGCTCTTTTCCGGGCCTACATCATATCAAAATTTCACAGCGATCCAACGGTAGGATATTTCGGGATCTGATCTCAAAGTTCCGTGCAAGATCGTATCAATCTGGTATCAGAGCCTATAGCCGAGGAAGGATCGTAACAATCTGGTATCAGAGCCACCGTTCCTCGGACAAGCGCTTCCAATGACGACCACCAGATCCATGGCTGCACGGCGTGATGATGAAGAAGAGATTCTCCCAATAGAGGAGGAAGAGACGATTGCGGGGACTTCCACCCGCGGAACCATCCGATCTAATCGGAATACGGAAGAGCCTAGCGTTCTATCCATGTTGGGGTCTATTTCAGAGCAGATGGCCATCAACCACCAGATGATGATGGAGATGATGCGGGAACTACGGGCGCCAAGGAAGCAATGTCTAACGGGAAGGCACCATCGACCCCACGACGCGAGTCCACCCCCTTGAATCAATCCTCACCGGTTCAGCCTTTGCAACCACAAGAGCCGCTGCTACCACCACCCTATGGGCAGAGGCAAGCAAGGATGGTTACACCAGGACCAGTTGCAGGTGAACCCATCCGACGAGCGAATCACCATGGAGACCACATTGGAGATCAAGATCCATGGGCGGGCCGATACGATCCGGAACCACGGCGAGTTGATCTAAACCGAAGGAGGGATCATCAACCCTTCATGGTGCATCCTCCGCCGGTTAGACAAGGAGTTGGGCATGATCCGGAACGAGACAACGGCATTCGTGGACAAGTCGTGCGTCTCGAATTCCCCAAGTTCAAAGATGGCGATCCAATTGATTGGTTGTATAGGGCGGAGCAATTCTTTGCATACCAAGGTACGGCGGAAGAATACAAGGTGACGCTTGCAAGCTTCCACCTTGAGGATGCGGCGCTTCATTGGTTTCGATCAGCCAATGCCATTGAGGCCATCGAAACTTGGGCTGAATTTTGCGCCGATATCACACGGCGATTTGGAGTATCGGGCTATGAAGACTTTGATGCTCTCCTCTCAAAGACGGTTCAGAAGACCACGGTTGGGTCATACCAAGAAGAATTTGAGAGGATTAGTAGCCGATGTCATCCACCATGGACGGATCAGCAACTTCGCAGCACCTTCATCTCGGGCTGCGCGGGGTGACATACAAGCCGATGTGAGGGCTTTAAGGCCTAGAACCTTAAAGGAGGCCTTCCAAGATGCGGTGCTTATGGAAGACAAGCATAGAGCCATGAAGATACACCGGAAGCAGAGTTGGACAAGCCAAGGAAGCCGCAATCAAGCTCTACCAAACATAGCGGCAGAAACACTAGCGGAGTACCAAGTGCTGCTACTTTTGCATTGATACCTCCTCGAGCACCCTTGAAGCCATCCCAAGATGTGAAGTACGCACCTAGAGGTCCGGGCGAGCACTCACACCTGCCCAAGTAGAAGAAAGAAGAGCCAAGGGCTTATGCTTCCGTTGTGATGAGAAGTTTGTACCCGGGGCATCGTTGTGCTAAACCGATGGGATCGGTGATGCTCATCGATGGATTGGAGGAAGCGGAGGATGAGCTTGCAGCTGAAAGCGCAGATGTGGCTGGACATCGAGGAGAAGAAGTTGAGGAGCAAAACGTGGAGGACGTTATAGCTGAAATCTCCCTCCACGCCTATTCGGGGACGGCGGCGCCAAAGACATTGCGGGTGAACGGAGTAGTCAAGAAGACCACAGTGAGAATCTTGATTGACACCGGGTCCACCCACAACTTCATTGACAAGAGGCTCCTTAGGAAGATTGGGCTCGAGTCGGAACCCACGGAAGGGTTCGATGTGACGATTGGAGATGGCACCACCTTGCGAGCAGATTTTATTTGTGGAGGTGTGGTATTGAAGGTGCAAGGCCAAAGTTTCACATTGGATCTTTATCCATTGGCCTTGCGAGGAGCTGATATTGTTTTGGGAACTCAATGGCTTCAAAGCTTGGGGCCCGTAACATTTGATTTCTCAAACCTCACACTGACCTTTCGGAGGAATGGAAGAAAGGTACTGGTGGATGGAAATCAACCGCGGCAAGGACCAACATTACAACCACTTGTAGGCTTTCCTAGTGCAGGGGACCGAGCTCTACTATTGCAAATGGCTGTTCCTAAACCAGAACATCCCTCACCAAGGAGAATAGCCGCTGACTTGCAAGAGCTGCTGCATGAGTTCCAGGATCTCTTCGAGGAACCCCGAGGACTGCCGCCGAATCGTCGCCATGACCATCGCATCCAGATCGTTCCAGGGGCTGAACCTGCAAATGTTCGGCCCTATCGGTACCCGCATGTCCAGAAGGAAGAGATCAGTAAATTAGTGGAGGAAATGCTCGAGCAAGGGATTATTCAACCGAGTAGAAGTGCCTACTCATCTCCGGTGCTGCTGGTTCGGAAGAAAGACGGGAGTTGGCGGTTTTGCGTCGACTACCGAGCCTTGAATACCATTACTGTCAAAGACCGGTATCCGATACCGGTGATCGAGGAGTTGCTAGATGAGCTCACAGGGTCAGCCTACTTCAGCAAACTTGACTTAAGGGCGGGGTACCATCAAATCCGAGTCGACCACGGAGATGTGCACAAACGGCGTTTCGAACTCACGATGGCCACTACGAGTTCCGAGTCATGCCGTTTGGACTCACCAATGCACCGGCCACCTTCCAAGGGCTTATGAATGACCTATTCCGCCCACTTTTGCGTCGGTACGTGCTCGTCTTCTTTGACGATATTCTAGTGTATAGCAGGAATTGGGGTGAACACTTGCGACACGTACGGGAGGTACTAGATATCTTGCGACAAAACCAGCTGAAAGTCAAGATGAGCAAGTGTCTATGGGGAGAGTCACGCGTGGAGTACACGGGGGCATATAATTTCAGCAAAAGGAGTGGAAGCTGATCCAAGCAAGATCAAGAATATGGTGGACGGCCGATTCCTACTAATCGGCGGGAATTGAGGGGATTTCTTGGGGCGACGGGGTACTATCGGCGATTCGTTGCCAACTACGGCAAAATTGCTGCCCCACTGACCTCCTTACTCAGAAAAGGTGGGTTTCAATGGACGGGCAAAGCTACGGAGGCTTTTGAAGCCTTGAAGACCGCTATGTCTACAGCTCTGTTCTAGCACTACCGGATTTCGGCAAGCCTTTCGTGGTGGAATGCGACGCTTCGGGTGAAGGCATTGGAGCAGTTTTGATGCGGGAGGGCAGACCCGTGGCATACATGAGCAAAGCATTATCAAATCAGTCGCGACGGCTATCAACCTACGGCGCGAAATGCTAGCAATTCTACATGCCGTCACCAAATGGCGACCCTACTTGATTGGCCAAAGGTTTACTATCCGCACGGACCAGCGTAGCTTGCCCTACTTCATGGAGCAACGTGTGCACACCCCAGCCCAACAAAGGTGGGTTACTAAACTCCTTGGGTATGACTATGAATTAGTCTACAAAAAGGGGATTGAGAATAGAGCGGCTGATGCTCTTTCGCGCCAACCAGATACAAGTGAACTCGCCTCCTTCTCAGCACCAACATCTCTTATATCTTCAGATTTGTGGAGAACCAAAGCGAGAAGATCATACCATGGAGGAGCTAGAGTCAAGGTGCAAAGATCGCTTCCCAAATTTCAAACCTTGAGGACAAGGTTGCGGAAGCGTGGTGGATTGATACGATTCGGACTTCACCGACGTCGTCTCGAGTTTGGATTTACCTTAGGATAAGATTGAGTTTTAGGATAAGATTGAGTTTTAGGATAAGATTGTGTTTTAGGATAAGATTGAGTTTTAGGATAAGATTGTGTTTTAGGATAAGATTGAGTTGTTGGTTAGCCTATAAAAGTATGTGTAGGGTAACCAAAATTAGAATTGAATATTGAGAATTGAGTTTGCCTTGCCTCCTTCATCTTCTTCGCTCCCGTTCCCTCAATCTCCCCGGCGACGCCGCTTCTAATCTCCCTCGACAGGCCAATCACCCTAGTCCCTTAGGAGTGGCCCTCTTCTCCCCCTTCTTCCAATTTATCCATCGCTATCCCTAACTTTTCCATCATCCATAACCCTTCCACCATCACTTTTACACCGGTGCCACCCCATCAAAACCGGCCCTCCACAATCCACCATTACCCAGGATTTCGTGCCTTCATCCACGGAATCCAAAAACAGAGTATCCTGACGTTCGTCTACTAAACGAACGATATCTCGAGATCCCCAACTCCGATTCGCCTCAAACTAGATCCGTTGGAAAGCTCTTTTCCGGGCCTACATCATATCAAAATTTCACAGCGATCCAACGGTAGGATATTTCGGGATCTGATCTCAAAGTTCTGTGCAAGATCGTATCAATCTGGTATCAGAGCCTATAGCCGAGGAAGGATCGTAACAGCTGTACACCTAAATGTCGTGAAATAATACCAAGACATACCTTCGCAGTAGAGGCTGAAAAATATCATTCATGAGGCATTGAAAAGTAGCTGGATAATTGATAAGACCAAAGGGCATCACTCAGAACTCGTAGTGCCCGTTCGGAGTGAAAAACCCCTAGACACAAGTATGTATCTAAATACTAGGCAATGATATCACTCATTCGCTTAAGTAAAAGCCCGAAGAAATATTAAGAACGAAAGTAGAGATGAACGCCAAGATTTTAACGTGGAAAAACCCAAATGGGAAAAAACCACGGATCCAAACTCGGATCAAAACCAATCACTAGAATAGTAGCAGTTACAAGACTGACTCACAAAACAACCCGTCGATCTAAACGACTTTGTTTCTCTCAGTCTTACTCACTAGAACCCACGATTCACTGTTTCTCGTGATTGAAGTCCAACCTCAGTAACCCTCGACATTGATCTTTCGTCTAGATAGCCCTTAAGACGAAAGATTAAGTTTTGTAGATGAGTGGAACCTTGTTAGTTGAAGAACCGATGTAGCCTCAAGAAGTCTCCTTCAATAATGCTTCTTCAACCGCCCTAGAGATAGGGCATCACAATCCTTATATATGATCTCCAAGATAGAGCCAAATCCAAGTCTTATCCGAACTCACGAGAATCCAATATTTTCAAACTTTGTTGGTGCGTTCGAACGCGGCCCAAGTGCGTTCGAATGCGGCCCAGGTGCGTTCGAACGGCATGACTTGATCTCAGGTGCGTTCGAACGGGCCTGAGTGCGTTTGAACGCGACAACTTGAATTCTTCAGGTTGCGTTCGAATGCGTTTGTGAACACAGCTCTCGGTCTATGTGAACGCAGTACCTGTGTTCGAATGTGTTTGTGAACGCAGCTTTCGGTCTGTGTGAACGCAGCACCCGCGTTCGAATGCGTTTATGAACGCAGCTCTCGGTCTGTGTGAATGCAAGTACCCGCGTTCAAACACGTTTGTGGATGCAACTCTTGGTCTGTGTGAACACAAGTACCCGCGTTCGAACTCGTTTGTGAACGCGGTGTGAACTCAACAACTTTTCTCTAATAATTTTGCAATTCTTCAAACTAGAGATATTCTAGACTTGTATAAAGCTCATATACATGTAAAAATACACTTAGAATATTTTGTACACAATTTCCAACAAATAAAAATCTAACAATCTCCTCCTTTGGCAATTTGTGACAAAATATCTAGTTTACAAGATATTACAAAGAATTCAAAATGATCATTCAACAAGTCTAGTTCTTTTAGCACATCAATCGCTGCAAATAAAAATATACCAAACCAAGATCAAGTGAAAATAACTTGAAATGAATAACAATTCAAACACAAGTTATCAAGCAAGCAATTCAGAAGTACTCAAGCAAACAAAGTTCACAGGTATTCACGCAAAGTTATTATGCAGTAAACATAAACTAGTAAACTCCCCCTACACCGTTACTCCCGTTTACTCCCCTACACCAGTAAACTCCTAAACTCCAAACACACGTCTAAACTCACTCTCCTCCTTTCTGACACAAATGCCAAAGACTAGTAACTCGGAGGGAACTGACGATGAAGAATCGACAACACGGAGTCGGGTACGGTCCCCTGACGAGCTTGCTTAGCTCGTAAATCATTCATGATCGAATGGAGGTCTTGCACCTGAGTGCTAAGCTGATCGAAATGGTCAGAGAACTGTGGTAACTCCCCCTCAGTGTGAGATGAGTCATCGTCCGAACTGTCATCAGAAATGTCGAGGTGTGATGAACCTCTAGCGGCGGAAAAGGACGGCTTGAGAGGAGACGACTGATCATGAGCTTGACTCCGCTTAAGAGTAATCCGATCCAACGGTTTTTGCAAAGAAAGGGAAGGTTCCGAGGCATCCACTCGCACCCCACTCTGAGTGCACAAATTGGTAATAAATATGCCAAACGACAACCCTTCACGAGGCGCTTCTTTCTGTGCAGTTGTTAGAATGGAATCGTAGATCACCGCAGCCAAATCAACAGAAAGTCCTGACAACATTGCATGAAGGAGGAACGCATGATCAGGACTAATACTGGAATGACGAGTCTTGGGGTGACGTTGTATAGACAAAGTAGGTGAAGCATGCGAGCCACTGATGTCAGTTTCGCATGAGGAATCATGTTGCCCTTCCAACGTTCCCCTTTGATTAACATAGTACCGGCATATTCGTTGACATCAGGAAGTGGAGCAGACGATGGATACTAGAACTCACCATCAGGAAGTTGGAGTTCTGCACGAATAACATCGGAGTCCAAGTAGATCGAAACCCCACGGACAGTAGAACATATACATCGTTCTAAAACCATGGCATTATAGAAAAATTTCAACATATGCAGTCCCGCTCATCCGACACACGGATAACCAGGTGTCGATAAACAACTAATGCAATTAACAAATACTCTAATAAGGTGTATCAGCCCACCACGCTTCTCCTACCTTGCCCTCAAGGTGTAATGTCGGGGAAATGCTCCAAGATGTCTTTCTCCAACTCCCATGTCGCCTCATCGAATGGTTGCCAAACCATTCAACTAGAATCTCCATCTCTAATCTAGTACCATGACGTCATCAGTGCCTAGCAAGTACGCGAACTAGCTCTACGATCTCTGTCTCCTCCAATGGCTCCGATAGAGCTGACCAAACGACCTCATAATCACTAATTCGCTCCCTCAGCAATAAAACACGGAAGATAAGATGCACTCTCAACCCCTTCGGCAACTCCAAACGATATGCAACCGGGCTGATACGTTCTAACACCCAAAACGCACCAAATTAGCGATGTGCTAACTTTTGGTTATGCATTGGATGCAAGGTCACTTGTCGATATGGTTGTACTCTCACAAACACCCAACTGTCGATGTTCAACTCCTGCTTCCGATGGCCACGATCAAAAACTTACTTCATGTGGTTTTGAGCAAGTTTAAGATGGGTTTGCAACCTCCTGAATGTGGCGTCTCTATCCATCAAAGTTAATTCCACCTCCGTTCGATCTACAGATGCCATTGGGTCATAAGCGCGTATTGTCGGAGTCGTGCGCCCATACACTACCTTAAACGGAGTCATGTCAATGCTACTATGGTAGGTGGTGTTCTAAGACCACTCCACCCATGGTAAGAACTCCAACCATCATCTCAGCATCTCTCCAAGAAAGCTCCTCAAGTACTACTCAATGCCTTGATTGACCACCTCGGTTTGACCGTCCGTATATGGATGGTGAAAAATCCCTAGACATAAGTATGTATCTAAATACTAGGCAATGATATCACTCGTTCGCTTAAGTAAAAGTTCGAAGAAATATTAAGAACAAAAGCAAAGATGAACGCCAAGATTTTAACGTGGAAAAACCTAAACGGGAAAAAACCACAGATCCAAACTCGGATTAAAACCAATCACTATGATAGTAGCAGTTACAAGACTGACTCACAAAACAACCCGTCGATCCAAACGACTTTGTTCCTCTCAGTCTTGCTCGCTAGAACCCACGATTCATTGCTTCTCGTGATTGAAGTCCAACCTCAGTAACCCTCGAGATTGATCTTTCGGCTAGATGAGTAGAACCTTATTAGTTGAAGAACCGATGTAGCCTCAAGAAGTCTCGTTCAATAATACTTCTTCAGCCTTCCTAGAGATAGGGCATCACAATCCTTATATATGATCTCCAAGATAGAGCCAAATCCAAGTCTTATCCGAATTCACGAGAATCCAATATTTTTAAACTTCATTGGTGCGTTCGAATGCGGCCCGGGTGCGTTTGAACGGCCTAACTTGATCTCAGTTGCGTTTGAACGCGGCCCAGGTTGCGTTCGAATGCGTTTATGAACGCAGCTCCCGGTCTGTGTGAACGCAAGTACACACGTTCGAACGCGTTTGTGAACGCAGATCTCGGTCTGTGTGAATGCAAGTACCCGCGTTGGAACGCATTTGTGAACGCAACTCTCGGTCTGTGTGAACGCAAGTACCCGCGTTCGAACGCGTTTGTGAACGCAGCTCTCGATCTGTGTGAACGCAGTACCCACGTTCGAACGTGTTTGTGAACGCAACTCTCGGTCTGTGTGAACACACTACCCGCGTTCGAACGCGTTTGTGAATGCACCGCGTTAGAACGCATTTGTGAACGCGGTGTGAACTCAACAACTTTTCTCCAATAATCTTGCAATTCTTCAAATAGAGATATTCTAAACTTGTATAAAGCTCATATACATGTAAAAATACACTTAGAATATTTTGTACACAATTGCCAACAATTAAAAACCTAACAATCTCCCCCTTTGGCAATTTGTGACAAAACATTTAGTTTACAAGATATTACAAAGAATTCAAAATGAGCATTCAACAAATCTAGTACTTTTAGCACATCAATCCCTGCAAATAAGAATATACCAATCCAAGATCAAGTGAAAATAACTAGAAATGAATAACAATCCAAACACAAGTTATCAAACAAGCATAAGTTCACAAGTATTCAAGCAAAGTTATTATGCAGTAAACATAAACCAGTAAACTCCCCCTATGCCCAGCACTCACCCTACACCAGTAAACTCCTAAACTCTAAACACACGTCTAAACTAATACACTCACCCCCTTTTTGACGCAAATGCCAAAGACTAGGAACTCGGTGGGAACTGACGATGAAGAATCGACAACACGGAGTCGAGTACGGTCCCCTAACGAGCTTGCTCAGCTCGTAAATCATTCACGACTGAATGGGGGTCCTACACCTGAGTGCTAAGCTGATCAAAATGGTCAGAGAACTGTGGTAACTCCCCTCAGTATGAGATGAATCATCGTCAAAACTGTCATCAGAAATGTCGAGGTGTGATGAACATCCAGCGGCAAAAGAGGACGGCTTGAGAAGAGACAAGTGATCATGAGCTTGACTCCGCTTAAGAGTTATCCGACCCAACAGTTTTTGCGAAGTAAGGGAAGCTTCCGAGGCATCCACTCGCACCCCACTCTGAGTGCACAAATTGGTAATAAAAATGCCAAATGGCAACCCTTCACGAGGCGCTTCTTTCTGTGCATATGTCAAAATGGAATCGTATATCACCACAGTCAAATCAATAGAAACGCCCGACATCATCGCATGAAGGAGGAAGGCACGATCTGGACTAATACTAGAATGTCGAGTCTTGGGGGTGACGTTGTACAAACAAAGCAGGTGAAGCATGCGAGCCACTGATGTCAGTTTCGCATGAGGCATCATGTTTCCCTTCCAACGTTCCCCTTTGATTAACACGATACCAGCATAGTATTTGACATCAGGAAGTGGAGCAGATGATGGATATTGGAACTCGCCATCAGGAAGTTGGAGTTCAGCACGAATAACATTGGAGTCCAAGTATATCAAAACCCTACGGATAGTAGAACGTATACAACGTTTTAAAACCGTGGCATTACTGAAAAATTTCCTAACAACTTCCACATATGCAGTCCCGCTCATCCGACACACGGATGAAAAACCCCTAGACACAAGTATTATCTAAATACTAGGCAATGATATCACTCGTTCGCTTAAGTAAAAGTTTGTAGAAATATTAGGAACGAAAGCAGAGATGAACGCTAAGATTTTAACATGGAAAAACCCAAACGGGAAAAAACCACGGATCCAAACTTGGATCAAAACCAATCAGTAGAATAGTAGCAGTTACAAGACTGACTCACAAAACAACCCGTCGATCCAAACGACTTTGCTCTTCTCAGTCTTGCTCGCTAGAACCCACGATTCACTACTTCTCGTGATTGAAGTCCAATCTCAGTAACCCTCGAGATTGATCTTTCGTCTAGATAGCCCTTAAGACGAAAGATTAAGTTTTGTAGATAAGTGGAACCTTAATAGTTGAAGAACCGATATAGCCTCAAGAAGTCTCCTTCAATAATGCTTCTTCAACCACCATGAAGATAGGGCATCACAATCCTTATATATGATCTCCAAGATAAAGCCAAATCCAAGTCTTATCCGTACTCACGAAAGTCCAATTTTATCAAACTTCGTTGGTGCATTCGAACGCGGCTCGGGTGCGTTCGAACGGGCCTGAGTGTGTTCGAACGCGACAACTTGAATTCTTCAGGTTGCGTTCGAACGCGTTTGTGAACGCAGCTCTCGGTCTGTGTGAACGCAGTACCCGCATTCGAACGCGTTTGTGAAGCGACTCTCTGTATGTGTGAACGTAGTACCCGCGTTCGAACGCGTTTGTGAACGCGGCTCTCTGTCTCGACGGCTTTTCTCCAATAATCTTATAATTCTTCAAACCAGAGATATTCTAGACTTGTGTAAAGCTCATATACATAAAAAAATACACTTAGAATATTTTGTACACAATTGCCAATAAATAAAAACCTAACAATCTCCCCCTTTGGCAATTTGTGACAAAACACCTAGGTTACAAGATACTACAAAGACCTCAAATTGAGCAATCAACAAGACTAGAATATTTTGCACATCAATCCCTCCAAATAAACATATACCAATCCAAGATCAAGTGAAAATAACTTGAAATGAATAAACAATCCAAACACAAGTTATCAATGAAGCATAAGTTCAAAAGTACTTAAATAGACAAAGTTCACAATTTCTCCAAGCAAAGTTATAAGCAAGATTAGAAAGACAAAAAGACTCTAATAAACTCTCCCTATTGCCATGCTCCCCCTATTGCCATGCTCCCCATACACACCTAGACACTCTCCCCCTTTTTGCCACAAATGCCAAAGACTAGGAACTCGGAGGAAACTGACGATGAAGAATCGTTAACACAGAGTCAAGTACAGTCCCCTAACGAGCTTGCTCAGCTCGTAAATCATTCACTGCCGAATGGAGATCCTGCACTTGAATACTAAGTTGATCGAAACGGTCAGAGTACTGTGGTAACTCCCCCTCAGAGTGAGATGTGTCACTGTCAGAGCTATCATCAAAACTGTCGAGGTGCGAGGAGCGACCAGCGGCGGAAGAGGACGGCTTGAGAGGAGACGACTGGTCGTGAGCTTGACTCCGCTTAAGAGTAATCCGATCCAACGGCTTGTGCAAAGTAAGAGAAGGTTCCAAAGCATCCACACGCACCTCACTCTGAGTGCACAAATTTGTAATAAAGATGCCAAATGGTAACCCTTCACGAGGTGCTTCTTTCTGGGCAGCTGTGAGAATCGAATCATAGATCACCGCAGCCAAATCAACAGAGACTCCAGATAACATTGCATGAAGAAGGAATGCATGATCCAGACTAATACTAGAATGTCGAGTCTTAGGGGTGACATTGTACAGACAAAACAGGTGAAGCATGCGAGCTACTGGTGTTAGCTTCGCATGTGGCATCATGTTTCCCTTCCAACGTTCCCCTTTGATCAGTACAGTGCTAGCATATTCATCGACATCAGGAAGTGGAGTAGACGTGGGGTACTGGAACTCACCATCAGGAAGACGAAGTTCAGCATGAATAACATCCGAGTCCAAGTATACAGACATCCCACGAACAGTAGAACGAATACAGCGTTCTAAAACTATGGCATTACAAAAAAATTCTCGAACAACTTCCACATAAGCAGTCCCGCTCATTCGACGCACCGATAACCATCTTCGCTCAGTAAATATCTATTCTATCCCCAAAGTAGAAAAATCGGAAATGACCACGGGCCGTTCACTTGAAAACTCTAAGATATCACGTTCAATCACACAAGAAACATCAAGATAGTAACTTTAACGTGATCAAAACTCGAAAACACACGAAATCAATCAAGATTAAGAGACTTAATTGAATAAAAAATAGGAAAATTGATCGATGATCATACCTCGAAAAAGTGAAAAAAAACTCAGAAATTCGGCCGAAAGACGCTAGATCCGGAGGAGATCTACCCTCTAAAAGGGTTTGTAGTGAGAAATTTGATGAAAAATACCAAGATCTTGAAGATTTGAGAGGGAGAAAATGAAGGGTTTCTAGGGTTTGGAAGATGGAAGAGGAAAACCCTTGGGTTCGGACGGAATATATAAAGAATCCTCGAGTGCATTCGAACGCACCAGTTTGCGCATTTGAACGCGCCAGTCACCGCGTTCGAACTGAAAAATTTGCGTTCGAACGCCCTTTTTTTTAAGTAGAAAATCTAAGAAAAAATAAAAAAAAAATCTTTTTGGAGATGCACCTTTAAAAATTCAAAATAGATTCAAGACATAGAATATGACAATCGAATGAAATAAGTTATACACAGATCAATCAAATCATCAAAAGCATATTATAATCAATTCTAATGCATCACTCAAAATTAAATTAATCTTGATTGATCATAACAATATACATATGCAAGGTGAGCATAGATAACATGAAACATTCTTCTTAAATAAACTTTCCTATTTAAACAATGATACAACACAGTAGTCAAACCGACTTAGTATTTAAATTTGCACTTTTCGACTTATTCTCTATAACCGAATAGGAATTTTTCCTGTATTATTTTTTATACATAAACCATATAGGTGCAATGATGGCTTTTACACATGAGTAGGTAGCCCTTTTCTTGTAGTACATATCGAACAATGTGCATGAAGATATTCACAAACATCAAAAGTTTTATTTAATTTGCAAACAATATACTAAGTCAAACTGGACTCTAAACAAGATGGCTTTCACACAAACTCATTGTAGCCCTTTTCATTGATCTTTTATGAACACATTTGTGATGACTAAGCTTGAGGTCAAACTGTGCAAATCAACGTCAATAGCGAGCTATTTAAAAAAATATTTGAAGATGTCATGCTCACACAAAAATATACGCACATTATGAGTGCATTAATTTCAGTATAATTATCATAGAAGTCGAGAGAGTGAATAAATCAGAAATGATACAATATACTACAAGATGACAAAATTGACTATAATAACTCATAATCAAGAGAAAAATTATATTTTTATGTCAATAGTATATTATTGAATTTAGGAGTGCATCAATTTTTTTTTAATGACAAAAACTCTCGACAAATCTGAAACTTAAAACCAAAGAAAATTTCAGGGTAAAGAAAACCTAAAAAAAACGAAAAAAATAATAAAAATAAAACATGCAAACCAAAACACGCAAACCAAAACATCTAAGATAGGAGGTCTAATAGATGATTGTCCATCTCTATGAAAATCCATGCCTATCTGATCTCTCTCAAAGGTGAGAGAACCTGCTCTGATACTAATGGAAAAACCCCTAGACACAAGTATGTATCTAAATACTAGGCAATGATATCACTCGTTCGCTTTAGTAAAAGTCCGTAGAAATACTAGGAATGAAAGCAGAGATGAACGCCAAGATTTTAACGTGGAAAAACCCAAATGGGAAAAAACCACGGATCCAAACTCGGATCAAAACCAATCACTAGAATAGTAGAGCAGTTACAAGACTGACTCACAAAACAACTCGTCGATCCAAACGACTTTGTTCTTCTCAGTCTTGCTCGCTAGAACCCACGATTCACTGCTTCTCATGATTGAAGTCCAATCTCAGTAACCCTCGAGATTGATCTTTCGTCTAGATAGCCCTTAAGACGAAAGATTAAGTTTTGTAGATGAGTGGAACCTTGATAGTTGAAGAACCGATGTAGCCTCAAGAATTTTCCTTCAATAATGCTTCTTCAATCACCATGAAGATAGGGCATCACAATCCTTATATATGATCTCCAATATAAAGCCAAATACAAGTCTTATCCGTACTCACGGAAGTCCAATTTTATCAAACTTCGTTAGTGCGTTCGAACACGGCCCGGGTGCGTTCGAACGGCATGACTTGAACTCAGGTGCGTTCGAACGCGACAACTTGAATTCTTCAAGTTGCATTCGAACGCGTTTGTGAACGCAGTACCCGCGTTTGAACACGTTTGTGAACGCGGCTCTCTGTCTGTGTGAACGAAGTAGCCGCGTTCGAACGCGTTTGTGAACGCGGCTCTCTGTATGTGTGAACACAGTACCCGCATTCGAACGCGTTTTTGAACGCAGATTCCGCGTTCGAACTCATTTGTGAACGCGGTGTGAACTCGACAGCTTTTCTCCAATAATCTTGCAATTCTTCAAACCAGAGATATTCTAGACTTGTGTAAAGCTCATATACATGAAAAAATACACTTAGAATATTTTGTACACAATTGCCAACAAATAAAAACCTAACAACGGATAACCATCCTCGCTCAGTAAAGATCTGTTCGATCCCTAAGGCAGAAAAATTAGAAATGACCACGGGCCATTCATAGATAACAGGTCGAGTGCCAAAATTATGTTTATATTGCTCTGCAGTCGTAGATGTAGAAAATTTGGGAGCCGAAGTAGGTGATGGAGGCGGCCTTGGTTTCTTGGAAACTGCAGCATTTCTAGGCATTCTTGAGAAAGAAACAAGTTGCAAGATTCAATACATGCTCAAAGCAAAAAAAAGATAGCAAGAAATCCAAAAAAAAATCTAGAAACCATGAAGGCCCTAAATGAAATCCATCTTCAACTTGAAAACGCTAAGATATCACGTTCAATGACACAAGAAACATCAAGAGAGTAACTTTAACGTTATCAAAACTTGAAAACGCACGAAATCAATCAAGATCAAGAGACTCAATTGAATAAAAAAAATAGGAAAATTGATGGATGATCATACTTCGCAAAAGTGAAGAAAAACTAAGAGAACTTGAAGATTTGAGAGGGAGAAAATGAAGGGTTTCTAGGGTTTGGAAGATGGAAGATGAAAACCCTTGGGTTCGGACGCAATATATAAAGAATCCTCAAGTGCGTTCGAACGCGCCAGTCTGCGCGTTCGAACGCGCCAGTCATTGCATTCGAACTCAAGAATTTGCATTCAAACGCCCTTTTTTTCTTTTTTTTTTAAGTAAAAAGTCTAAGAAAAAATCAAAAAATCTTTTTGGAGATGCACTTAAAGAAATTCAAAATAGATTCAAGACATAGAATATGACAATCAAATGAAATAAGTCATACACAGATCAATCAAATCATCAAAGGCATATTATAATCAATTCTAATGCATCACTCAAAATTAAATTAATCTTGATTGATCATAACAATATGCAGCATAGATAACATGAAATATTCTTCTTAAATAAACTTTCTTATTTAAACAATGATACAACACAGTAGTCAAACTGACTTAGTATTTAAAGTTGCACTTTTCAACTTATTCTTCATAATAGAACAAGAATTTTTCCTGTAATTTTTTTTTATATACTTAAACCAATAGGTGCAATGATGGCTTTCACAGATGAGTAGGTAGCCTTTTTCTTGTAGTACATATCAAACAATGTGCAAGAAGATATTCACATATATCAAATTATTTTTTATTTAATTTACAAGCAATGTACTAAGTCAAACTGGACTCTAAACAAGATAGCTTTCACACTACCTCATTGTAGCCCTTTTCATTGATCTTTTATGAACATATTTGTGATGACTAAGCATGAGGTCAAACTATGCAAATCAAAGTCAATAGTAAGCTTTTTAAAAAAATATTTCATAATGTCATGCTCACTCAAGAATATACACACGTTATGAGTGCATTAAATTTAGTTTAATTATCATAGAAGTCGAGAGAGTGAATAAATCAGAAATCATACAATATACTACAAGATGACAAAATTGACTATAATAACTCATAATCAAGAGAAAAATCATATTTTTATGTCAAGAGTATATTATTGAATTTAGGAGTGCATCAATTTTTTTTTAATGACAAAAACTCTCGACAAATCTGAAACTAAAACCAAAGAGAAAATTTCAGAGTAAAAGAAAACCTCAAAAAAATCAATCCAAAGCACAAATCCCTAAAGAAGTACGAAGATACTCAAATCTCTGTAAATCCAAAGGTTTTGTAAATAGATCACCCAACTGTTTCTCCGTCTCAATATGTTCCAGTGCTATTATTTTGTCTTCAACTAACTCGCTATAAAATGATGTCGGATATCAATTTGTTCTGTACGCGAGTGTTGAACATGATTTTTTGATATATTAATAGCACTTATGTTGTCACAAAAAAGCACCATAGTATCTTATTCAATGCCGTAATCTTTGACCATCTATTTCATCCATAGTAACTGAGAACAACAACTTCCCGCTGCAATGTACTCGGCCTCTGCAGTAGATAAAGATATCGAGTTTTGTTTCTTACTGTGCCAAGCAACTAGATTGTTTCCAATATAAAAACATCTACCTGAGGTATTTTTTCTATCATCACATGAACCTGGCATAATCGAATCCGTGTATCCAGATATGATAGCTCCCGAGTCATAAGTAAACCAGATACCTAAGTCAACTGTGCCACCGACATATTTTATGATACATTTCATAGCAAACAAATGTGTCTCCTTAGATTCAGACTGAAATCTAGCACACATACCGACACTAAATGCAATGTCTGGTTTACTAGCAGTTAAGTACAAAAAACTACCAATCATGCTCCTATACAGTGTTTGATCAACACTTTTTCCTGAAATATCCTTACCTAGTTTAGTAGTTGTACTCATATGAGTTCTAGCATGTTTTGCATTTTCTAAACCGAATTTAGTCACAAGATCCTTAGCATACTTGGTTTGAGCGATAAATATCCCTCTTTCCAACTGAGTAATTTAAAGTCCCAAAAAGAACTTCAACTCACCCATCATGCTCATCTCAAAATGACTATTCATGAGATTGGCAAACTTCTTAGCTAAAGATTGACTCGTTGCCCCGAAGACAATGTCATTCACATATATTTGTGCCACAACTAAACTTTTGTTCAACCGTCTAATGAACAATGTCTTATCCACTCTCCCTCGAGTGAACCCCTTATCCACTAAAAAAGTGGTCAACTTCTCATACCAAGCTCTTGGAGCTTGTTTTAGCCCGTAGAGGGCCTTTTTCAATTTAAACACATGAGAAGAAAAATTTTGATCTTTGAACCCTTTCGGTTGTTCCACATAAACATCTTCATTCAGAGTACCATTCAAGAAAGCACTTTTAACATCCATTTGAAATAATTTAAATTTTAAATGACAAGCAATAGCAAGCAGTATACGAATAGACTCTAATCTAGCAACAGGAGCAAATGCATCAAAATCTATACCCTAAACCTGAGTATATCCCTGTGCTACTAGTCTAGCTTTATTTCGAACTATATTACCATGCTCATCATTTTTATTCTTGTAAATCCATTTTGTTCTAATGACGTTCACATTCTTAGGTCTAGGAACTAAATACCAAGCATCATTCCTAGAAAATTGCTCTAATTCCTCATGCATAGCATTAACCCAAGAATCGTCTAACAATGCTTCCTTCACATTTTTATGTTCAAAAGAAGATGTATAACAAGTAAATGATCCCTCACTTTGGATTTGTCATCTTGTCTTAATTGGTTCATTCACATCTCCGATCACTTGTGACAGTGGATGATTTGTTTTCACTCTAGCAGATGGTTCCGGTACGTTGCAGTCATCTTTGTTCATTTCAACTTTGTCCTCGTCCTGATTCTCAATTTCCAGATCAAGCTCCTTTCCACTTTCTTCGTCATATGTATCTACAAAAACAAAAATAGGAGTGGCTTTAGTTATATCAGTCGTGGATTTATCTATCATAACATTAGCAGATTCCATAACAGTAGAAGTGTCAAGATTAAATACTCTATAGACTTTGCTATTATTAGAATACCCTAAGAAGATGCCTTCGCTACTTCTAGTGTCAAATTTAGTCAAATATTCTCGATCACGCAAGATATAGCATTTACTACCAAAAACTCAAAAATATTTAAAACTAGGTTTCTTACCTTTCCAGATTTCATAAGCAGTCATTTTAGTACCTGGTCTTAGATAAACACAATTTATCACATGTATCGATGTATTGACCGCCTTTGCCCAAAACCTTTGAGTAACCTTTTTAGCGTGAAACATAACCCTAGCCATTTCCTGCACAACTCAGTTTTTTCTTTCCACACTCACATTCTGTTGTGGAGTTATAGGAGCTGAAAATTCATGTTGAATACCAAGAGAATCGCAAAATATAGAAAAATTTTCATTTTCAAATTCTCTACCATGATTAGAACGAATCCTAACTAGGATAGTAGATTTTTCATTCTGCAATTTTAAGCATAGTGATTTAAAAACTTCAAAGGTTCTTTCATTTATGGGATGAAATTAGAATTTAAAGCTTTCAAGGCTGTATGCACACCATAGCATTTCAAATCACTTTTCTTGACCCATATGGCCTTTGTTTTCATCACATAAATGAAAGGACTTCTAGGTTTTCATAAAAATTTGCAATGAGATCGAATATGCCCTAGAATGCCGCAATGATAGCATGTCAGAATAAACCCTTTTCTACTCACCTTTTGTCGAGGAGTGTGACTAAAGTTTACCTTTGGTGCCGTTGAAGATTCACCAGTTTGTAGATTCAACTTCAGTTTAGAAGCATTCATCCAGGATTGCTTTGAAAATGCGGTCGATGACCTCAAGTTATCTTCATTTTGTATGCCTGCAGAAACAAATACAGTTTTATTATTATTTGAATTACGAGAGTATCCAACACCATACCTGTCTTTTCCAGAGATCTGAGCCTTTAGAATCTCGTCAAGTTTGTTCTTCCCTTTAAGAAATGTCACTTCCTTATGCAATTGCTCTAGTTTAATTTCATCAGCCTTCATTTTATTTTTTGCATTGTCAAGTTGTTCAGAAAGGTCTTTGACACGTTCAAGTTCCAATTTGTACTTCTCCTCAAATTGAATTCTTTCTATTTTGATTACCTTGAGTCGTTGAAGTACTCTAAGATTGCTTTTCTTAAGTTTAAATGACTCTAGGTACAGGTCATTATATGCCTTTTGAATTTTAGATTCATCTTCCTCAACTGGTAACATATCCTGATCATCTGTACTATCAGTATCAACAACAGAATCAATATTAAGTAGAGAAGAGGCAAAAACTATAAAGTTTTCTTCGCCTTTTTCAGAATCATGATCAGATTCATCTAAGTCATCCCAAGTAACTTTCATAGGTTTACCCTTCCTCTTAAGACGATTAGGGCATTCTTCTGCTATGTGACCAAAATCAGAACATTTAAAACATTGGACTTTATTCTCATAATTCTTATTTTTCTGTTTGACATTGTTGTTGCTCACATTTGTATTCGAACTCACAATATTCTTCTTTTCTCAAGTTTTTCAGCATTCAACTTGTTTGGCTTCCGAAAGAATTTATTAAACTTTTTGACGAACATAGCCAACATCTCAACATCTAAATCACCTTCATTATTAGACTCCTCTATATTTTGTTTAACTGTGGATAAGGCAATCCCTTTGGACTTTCTTGGTTTTAAAAGACTGAATTCAAATGTTTGTAGATTTCCTACCAATTGTTCAACTTTCATAGAATTGATGTCCTTATTTTCCTCAATAGCTGTAACTTTCGTCTGGAACCTTTCTGGAAGAGACCTAAGGATCTTATAGACAATTCTATTTTCAGGAATTTTCTCTCCTAGGTTGAAACTGGAGTTGACTATATCACTCAGCTTTGCATAGAACTCATCAAATGTCTCATTCTCCTCCATATGTAGAGTTTCAAAACTAGTAGTCAACCTCTGAAGTTTAGAAAGTTTTACAGCTATAGTTCATTCGTGAGTAGTTTCTAAGATTGTCCAAGCTTCTTTTGCTATCTCACAAGTAGAAATTCTTCTAAATTCTTTCGAGGAAACACAACTAAAAATTGCAATTATTGCCTTGCTATTCCATCCAACTTTTTCATAATATGTCCTATCCCATGACTCTATTGGTTTTTCAGCAAGTTTATCATCCACCATGTATATTAGTGGACTCCAACCGTTCACAAAAGCAAACCATACTCGTTCATCTACAAACTTCAAGTAAGCCCTCATCCTAGCTTTCCAATATCCATAATTTGATCCATCTAGGATAGGAGGTCTAATAGATGATAGTCCATCTCTATGAAAATCCATGTCTATCTGGTCTCTCTCGAAGGGTAAGAGAACCTGCTCTGATACCAATTGAAAAACCCCTAGATACAAGTATGTATCTAAATACTAGGCAATGATATCACTCGTTCACTTAAATAAAAGTCCGAATAAATATTAAGAAAAAAAGCAGAGATGAACGCCAAGATTTTAACGTGGAAAAACCCAAACGGGAAAAAACCACAAATCCAAACTCGGATCAAAACCAATCACTATGAAACTAGCAATTACAAGACTGACTCACAAAATAACCTATCGATCCAAACGACTTTGTTCCTCTAAGTCTTGCTCGCTAGAACCCACGATTTATTGCTTCTCGTGATTGAAGTCCAACCTCAGTAACTCTTGAGATTGATCTTTCGTTTAGATAGCCCTGAAGATGAAATATTAAGTTTTGTAGATGAGTAGAACCTTGTTAGCTAAAGAACCGATGTAGCCTCAAGAAGTCTCCTTTAATAGTACTTCTTTAACCTACCAAGTGATAGGGCATCACAATCCTTATATATGATCTCCAAGAGAGAGCCAGCCAAATCCAAGTCTTATCCGAACTCACGAGAATCCAATATTTTCAAACTTCGTTGGTGCGTTCGAACACGGCCCGGGTGCGTTCGAACGGCCTGACTTGATCTCAAGTGCGTTCGAACGGCCCCGATTGCGTTCGAACGCGACAACTTGAATTCTTTAGGATGCGTTCGAACGCGTTTGTGAATGCAACCCTCAGTTTGTGTGAATGCAAGTACCCGCGTTCGAACGCATTTGTGAACACAACTCTCGGTCTATGTGAACGCAAGTACCCGTGTTCGAACGCGTTTGTGAATGCAGCTCTCGGTCTGTGTGAACGCAAGTACCCGCGTTCAAACGTGTTTGTGGCAGCTCTCAGTCTGTGTGAACACAGTACCAACGTTCGAATGCGTTTGTGAACGCAGCTCTTGGTCTGTGTGAACGCAGTACCCGCGTTCGAACACGTTTGTGAACGCACCGCGTTCGAACGCGTTTGTGAACGCACTGCGTTCGAACGCGTTTGTGAACGCGGTGTGAACTCAATAGCTTTTCTCCAATAATCTTGCAATTCTTCAAATAGAGATATTCTATACTTGTATAAAGCTCATATACATGTAAAAATACACTTAGAATATTTTGTACACAATTGCCAACAATTAAAAACCTAACAGTTGGTAGGCTGAACTGAAGTTCAATCGAGTCCCCTACAATCTGAAAAATTCAATTCAAAAGTTGCTCATAAATACACGATCATAATCCGAGACAATTGTGCGTGGCATGCCATGTAACCAAGCAACATCTCTAATAAAAATTTCAGTCACTAATTAGCCTAAAAATGGATGTGACAATACAGAAAAGTGCACATACTTGCTCAATTTGTCAACAACCACAAAAATAACGGAATAATCATGTACCAGCGAAAGACCTTCAATAAAATCTATAGAAATGTCTTCCAAAACACGGTCTGGTTTCGATAAAGGGTGTAGTAATCCGGCCAGTTTCCATGTGGTTGGCTTAGCCCTTTGATAGACTTTGCCAGCACGAACAAAACTCCTCACATCTCGTCTCAATCCTGGCCACATGCAACTCTGAGATATCCTCCTATAAGTCCTCAAGGCACCCTCATGACCAGCCTCTAGAGTTTGGTGGAAGTGCTCCAACAATTTCTGTTGCAATCCATTATTTGCGCGCACCCGAATGCATCTGCGGTCTAGCAGCAACCCGCCTCGATTCTCTAACTCTGGATGGCGCTCCGGATCATCCAACACCTCCTGTAACAATCTCAAAACATCTAGGTCAGATGTACATGCATACCTTAGCTCGTCAAGGAAGGGAAAGGTAGGAGAAGAATATGCTGTGAGCTCGGCGGTATTGGGTTGGCACAATAGTGCATCCGCCGCTCTATTTTCCGTTCCCTTATTGTATTCGATTTCATAATCATACCCCAGAAATTTTGTGACCCATCTCTGCTGTGCCGGAGTGTGTATACGTTATCCCATAAAGAATGGAAGTCTCCTTTGATTAGTTTGGATAATGAATCACCTACAAATCAAATAAGGCCTCCACTTTGTCACCGCATACAGAATTGTCAATATCTCTCTCGCGTAGGTCAATAATTGCTGTGACTTTTGTGATAAAGTCTTGCTAAGTAAGGCTATGGGATGTCCCCCTCGCATTAGTACAACTCCTATGCCACCTCCCGACGCATCACATTCCACAACGAACTCTTTGGTGAAGTCCGGTAGAGCTTGAATAGGCACCATTGTCATTGCTGTTTTCAGCTTTTCAAAAGTTATAATGGCTTCATCCATCTATCTAAAAGAGTCCCTTTTCAACAAAAAAGTGAGAGGAGCAGTGATCTTGCCATAACCGGTGATGAAGCGGTGATAATACTTAGTCAGCCCTAAGAATCCTCTCAATCCTTTGGTAGTAGTAGGCATCGACCAAGCAGTCATGCATGTTACCTTTTGAGGATCCGCAACTACACCTTCTTGTTGAGATGATATGGCCTAAATACTCCACTTGTGATACTCCGCATAGGCACTTGGATTTCTTAATCTTTAATTGGTTTTGCTTCAACAAATTCAATATATTCTCCAAAAATATGAAGACATACCTTCGCAGTAGAGGCCACAAAATATCATTCATAAGGCCTTGAAAACTAGCTGGAGCATTGGTAAGACCAAAGGGTATCACCCATAACTCGTATGATACGATCACGCCTCTGGCTATGGAGCTCTAATACCAACTTGATACGATCTCGCCTTTTTGGTGAAGGGTCGATCTCTTCCAATTCTTGATCTGGACTAGATCTGGCACGGTAATTTGAAATAGGATCCCGAAATATTCCACCGTCGGATCGATGTGAAACTCTGATATGTTGTAGCCCCAGAAAAGAGCTTTCCAACAAATCTAGTTTCAGGGGAATCGGATGTGGGGATCTCGATATATCGTCCGATTTATGCACAAAGGTCAGATGGTCTGTTTTGGATCCGTGGATGGAGGCACGTGATCCTAGGTAATGGTGGTTGAAGGTGGACCGGCGTTAATGTGGTGGCACCGGTGAAAAGTGATGGTGGAAGGGTTGTGGTTGATGGAAGGATTAGGGCAAGTGTTGGATAGATTGGACGAAGGGGGAGAAGAGGGTCACCCCTAAGGGACTAGGGTGATTAGCCGGACGAGGAAGGTTAGAAGTGGCGTCGCCGGGGATGGAGAGAACGGGAGCGAAGAAGACGAAGGAGGCAAGGCAAAACTCAATCTCAATAATCAATAATAATTTTTGTTGCCATACACATCCTTTTATAGGCTAACCAACAACTCAAATTAACCCTAAAACACAATTTTCGCCGACCGCGTTCGAACTCGCCCGACCGCGTTCGAACGCACCGAATTAGCTCTTCTGGATTTGCGAACGCGATGCAGGCGTTCGAATACTATCTTCATCCACGTTCACAACCCTGTTCACAAACTGCGTTCGGGCTCACTCCACCCGCGTTCGAACGCGACTTACAGTAAACTTATTTTAATGGAAATTAAACACTAAAACATGAAACAAAAACACTCCTAAAGTGAATCCATGCTCGAGACGACGTCGGTGAAGTCCGAATCGTATCAATCCACCACGCTTCTGCAACCTTGTCCTCAAGGTTTGAAGTTTGGAAAGCGATCCATGATATCTGACTCTAGCTCCGAGGTAGACTCGTCAGTAGATTTGCCCAGCCACTCAATTAGCACTTCAGTCTCTAATCTGGTCCCATGGCGTCTTCTCTTACGGCCTAATACTCGGACCGGTTCAGTGGGGCCATCCTCCTCCATTAGTTCGGGTAAGGCCGAACCCACCACATGGTTAGGCCCGATCTGGGCCTTCAATGCTGATACATGGAAGACCAGCTGTATCATGGTTCCTTCAGGTAGGTCCAACCGGTAAACTATTGGACCGATTCGTTGTAGCACTCAGTACGGACTGTAGTACTTGTAACCCAACTTTTGGTTTAAAATTGGTCTCAATGTGGATTGCCGATACGGTTGAGCTCGAACGAACACCAATTGATCCACCTCAAATTCTCGCTCACGTCGGCCTTTGTCATGAGTTTGCTTCATGCGGTTTTGGGCTGTGGCTAGGTGAGTCGTGAGCAGTCTCAATGTTTCATCTCGATCAGCAAGCTCCAAGTCAAGCTCAGTCCTATCCGCCGCCGCGAGTCTATCATAGGCACGCAAGACAGGGGGAGTGCGCCCATAAACCGCCTCAAAGAGGGTCATGCCGATGCTAGAGTGATGAGCAGTATTGTATGACCACTCAGCCCATGGAAGGAATTTGACCCAATCCTTTGGTCGTTTCGCCACAAAGCATCGCAAGTATTGCTCCAGTCCGCGATTCACCACCTCGGTTTGGCCATCCGTCTCGGGGTGATAAGCTGAACTCAGGTTGATTTGAGTCCCTTGCAATCTAAAGAACTCGGACCAAAACTCACTGATGAAGATGCGATCCCGGTCTGACACGATCGTCCTAGGCATCCCATGCAAGCGTGCCACTTCTCGAACAAAAATTTCAGCAACCCTTTTTGCTGAAAACGGGTGAGACAATGTTATGAAATGAGCATATTTGCTCAGTCTATCCACCGCAACAAACACCACCGATTGTCCCCAAACCTTCGGCAGCCCCTCGATGAAGTCCATGGAGATATCCTCCCAAATATGCTCTGGTATCGGTAGTGGTTGTAGCAGCCCGCTAGGCTTGAGTGCCTCCGATTTGACTCGTTGGCAGATTTGACATTCACGCACATACTTCTTCACGTCCGTCTTCATCGCTGTCCATGTACAGTTTTGGGCCAGCCGCTTGTAGGTACGTAATACCCCTTCATGCCCTGCTATAGGAGTATCATGGAAGTGTGGAGTGGATGTTAGTAATACCCCTTCGAACTGCAACTAGGACGAAAATACGATATAATGCGGATGATAGTGGTGGTGACGGGTGGAGTGGATGTTAAGGTTATGGATGTTAATAGAGATAAGGGTGGATTGTCGATGTGGTTTAAGGGACAAAGACAAAGGGGAAGAAGTGGTCAAGATCCCAAAGAAGAGGGAGGACTCGACAGACGAGGGAGATTAGAAGTTAGGAGAGACCTTGCCAACGATAGAGGTGGTAGGTTGGTGAAGAGGGAGGAGGGAGATTAGGGTAGAGAGAAAATAAAGAGGCAAGAAACTAATATTCTAATAGCATAATGATTTTGGCTGCCATCTACACCATTATAGAGGCTAGCCAACAATGATCTCGTCGATCGCGTTCGAACACGCCCGATCACGTTTGAACACACAAAAAGCATTCTCTGTCAATGCGAACGCGATGCAGGCATTCGAATGCGTCCGACCGTGTTCGAATGCACATTTCGCGTTCTCTGTTTTTGCGAACCTGATGCAGTTTTTCGCAAGGGAGTTCGAAAGCAACCCCTACAGGAATTTAATTTTAATGAAAATAAATAACTAATGCAATAAAAAAAGTCTCTAACAAGGTATATCATGATGATACCTGACCCTCAATTCAAGCTTGTTGAATATAATTGCCCCTACAAGCTCGTCCAATAGCTCCTCTATGACTGAAATGGGATACCAATATGGTCTCACATTCGCCAGTGCAACCCCGGGCGCAATCTCTATGTGATGGTCCGCTGTTCAGCTTGGTGGCAAGTCCTTTGGCTCCTCAAACAGTCCAATAAATTTATCTAATAAATTAGACAAATCAATTGTAGTACCGGGACTCATTCAAGGGACATCTCCTTCTAGTCCTAACTGAAAAAGATAGGCCAAATCACTTGCACAAGACAGCCCCACCATCGGCAGCATCGCATGAATCAGCGGAGACTAAACGCCATCAAGCCGCACATCTTTGCTTCCTTGCTTAAATTTCATCCACATGCTTTGGAAATCAAAAGTAACGGGTCCCAAGCTCTGAACCACTGAGTGCTGATACAATTCAGACTTCACTAATGACGTATTGTGCATGGATACACTTTAGGGGTGTCTTTTATTCTTGTATTAGTGTTTATTTCAAAAAAAGGGTTTTCTATATGTCGCATTCTAACGCGGGTAGGATGCGTTCAAATACGTTTATGAACGCCTGTATCAGGTTCGCAAATACAGAGAACACGATCAAGCGTGTTCGAACGCGATTGGCAAAAATCCACTATTTCTACGGTTAATAATTTTGCCATTTTTGAATTGTTTGGTTAGTCTCTAAAGGTGTGGATGGCAACCTAGGAGTCATTATTGAATGAATTGAGTTTTGCCCTAGTCTCCTTCATCTTCTTCTCTCTCATTCTCTCGTTCCCCAACGCCGCTGCTTCTAACCTCTCTCAACCAGCCACTCACCCTAGTCCTTTCGGGGCGGCCCACTCCTCCCCCTTCTTCCAATATATCTATCACCTGGCCCTAACCCCTTCCATCATCCATAATCCTTCCATCTCTACTTACTCACCGGTGTCACCCTATTATCACAGGTCCACCACTATCCATCAACACCTAGGATCTCGTGCCTCCATCCACGGATCCATAGACGGACTCCCTGACATTTGTCAACTTCTCAGACGATATCTCGAGATCTCACCATCCGATTTACGTAAAACTAGATTTTTTGGAAAGCTTTTTTCCAAGGGTACAACAAAACAAAATTTCACGTCAATGTGAAGGCTGTGTCTTTCAGATGGTGAGGGAGATGATTTGGAACCACGAGTTTTGATACTTGGGCTGCCTTAAACCACGTCCCTTTGCAACAATGGCGAGTCGGCAACTAGAAAGAAATCGCACATGGCCTCCAACGACCTTCCACCATTCTCCTCAGTCAATTAGACGGTCGACCGTGACAGCGTCGTCACCGGAGATGACGTTGCAACTCCCCATCAAGCTACAACTTGAAGGAGAAGGCCGCGATCTTCCACCCACGACAGCACCGGCCGCTGAAAGCCCTCTAAAGACCTCATGGGCTGCTGCTTTTCTCACCCAGACGGCCGAAAGCTTCCTACCATGGCTGCTACTAAATGAAGAAGAAGGAGATGAAGATTTTGTTTCTGTCAACCTCAGCCTTCCACAACAAACAATCGCTGCCACCCCAAGAGGGATCTCACTGGCAGCTATTTTCATATTCCAAAAGGTCGAAGGCTCCTTGCCGTGGCTACGACGGGATAGAGAAGAAGGAGATGAAGATTTCATTTTTTGGGCCAACTTCAGCCTTCCATCGCTGCCGACAATTGCCACACCACTGGGAACCCTGCCAAAGCAACTACCATAGGTGGTCATTGCTTAGCCATGGCTGCCAGGTGCCAAGGGAACTCCTATGGCAACAGCTAATGGAGATGAAATTATGGGAGAAATATTAGGGATTTCAAATTTTTTTGAAAACCCTAAGTGGTTAGAATTTCAAGATGGCTACATGGTTGGGCTTGACCAGGTTGAATTGCTAGACATGAGTTGGGTTGGACTTGATAGCTAATGGGGTCAAGTCAAGTGTGAGTCATCTCTAGACTTGGGGACTAATTAAGTCAAATTAGGGACCTAATCAGAAACCCTCTACTTGACTTAAGTCGAGTTTGCTTATACCAGGACACATTTGACTTGGATAGTAATCCATGGAGTAGGCAGAATGATTATGAGCACAACTAACAGTCAGTTCGGCTGGTTGAACCTAATTTGAGTCACTAGGTGGTCCTAATCAGGATCCACCAACTATATCTAACTCGACCTCCCGAGAGCAATCAGATGCACTAGATTACTATAGCTGAACTGACATTGAGTCAATTGGTTCGACCACTCGAGACCAAGTGGACTAAATGTAAACAGACCCGAATCCCACCTTGCGCCAGGTGGAGTACAAGTGTCCAAGCTCAACTGAGGATGACCCACCGAACACAGCCAATTTGACTCGAGTCACCTTGAGGACAATGTGTATGGAAGCGTGGTGAATTGATATGATTCAGACTTCACCGATGATGTCTCGATGATGGATACACTTTAGGGGTGTCTTTTATTCTTGTTTTAGTGTTTATTTTAGGAAAAAAATGGTTTTCTGTATGCTGCGTTCGAATACGGGTGGGTGCGTTCGAACACATTTGTGAACGCCTGCATCAGGTTCGCAAATACAGAGAACGCAAAATGTGCGTCCGAACACGATTGGCAAAAATCCACTGTTTCTACGGTTAATAATTATCATTTTTGAATTGTATGGTTAGCCTCTAAAGTACTAGATTGCAATCTAGGAGTCATTATTAAATAAATTGAGTTTTGCCCTACTCTCCTTCATCTTCTTCTCTCTCGTTCTCTCATTCCCCACACTTCTAACCTCCCTCGACCAGCTACTCACCCTAGTCCCTTAGGGCGGCCCACTCCTCCCCTTTCTTCCAATCTATCTATCACCTTACCATAACCCCTTCCATCATCCATAATCCTTCCATCTCCACTTACTAATCAGTGTCACCCTATTATCGCTGGTTCACCACCATCCTTCAACACCTAGGATCTCGTGCCTCCATCCACGGATCCATAGACGGACTCCCTGACCTTTGTCTACTTCTCAGACGATATCTCGAGCTCCCACCGTCCGATGTCTCTAAAACAAGATTTGTTAGAAAGTTCATTTCCAGTGCTACAATATATCAAAATTTCATGTCAAGTGCCTATGATACATTATTTTGGATCTTTTCTTATTGCATATTCTTATAGGTCGTGTTTGAAAGCCTGCATTAGCTTCGCAAATACAGAGGATGCGAAAAGTGCATTCGAATGCGGTCGGGTGCGTTCGAAAGCGGTCAGATGTATTCGAACACCTACATTGCGTTCCTCTAGAATTAGGGTTACTTATTATTATTAGGACTTGTTAGCTAGCATCTATAAATATGTGGATGGCAGCCAAATTCATTATGCTATTGGAATATTGGTTTCTTGCCTCTCTATCTTCTCTCTACCCTAATCTCCCTCCTCCCTCTTCACCAACCTATCACCTCTATCGTTGGCAAGGTCTCTTCTAACTTCTAATCTCCCTCATCTGTCGAGTCCTCCCTCTTCTTTGGGATCTTGACCACTTCTTCCCCTTCGTCTTTATCCCTTAAAAATCACCACCCATCTACCCTCATCTCCATTATCATCCATAACCATATCTTCCACTGCACCCGTCACCATCACTAACATCTGCAATAAATCATGTTTGTGTACTAGTTGCAGTTTGAATCTATGAAGGGCATACATATGAAAAACATAGATCAGGATGTTATGGATCGCTTTCACATGGTTTCAAAATTTTCTAACAATGGGAGAATATCTTGTCTATGTTTTCCCTCGATTGCACGAGCTGCTTCCTGCAATAAATTCAAATCTTAAAGGAATTGTTTCGTACTCTATCATTGGTATCAGAGCCTATCAGTTTGGTACCGTAGACCCTATCATTAGTATTAGAGCCAGGCGAACCTCAGACCTCCATTAATGGTTGAAACAAGGAAGATGACATCAACAAGGAGACCAATGGAAAGCACATCAACAAAAGAAGACTCAATCCATGATAATCCTAACTGTGAGGCCGATTTCTTTGGAGTGACCACGGCAAGACCGAGTCAGCCAATATGAGCTTGGTGAATGAAATTAGGGGCATGTTCCAAATATTACTGCAAAGAGTTCACGCAATGCAAAAGGATCACAATGATCTAAAAGAATATGTCATGAACCGATCGGCTTCGTCATCCAAAGCGGTGATCCAACGGATTGGGTGTTTCAAGTTGAATAATACTTTGATTATCAAAGGACAGCGGAGGATGCAAAGGTCCAGATGGCAAGCTTTCACCTCCAAGGAACGACATTGCATTGGTATAGTTCGGTTATTCATGGTGGAGGATTTACCGGTTGGGCTAACTTTTGTAGGAGGATTACACGAAGATTTGGGATAGTGGCATATGAAGATTTTGCTGCCACATTAAGCAAGATGGTTCAGAGAACGACCGTATTGGAGTACCAAGTAGAATTTGTAAGAGTTAGTAGTCGTTGCGAGCCACCTTGGCCAGAACTGACATTGATGAGCACATTTATTTCAAGATTACGAGGAGATACAGGCGGATGTTCATGCTCTTTGTCCTACCACTCTTGAGGAAGCCTTTGAGAAGGCCGTGAGGATGGAGCAAAAGAATAATGCTCTCAAGATGGTAGTGAAAATAAATTGGGGCAATCGAGACGGGCGGTTCGCCTATAGAACATCGACAGGAAATTCTGCAGATTCAAAAATAGCGGCTGCTAGTACTAGACCATGACCACCTTTGAGACCTTCTTTTAATGTTAGAGGAAGCACAAGACCCCCATTCGAACTCTCACACCTGCCCACGTGGAGAAGCAAAGAGCGAAGGGCCTTTCCTTTCAATGCGATGAACGTTTCACCCCCGATCATCGGGGTTCAAAACCAATCGGGAATGTGATGCTCATTGATGGTCTCAAGGAGGATGATAAGGTTATTGATGATGGAGAGTGTCTAGAGGAGATCCATGAGGAGGCTGTTGAGGAGGGTGTGGTGGAAGATATCCAAGCTGAAATATCGATGCCTGTATATTCGGGTACTTTCGCGCCGAGGACGTTATGGGTAGATGAACTCGTTAGAAAGCATTGTGTGCATATCCTCATCGATTCCGGTAGTACATGCAACTTTCTAGACAAGAGGTTAGTGAGGAGATTAGGCTTGGATGTCGAACCGACCACGTGGTTTGACGTTGCTATTAGAGACGGTACGAAGCTTAAGGCAGAGAGCTTGTGTCACCAGGTCGGTATACAGGTGCAAGGACATGATATTATTGTGGACTTGTATCCATTGGCGCTTTGAGGACTAGGAATTGTCCTTGGAACTCAGTGGTTACATAGCTTGGGACCCGTCACTTTTGATTTCTGAAGCATGTGGATCAAATTTAAGCAAGGAAACAAAGATTTGCAACTTGATGGCATTCGTTCTCTGTCGATTCCTGCGATGCAGCCGATGGTAGGGCTGCCTTGTGCATATGATTTGGCTTATCTTCTTCAGTTAGGACTAGTAGGAGATGAGCCTCAAATGAGTTCAGATACCACAATTGAATTGTCTAATTTATTAGATAACTTTTTTAGACTATTTAAGGAGCTACAGGAGTAGCTACAAAAGTGAAACAGCAGACCATCGCATAGAGATTATACCCGGGGCTACACTGGCAAACTGAGGCCATATCGGTATCCATATGTGAAAAAAGAAGTTATTTCCAATATGGTAGCCGAGATGTTGGAGCAAGACCTCATTCAACCAAGTCATAGCTCATACTCATCACCCATGCTATTGGTGCGAAAAATGGACGGGACATGACATTTTTGTGTTGACTATCGGGCACTAAACGTTATTACCATCAAGGATCGGTATCCCATTTCGATTATAGAGAAGCTACTTGATGAGATTGTAGGGGAGACTATATTTATCAAGCTTGACTTGAGGGCCAAGTATCATCAAATTACAGTTCACCCGGCGGATGTGCACAAAACTATATTTCATACTACGGACGGGCAGTACGAGTTCCGGGTGATGCCTTTTGGTCTCACCAATGCTCCAACTACCTTTCAAGGCCTCATGAATGATATATTTCGACCTCTATTGCGAAGGTATGTCTTGGTATTTTTTGACGACATTTTGGTGTATAGCAGGCTTGAATTGGAGCATTGGCGATATTTGGAGAATGTGCTGAATTTGTTGAAGCAAAACCAATTGAAGATCAAGAAGTCCAAGTGCCTATGTGGGGTACCACAAGTGGAGTATTTAGGCCACATCATTTCAATGGAAAGTGTAGCGGCGGATCCTCAAAAGATAGCATGCATGACCGCTTGGCCGATTACTACTACTACCACAGGATTGCGAAGATTTTTGGGGTTGACTGGATATTATTGTCGGTTCATCGCAAGGTATGGCAAGATCGTTGTTCCTCTGACTCTTTGTTGAAGGACTCTTTTAGATGGACGGATGAAGCCACTATAGTCTTTGAAAAAATGAAAACAACAATGACAACGACGCCTGTTCTAGCGCTACTCGACATCACCAAAGATTGCATTGTAGAATGTGATGCTGAAAAAACCCCTAGACACAAGTATGTATCTAAATACTAGGCAATGATATCACTCGTTCGCTTAAGTAAAAGTCCGTAGAAATATTAGGAACGAAAGCAGAGATGAACGCCAAGATTTTAACGTGGAAAAACCAAACGGGAAAAAATCACGGATCCAAACTCGGATCAAAACCAATCACTAGAATAGTAGCAGTTACAAGACTGACTCACAAAACAACCCGTCGATCCAAACGACTTTGATCCGAGTTTGTCGAGTCCTCCCTCTTCTTTAGGTTCTCAACCACTTCTTCCCCTTCGTCTTTATCCTTTAAACAACACCGCCCATCCACCCTTATCTCCATTATCATCCGTAACCCTATCTTCCACTCCACCCGTCACCACCACCATCATCCGCAATAAATCGTGTTTGCATACTAGTTGCAGTTCAAATTTGCGAAGGGCATACAAAAAATGTAGATTAGGGAGTTACAGATCAATTCAACTTGGTTTGTAATTTTTTGATTTCGGGAGAATATCTCGTGAATATTTTCCCTCGGTTGCGCGAACTGCTTCCTTCAATAAATTCAAATCTTAAGGGAATTATTCTGTACTCTATCATTGGTATCAGAGCCTATTAGTTTGGTACCATAGACCGTATCTGCCTAGCACAATGTCCGCTCCTCACAGCTCTAACGGATACAAGTCCACAATGATGTCGTGTCCTTGCACCCGTATATCGACCGGGAGATACAAGCTCTCTACTCGAAGCTTCGTGCTGTCACCAATAGCAACCTCAAACCCCGTGATCGGTTCAGTGTCCAAGCCCAACCTCCTCGCTAACCTCTCTGACATGAATCGGATCGAATCGGATCACATCAAAAGGAGATTAGGCTCAATAGATTGAGTCTAATTATCTTATTTGATTATTTGGTTTAGTTAGAGTCTTAGTAGGTTAGGATTTTATTTAATTAGATAAATCTAACTCTGTGCGGTTTTGGGAAAATATTCTCAGAATATTTTGCACATATCCAAATAATATAACACTAGTTAGATAAGGTCGCCAACCTCTAGATCTATAGCTTTGATATTCATAACTTCTCCAGATTTAGAACCTATTTGTGATAGAATGAAAGCTTAATCTGAGAGGTAATTGGAGAAAGATACAGAATACTGGTTTAATTGGTTTGTTAGGGTTTCATATTGTTTTAGGGTGGAGTCTTTTTATGGAATTGGATTATTGATTTCTTGCCTCTTATCTTCTCTCTAGACTTCTCCCTCCTCCCTCTTCACCAATCTTCCACCTCTACCATTGGAAAGGTTTCTCCTAACTTCTAATCTCCCTTGACTGTCGAGCCACCCCTCTTCTTTGGAATCTCGACCACTTCATTCCTTTCGTCTACATCCTTTAACCACTTCCATAATCGACCTTCATCTCCATAGCCATCCATAACCCTAACATCCACTCCACCCGTCACCACCACCATCACCCACATTATTCAGTGTTTTTGTCCCCACTATAGTTCGACTCTATGAAGGGCATAAATACGAAAATTGTATCAGGACGTACGAATCTAACTCAATTGGTTTCATAATTTTTTGACTAATGGGGAATATTTGACGAATATTTTACCACAGTTGCAAAGACTGATTTCTATAAAACATCCAGATCTTAAACGAATCGTTGTGTAGCCTATTTTTGGTATCAAAACTTATCAATTTGGTATTAGAGCTTACCAAGTGGTATTAGAGCTTATCAATTTAGTATCAGAGCTTATCACACTCATCTAGAAAGTTTTGTGTACTCTCGAAATCGATGAGGATGTGCACACAATACTTTCTAATGAGTCCATCCACTTGCAATGTCCTCGGCGCGAAAGTACCAGAATATGCATGCATTGATATTTCAGCTTGGATATCGTCCTTCACGCCCTCCTCCACGGCCTCCTCATGGACCTCCTCTGAATACTCTCCATCACCAATAACCTTATCGTCCCCCTTGAGACCGTCGATGAGCATCACACTACCGATCAGTTTGGAACACCGATGACCGGGGGTGAAATGTTCATCGCATCGAAAGCAAAAGCCCTTCGCTCTTCGCTCCTCTACCTGGGCAGGTGTGAGTGTTCGAACGAGTGTTCTTGTGCCTCCTCTTACATCGGAAGAGGCTCTCAAGGGTGGTCATGCTCTAGTATTAACAGTCGCTGCCCTTGAACCCGTAAAATTTCCAGCGGGCGTTCTAAGCTCAAACCGCCCGTCTTGGTTGCCCAACTTGCTTTCGCTACCATCTTGAGAGCCTTGTGCTTTTGCTCTATCCTCGCGGCCTTCTCAAAGGCCTCCTCAAGAGTGGTAGGAAAGCGATGATACGATCTTCTCTTTGGGGATCGATGTGAAACTCTGATATGTTATAGCCCCAGAAAAGAGCTTTCCAACAAATCTAGTTTCAGGGGAATCGGATGTGGGGGTCTCGATATATCGTCCGATTTGTGCACAAAGGTCAGATGGTCTGTTTTGGATCCGTGGATGGAGGCACGTGATCCTAGGTAATGGTGGTTGAAGGTGGACCGGCGTTAATGTGGTGGCACCGGTGAAAAGTGATGGTGGAATGGTTGTGGTTGATGGAAGGATTAGGGCAAGTGTTGGATAGATTCGACGAAGGGGGAGAAGAGGGCCACCCCTAAGAGACTAGGGTGATTAGCCAGACGAGGGAGGTTAGAAGCGGCGTCGCCGGGGATTGCGAGAACGGGAGCGAAGAAGACGAAGAAGGCAAGGCAAAACTCAATCTCAATAATCAATACCGATTTTGGTTGCCCTACACATCCTTTTATAGGCTAACCAACAACTCACATTAACCCTAAAACACAATTTTCGCCGACCGCGTTCGAACTTGCCCGACCGCGTTCGAACACACCGAATTAGCTCTTCTGGATTTGCGAACGCGATGCAGGCGTTCGAACGCGTGATCGAACGTGCTTGTCGGTATTTGCGAATGTGATGCAGGCGTTCACAGTGCGTTCGAACGCACCGCGTTCGAACGCACAGTACATTCTCTTCTCCACGTTCACAACCCCGTTCACAAACCGCGTTCGAACTCACTCCACCCGCGTTCGAACGCGACTTATAGAAAACTTATTTTAATGGAAATTAAACACTAAAACATGAAATAAAAACACTCCTAAAGTGAATCCATGCTCGAGACGACGTCGGTGAAGTCCGAATCGTATCAATCCACCACGCTTCCGCAACCTTGTCCTCAAGGTTTGAAGTTTGGAAAGCGATCCATGATATCTGACTCTAGCTCCCAGGTAGACTCGTCAGTAGATTTGCCCAGCCACTCAATTAGCACTTCAGTCTCTAATCCGGTCCCATGGCGTCTTCTCCTACGGTCTAATACTCGGACCGGTTCAGTGGGGCCATCCTCCTCCATTAGTTCGGGTAAGGCCGAACCCACCACCTGGTTAGGCCCGATCTGGGCCTTCAATGCTGATACATGGAAGATCGGATGTATCCTGGTTCCTTCAGGTAGGTCCAACCGGTAAGCTACTGGACCGATTCGTTGTAGCACTCGGTACGGACCATAGTACTTGTAACCCAACTTTTGGTTCAAAATTGGTCTCAATGTGGATTGCCGATACGGTTGAGCTCGAACAAACACCAATTGATCCACCTCAAATTCTCGCTCACGTCGGCCTTTGTCATGAGTTTGCTTCATGCGGTTTTGGGCTATGGCTAGGTGAGTCTTGAGCAGTCTCAATGTTTCATCTCGATCACCAAGCTCCAAGTCAAGCTCGGTCCTATCCGCCGCCGCGAGTCTATCATAGGCATGCAAGACAGGGGGAGTGCGCCCATAAACCGCCTCAAAGGGGGTCATGCCGATGCTAGAGTGATGAGCCGTATTGTATGACCACTCAGCCCATGGAAGGAATTTGACCCAATCCCTTGGTCGTTCCGCCACAAAGCATCGCAAGTATTGCTCCAGTCCGTGATTCACCACCTCGGTTTGGCCATCTGTCTCGGGGTGATAAGCTGAACTCAGGTTGATTTGAGTCCCTTGCAATCTGAAGAACTCGGACCAAAACTCACTGATGAAGATGCGATCCCGGTCTGACACGATCGTCCTAGGCATCCCATGCAAGCATGCCACTTCCCGAACAAAAATTTCAGCAACCCTTTTTGCTGAAAACGGGTGAGACAATGTTATGAAATGAGCATATTTGCTCAGTCTATCCACCACAACCAACACCACCGATTGTCCCCGAACCTCCGGCAGCCCCTCGATGAAGTCCATGGAGATATCCTCCCAAATACGCTCTGGTATCGGTAGTGGTTGTAGTAGCCCGCTAGGCTTGAGTGCCTCCGATTTGACTCGTTGGTAGATTTGACATTCATGCACATACTTCTTCATGTCCGTCTTCATCGCTGTCCATGTACAGTTTTGGGCTAGCCGCTTGTAGGTATGTAATACCCCTTCATGCCCTGCTATAGGAGTATCATGGAAGTGTGCCATCAATAGTCTCCGTAGCTCTTCGTTCCGGGGTACCTTGATTCGCCCGCACTCTAGTACTAACCCATCGCGCTCCTCGTGCTCGGGGTGGCTTGAGGGGTTCTCTCTCAACTCCTCCATGAGTTGGACCAGCTCACTATCCTCTGCACTAGCTCTCCGCAGATCTGAGAAGAAAGGAAAGGTGGGCGCCGAGAAAGAAGCGAGCTCCCTTGCGACCCCTTCATTTGGAAGTTCAAGTAGCGGTTGGCTTCCATCTAGCAGCACTCTCTTGTCTTTTCTCCAAAACGTCAATGTGAGGCTTGTAAAATCAAATGTCACGGGCCCCAAGCTTCGAAGCCATTGGGTCCCCAAAACAATATCGGCACCTTGCAAGGCCAACGAATAAAGATCCAATGTGAAAGTTTGGCCTTGCACCTTCAATTCTACACCTCCACAAATAAAATCTGCTCGCAATGTGGTGCCATCTCCGATTGTCACATCGAACCCTTCCATGGGTTCCGACTCGAGCCCAATCTTCCTAAGGAGCCTCTTGTCAATGAAGTTGTGGGTGGACCCGGTGTCAATCAAGATTCTCACTGTAGTTTTCTTGACTACCCCGTTTACCCGCAAGGTTTTTGGCGCAGCTGTCCCCGAATAGGCGTGGAGGGAGATTTCGGCTATCATGTCCTCCACGGGTTGCTCCTCAGTTTCTTCTCCTTGATGTCCAGCCACATCTGCACCTTCAGCTGCAAACTCATCCTCCGCTTCCTCCAATCCATCGATTAGCATCACCGATCCCATCGGTTTAGCGTAGCGATGCCCGGGTACAAACTTCTCATCACAACGGAAGCATAGGCCCTTGGCTCTTCTTTCTTCTACTTGGTGATACGATTCGGACTTCACCGACGTCGTCTCGAGCATGGGTTCACTTTAGGAGTGTTTTTATTTCATGTTTTAGTGTTTAATTTCCATTAAAATAAGTTTTCTGTAAGTCGCATTCGAACGCGGGTGGAGTGAGTTCGAACGCGGTTTGTGAACGGGGTTGTGAACGTGGAGAAGAGAATGTACTATGCGTTCGGTGCGTTCGAACACACTGTGAACGCCTGCATCGCGTTCGCAAATACCGACAGGCACGTTCGATCACGCGTTCGAACGCCTGCATCGCGTTCGCAAATCCAGAAGAGCTAATTCGGTGCGTTCGAACGCGGTCGGCGAAAATTGTGTTTTAGGGTTAATGTGAGTTGTTGGTTAGCCTATAAAAGGATGTGTAGGGCAACCAAAATCATCATTGATTATTGAGATTGAGTTTTGCCTTGCCTCCTCCATCTTCTTCGCTCCCGTTCTCTCAATCCCCGGCGACGCCGCTTCTAACCTCCCTCGTCCGGCTAATCACCCTAGTCCCTTAGGGGTGGCCCTCTTCTCCCCCTTCGTCGAATCTATCCAACACTTGCCCTAATCCTTCCATCAACCACAACCGTTCCACCATCACTTTTCACCGGTGCCACCACATTAACGCCGGTCCACCACCATCCACCATTACCCAGGATCTCGTGCCTCCATCCACGAATCCAAAATAGAGCATCTTGATGTTCGTCCACTAAACGAACGATATCTCGAGATCCCCAACTCCGATTCGCCTGTAACTAGATTTGTTGGAAAGCTATTTTACGAGGCTACAACATATCAAAATCTCACGTCGTAACAAACTGGTATCACGTCGACAGCATATTTTGGGATCTAATTTCAAATTTCCGTGCCAGATCGTATCAAGCTAGTATCAGAGCCTTAGCCCCAGAGGTGTGATCGTAACAAACTGGTATCAGAGCCACTTTTCTCGGACAAGCGCTTCCAATGAAGACAACCAGATCCATGGCTGTACGGCAAGATGATGAAGAAAAGATTCTCCCAATAGAGGAGGGAGAAACGATTGCAAGGACTTCCACCCGTGGAATCGCCCGATCTAATCAGAATACGGAAGAACCTACGTTCAAGCCATGTTGGGGTCTATTTCAGAGCAATTGGCCATCAACAACCAGATGATGATGGAGATGATGCGGGAACTACGGGCGAACGGGAAAGCACCATCGACCCCACGACGCGAGTCCACCCCCTTGAACCCACCGCCACCGGTTCAGCCTTTGCAACCACAAGAGCCATTGCTACCACCACCCTATGGGCGAGAGGCAAGCAAGGATGGTTACACCAGGTCCGGTTGCGGGTGAACCCATCCGACGGGTGAACCACTATGGAGACCGCCTTGGAGATCAAGATCCGTGGGCGGGTCAATACGATCCGGAACCACAACAAGTTAATCAAAACCGAAGGAGGGATCATCAACCCTTCATGGTGCATCCTCCCCCGGTTAGACAAGGACATGATCCGGAACGAGACAATGGCATCCGTGGACAAGTCGTGCGTCTCGAATTCCCCAAGTTCAAAGGTGGCGACCCGATCGATTGGTTGTATAGGGCGGAGCAATTCTTTGCATACCAAGGAACGGCGGAAGAGTACAAGGTGACGCTTGCGAGCTTCCACCTTGAGGATGCGGCGCTTCATTGGTTTCGAGCAGCCAATGCCACTGAGGCTATCGAAACTTGGGCTAAATTTTGCGCCGATATCACACGGCGATTTGGAGCATCGGGATATGAAGACTTTGATGCTCTCCTCTCAAAGACGGTGCAAAAGACCACGGCTGGGTCATACCAAGAAGAATTTGAGAAAATTAGTAGCCGATGTCATCCACCATGGACGGATCAGCAACTTCGCAGCACCTTCATCTCCGGGCTGCAGGGTGACATACAAGCCGATGTGAGGGCTTTAAGGCCTAGAACCTTAAAGGATGCCTTCGAAGATGCGGTACTTATGGAAGACAAACATAGGGCCATGAAGATACACTTGAAACAGAGTTGGATGAGCCAAGGAAGCCGCAATCAAGCTCAACCAAACATAGCGGCGGGAAATACTATCGGAGTACCAAGGGTTGCTGCTACAGTGGTACCTCCTCGAGCACCCTTGAAGCCATCCCAAGATGTGAAGTATGCACCTAGAGGTCCGGGACGAGCACTCACACCAGCCCAAGTAGAAGAAAGAAGAGCCAAGGGCCTATGCTTCCGTTGTGATGAGAAGTTTGTACCCGGGCATCGCTGCACTAAACCGATGGGATCGGTGATGCTAATCGATGGATTGGAGGAAGCGGAGGATGAGTTTGCAGCTAAAGGTACAGATGTGGCTGGACATCAAGGAGAAGAAACTGAGGAGCAACCCGTGGAGGACATGATAGCCGAAATCTCCCTCCATGCCTATTCGGGGACAGCTGCGCCAAAAACCTTGTGGGTAAACGGGGTAGTCAAGAAAACCACAGTGAGAATCTTGATTGACACCGGGTCCACCCACAACTTCATTGACAAGAGGCTCCTTAGGAAGATTGGGCTCGAGTCGGAACCCATGGAAGGGTTCGATGTGACAATCGGAGATGGCACCACATTGCGAGCAGATTTTATTTGTGGAGGTGTAGAATTGAAGGTGCAAGGCCAAACTTTCACATTGGATCTTTATCCGTTGGCCTTGCAAGGTGCCGATATTGTTTTGGGGACTCAATGGCTTCAAAGCTTGGGGCCCGTAACATTTGATTTCTCAAACCTCACACTAACATTTCGGAGGAATGGAAGAAGGGTGCTACTGGATGGAAATCAACCGCGGCAAGGGCCAACATTGCAACCACTTGTGGGTTTTCCTTGTGCAGGGGACCGAGCTCTACTATTGCAAATGGCTGTTGTTGAACCAAAACATCCACCACCAAAGGAAGTAGCCTCTGACATGGAAGAGCTGCTGCAGGAGTTTCAGGATCTCTTCAAGGAACCCTGAGGACTACCGCCGAACCATCATCATGACCATCGCATCCAAATCATTCCAGGGGCTGAACCTGCGAATGTCCGACCCTATCAGTACCCGCATGTCCAGAAGGAAGAGATCAGTAAATTGGTGGAGGAAATGCTCGAGCAAGGGATTATTCAACCGAGTAGAAGTGCCTACTCATCGCCGGTGCTGCTGGTTCGGAAGAAAGACCGGAGTTGGCGGTTTTGCGTCGACTACCGAGCCTTGAATGCAATTTCTGTCAAGGACCGGTATCCAATACCGGTGATCGAGGAGTTGCTAGATGAGCTCACAGGGTCGGCCTACTTCAGCAAACTTGACTTAAGAGCGGGATACCATCAAATCCGAGTCGACCCTGAAGATGTACACAAAACGGCGTTCCGAACTCACGATGGCCACTATGAGTTCCGAGTCATGCCGTTTGGGCTCACCAATGCACCGGCCACCTTCCAAGGGCTGATGAATGACCTCTTCCGCCCACTCTTGCGTCGGTACGTGCTCGTCTTCTTTGATGATATTCTAGTATACAGCAGGAATTGGAGTGAGCACTTGCGGCACGTGCAGGAGGTATTAAATATCTTGCGACAAAACTAGCTAAAAGTTAAGATGAGCAAGTGTCTTTGGGGAGAGTCAAGAGTGGAGTACTTGGGGCATATAATCTCTGTAAAAGGAGTGGAAGCCGATTGGGAGTGTGATGCTTATCGACGGCCTTGAGGAGGATGATGAGGTTGTTGATGATGGAGAGTGTCCAGAGGAGGCCCATGAGGAGACCGTTGAAGAGGGCATGGAGAAAGATATCTAAGCTGAAATATCGATGTATGCATATTCGGGTACTTTCGCGCCGAGGATGTTACGAGTAGACAGACTCATTTGAAAGCATTGTGTGCACATCCTCATCGATTCGAGGAGTACACACCGGATTTGACATTGCTATTGGAGATGGCACGAAGCTTAGGGCGGAGAGCATGTGTTGCCGGGTCGGTATACGGGTGCAAGGACACGACATCATTATGGAGTTGTATCTGTTGGTGCTACGAGGAGCGGGCATTGTCCGTGGTGCTCAGTGGTTACAGAGTTTGGAACCTGTCACATTTGATTTCCGGAGCATGTGGATGAAATATAAACAAGGAAACAAAGATGTGCGGCTTGATGGTGTTCGGTCTTGGTCGATTCCTACGATGCAGCCTATGATGAGGCTGCCTTATGCGTATGGTTTGGCCTATCTTCTTCAGTTAGGACCAGCAGGAGATGAGCCTCAAACAAGTTCAGGTACTACCATTAAATTGTCTAATTTATTAGATAACTTTTCTAGACTGTTTGAGGAGCCACATGAGTTGCCACCGAGGAGAACGGCGGACCATCGCATAGAGATTATACCCGAGGCTGCATTGGCGAACGTGAGGCCATATCAGTATCCACATGTGCAAAAATAAGTTATCTCAAAGATGGTTGCCGAGATGTTGGAGCAAGGCCTCATTCAACCAAGTCATATCTCATACTCATCCCCCGTGTTTTTGGTGCGAAAAAAAGACGGGACATGGCATTTTTGTGTCTACTATCGGGCACTAAACGCTATGACCGTCAAGGACTAGTATCCCATTCCGGTTATCAAGGAGTTGCTGGACGAGCTTGTAGGGATAACTATATTTAGACTTGAGGGCTAGGTATCATCAAATTAGAGTTCACCCGACGGATGTGCACAAAACAGCATTTCGGACTCCGGAGGGGCATTACGAGTTTCGGGTGATGCCTTTTGGTCTCACCAATGCTCTAGCTACCTTTCAAGGCCTCATGAATGTTATATTTCGATCTCTCTTACGAAGGTATGTCTTGGTATTTTTTGATGACATTTTGGTGTATAGTAGGACTAAATTGGAGCATTGGCGGCATTTGGAGGATGTGCTAAATTTGTTGAAACAAAACCAACTAAAGATCAAAATGTCCAAGTGCCTATGGGGTGTACCACAAGTGGAGTATTTAGGCCACATTATTTTAGCGGATGCTGTAGCGGCAGATCCTCAAAAGGTTGTATGTATGACTGCTTGGCCTATTCCTACTACTACCACCGGATTGAGAGGATTTTTGGGGCTGATCGGATATTATCGATGCTTCATCACCGGATATGGAAAGATCGCTGCTCCTCTCACTTCTCTGTTGAAGAATGACTCTTTTAGATGGACGGATGAAGCCACTTTAACCTTTGAAAAACTAAAAACAGCAATGACGACAGCACTCGTTCTAGCGCTACCATACTTCACCAAAGAGTTCATTGTGGAATGTGATGCGTTATGTGTTGGCATAGGAGTTGTACTAATGCAAGGAGGACGACCCATAGCCTTTCTTAGTAAGGTTTTGTCACCAAAATCTTAGCAATTATCGACTTATGAGAGAAAGATGTTGGCAATTCTGCATGCGGTGACAAATTGGAGGCCTTATTTTAACGGTCGATGTTTCATTATCCGAACTAATCAAACGAGCTTTCCATACTTTATGGGACAGCGCATACACACTCATAGTGGATCAAAGGGCTAAGGCAACCACATTGAAACCGGCCGGATTACTACAGCCTTTACCTATACCGGACCGTGTATGAGAATGAAAAACCCCTAGACACAAGTATGTATCTAAATACTAGGCAATGATATCACTCGTTCACTTAAGTAAAAGTCCGTAGAAATATTAGGAACAAAAGCAGAAATGAACGCCAAGATTTTAACGTGGAAAAATCCAAACGGGAAAAGCCACGGATCCAAACTCGGATCAAAACCAATCACTAGAATAGTAGCAGTTACAAGACTGACTCACAAAACAACCCGTCGATCCAAACGACTTTGTTCTTCTCAGTCTTGCTCGCTAGAACCCACGATTCACTACTTCTCGTGATTGAAGTCCAACCTCAGTAACCCTCGCGATTGATCTTTTGTCTAGATAACCCTTAAGACGAAAGTCCAATTTTATATATGATCTCCAAGATAGAGCCAAATCCAAGTCTTATCCGTACTCACGAAAGTCCAATTTTATCAAACTTCATTGGTGCGTTCGAACGCGGCCCGGGTGCGTTCGAACGGCATGACTTGATCTCAGGTGCGTTCGAACGGGCCCGAGTGCGTTCGAACGCGACGAGTTGAATTCTTCAGGTTGCGTTCGAATGCGTTTGTGAACGCAGCTCTCGGTCTATGTGAACGTAGTACCCGCGTTCGAACGCGTTTGTGAACACAGCTCTCTGTTTGTGTGAACGCAGATTCCGCGTTCAAACGCGTTTGTGAACGTGGTGTGAACTCAACGGCTTTTCTCCAATAATCTTGCAATTCTTCAAACCAGAGATATTCTAGACTTGTGTAGGCTCATATACATGAAAAAATACACTTAGAATATTTTGTACACAATTACCAACAAATAAAAACCTAATAGAGAAGATATTTATATGGATTTCATAGAGGGTCTTCCGCTGGTATGTGGTTATTCTGTTATCTTTGTAGTGGTTGATAGATTGAGTAAGTATGCGCCCTTTTGGCAATGTCACATCCGTTTTCAGCCAAGTCGGTGGCTGAAATTTGTTAGAGATGTTGCTCGGTTATATGATATGCCTTGCACGATTGTCTTGGATCGTGATCGTGTATTTATGAGCGACTTTTGAACCGAGTTTTTCAGATTGCAGGGGACTCAATTGAACTTCACTTCGGCCTACCATCCACAGATGGACAGTCAAACCGAGTTGGTCAATCGAGGCATTGAGCAGTACTTGAGGTGCTTTGTGGGAGAGATGCCGAGACGATGGTTGGAGTTCTTACCGTGGGCGGAGTGGTCTTATAACACCGCCTACCATAGCAGTATTGGCATGATTCCATTTGAGGTGGTGTATGGACGCACGGCTCTGACGTTACGCACTTATGATCTAATGACATCTGCAGATCGTACGGAGGTGGACATAGCTTTGATGGATAGAGATGCCACATTAAGGAGGTTGCATGCTCATCTTAAACTTGCTCAAAACTGCATGAAGCAATTTTATGATCGTAGCCATAGTGAGTAGGAGTTTGACATCGGTAGTTGGGTGTTTGTAAGGGTGCAGCTGTATCGATAGGTGACCATACGTCCGATGTGTAACCAAAAGTTAGCACATCGCTACTTTGGTCCATTTCGGGTGTTGGAGCGTATTGGTCCAGTTGCATATCGTTTGGAGCTGCTAGAGGGGTCAAGAGTGCATCCTATTTTTCATGTTTCATTGTTGAGAGAGTGCATTAGAGATCATCAGATTGTTGGATCGGTTCTACTAAAGCCATTGGAGGAGATAGAGATCGTAGAGCCAGTTCAAGTACTTGCTAGATGCCGACGACAACATGGTACTAGATTGGAGATGGAGATTTTAGTGGTGTGGCTTGGCAAGCCATCCGATGAGGCGACATAGGAGTTAGAGATTGATATCTTGGAGCATTTCCCCGACATTTCACCTTGAGGGCAAGCTGGGGGAAGCGTGGTAGGCTGATACAGTTAGGATATTTTTTTATTGCATTAGGTGTTTATTTTCATTGAAATAAAATTCCTGTAGGTCGCGTTCGAAAGCAGGATGGGTCATGTTTGAACGCCCTTACGAACGCCTGCATCAGGAGAGTAAATACAGAGAATGCATATTGTGCATTTGAATATGGTCGGGCGAGTTTGAACGCACGCGTGCCTGCATCACGTTCGCACATATAGAGAACGCACGCGTTGGACCGATCGGGCGCGTTCGAACGCAATCGGGCGCGCTCGAACGTGATCGATAAAAATCCGCTATGAAATAACCCCTAGACACACGTATGTATCTAAACACTAGGAAAAGATATTTTTCGTTTGCTTAAGTAAACATTAGACGAAATATTAAAAACGAAAGCAGAGATGTACGCCAAGATTTTAACGTGGAAAAACCCAAACGGGAAAAAACCACTGATCCAAACTCGGATCAAAACCAATCACTAGAATAGTAGCAGTTACAAGACTGACTCACAAAACACCCCGTCGATCCAATCGACTTTGTTCCTCTCAGTCTTGCTCGCTAGAACCCACGATTCACTGCTTCTCGTGATTGAAGTCCAATCTCAGTAACCCTCGAGATTGATCTTTCGTCTCGATAGCCCTTAAGACGAAAGATTAAGATTTGTAGATGAGAAGAGCCTTGTGAGTTGAAGAAGCAATGTAGCCTCCAAAAAGTCTCCTAGAATGATCTTCTTCAACCCTTCAAGTTAGGGCAACACTATCCTTATATATCATCTCCAAGATAGAGCCAAATCCAAGTTATATTCGTACTCACGAAAATCCAATAAATTGCAAACTTCATAGGTGCGTTCGAACGCGGCCCGTGTGCGTTCGAACGGCCTGACTTGATCTCAGGTGCGTTCGAACAGGCCCAAGTGCGTTCGAACGCAACAGCTTGAATTCTTCAGGTTGCGTTCGAACGCGTTTGTGAACGCGGCTCTCGGTCTGTGTGAACGCAGTGCTCGCGTTCGAACGCGTTTGTGAACGCGGCTCTCGGTCTGTGTGAACGCAGTGCTCGCGTTTGAACGCGTTTGTGAACGCGGCTCTCTGTCTGTGTGAACGCAGATTTCGCGTTCGAACGCGTTTGTGAACGCGACGGCTTTTCTCCAATGATCTTGCAATTCTTCACACCAGAGATATTCTAGACTTGAGTAAAGCTCATATAAATGTAAAAATACACTTAGAATATTTTGAACATAATTGCCAACAATTAAAAACCTAACAATCTCCCCCTTTGGCAATTTGTGACAAAACACTTAGGTTACAATATATTACAAAGACTTCAAACTGAGCAACCAACAAGTCTAGAGTATTTTGCATATCAATCCCTGCAAAGAAACATATACCAATCCAAGATCAAGTGAAAATAACTTGAAATAAAAAAAATCAAAACACAAGTTATCACAAGAGCAAAAATTTAAACAGACAAGAATTAAACACACGTTATCACAATTACTTCAAGTTAAGTTCAAATGCCAACGACACTAAGACAAAGCAAGGTTTCAACATTAAGAAAACTCCACTAAACTCCCCCTATGCCCATACTCCCCCTACACACCTAGACACCTAAACACTAAGACACTATCTAAGACACTCTCTCCCTTTTTAGCACAAATGCCAAAGACTAGGAACTCGGAGGAAACTGACGATGAAGAATCGTCAACACGGAGTCAAGAACAGTCCCCTGACGAGCTTGCTCGGCTCGTAATTCATTTCTTGCCGAATGGAGATCCTGGACTTGAGTACAAAGCTGATCGAAACGGTCCGAGTTCTGAGGTAACTCCCCTCGGTGGGAGATGAGTCATCGGCGAGCTATCATCGAAGCTGTCGAGGTGCGATGACCGACCAGCGGTGGAAGAGGATGGTTTGAGAGGAGACAGGCGGTCGTGAGCTTGACTCCGCTTAAGAGTTATCCGATCCAATGGTTTTGCGAAGTAAGAGAAGGTTCCGAAGTATCGACTCGCACCCCACTTTGAGTGCACAGATTTGTAAGAAAAATGCCAAATGGTAATCCCTCACGTGGTGCTTCTTTCTGTGCAACTGAGAGAATCGAATCATAGATCACGGCAGCTAAGTCAATAGAGACACCCGATAACATGGCATGAAGAAGGAACGCACGATCGAGACTAATGCTGGAATGTCGAGTCTTGGGTGTAACATTGTACAGACAAAAGAGGTGAAGCATGCGAGCCACAGATGTTAGCTTTGCATGCGGCATCATGTTACCTTTCCAACGTTCCCCTTTGATCAGGACAGTACCGGCACATTCATTGACATCAGGAAGTGGAGCAGACGTTGGATACTGGTACTCACCATCAGGAAGACGAAGTTCAGTACGAATAACATCAGAATCCAGGTAGATAGATACACCACGAACAGTAGAACGTATACAGTGATCGAAAATCGTGGCATTACTAAAGAATTCCCGAACAATTTCCACATAAGCAGTTCCGCTCATCCGACACACTGATAACCATCCTCGTTCAGTAAAGATCTATTCAATCCCCAATTCAGAAAAATCAGATATAACCACGGGTCTTTCACAGATAATAGGACGGGTGCCAAAATTATGTTTGTGATACGATCCTTCCTCGGTTATAGGCTCTGATACCAGCTTGATACGATCCCTCTTTTGGTGCTATGGCTCTGATACCAGATTGTTACGATCTTGCACGGAACTTTAAGATAAGATCCCGAAATATCCCGCCGTTGGATCACTGTGAAATTTTTATATGTTGTAGGCCCGGAAAAGAGCTTTCCAACGGATCTAGTTTGAGGCGAATCGGAGTTGGGGATCTCGAGATATCGTTCGTTTAGTAGACGAACATCAGGATACTCTGTTTTTGGATTCCGTGGATGAAGGCACGAAATCCTGGGTAATGGTGGATTGTGGAGGGCCGGTGTTGATGGGGTGGCACCGGTGTAAAAGTGATGGTGGAAGGGTTATGGATGATGGAAAGGTTAGAGATAGCGATGGATAAATTGGAAGAAGGGGGAGAAGAGGGCCACTCCTAAGGGACTAGGGTGATTGGCCTGTCGAGGGAGATTAGAAGCGGCGTCGCCGGGGAGATTGAGGGAACGAGAGCGAAGAAGACGAAGGAGGCAAGGCAAACTCAATTCTCAATAATCAATCCTAATTTTGGTTGCCCTACACATACTTTTATAGGCTAACCAACAACTCAATCTTATCCTAAAACACAATCTTATCCTAAAACTCAATCTTATCCTAAAACACAATCTTATCCTAAAACTCAATCTTATCCTAAAACTCAATCTTATCCTAAGGTAAATCCAAGCTCGAGACGACGTCGGTGAAGTCCGAATCGTATCAGTTTGTAGCGACCCGCAGCCGCTGTTGAAGAAAACTTGGAAGCCGAGGATGGCGATGAAGGCGGCCTTGGTTTCTTGGTCACTGTCGCCTTTTTAGGCATTCTTGAAAAGAAAACACGTTGCAATATTCAATACATGCCCAAAGCAACCAAAAAAAATAGCAAGAATTCAAAAACAAAAAAACTGGTAGAAACCATGAAGCCCCAAAAGGAAAAACATCTTTCACTTGAAAAACGCTAAGATATCACGTTCAATCTCACAAGAACCATCAAGAGTTGAACATTAACGTGATCAAAAGTTGAGAACGCACAAAATCACTCAAGATCAAGCATGTTTATGGAATAAAAAAAATAGGAAAATAATGGATGATCATACCTTGCAAATGTGGGGAGAAACTCAAAAATTTTGTGGAAAGACACTAGATCTGTAGGAGATCTACCCCCAAAAAGGATTTGAAGTGAAAAATTCGATGAAAAACACCAAGATCTTGAAGATTTGAGAAGGGGAAAAGGAAGGGTTTTTAGGGTTTGGAAAAAGGAAGATGAAACCCTTGGGTTCGGACGCAGTATTTAATGAACCCACGAGTGCGTTCGAACGCACCAGTTCGCGCGTTCGAACTCAAAAATCCTCGTTCGAACGCCCTTTTTTGTTTTTTTTAATTTAATTTAATTTTATATATATATATATATATATATACATATATAACCGAAAAACAAGTTCAAAATCATTTTGGAGATGCACTTCTAGAATTCCAAACTATATTCAAGACATAGAATATGACAATCAAATGAAATAAGTCATACAAGATCAAGCAAAATCATCAAAAGCATATTATAATCAATTCGAATGCATCACTCAAAATTACATTAATCTTGATTGATCATAACGATATGCATATGCAAGATGTGCATTAATAACATGAACCAATCTTTTTAAACAAACTTTTCTATATAAACAATGATGCAACACAGTAGTCAAACCGACTTAGTATGGCAATGTTGCACTTTTCGACTTATTCTCCATAACACAACTGGAATTTTTCCTGTATTTTTTTTTTTTTTTTTTGAAACATATATGTGCAATGACAGCTTTCACACATGAGTAGGTAGCCCTTTTCTTGTAGTACAAATCAACCGATGTGCAAGAAGAGATTCACATATATCATTTTTTAAATTGCAAATAATGTACTGAGTCAAACTGGACTCGAAACAAGACGGCTTTCACACTAACTCATTGTAGCCCTTTTCATTGATCTTTTATAAAAATATATTTGATAACTAAGCATGAGGTCAAACTGTGCAAATCAAAGTTAATAGAGAGCTATATAAAAAAATATTCATGATATCATGCTCACACAAGAATACACATACGTTATGAGTGCATTAAACATTTATAATTATTGTAGTCGAGGGAGTGACCAAATTAAAATTGAAACAATATACTACAAGATGACAAACTTGACTATAATAACTCATAATCAAAAGGAAAATCATATTTTTTATGTCAAGAGTATAGTATTGAATCTAGGAGTGCATCATTTTTTTTTTGTATATAACAAAAAAACTCTCGACGAATCTAAAACTAAAACCAAAGAAAATGTCAGAGTAAAGAAAACCAAAAAAAAAAAAAACGAAACGATAAGAAACTCGCAAACTAAAAAGAACTCAAATCCTAATAAAATCAGTCCAAAGCACAAATCCCTAAAGAAGTACGAAGATACTCAAATCTCTGTAAATCCAAAGGTTTAGTAAACAAATCACCCAACTATTTCTCCGTCTCAACATGTTCAAGAGCTATTGTTTTGTCTTCAACTAACTCGCGTATAAAATGATGTCGGATATCAATATGTTTTGTACGCGAGTGCTGAACAGGATTTTTCGATATATTAATAGCACTCATGTTGTCACAATAAAGCACCATAGTATCTTGTTCAATGCCATAATCCTTGACCATCTGTTTCATCCATAGTAACTGAGAACAACAACTCCCTGCTGCAATGTACTCGGCCTTTGCAGTAGATAAAGATATCGAGTTTTGTTTCTTACTGTGCCAAGCAACCAGATTGTTTCCAACATAAAAACATCCACCTGAAGTATTTTTTCTATCATCACATGAACCTGCCCAATCAGAATCCGTGTATCCCGATATGATAGCACCCGAGTCATACGTAAACCAGATACCTAAATCAATTGTGCCACTGACATATTTTATGATACGTTTCACAGCAAACAAATGTGACTCCTTAGGTTCAGAGTGAAACCTAGCACAAACCTACTCAAATCAATTTTGTTCATTGAAAAGTAAGTAAATTAGTTAGCGATAATCTCATATACAAGATGAGAATGAGAATCATTCAATTAATTAATTTGAGTCGGTTATAGTTTCCTAATTTAAAGAGGATTTTTCTATTTGGTTAATAAATTCTCTATGTGTCCATAATTGGCAAGATATGATAGGGATGAAAGAGTTGACGACATTAGAAGATTCCTTGCCAATTAAACTAATGGTCATCCGACAGAAGTAGGACATGAAGATCAATGCATCAGATGGTTGGCAAAACATTCATAGGAGCTTAGACCTACAGTCATGGAGCGCAAAGTAGGAATTCCATATGATTTCGATCTAGTAAGTTCACAGATAAATCTCAATGTCTTCCCTTCTAGAAAATTTCTAAGTATCAAAACAAGGAAGATATATAAATATCGATTGTCCAATTTTGATCTCTAGTACTCGTAATTCTTATCTAATCTGTCATCATTTGGCAATTCTATCACTACAGCATAATTAGGAATATGTTGTTTGTGTTACTTTTATTTCTACTTATGTAATTGACAAATTATATTTTAAAATATATATAATTTATCTAAATTTTATGTATTAGAATATGCACAAGTTATGATAAGTTATGAGATATTTGATGAAGAATATTGAATTGAAAGATTAATTTTGAAGACAAAGTGTTAGAAACAATTTTAGAATCGTCATTAAAGTGTTAAGATAATGTCATGTTGGTTAGAGTGGTATAAAAAATTACTCAAAGGGTACATGAACAATCACTCTACATTCAATTGTCCACTTTGTCATTCATTCCTAAAACTTTGCAAAATTTGAGATTTGGTAAGACCTTATATGACTTAGATTTATTCTTATCTTTACAAGTTAAGAAGTATTTACCTTATCTCTAAGAGAATAGATGAAAAATCTGTAACAAAATATTCTAACTTATTTTAAGAGGTATTTAAAGTGGTTTAATCTAACTGTAGAGAAGGCGGTCTATTATTATTTTGAGATCATTTTTTGAAGGCTATCGATCATTATTTGGAAATCATCTTTTGGAGGCTAGAGATCACTTTTCTACTTTAGATGAAACGTGCTGAATCATTCTCATCTTAACGCATCTACATCAGATTTGGAAAAACTAGGTCTTAAGGAACACTGAGATAGAACAATTTATTTCGTGGGTCACTAAAGTTTGAAAATCTATTATGAGAAATAATGTTTAGTGGGGTTTGGCAAGCAAAATTGGTACAGATTGAGTGGTGAGAATCAACAGGTGATTCGTAATCTTCTTGTTAACTGCTACAAGTTTTACTGATTGGTTTTAATCTGAGTTTAGATCCATAGGGATTTTTAGTTTTTGCGATTGTCTTTTCGTGCTTTATTTTTTGCATATTATTATTAATAGCGTGCAATAGATCTTATCTCCTAGTGCGTTTGTTATGGTTTTCAATTTGTTTCATAGCATACGTAAGGATTCATGTCAGTTATTCTTTTCAATTTATATGTGCATGTTAAGACTAGTATAATCATTGATCCATTCCCCATGGGACATATGGCAAATTTTGTGATCAGCCTTATTCGAAACTGCTAGAGTTGATCAAAGGAGGAGATGGCATTACCAATGTGGAATTCAATAAACTTATCAATCATCATAAATACTAGAATTATTCTTAATTATTCTAAAAAACTTAATCTTTTAAAGAACAACAATAATAATTTTAATATATTTTTTTTATTCTAACATTACCTTTTACTTTGAAGCTTGAGACATATTAGTAGACCTATGAAGTGGCTATGAGTTATATCGGTGAGAATTTCATAATATTGAAAAATATATATATGGTAATAAAAAATTACACAGATTAGACAGCATTTGAACTCATCTCCAAGCTTTTAGAGAAATTAAATGTGGACAAATCAATAAACTTGTAATATGTTAGCGTACTAATCCATATCTTTATGCTCAAAATCAACATTTTACATGCGGAAAGTGTTCTTTGTATGGAAAAAGTGTGGAACAATACCTTTTTATTTTCTTTCCAAGCAGTAGAATATTGTAGCAGAGGCTATTCACTTTTATATAGACTTATATTTTCCATACCAATGGTATGGTTTTTGGGGCATATTTGTGATTATTCTTATTTGTGTGTATTTTTGGACTGATGAACTTGTTTGTGAGGGGCATGTGACAGTTTTGGATATATATTTCACTTATATGATGTATGTATCACTTAAAATCTCTCTATATATTTACTTAATTTAATTCCTAGTGCAAGAAATTAAAGAAGATAAACATCAAACAAGAACCATGTAAATCCAAAGTCAAAAGAAAGAGCAACCTATTTTAATAGTTGCACTATATATTTGAAGCTCTAAATCAAATTAACTAAAGGGACTTTCAATTGCCACAAAAATTATTGTGTTTTTTTTTAAAAATATCATTCTATTAGTTAAATCTAACTAATCATTATTAAAAGATAATTTAAATCTAAAAAAAAAAACTTTTTTAAAAAATGGTTTAAAAGGTATTCAATATTATACACAATACAATAGTACTGTAATATACTTTATTTTATGTGAGACAAAAAATTGTTGAGAAATGCTTTACACTCCAAACTTAAAAAAGGAGGTGTATTTAATTAATTATATGTATTTATTAACTTTAATAATACCTGTGAGGAATATTCTGTTAAAATTAATCATAATAATATTTTCGAAATAACACAATAATTAGGGTGGCTAATGTGATATTTGAAAGATTTCAGCGGCAATTATGAAAAAATTCCTTAATAAAATTGGAACCAAAAGAAGACTAGTATCTTCTGACGAGATGTTATAAATTCTCAGCATTTTCACAGACCAAGTAGTGTTAGACCCATCTGTATTAAGCCTGCTATAAGATTACATTACTCTAAGCAAACAATTTATATCCCTTTAACCATGGATTTGCATTAAAATAATTTGATATCTACCTAGAAAGTCATCAATCGTTATCAGACGATAGAACAAGATGATCATCGTAGAACGATGAGATATCTTGTCACATGAAGAGTTACAATTACGTGTATCATTTGAGGTTATATCTGATGATTATCTTGACGAAAGCTCTCACTTTAGCGTACAAAAGGATGCATGAGATATAATGTGATGCATGCATAGAAATCTTAGCCCATACTTTGAAGCCTAACAATCTTTCTACTCCTAAGGAATAACGTTTACCTCCAATTTAAGATATTATATGCATGTGTGATGGATAACATGCAATGTAAAGTCTGTAAGGATTACATCACTATTAAAGTTTTACTAGGACACTCATTCAAGCCCATCCCTACTCTTGCCAAGCTTGACAAGGAAAAAGGAATGAGAGATTCATAATCATCTCCTACTACGACAAGTTCCGTAACTCAATATCGCCATGCGACATGGCAAGAAAAGCGCACAAATGCTGTTCTTTCGCGAAGCTCTCCTGCTAACTAAGTTCTTCAACCATCAAGCCTAATGTCTAACATTGCCTGATGTCATATACTGAAATTGTTCCTCATCAAAATAACAATAACAATTAATAAATTATTCGGCGATGTACATACATATACTCTCACGACATTTAGTATGATTACTAAGCTATGTCAGCAAGAATCCTATATATTATGTGTAACAATTAATATACCAGTAGTTTATGACCGCAATTTATCATAATAATTTTTACTAGTATAGTTTCAGAAAAACAAACTGAGGATATGAGGTCTTAAATTCATTAACATTAATTTCCTGACATTATATATTCAAGTGCCACCTATCTGATTGATGCCCATGACATGATGGTGATATACTTCTTTTTACCTAGAGATTAACAAGTCGATGCATTCCACCTAAGCAAGTATTCGATGAACCAAAGAAGGGCAAATGAAACTAAATTCTTCTTCATTACTCTTGGTTTCTATTTTTGGCAAACTTAGAAGAAGAAATATGGTGAGAACTTGGTTCAAATTTGCCACAGAGATTGTTACTTTTTGGACTCTTTCATCTCACTCCATACCTAGGACTCAGGGATATATTGATTGATGCCCTCCAATCTCTATCTCAATGACATGGCCAAGCAACTTCCATTTTCTATATATAGTCCTCATCATTTCATGGATCCCCCACAACATATCCAATACCAATATAGTTATATTCTCTTATCTCTTGTTTGTGAGAGATTACAAATGGCCCTACTTAAGCTTCTTTCATTCTCAATTCTCATGCTATTCTTAAATCACCATACCTGCTATAGTAACTTGGAAGACGACACCAGCCTTGGCTGTTCCAATGACACCTCTTCATATAACATCAGCTCTTATCCTACAAATTTCAGTGTGCCTGACAGCGTCGACGATGGTGCAACGGCGTACGATGACCGGGGTCGGTTCGCCCTACAAACCTTCGATCAAGTGGATATCTCGCAGGGTGTGTTCAATGTGGATAAATTTGGTGCTAAAGGTGATGGAAGTACAGATGATACAAAGGTAATGAACTAGCAGTTGGGTTATAGATCATCAATTAGTTCAGTTAGTAGTAGTAATTGGTTATTGGCTTCTTTATAGTATATCTAAAAGACCAGCCATGCAGAATGACACTAGTCTTTGTTTTCTTAGGCATTTGAGAAGGCCTGGGCAAAAGCTTGCTCCTCTTCTATTTCAGCTATTCTTTTAGTCCCTAAGAAGAAGTACCTCCTTAAGCCAATTACCTTCTATGGCTCTTGTGCATCAAGTATCACAATAATGGTAAGATTATTCGAATTGATCATGTCTTAATGCAAACAAGCAGTTGTTGCTATGGTTTGAACTGCTTTAATACCAAGTCCCACTTTGTAAACGTTATATATCAGATTAAGGGGACAATTGAAGCTTCTTCGAGATCGTCAGATTGGACATCGAAGAACCGAAGACACTGGATGCTATTCAATGGAATCAAAAATCTCACTGTGACTGGTGGTGGAACCATCAATGGTAATGGAAAGATATGGTGGCAAAAGTCTTGCAAAGTCAACAAGTCCCTTGTAGGCATTTCTACAAACATTTATTCATTCTTTACAATTTATTTTCCTCATTAGAAAGACACTAACTTCTTTCATTTGATAAACTTCTTCAGCCTTGCAAGAATGCCCCTACGGTATGATCATCGATCTATTTCTGCCATTTTCGTGAAATATATAAATTGTTTGGAGGGATGTATGAAATTTTTTCTCATTTTTGGCAGGCCATGACATTCTATTCTTGCAACAATCTGAGGGTGGAGAATCTGAAAGTGGAAAATAGCCAACAGATCCATGTAAACTTTGAGAAGTGCAGCAATGTGAGAGCTGCTAAGCTCACCATCACTGCTCCTTCATCCAGCCCTAACACTGATGGCATTCATGTGACCAGAACCAAGAATATTGAGATAACCAATTGTGTCATCAAGACTGGTAATTAAACTAACACAGATAAAGCCACTTCTAGTATCTAATCTATCTATATATTTTGCTTAGTAATATATACAATTTATTTGCCACTAGATAGTAAAATAAAATGAGTACTTTTCATGAGAATCAGTCTTTATTTTATTTTTAGGGTTTTATTTAACGTACAATAATTATCGCTGAAAGCTTTTAAAATATCATAATTGCCACTGAAATCTTTCGACACTTTTAGAATTCCACTGAAAATCATTATTATCTTTTTTCTTTAAATGAAGGTGATGATTGTATATCTATCGTGACCGGATCGAAGGACGTAAAGGCTACCGAAATAGTCTGTGGACCTGGCCATGGAATCAGGTCTGAAACTATTTCAACTCCATCTCTTTTTTTCTAATTTTAGCTAAATTTTTGTGGTTTCTTTTTTTCTGTTTCCTAAGTTGCAAATATTTGTTATGATTCCTTTCCTCAGTATTGGGAGTTTAGGAGCAGGCAAATCAAGAGCTCAAGTCTCAGGTGTTACCATAGACACAGCACAATTCAGTGGCACCCAAAATGGGGTCAGAATCAAGACATGGCAGGTTGGTCATTTTCCTACATTTCCTGATATAATATATATCAAGAGGGATATAATATATCAATGGAAAAATGTTACAAGGTCTTCTTAAAGGATCCCTACTCAGGATATTTTTGGTGATTTTTTTTATGCTCTCGTTCATTTGTAAAATAAGAATGGACTTATTGATATAAACCTCTTAATACTGGTATAATAAGTAAACAACCATTTTAGTCTATACTAATATATAAATCTACTTCTCTCTCCTCTCCTCTTTTATCTAATATTTCTATATTTTATAAATTACTATTTTACCTATAAAAAGATATCATTTTAATCAACTATCATCTCAATTGCTCACTCACTCACTCTTTTCTCTTCATTTTTTCTCTTCATTTTTTCTCTTCTCCTCATCTACTCATTATAAAGGCTATTTTAGTTATTTATCAAACTATCATTTAAATTTATTTCATATCAAGTGTAATTATTGTATATTTATACTAGCATACAACTAAATACTAAAATAATTTATACTAGTATAAACTCTTTTATGCTAGAATAAGAAATTAAAATAACTTTCCACGGGTGAACGAGGTTGAGTGTAAAAAGCAATTAAGAGAAATGAAAGGAAAATAAGAAATTTTCTCATTCTTTTTTGTTGAGAAAGGTAAAGTTGTAATTACTTGGAATACAAGTATAGAATTTGTCCATAATATTTTCACATCAAATATAAAAAAATCTACCACAAGGATGAATTCGAAGTGAAATTTTAAAAAAAAATATTAGCTCCCATGCATTTAAAATTTCAACCTCTTACATCATTAGAAGTGTACATTAATCTAGCTGTATATTTCTGTACATGGATATCTGCTATTATTTCCTTGTTCATCTTGGTACTATTACTTAACTTTAACCTATGTTTCTGGCAAACAGGGAGGAAGTGGTTATGCCAAGAATATCGTCTTCAAGAACTTGGTGATGAATGATGTGCAAAATCCCATAATCATTGAGCAAAACTATTGCGACCGCGGCACCGGCAATGAATGCATAGCAACAAGTGTATGAGTTTTATTGCATGATTTCCAATTAATTTTTCTCAATATCATAATTATCATTATATTAACATCTCCTAATATTAGATGGCTTGTTAAAATTAGTGGATGTATCTAATGTTGTTAAAAGTATCAAGATATTTGGATCATGCTTTAGCGATATCATATAATACTAGATTTTTTTTTCTTTACCATTGTTAGCTACTTACATTATAAGGGTAAAGTGATCTTTTCGACATCTCAGTTAAGATTTATTAGTGATTAATTATATCTAACTAATGGAATGATAGTTGTAGAAGAGTCCAATAATTTCAGTGACAATTATAATATTTGAAGAATGTAGTAGCAATTGCTGAAATTTGAAAAGTTTTTTATGACAATTATGTAAAGAAGGAAAAAAAAAAACCTTTATCTATAGAGACATAATAATTTCTCCTTCTTAATCTGACTTGATTATTAATGCAGAATTCAGCTGTGGAAGTAAGCAACATTCTCTACCAAAACATCAAAGGGACAAGTGCTTCTCAAGTTGCTGTTAAGTTTAGCTGCAGTGAAAGCATTCCTTGCCATGGCATAGTGCTGCAGAACATCAATCTAGTTGCTAAAGTTGGTGGTAGCCCAACAAAAAGTACATGCGAGAATGCTAAGTGGAGTAAGAAGGGAACTGTTGTTCCAGCTCCTTGCAAGTACTAAATAAAGATCATGAAGAAGATATCAGCTGCTTGCTTGCAGTTCATACTCTCAGTATATATATTATATGTAAATAGAATTAATAGTTGATCATATATAGTTTTATGTGTATTGTGATCTAGAGAATGTGAGTGATGATATATCTGTACTTAATTTATGTATTTAGAATAAACAATTGCTAATATATATATATATTGATGTGCACCGATGACTTTCTGTATAGGGTTAATTCTGCTGATACTCTCTAAACTATATCAAGTTTTTATAGAGACCCCTTAAACTTTTTTAAATTACAATGTCATTCCTAAATTTTGGAGCAAAGTGAAACAAGTAAGGTGATGATAAACACGTAATGACCAACTATATCCCTAACAAATTATCGAGGTCATCAATTTAGCTAGCAGAAACTATACCCTCAATGAACCGATGTAGCGATCTTCTCACACTGTGATCGTAAAGTTTTCTCTAAATATCGACAAGTGATCTCATTATTGTAAGATCAGAGAAGATTTGGTTGTTAAGGTAAGAAAAAACAAAGTAAAATCTCATCATATCTTTTTTATCTCTAAGATGTATTTTGTATCGTATATGCATGGTAGTGACTTCTGGCAACTTTTTTTATCTTGGAAACCCTAGAGAGTATAGTTAAATAATGTCTATCTTGATACATGTACTAATTTGAATTTTTCTTCGGCGTATATCATAGATTTATAGAGATTGGGATTTGTATAAAGAAGATTAATTTTTGCACGCATTTGGAATAATGTCCTTAAGGGAGTAAAAGATTAATTTTGGAATTTTATAATCTATCCTCATATTAGGTATAGTGTTTAAACTAATTATATATTGAAAGTTTATATTGTTCCTTGTTTTTCATTGGCTATTGATTTAGGGTATAATTTTATAACGGTTATTTGTTTATGGTATAGCCAACAAATGTGTGATCTTACTCATACTTTGGCTATACTTTATAGTGGAAGATCTATAGAGGAACTCTATAAGCATTATGGAGATAGTGAAATTAAGTATATTGATGTTGATCTTGATTTGATGTCATATATTAAAATTATGGACATTTTAGAAAAGCTAGAATTATCAATTACAAGCAAGATCTATTACATATGTTCTCTGAGACAAATTTTGTTAGATTTATCTATGTAAAAACAAATGGTGATGTGCTGCTAATGTTTAGCCAACACACTCTTGTGACTATTAGTGAAGTTTATATTGAGGAGCCTATAATTGAGAGGCATATAGCTTCAACTAAAGATGAAAGACCTATAATTGAAGATAAGGGACCTTCAGTTGAAGATGAGGAACCTACAGCTAAAGATGAGAGACTTATAGCTGAAAATGAAAAAGTGCATGATAAAGACAATGAGATGAGTGTAAGAAAAGGCAAAAAAATAGATTGAGGAAGAAGAATAGTCAAATAGTGAAAGAAGTGGTGAACATTCATATAATAGTTAATCCAAAGATAGCTATAAATGGTTTGATAGTTTACTTGATAAAGATGGAGAAGTTGTTCAAAGATAGAAAACGAAACCTTCAATGAAAAAAGGTAATTCATCTTATGGTGCAAAATTTTTTGGATAATGATCAACAATCAGATACTAGTGATGATATGCATATAATTCATCACTCTTAAAGTGATGAAAGAACACAATTATTTAAAAATTATCATGAAAAGGTATTGAAAACTCTCAAATTATATCTCGGAATGATTTTTTTCAACTGTGATGGTCTTTAGAGACTTATTAAAGAAGTATCACATTAAAAATGGCTGTGAATTCAAGAATTTAAAGAATGAAAACTCAAGGTGACTGTTTTTTATAAAAATGAGTGGGTTTAGATTACATGCCTCTTCTATGCAAGATAGCTCATCTTTCCAAATCAAGAGCTTATCTGCACTGCATAGCTATATGAGAGTCTATCAGAATAAGATTGTGATATTTAAATAGCTGTCTAATAATTGTTTGGAATAACTGAGTGATAATTCTAATTAGTGTTAAATCTATGCATAAGGTAATTAGAAGAGAATGAATGTTGAATGCTTCAAGTATGCAGGTATAGGGCTAATATTGCAAACCAGATCTTGACCAATCTGAACATAAGAAAATTATGAAAATTTAAGTGATAGTAGCCTCTTAAGTTATGTTCTAGTGGCTCTAGTTTCATTTATATCAAATGTCAGGATAAAAAGGTATAAAGAAAAGAGTTGAGCAAGGTAAGAATATGATAGAACGGTAAATATTTGACATTGTGGTGGTAATTGAAGGGTGGTGAATGGCTGTAAAGTAGGGTAGCTAGTAGTGGTGATAGTGGCTATAGGTTGAAGGTAGAACTAGAGTTACTAACTTAGATATATTCCTAAAAAAATAAACGGTTATGATAAACTTTTACTCCTATATTATCTTACTTTTACTCCTAAGATAAATTAGATACTAAAATAATTTCTCAATGCTTGGATGCTTGAATGAATAGATAAAGAAGTCTAGCCCCTCTATATGTAGAGATCGGGTACAATAACTCATACTCGAACTTAGCTTTAAAGTCTTATATGACTCGAACTAGGACTTGTCTTGGAGGCTTACATGACTTAATTAAACTTGTCTTAGTGTCTTATGTGACTTAATTGAACTTGTCTTAGTGTTTTACATTACTTAACAAGACTTGTCTTAAGGGCTTATATAAGAGATAAATATAAATTAATTTAAAATAAATAGACTCGATCAATTGAGTCCAATGTCCTCATGATGTGATCTAACTCGGTTCACGTCAATTAAGAAGAAAATATTGGAGATAGAGCGCAATCAAAGGGAGCAATATTCAAGGGTGGGGGATCATTGCTTCATGGTAATGAAAACTAATCCTAGTAGTACAGCATTGGTAAAGGTTGAAAGACTAGGGTGCTTTAGTAATGTCCCAGAGATTGTTCATCATATTTGCTGCCTAGGTAAAAGGATTTGTACAAGGGTGCAAATCTATAATTGGTCTTGATACTTGCCATCTAAAAGAGTTATTTGGAGGTCAACATATCTATGTTGTTGGAAGAGATGCCAATAATCAAATGTACCTTTAACGATTGTTGTTGTAGAGAGTGCAGCTAGATATGGTTCTTAGACATTTTAATTCAAGTAATAAGCAATGATGATCAAAATATATGGACTTTTTTATCTAATCGACAGAAAGAAGATAAAACAATTAGAGAGACATATTTTTTAATTTTATTATCTACAATTATATCTGATATGCTTATCTATAATTTTTTATTTTGTTATTGCAGGGCTTGGTTCAAACCTTTGAAAAGCTTTTACCTAATGTTGAACACCAATATTGTATGAGGCATATGTATGCCAATTTTAATAATTTCAAAGGAAAATAATATAAAGATCTAATATGGAAGGCTCCTAGTGCATATACTATTTAAGACTTTGAATAGAAAATGGAGGAAATAAAATCTCTCAACTAGGCTACTTATGATTAGATTACCAAAGAAAACCATAAACATTGGTCAAGATGCATGTTTAGCCCATAGACTAAGTGCAATAGAGTGGCTAACAATATGAATGAGAGCTTTAATAACCCAATTAGAGATGTAAGAGAAAAAATAATTATAACAATGCTTGATATGATAAGGAGACAAATCATGACTAGATATCAAGATAGAAGACAGTTTGGCTTGAAGCAACATGACACTATTTGCACCTAAGGCCAAGGGTAAACTAAAAAACAATAAGGAAGAAGTAAGAAGATTTGAAGTTTTATATACTGAAAGGAGAATATCTATAGTTTTGAGTACATTTATAGTTGACCTTGGAGAACAAACATGCAATTGTAGAAAATGGAATCTAATATGTATACCTTGCCCACATGCAATTACAAATATATATTGGCATAGGAGAACTAGAAAATTATGTCTATTAGTGCTTCCATTTGTCAATTTATTTGAGGTCATATGATCACTTGATAAATTCTACATTAGATATAAAGATGTGGAACCATTACTATTATAACCCTGTACAAGCACCTTTCCTAAGAAGGTTGTCAGGCAAGCCTAAAAATGTGAGAAGAAAAGGTATAAACCTTCCAAAAAAAATTCCCTTAGAGTTAGAAAGTATTTTACAACCTTAAGGTATAAGATGTGCAATCAATAAGGACATAATGTAAGGACTTGTGGACAATCAGCAATGAGACATGTAGTCGCATTTTTTTTCTATACTATCATATTGTTTACTTATCTGCATGCTATAATTGTACTTCTTAGGCATTTTGTGGTCCACTAGTTGATGCAGCAACCAATGGTCCACCAGGTAACATTCTTGCATATGAAAATGTGTCAACAGTAAATAGAAAGATGGTTTTTCATCTAATAAGATCTGTTACTCTTCAATTTTTAATAAACTATCATTTGCACCTATTTTTAATTTTTTGTAAACTATTACTGGTTCAACTTCTTTAGGAGGGCAAAAAAATCAGAAGAATTGGAGATGGAGTATTTTCATCATAACTAGATAGAAGTTCTTTAGCATATATTGCTTTAAAAGTTCCTACTACAAAATGCAACCAGACAAAGATTTAGAAATTATTTGTACTAATTTGTCTAAGTTTGAAACTAGATTTATCTATGCTAAGTTAACTATGTTTGAGACTATATACTTATTTGTATTAAGTTAACTAGGGGGACTTGTTTGTACTAAGTTAACTTACGAGGTATTTTGGTCAAACATGAGCATTTTTTAATAGTCCATGTGTTTAGAGCCTTATTATATGAAGCTTGTTTGTTGGATTATTTGCATGCACTTGTTTGTCTGTGATTGTATTGATTGTTTATGGATTAGTTCTGGTGTATTATTAGTTGTGATAGCAATGCTTTAGACTGTACTAGTTGGATTTTAACAAATTCCTTAGTTAACAATAGAGTCATCAAGAAAACTATACAATGTAATGACTATTCTTTTTTTTTATAAAAGTAACGATTATTCTTACTTAACAACATTATTAAAACTAATGTAACTAAAATAGCACACAAATATTTGAATTTCATCTCTCTTTTTTTCGGCCTCTATTTTCTTTAATCACTTTCCTTATAGATCTTTTTTATCCCTCTTCTATGTGCACAAGTACTCTCTCTACATCCACTTTGTATGCATGTAAGATTTCAATCTTCTTAATTAACTCATCATTCCCAAAGTCTTTGCTCCTAGAAGAAGTAGGAGGATCAATCCAACAAAAAAACTCACATAAAGAAGAGCTCTGCGAAAAGAAAAAGAAAAACTAGTAATGTTTGGCTAAAAAATGTAGAATAAAATAGTTACCTTGAAATTAACATAGCCTATAAATTTTCTTATAGGATTATGCTTTGTAAATGAGGTCATAATCGCTACCCTTAAGCCACAGTAGCATGTAATTGGCCTATTATTCCTGGTTTGGTGGTTGTTACTGTTGTACTACTAAAGGATGTCATAATCGCAAGGGAGGGAGAAAACAAAATTGAGGCAAGAAGGGAGGGAGAGAATAGAACAGAGGCAAGGATGGAAGGAGAGAATGGGAGGGGGGAAGCTTTACCTTGGACAGGGAAAAAATGAGTGGGATGAAGGGTTTAGGGAAATAAACTAGAGGAAAGTGGATGGATAAAATGGTTCATTATTGTTAGACCAAAATAAAAATTTAGTTATTTTCCCTCCAACAAAAGCATTTAGGTCATTTTGTAGCTGATGTACTCTAATATGACTACCATGTAAGTCAATTCACCTATATTTTCTAATAATAAACTAACAGAAGAGTGGCATTGAAATTTTTTCAAAGTTTATAAGTGACATTGTAACCTAAAAATGTTTAAGAGGTCTTCGTAAAAATAGGGTACACGGGATGTCAACGTAATTAACCATTCTATATATATGTTGGCATGCAATTATCGCGATTTAGACCTTTTGAAGTACACCAATGATAGTTTTTTTTTTGTGCACTAGGTGTATATGTTGCAAATTCATGATGACGCAAAAGCAATCCCAACTAGATATGATCATTAGGCCTAACTCACCCGATTTTATTCGGGCTAAGCTTGGCCCGAGCCCAATTTAGGCTTGGCTCGATACGAGCCTGAGATGGTAGTAGGCGGCATGAGCTAAGCTTTTGCTCGCCCGACCCGACCCGAAAGCCTGATCCACTACTCTCATCTGACCCAACCCATAATGCATGCATATTCTTATAACTTTTTTAGTCCCACATTAAATATTTAATAAACTATATATATATATATATATATCAATATATATATATATATTACTATGAAAATAACTAAAATGTCTTCATATAAGCCCATTAAACTCGGCATAATAAGATATAATATTTTTTATATTTAACCCGTTATGTTAGCCTATTATACCTAACCCAAGCTAAATATCTAATGGGTTGGTGGGCGGTAATAGGCTAGAATATTCTAGCCTAGCCTGAACCTAGTTCGGCCCGAGTGATTAGTGGGTTGAGCCGTGAAAAAATATTTAAACATAATTAGCCCGAAAAGCCTGGCTCAAACCTGGCCTGGCCCACCTGATGATCAGGTCTAATCCCATCACTTACAACACAAGCACATAGAAATAACTAATTAGAAATCGTGTTAATGCCTCCATTATAAAATACTTTTGGCCCTTCGTAAGACAAAAGCAAATCGTGTTATAAGCTTGCTGACTTATTTCTCTCAATTTTTATATGTGATCTCTTCGAGCTTTTCTTATAATATAATATTCAATTCTTATTAAAACAAGACGTAAATAACTTCACATTGTCTAATCCTAAAATTATTAGTTTCATCAAACTTCTCTACTTCAAATTTCATATTGAAAATAATTTTCTCTAATGTGCCAAATCCTATGCTATCTCTAAATTCAAAAGCGTAAATTAAACTTTCGGCTTAAAAAATCTAAGAAAGTGGAGGAAAATAAAAGCGATCCAAAACCAACAATTATATAAGATTTATGTGATTTAGCAATGTGCCTATATTTACCGGCAATGTAAAGTATCAAATTTACTATTATTGATGCAAATACAAGTATTTTCGCATTCTAATATCTCCAAACACAATAAAAGAAGTGTTCTCCAACAAAACTCCTTCCTCTTACAAAAACAACCCTCTTTTAATATCCTAAAACTCAGCAAAAGTATTTATATGTATGACTTGAAAAAAAAAAAAAAAACCATCTGCAACACATTTGACCCATTTGAATGCGTGCACTCTCTTTGAAAGAATGTTCTAACGGACTTCAAACACTAGCTCCTGAAGAACTCTCGGATTGCTGAAAATCTTCAAACCCGTTAGGGTGCCACCATATGGAGGTGGTCTCATTTGAACGACGGAACCAAAAACCAAAATGCCGAACGCCTTTTCTGATTGGAGCCAAATTTCAACAGTACATGTTCTTGGATATTTCTTAATGAGCAATGCATCTTCATAGAGAACAAATAACAAACACCTTGCAGGCACATAAAATACTAGTTTCCAAGCAAACCTCGATGAGGTACTATTTCCAGTGCAGGAGATCTATATATGTAATTACGATTGTAGTAATTTCTCAGAAGAGGATGAAGAAGAACTGCTGCTTGTGCTAGAACTTGCATGGCTACCAACCTCTGGATCAGGCGTACTCCTAGTTCCTTCCGTCAAGGTGTATGACAAAATGCCCGAATCAATCGGCGGCTGGTAAAACGTCGGCACCGGCATCTTCGACGGAAGACCAGGCAACGGCGCTTCGAATTTGAGCACACTGATCGCCTGCCTTATCGTCGGCCGTAAATTATAATCCGGATGAGCACACCATAATCCCACAACCATCAACCTCTCCATTTCTTGCTCCTCGAATTCGCTGTTTAGCCTCGCATCGGAAGCTTCAATCACTTGCTTCCTTCCGTACATCTCCCACACCCACGGCACCAATCTAACCCTGCTCGGCTCCTCGTCGGGCTCCGACGGCCTTCTCCCGCACGCGATCTCTAATGCCACGACTCCGAAGCTGTAGACGTCGGATTCTTTGCCGGAGTTGCCTGTGGTGATACATTCCGGCGCCAAGTACCCCATCGTCCCAGCAAGAACCGTCGTTGTTCCGCCGCTGCCACCGACACCATCATGATCGACGAACCTAGCGAGGCCGAAGTCGCCGAGCTTGGCGTTGAACGACGCGTCCAGCATCACGTTGCTCGGCTTGATGTCGCGGTGAACCACACAATGGTCCCACTCTTCGTGGAGATAGAGAACCGCCGAGGCCAAGCCGAGCGCGATCCGGTACCTCACCGGCCACGTCAGCGATCGCGCATTGGTGTAGAGATGCGAATCTAAGCTTCCGTTGGGCATCAACTCGTAGACGAGCAAGAAGTCGCGGCGGTCGTGGCACCAGCCGAGGAGCTGCACGAGATTCCGATGCCTTAATTGGCTTATGATCTTGACCTCCGAGACGTACTCCTTCCTCCCCTGTTTCGAAGCTTTGGATATTCTTTTGATCGCCACGGATAGATTCGAAGTGCGCAAGAATCCGCGGTAGACCGCCCCGAATCCTCCCTCGCCGAGCTTGCCGGCCGCCGCGAAGTTGTTCGTCGCGAGGAGTAGCTCGCTGTAGAGGAATCTCTTGGGTCCACTTCGTTTCTCGAACTCGTCGGTGAGCTCATCGTAGTCCATGCCATCACCTTCTTCTTCTCCTCTCCATCTTCTTGCCCTCTTTTTCCATAGGAGAAAAGAAATCAATCCAATTACAAAGATCAAGACGCCAATACCGACAGCCAGTATCACCAGTAACTCAATCTTGACCCCTTTCTTGGGATCCAGATCTGAGCTGAATTCCCAGTATAATATCTTATGCAACTCGGCAGCCTGACCGGTGGCGGCAGAGAATCCGATCGCGACTTGCTCCGGCAATAGCTCTCGGAGATCGACGGTATAAGAGATAATTGGAAGACCCAAAAATATCGCATTGTCGTGGTCGTCGTAGGTTAAGAACACGCTCAGATTCTTTGTATTAGCATTATAATTCACCCACGCATTTCCCATCCGTCCGTCTCTCATACTACTCCCCCACGTCGTCGTCCCCGTGGAATTTATCGTGTTCAAATTAATCCCGACATGATTTGAGCTCGGATCCCACTCGTTCTTGTAACTATCGAACTCCACAGCGACCATCTCGTTCGCCGCTGCGTCCTCTGCCGTGTCGCGATTAAAAAGGCCCAAGTAGCCGCCGGTGGAGTCCTCCGGGAGGCGAGAAGGGTAAGGAGAGAGAAAGAAGGCGAGACCGTCGCCGTAGTAGTTGTCGTCGGTGGCGTTGATGACGAAGGAGAAGCGAGTGGCGAAGTTGGCCAAATGGCCGGATTTGGTATCATAGAGTTGGATCGGAGCTCCGTAGACAGCTCGCCCGGCGCTGCTCGTGATGGGCCCTATGAGCTCGTCTTTTGTGAGCTTGATGACCTTGTTGAAGAATGCGTCGCCTTGGAAGTCGATCATGTCGGGGGTGTCGTCGATGAGGGCGGAGAAGTTGTAGGTGAAGGAGAGTGGATTGGCCGATGGGATGAGTAGGCTGATGGAGAAGAAAGTGAAGGTCAAGAAGGAATGGAAGAAGTTATGAGGTGACATGGGCGGAGATGGAGCAAAGATTGCCATGGTGATGGGTGGATATGGGAGAGGAGAGAGAGGTAGCGGTTGACTAATAATAACTATTTTGGTGTTATGAGTTGGAATTACCAAGGTGGAAATGGTCTTCCGTTTCAGTAAAAACTTTAATTGAGTGCAAGACTCCCGATGAGACCTTGCATTGGTTGGCCCATAAGTAGTAGTCAATTTTATTGATTTTAGAAGAAATTAAAGCTTTATTTGTGGTCTTATCTAATTAGATATTTAAGACTCTTAATTTTATCTCTAACTTTCTAAATATTTAGAGAAGATATTTAGAAATCTTAATAGCTAAATTTTCTGTAGTCTCAATATGAAAGCTTATATGCGATCTAAAATTAACAATATGAAATAGTATTGAAAACTTCACAAAGAAATATTATTTTTTCTAACTCATCATTTTATTTTTCTTGTTTCTAGTCTACTTTTATTTTTGAGACTAGGCTAGCACCTTCGTGTTGAGTGTTGAGACCTACTTTATCTTGTGCAGAAATTATAGTGTCATACGAATTAGCAAAGTAATAAGAAAAAATAAAGTTGACCCCATAGCAAGTTGGAGTCTTTGACTAAACTACCCCTCCCAAACTTTTTATTTTTTTTACATTTCTAATATATTTTAAAACTTAAATAACACAAACGGTAATAGCGGGAGAATTTTTCACAGGTTAACTATTTTAATGGTTTTTTAACTCACTTAATATTTAAATTTCAAAATTAATTAGACGTAAAATATTATAGAATACTTGAAATAGCCAAGTACTCTAAAGATATTTTTCATATTTGTAAATGCTCTGCTAGGTTTTAAAGGAAATTGTGCTGTGCAGCTTGAGCAAACCAGGTATAGAAAGGACCAAGTTGTAGGTGTAAGCGAGTCGAGCTAGAGCGACCTCAGCCTAATCTCACAAAGCTCGAGCTCGGCCTCTGCTTTAGCTCAAGACTAGACTCGTTTAATAGACGAGCGACGGTTAGAACTCCACGTTAAACTCTAGCTCATTTAACCCACATAATACTTAAGTCGCCATGATCAAACAAGCTATATATACAGATAGGGAGAGAGAGCAGTCTGAAATCGTCCACAGGATATAAAGATTAGGGCACTCGCATTTTCAGAAATAAACGAACTAGTAAACTCATTATTTGAGAAGATCGTGCATTCAAATAGTTGTTGAACAGCCTACATAAATACCAAATCTGACCACAACCAAGCAATAAACGTGCAGCCACACCACTGAAACCTGCCTGAACAAATAAAGAAACTAGAAAAAGAAAAAGATGTCATATTGAAAGTCCCAATATGGACTAGGCTGCTGCTATCGTTGCAAAGATCCAAGACAATAGATGTGCACAGCTCTGCCATCCTTCCACAAGGACACTATGTCGCAAATACATGAACTCAAGGAGCACAATGGCAAGACATAAGACCACTTTTGATGAACAGCAGAGTTATAAAGAAAGTATAATAATGACTTGCAGGTCCAAGGATTCCTCCATTTAACTAAAAGCAGAAGACTGTTCAAGGTAACAAGCAAAACTTAAATCAATAAACATTCTGCAGCTAGTCTCATTCGATATAATACTCACCTAAAAGGCAAACTGCTTGACAGACAAAATTAACTGCAAAACAAGGAAATTTAGAAACTCTCGGCATCCTAAGCTTCAATCCTCTCAGAATCATCCGCAAGGATTGCCTTGGTTGGCTTGGCAAGGAAGTCTGTGTACTCCTGGAAAGGAGACTTGCTGAAGCGAGTCTCCCTCCAAAAGTCAGGAGTAAGGAAACCATAAGTCTTCATGAGACAGTCAAATGTAGCCTGCAAAATAGACAAGTATTCAGATGTCAATGTATTTCATAGGAAGGACTTAGAATAGAAAAGTAAAAAAATGTTGTATAGAGTTTTCGAGAAGCCCTGTACACAAATCATTAAAATTTGAAGAACCTAAGCTGATATGGAAGGAAACATATGACACATACCTACAGAATGCTGCTATACTAGAGATTGACCAGAGGTAACATAACAGTCAATGACATCAAAAAATATTGAGAGAGAACTAATATTGCTAACATTGTCTGATGGAACTTTATTAGTTCCATTTGACTATGATCAATATGCAGAAGACATGTCAAAGAATTGCAAACATTTAGCTTAAATCACAGAGTTTGACAATTGCCTACTGACCTCATCAGGAAAAGGGAAAGCTCCTTAGATATTAGAGAACAAGAATAATATTTATTCCAGGAGTCGTACAAATTACTGGATAACAGGTAAGTCCTTGGTGCACTAAATAAGTGAAGATAGAAAATGCCAAACTTGCTACTGCAAAATAATTATTCTCTGCACAGAAATTTATGGCAAAACTCTGCTCAATGTTCAGAGTTGCCTGTTTTCAATGTGTAATTCAACCTCCCTCCCACCCACCCACTATCTCTCGCGTCGTGCGCCATTTATGAACACAAATTACCTAGAGTAGATACTAACTCAACATCACAAAAAATATGGTACATAAAATAGAATAAATCATCTCATTTGAACTGCGTTTAATATACTCCAAGAATTCTTTCATGTCTAAGAGTAGAGTAAAACTCAGACACTAGGTGTGCTTCTACAGTTGCTTCAAGTGCCCACCTGCATCCACCCAGTAATCACTGTATCCCACATAAGATAATCAATTCCAACCTGCAAGTTATTGGTGGCACTCTTCTACCCTTAGTCACCTAGGGTGATTGCATTCCCATCTCATTGTCAAGTCTGGAAAATGATCCTCCTTGATTTAGCTCAATACTGCCTAATGACATCTTTCTCCTCCACTCTTGCAAGCTCTAATTTGGTGATGGGGCCTATTTGCTCCTCACTTTAATCTAATAAAAGGACTTGAATACATTTCATTCTTTAAGATATCAATGTCAAATATGAGCTCAAGTTTGTGCAACATTCAGTCCTCTTAAATTGTTAAACATATTACAAAATATAAGAAAAAAGAGAATTGAAGTCAAATTACAAATAATGGGTTAATAGAATAGAAGCCCAGTCGATGCAAAAAATTGACACCCAAAGAGTGAAAGTGAAGCAAGAGGGGCATTGTACTGAATATAAGAGATTTGCATGTCATAATGTTACCAAATATTTCAATCCAACAATTGCTTGCAGAAAGTAGAGCACATGAAAGCTTCTGAATGTGCTCCAAGGAGAGGCTTCCTGAGAAGTGGACCTCTAGTTTCTGGTGTTTGGTTGGAGCATTTTACCAGTTGGAATTACTTCATGTGAGGGAAATAAAACATACTGGTAAGGGAGGAGCGGACTAAGGGTACAAATAAATAAATAACCAGAATAACTAGTCTCGAAGTGGTAGAATGATTTATGTGGAAAGAGTTGAGAAAACGGTTCTCGCTCTTTTTTCCCCTCACTGAAACACATACAGGACAAGGCCTAGTCTATTTCATTATCCCTGCTTTCTGAAAACAATAACTTTGTATTATTATGTTGAAATTATAATATCAAGCTACATATTATGAGGTAAAACATAGACAAAATATCCAATGGAGCTGTAAGATTCACTGTTAAATATAAAAATCTACAACACGAAGATATATTAGTTGTATAGAAATGTCCAGTAGTATTACAACATCATAAAAAATCCTTACAACTACACTAGCTTAACTACTGTCATTTAACTCACCCATCAGATCTTCGCTAATTCCAAATTGAGTTCACCAACTAGTACTCAAAATCCACAGAAATGAAGATTGACAGTCTAATCAGAGATGCCTCATTATTAAACTTACAAACATTGCGTACGGCATCATCCTAGATAGTCAAATATATAACTTTTGAATAGTAACAACAACTTGCTTTTCTATTCTTCTAAATAGTTGCAATATTAACCATGAATCTATTTGTCTTCAAGATAGCAAATTTTCTCTTACAACATGTCCGCTTATAGCCAGTCTGAATAATAATTTCTTAAAAGTTAATACAAAGAATTATATATAAAAAGAACATCTCAGATTATGCAGATGGCTAAAAGTCCTCAGACAAACAAATTCAGAGATAGCAAAAAGTAAGGTACATACTAGACACTTTAACCTCACTTCGACAGAGCAAATAAAAATTGATACACTAAATCACATAAGAGCGATACCATATCAAATTCAAAATCAGCTGTGCTAAATTGTGATCAAGATTTTAGAATGACCAAACAGAATAGTAATAATAAGTCAAATAAAACAGAAAGGCAATAGATCAAAGTAGACCAGAACTTCAAGTAATAAGCAGCAACAATCAATTGGAAAAAAAAACATATAAAATAAACAGACGTAAACATAAGTTTCTAGCATTCTCCAGACCTTAACGAAGTTTCCAAGAGTCTTCGTGGATCCGCGTGAGGAAGTAAAAACGTCCTCGATCCCCGCAAACTGAAGCACCTTTTTGGGCACACGTGCCGCCACGATCCCAGCACCCCGCGGCGCCGGCACCATTCGCACCGTAACGGATCCACACTTCCCTGTCACCTTACACGGCACGGTGTGTGGCTTCCCAATCTTGTTACCCCAGTAACCCCTCCTTACAGGCACAACCGAGAGTTTAGCGAGTATAATTGCGCCACGGATAGCCGTGGCCACCTCCTTGGAGCACTTCACCCCGAGGCCGACGTGGCCGTCGCCATCGCCGACGACGACGAAGGCCTTGAACCGGGTTCGCTGACCAGCACGTGTCTGCTTCTGGACCGGCATAATCTTCATGACCTCGTCCTTGAGATTCTTCACTAGGGTTTCGACGATCTGGTGCTCCTTTACGGGGAGGGAGTGGAGGTAGATCTGCTCCATGGAGCTGATCTTGCCATCCTTGACGAGGCGGCCGAGCTTAGTCACGGGAACCCACTTCTCCTCCTCCTGGCGAGCGCCTCGCCGACCTCCGCGCCTGTCACCGCGCCCACGGTCACCACGGCCGCGGCCGCCGAAGCCGCGCCCAAATCCACCGCGATCGCCGCCTCTCTCCGCCATATTTGATTGAGAGGTTAGGGTTAGGGTTAGGTTAAGGTCTTAGAGATGGAGGCGCGAGGTATGCAGCAGAGAGGATAGCAGACGGAGTTCAGAGTGTTTATATATGAGGCGGATAACTAGGGTTTTGGCGAATTCCGTCACCTCAAGGTAAGGTTACGTCAAGACCCCTAATTAGACTTCAAGGTGGCTCTGATCCAAATCCGACTGCCCTCGCAACGGGTTAGGTTAAACCATTTCCAATTCTTTTAGCAACCTTTGGGGATTTTTGTTTTTTAGGAAATTTTAAAAATCATACCCTATATTTTCTCTAAATTCTAATTAATATCTTAAGAATTTTATAATCCAACCCCTCCTTTTTTATATAATTTTTATATAACACTCTGAATTAATTTAATCCAACCATAGCTAAACAAAAAAGAATCGACAAAAATATATTCTATTAAAATACACGAAGTAATTTATAAAATAAATAAATTACCGTATTCTCATCTCTATTTACCGTATTTTCATAAACATTGCTTCCCAATGTCAAGTCATCAAAGGTTATAAAAGCTTACAACTAGAGGTTGTAGAAGTTTGCCCTTGGAGCTTCCCAAACAGCTTTGACGCCCCCGCCTAGCATAGGCACGTGCACACACAGTATGCACGATGCACGCAATAGGTCAAGTGAGACTCGTCACGCACAAATACACTCATATGCACATATAAACATGACATCATCAAATAAAACTTGCTAACATATCCATGCTCACATAATCCATCACCAAATAAATTATACTATTAACCAAATAAACTTGTTAACATATAAATATCCAAGTCCACAATAATACACTAGACCACTATATAATCTGGTATGACCCATATAAGCTACGACAAACTATTAAGATACAACTAAAACAACTAATGCAAGAGTATACTATGATTCGACATGTATTATACAAATCATCGTCTAACACAAAATAGTATAAATATCAAATACTACTACAACTTAATTTCTATATAAATTATCATCTACACCGTCTCGCATCTATAACTCACGTCATCATCGCTCTAAAAGACTCAATGAATAAACCTTACCCCGAATTAGTGATACCAAACAAAGAGTAAATCATGTACTGGATAATATGAATCAAAAAGAGCATCATATCATAAATGAGTATATGAATATGTCATCAATAATACATAAATGAAATATAGATAACATATCATAACTAATAAAAGTATATAATCCTCGATAATAAATAAATAAATTTCAATGTCATACTATCATCATAACTCTCTCTTAAGTATGACATATGATGCATGCCGACCATGACCATGTTATGATATCAAATGTAATCATATATGATGTACATTGACCACTTAAAAATCAAGTAATTAGATGATAATAAAATTATATGCATTTCTCAACATCTCAGTCATTAATATCATCTATATATGTCATCATCATATTAGACCACTATGCAATGTCAACATCCGGTACCCGATCTCAATATCATACCCAAAGGCTCAAAGCATACTCTACCACCCATAAGGAGTATCTCAAATATAACCATACCTTGTCATCCGCTAAGGGTATCAACATCCATCCAGACTAAGCACCCTTCTCGCTGATAGAAATACGTGAGGATAACTCGCAACATATGTTCTAGCAAACGGGCATGTGTTTGAATGCCTACTGCGCACACAGACTAATGACCTCGGACATAAGATCATAGGATTGCGACTACGTCGAGCGATTAATTATCCACCAAGCACGTCCTAACCCTCGCATCCACTCGGGTATCCTCACGCTTTCTATCAACTATCTTATTAATCATATTTTATGCATTTCTTCTACATGACAGATCATGTGCATATATTCAGTACGAAAATAAGTCAATGCATAATAGAAATTTAGGTGGAACAGGAATCAAAAGAAAAATGATGCAATGTAGTCTTCAACCATGTAGTCAACACATGCATACCTATGTTAATCTATCACATGTGTATTAATGCTATAGATCAACTGGACATAAAACTATAACAATATATAGTCATATCTAATTATCTCTATTTATCATCATCATACTCATATTCAAGATCAGCCTAATTACATGCATGCTAAAATATGCTCGACTGTAATCATCTCTAGATAAAGTCATATAATTATGCTGAAGGCCAAAACATGCATGTACATAATATATAATATAACCTAATTTGAGAATGACGTCTAGGGGATAAGACTACTCACATCTGATTAGAAGACCCGAACCACGTATCTCTCACATCCGTTAATCAAATGTCAACTCATCGATATGGTTCATGAGGTTTCAAATAAAGGGGTTCGGGATTTGAAAATATTTAAATAGTATGAAGTTAGTCATTTATCTAATTAAAATTAATTTAAGTAAAATATAAAGGTTTATTAGGTTTAGAATCACTTCTTTTTATTTTTGATTACATAACTATATCTATATTATAAATACGATTCAAATACTATAATTATACTACTATCATAAAATACTAATTATAGTATAAGGAGAAGAGGTTTGTTTCCTTTTATATAAGAATATTTCTAAATATATAATTATAAAATAAAATAAAAGGCTAAATAACTATAAGTATAGACAAGGTCTAAATAATTAATTTTATAATTCATACTCTATCTTGATTAATTAGGAACTATGTAGTCTTTACTCGATAAAATAATAAATAAATAACTAAATAAGCTTAGTATTTTATTTGTTGCAGAATAATAATATATACTAAATTAATAGAATTACTTAAAATGTATATCATAAGAATATTAGAATATAAATCTAATAATTATAATTTACAAATCTATATATTAATCTAATAGACATATAAGTAAATAAATAAATATAAATATTACCTATATTTATGTGTAATAGTTTATAACCTAATTAATTATAATTAATAATAATCATATTGATGAATATATATTATTATTAAAATGATTAATGTCTAAATCTATTTGTATTAATTAAGAATGGAATATCTAAATAAATAAATAATAAAATAAAAATAAGGAGTACTGGCACTAGTGCTAGGCTTGGCACAACACTAGCCTCTGGCTCGGGCAGCACTGTTGCAGAAAAAAAAAAGAAGCAGCTGAGGAAGAAGAAAGAAGAAGAAAGAAGAAAGAAGAAGAAAGAAGAAGAAAAGAGAAGAAGAGAAGAGAAGAAGAGAAGAAAGAGAGAAGGGGAGGGGACGGAGGGGACCAGGCCGGCGGGGAGGGGCTCGGCTGCTGCTGGCTGGCCTCTCACCGACGGCTCTATTCTGACGAACCCGAGAGAGAGAGAGAGAGAGAGAGAGAGAGAGAGAGAGAGAGAGAGAGAGAGAGAGAGAGAGAGAGAGGAGGAAGGAGGATGAGACTAACTGGCGTCCGTAGCACGACGGTGGTCCGAAGTGGTCGACATTGGCATATTGAGATGGGGAAGCTTAAGAGAGAAGAACAAGAGAGAGAGAGAAAGGCGGTGACGAAAACGAGCAGCGACGGCGGGGGCCTCGCCCCGGCCAGCTGGCCGCAGCTGGTTGGCTGCGGCAACGACAGCTAGAGCGCGTGGCACCCTCCATCCAAGCTGCTCATGGGCACGAGGCCGGCCTTATCGTGCCCAAAAAAATTTTAATTAAAATTTTCTTCTTCTCCTTTTTTTGGGCAGGTTGTTAGAGAGGTTGTCGTCCTAAGTTCTCCAAATGGCAAGAGCTCCCCCAAGCTTTTCTTTGATAACCTTTCAAGTTGTATGACTCATGCACGGATTCTACACCGGTGAGTTTCTTCAAATAATTTTGGTTGAATACTATTTTGAGATTTAGACACTGTAATGATGGAGAATTAATAGAGAAGGAAAAAGAAAGCTAGGAGATAAAATATTTTTTCCGTACTTAGATTAAATTTTTATGAGAGAATGGGAGAGAAATAAAAAGAAATAGAGAGAGTTAGAAAAAAAGGACCTCTCCAAAAGTGAAAGAGAAATTAACAAAACGGAAGAGAAAAAAAATAAAAAATACATACTTTTCTTATATTTTAACATTTTAAATATATCCCTATTCTATTATACTATCTAAATATTTTTGACATTCTATTAACAAATTTTTAAAAAATAATTATATTACATATTATAGCTTGTGCCAGATATTATAAATCATTAATATTACAACTTGTGTATATTTTATGTATTTTAAAGAGTAATCTTATGGATATTATAATTTATGTTAGTTTATATATTAGATAAAAGGTATAATGTATAACATATTATTTTTATTTATTTATACTTTCTCTTCTCTCAATTACATTCAAACAAAATGAGATAAAAGTATTTTCTTTTCTCTCCTATTCTCTTCTCTTCTCTCATTTTCTCTTCCCTTCATTTCTTTCCTATCTTCTCCATCCAAACAGAGTTAGGATTTAAAATTGATTGAAAACAACAAAAAGCAAATTCTTAATACTCACTGTATATAGAAGTCAATATATATTATTCTCTGCTATATTATAGGATATATTATAGAAATTAATGTATAATAATTTTGTATAACATTTAGGCAAACTTATTAAAAGAAGAGATAATTCAGCTTAGACTTTCTAAACTACCATTGTTTTTCACATATACTTTTTAAATTTTTTTTATTGTCCACATACACTTTTAAATTAAGAAAAATATTCATATATATGTCTCTTGAACTAAAACAAGAGTAATTATTCAGCCCTCTAACCAAAAAACCTTTTAGATCAAGAGATGTATATGATTTAAAAATTATTTAGAAAGTGTATGCAGAAAATAATTACAGTTTAGGAGGTCTACCTAAAATTATTCATTAAAAGAATTAAGAATTTATATATAGAAGTTAATGTTTGACTATAATTTTGGTATGTTAATATTCTTATGGATTTGTTTTGCTACAATAAGCTCAAGCATGAGTTCATTAATGGGACCCAACTGGAACGATATGACCCAACTAGAACGATATGAATTATATATTTAATTGCTCTTGTAACAAGAGAAATTATAAAGTAAGAACATCTATGATATAGAAGAACAAAAATAGAAGGTTATTGTTGCCTAGGAAGAAAGATATCTTCAATTTATAAAACCCTTCTTGCTAAATATCATTGCGTAGAACATAAGCATGGTAGAAAAATAATATCAATTTCACTTGAATTCTTGCACAATGACGTGTGGGAGTTTTTTTTTTTTTTTGCATGGTGTGATGATATCAATTTTTGTCCAATAAATCTCAAATGCCAAGTGCACACAGTTAAGCTTAAATATAGTTAATTGAAAAGAAAATTATGAGGATCTACAAAACTCTTTGGTTACCAATAATTATGATGTTAGTCTATGTGTCACTCTATTTAAAGTGATCTAAAAATGACACACATGTACTAGTTTAGGAAACATTTTATTATTTGTTGTAGTTCAATTGAGAATATTTGGAATCACATACTCAGTTTTGTGCTATGTTATTTGTACTTGTAGTTTTTTTTTTAAAAGTTCAATTGAGAACATTGGAATCAAATGCTCAGCTTTGTGCTATATTATTTTAGTTTAATTGAAAACTTTTAGAATTAGAACTTATGCTAAATTAGTCATCATACAATTAAATTCGAAGTTAAAAAATTCAAGAGATTTTTTTTCTTCTAAGAAGGAAATTCAGAATTAAGGTAAGAAATAATAAATATGAAAATAAGGGCTTCTGTTCATAAAATTTGTGAAAAATGTCAGCTAATTCGGACGCGCGGATGAGGAGGGGCCATTGAACAACTTGAAAAAGCCCGGGTTCGCTTACGGAAAGTGGATTTATAACCTACAACCAAAATTCATATGCAAAATTTTTTAAGTACAAAATCAAAATCTATCTAAAATTAAATGAAAAATTCAAGATCTAATTGAAACAATCAAATCTAAGTGTAACATTGTAATAATAATTTGATAGCAAACTTAATATACTCATGTAAGTACAATCTATTCTAAAATCCCAAAGAGATGTAGAGAGATAAAGTGTCTCAACATAATGAAAATGGTGGCTCTAAGGAGAAAGCAACTACTTGAGAGAGAGTCAAGAATTGTGAGCAAGAAGAGATAGGAAAATAGAAAAAATGGTTTTGGGCTGAGTTTAAATCAAATAGTCATAGGAATCTTCTTCTTTTTTTTAAAGTCTCTTAAACTTTTAACGAAATCTTCTTTGTTTTGTTTGGTCATCCTCATAAGTTAGGCTTGAGCCTAATAAAATTAGGTTTAAATTAGTATAATGATAAACTTGTAAATGTGCTCATATTTCAAATTTATTTTTGATATAGTAAATGAGTAGCTTTATGGCAGAATATAAAACATATGTGAAAAGGGAAAATAGAGAAGAAAGGGTTGAGTAGAAAAAGAAAAAGATGTCATTACAGGAGATCTTGCTACCTTGCAAGGGGATTTCAATGATGGTGTTCATATACTTCTATAAATTATCTTTTGCTCTCTTCTAAAAGGTTCCTACAGCTCTTGTTTTTCACTATTGGTTGCTGATAAATTTTCACTTATCTCTTTCTTTTGGTGTTCCCCCAAATGGTGATATTATAACTCAAAGAATAATTTTCTCTTAAAAAGTATGTGTGCTTGTTTCTAGTGTAATCTAGAGAAGATTTGTGTTTATCTACATACAGTGAAGAAGTTTGCTTGGGCAAACTCCTATAGTTTTTTTTAATTTGGATTTTCCACGTGAAAATCTCAGTATGTGATTATTTGCTTGGGTTGCTAATGTTCGACTATGTTAATTGCTTCAGCATTAGCTTCCTATAAGAAATTAGTATCTCTTATTTGATTGTGCATATAAAAGAAATGTTCATTTCTTTAACATGCTGAACCCCACAAGCATCTAAATAAACATAATTAAAGGTTAAGCAAACACTTCAACTTTCAGCATTATGTTTTTCTACCTCAAGCCAAATTGGAAAGCCTAAAATATAAATACTTCCAACACGCTATTAAAAATATATTCAATATTGGAATAAGATTAAATAAAATAGAAAAGACAAAAGAACCTATGTGAAGGAAGAAAGAAGAAAAAAACTCTTTAAAATAAAATGAGAGAGAGAAGGAATAAAGAGAAGGAAGAGAGAGTATTGGTGTTACCGTAAAGGAAATCTCACTATCACTGATGGTCACTAACTTAATCTTTTCAATCAGTTTGCTAGTCCGAACGACACTCCACCTTCTTTACAAGATGAAGTAAGCCTTGAAGTAGGGATATGTTACGATCCGATCACATGGGTTAAGTCGAGTCAAGTCGAGTCGAGTCAAATTAGTTATTTAGCTTTATCTTTCTATCTTGAATTTCAAATAAATCGGATAATCCGCATGTGGATCCGATTCGCTAGGAATTTTACTCGTATAAATTGGGGTGGACATGCGTTGATAATGATCATTGGGAGAAATATGAGTTTAGCTAGTTATTATTTTTGTCCTTATCTTTTTTACATTAGCTGTTGGATTGTCTTTATCTTCATAGGAGTAGATCATAACCGTAGATTCCTTTCAAGCATCCAAACCCTAGCCACCTCCTACCTCTAGCAGCCACCCTACTACACAGCCCTCCCTGATATATCTCCACTATTTTATTTTTATCTTTTCATCCTGACCTCAGATTTAGGCGATAACTCATGAGGCTATCTCCACCTAAATTTTCATAATCATCTTATGGACGGATCATTCCATATCTAGTTCGTAACATTGGTATTAGAGCCGACGTTCCTTGAATGATGGTTAACACATGTTCCAAGGCCAACGAGGAGGCATCGACCATGGAGGACCATGATCTCATCTCCGTTCCTGTGGAGTTGATCTATCACCCTCTCCAATCTGTTATGGACCAGATCTGGAATGATCCGTCCGTTGGATGATATAAAATTTTAGGTGGAGGTAGCCTCATAAGCTAGGATTCTAATGGCTCTGGTTTCACCTAAATCAGAGGTCAGGATGAAAAGATAAAAATAAAATAGTAGAGATAGATTAGAGAGGGCAGAATGGTAATTTCTAACATTGTGGCGATCGTCGGAGGGTGGTGGACGGCCATGTAGTAGGGTGGCTGCTGGAGGTAGGAGGTGGCTAGAGTTTGAAAGCTTGAAGGGGATCTACAGTTATGATCTACTCCTATGAAGATAAAGACAATCCAACGGTTAATGTAAAAAGATAAGGACGAGAATAATAACTGGCTAAACTCAGAATTCTCTCAATGATGATTCTTATCAACTCATGTTCACCCCTATTTATAAGAGTAAAATCCCTAACAGATCGGATCCATATGCGGATTATTCGATTTATTTAAAATTCAAAATAGAAAGATAAAGCTAAGTAACTAATCTCTAGCGGATCAGATCCATAAGCGAATTATCCAATTTATTTGAAATTTAAAATAGAAAGATAAATCTAGATAACTAATTTGACTTGACTCGACTTGACTCGACTTAACCCATGTGGTCGGATCGTAACAATCCACCACGCTTCCGACACCTTGTCCTTAAGGTGACTAGTCTCTCACGTCCTTGTACTCATATAACTTGTTGTGCCAATCGGTAGATTTGGGTTCATCTTCTTCGAGTTTGCCTAGGAACATGACATGGGCTGGCTGGCACTTGCATTTATGACCGGGGGTAAATTAGTCGTCACAGTAAAAACACAAGCATTTTCTTCGGCGCTCTTCCAAGTTGTTGGGCACAAAGCGACGCGTGATCATCTGTCGGTTAGGCTGAGCCGTTGGTGCAGTCTGAGTTGGGGCAAATGTTGTCTCTAGTGGGCCGTGGGTTTGGGCCACCTTTCTTCTCTCCTCCTTACAGATCTGGTTCATTTGATCCAACTTGGATTCCATCAGAACAGCTAAGGAGAAGGCCTCTTTGGAAGTAGTGGACCTCAAAGCCTTGACCTCAGCCTGAATGTCAGGCCTAAGCCCACAAATGAAGGTACTCTTCAGGGCCGAGTCAGACTAGTTAGTGACTCGGTTGCATATCCGCTCGAACTCTTCCCGATAAGCTCGAACTGTTGTTAACTGAGTCAGCTTAGTCAACATGGCCTAAAAGTCCTCGTACTGAGTCAGACCAAATCGCACACAAATCGCATCCGCAAAGTCTTGCCAAGACTCAAATGGTCGAGTCCACTCAGCCGACTGGTACCACCTAATCACCACGCTCTCCAAGTGAAATGAGGCTAGCTGGACCTTCTGATGGTCGGGCGTGCCGTGGTACATGAAAAACTGCTCCGCTAGATAGATCCAATCTAGTGGGTCTCCTCTAGGAAATTTTGGAAAGTCAAGCTTGATGGTCCGAGCTTGGATCCCAAAATGTGGTATGTCATCATGAGCGAAGTGACCTCGAGGTCGAGGCTGGTCTCGTGGGTCATAGGCCCATGGGTTTGGGTCATGTCGCCCCCGAGCTGCACGTGAGTTCGGCTCATTCTAACGACACGGGCCCACCGGTTCATTCCACCATTCATCCTTGGGCTCGTACTCGTGCTCAAGGTCTTATTCATGGGTTCCAAACTGGTTCGCACGAGGTGGTCGAACCGGTTTGCGAAAATTTGGCCTGCCTAAAAAATCGTGTGCTTCATCTCTTTCATTCCAATAACCTAACCCTAGGGCTGAATTTGGAATTCGGCCTAGGGGTGCCGCCACAGGGTGCATGGGGGGCGGCGGCGGCTAGGCTTGGTCGGGGATCATTGGCAGTCGACCCCTGGCTGGTCCTCACGGCGGGGAAACGGCGGTGAGCGGTGGTGGAGGGCCAAACTCAAACTCGTGCTCGAGTTGTTACAGTGGTGGTCCTGGTGTGTCGCTAGTCGGTCCACAGACCCCCGACGGCTATGGAAGGGACCAGTGGCCCCACTGCAATGGAGCAGTGGCCGCGAAAAGCTGCGGTAGAGCTACCCCGACGTAAGGGTAGCTTCCTGCGGTTGTGGCTGTCGGGTTTGGCCATCCGATGGTCGTCGTTGGCTACGGCGGCCACCACTGGCCGGCAGTCGGCCCTAGGAAGCCAACCGAGGTCGCTGGTGGTCGTGGGAGTGTCGGACCTACGGCCACCAGCCACGGATTTGCTGTAGCATGAACCACCACGGCTAGCGGTCTTCCAGCTGGTGCAGGCGTGAAAGGCAGCCTAGGCTCGGGTGCGGGGGCCTCGTGGAAGAGATCGGTCGTGGTGGTAGGGGCCGTGAGCGCCTGGATAGCCGCCGGTGGGAAGCTAGGGTTTTCGGCCATAGCTCCCACTGCGGGTGGGGAAGATGATCTTGCGGGCGCTGTTGCGGGCGGTTTCGGCGTGGCAGCGGCATCTGGAGAGGTCTGCAGGGCCGAAGGGGTCCCTACTGCGGCCGGAGGAGGGGTTGAGTTCGCGATTTCGGCCGGCTCATCCCCTCCCTCACGGGTTGATAATGTTGGCTGCGTTTGGCTTTGTCCCGTCGTGGCCGGCAGCGCTGGCAACGCAAGACGGTGGAGGGCGGCTAGTAAGGCCTTCGTCGAGGTCTGGATCAAGTCTTTGAGGGCAGTTTGGATCTCCTTCGTGTTCTCCTTCAACTCAACCGAAAATGCTTTAAAATAAGCTTTTTGCCCACGCTAGTGGCTCATCGTCGACCATTGCTGGGATTGGAGGGGCTGCTAGATCAACTCCTACAGGAACGAAGATGAGATCATGGTCCTCCATGGTCGATGCCTCCTCGTTGGCCTTGGAACACGTGTTAACCATCTTCCGGGGAACGTTGGCTCTGATACCAATGTTATGGACCAGATCTGGAACGATCCGTCCGTTGAATGATTATGAAATTTTAGGTGGAGTAGCCTCATGAGTTAGAATTCTAATGGCTCTAGTTTGACCTAAATCGGAGGTCGGGATGAAAAGATAAAAATAAAATAGTGGAGATAGATCACAGAGGGCAAAATGGTAATTTTTGACGTTGTGGCGATCGTCGGAGGGTGGTGGACGGCCGTGTAGTAGGATGGCTGCTGGATGTAGGAGGTGGCTAGGGTTTGAAAGCTTGAAGGGGATCTATGGTTATGATCTACTCGTATAAAGATAAATGCAATCCAACGGTTAATGTAAAAAGATAAGGACGAGAATAATAACTGGCTAAACTCAGAATTCTCTCAATGATGATTCTTATCAACTCATGTTCACTCCTATTTATAGGAGTAAAATCCCTAATAGATTGGATCCATATGCGAATTATCCGATTTATTTAAAATTCAAAATAGAAAGATAAAGCTAAGTAACTAATCTCTAGCGGATCGGATCCATAAGCGAATTATCCGATTTATTTGAAATTCAAAATAGAAAGATAAATCTAAATAACTAATTTGACTTGACTCGACTTGACTTGACTTAACCCATGTGGTGGATCGTAACACAATCCCAGTAATTGTCGACGACGAGCCACCGGTGTGGGCAAAAGCTTTTTTTAAAGCATTTTCGGTCGAGTCGAAGGAGAATGCGAAGGAGATCCAAACCGCCCTCAAAGACTCGATCTAGGCCTTAACGGAGGCCTTACTAGCTGCCCTCCACCGACCTGTGCTGCTAGCGCCGCCGGCCACAGCGAAAATAGCCCAACCATGGCCACCAACTTCAAATCGTGAAGAAGGTGGAGAGGAGACCCAACCGTCAATGAGAACCCTTCCTCCGATTGTGGAGGAACGTCTTTCGTCCATGCAGGCCGAACTTGTCGCCGCATCGATGCCAGAGCAGCCGCTCGAGATGGCCCCCGAGTTGTCTTTCCCACTTGTGGTGGGAGCTAGGGCTAAAAAGCCTAGCCTCCCACCGGTGGCCATCCAATTGCTCCCGGCCCTCGCCGCCATGTCCGGTCCCTCCCATGGGACCCCCGGACCCGAGCGTTGACCACCGTTCACATTGGCACCGGCTGGAAAACCGCTAGCAACGGCGGTTCGCGCTACAGCAAACCCGCGGTTGGTGGCCACGGGTCTGACGCTCCCACGCCCACCGGTAACCACGGCTGGCTTCCTTGGGCCGACTGCCGACCAGTGGTGGTCATTGTAGTCGCAAGCAATCGTTGGGTGGCCGAACCCGATAGCTACAGCCGCAGGAAGCTACCCATACGTCATGGTGGCTCCGCCGCGGCTCCCCTATAGTGGGGCCATTAGTCCCTTCCGCAGCCGCCGGGGCCTGGTGGACCGGCCGGTGACACACTAGGACCGCCGCTGCACCAGCTCGAGCCCAAGCTCGAGTTTGGCCCTCCACCGTCGCTCACCATCGTTCCACCGCTGCGAGGACTAGCCAGGGGTCGACTATCGGCGATCCCTAACCGAACCCAGCCGTCGCCACCCCCATGCACCATGTGGCGGCACCCCTAGGCCGAATTCTAAATTCAGCCTTAGGGTTAGGTTATTGGAATGAAGGAGATGAAGCGCACAATTTTCAAGGCAGGTCAAATTTTCGTGAACCGATTCAACCACCTCGTTCAACCCAGTTTGGAACCCATGAACAAGACCCCGAGCACGATTACAAGCCCGAGAATGAATGGTGGAATGAATTGATGGGCCCGCGTCGTTAGACTGAGTTGAACCCGCGTGCAGCCCAGGGGCGACATCAGCCAAACTCGTGGACCTATGACCCACGATACCAGCCTCGACCTTGAGGTCACTTCGCCCGTGATGATAGACCATATTTTGGGATCCAAGCTTGGACTGTCAAGCTTGAATTTCTAAAATTTTCTAGAGGAGACCCGCTAGATTGGACCTATCTTGCGGAACAGTTTTTCACGTACCATGGCACACTCGACCACTAGAAGGTCCAGCTAGCCTCATTTCACTTGGAGGGTGTGGCGATTGGGTGGTACCAGTCGACTGAGCAGACTCGACTAGTTGAGTCTTGGCAGGACTTTGCTGATGTGATTTGTGCTCGATTTGGTCCGACCCAGTATGAGGACTTTCATGCCATATTGATTAAGCTGACTCAGTCAACAATAGTTCGAGCTTACTGGGAGGAGTTCAAGTGGATATGCAACTGAGTCACTAACTGGTCTGACTCAGCCCTGAAGAGTACCTTTATTAGTGGGTTTATGCCTAACATTCAGGCTGAGATCAAGGCTTTGAGGCCCACTACTTCTGACGAGGCTTCCTCCTTAGCTGTTTTGATGGAGTCCAAGTTGAATCAACTGAACCAGATCCGCAAGGAGGAGAGAAGAAAGGTAGCCCAAGCCCACGGCCCACTAGAGACGACATCTGCACCAATGGCTCAGCCTAACCTACAGATGATCACGCGCCTCTTTGTACCTAATGACTTGGAAGAGCGTCGAAAAAACTTGTATTTTTACTATGATGACCGATTTACCCCCGGCCATAAATACAAGCGCCAACCAGCCCATGTCATGTTCCTAGGCGGACTCGAAGAAGACGAACCCGAATTCACTGATTGGCACGACAAGTTATATGAGTACAAAGGCGTGAGAGACTAGTCACCTTGAGGACAAGGTGTTGAAAGCGTGGTGGATTGTTACGATCCAATCACATGAGTTAAGTCGAGTTGAGTCAAATTAGTTACTTAGCTTTATCTTTCTATCTTGAATTTCAAATAAATCGGATAATCTGCATGTGGATCCGATCTGCTAGGGATTTTACTCCTATAAATAGGGGTAGACATGAGTTGATAAGGATCATTGGGAGAAATCTGAGTTTAATCAGTTATAATTTTCGTATTTATCTTTTTTACATTAACCGTTGGATTGTCTTTATCTTCATAGGAGTAGATTATAACCGTAGATCCCCTTCAAGCATCCAAATCCTAGCCACCTCCTACCTCTATCAGCCACCCTACTACACGGCCATCCACCACCACCCTTGGCCATCTACCACCCTCCGACGACTGCCACAACGTCAGAAATTATCATTCTGCCCTCCTTGATATATCTCCACTATTTTATTTTTATCTTTTCATCCCGACCTCCGATTTAGGTGAAACCAGAGCCATTAGAACCCTAACGAGGCTCCTGTATCTAAATTTTTATAATCATCCTATGAACAGATCATTCCAGATCTAGTCCATAACAGGATAACATAGAAGCAAGAAAAATAAAATAGACTTTAATAAATTAGAGAAGACAAGCTTTCTTTGTGAAATTATCACTTCTATCTTATTTTACTAACTTTTGATCCTTTACAAATAAAGTGTTCGAGTCTTTATATAGGTCAAAGGAAACTTAGTTACTAAGATTCTTAAATATCTTCCCTAAGATATATAGAAGGCTATAGATAAGAACAAAACTCTAAATATTTAGAAAGCTAGATATAAAATCAAGAGTGTATGTCCCTTATCTTTATTAATCCAGCAGCAGATAAACTCAAGTCTTACCTAATTATCATAGTGTTTCTCAAGTCTAGCTGCTATTACATTGCCTAGGCCCTTAGATACCCATGATGCTTCAGTTTTGACTAAAATTTTGATAGGCTGTTGTAACAACCCAATCTTTAAAATAAATAAATAAATATATTAGGGGCATGACGCGACCGGCTACACTGTGGCCAGCCTCGTGCCCATGCAAGTTGCTATGAGCAGCTTGCATGGTGGGGCGCCACGCGCCCGCAGCCAATGGCTGCGGCCAGTTGGCCCCGGCGAGGCCCGGCACCGCCACTACCCCTCCTCCACTGCCTTTTATCTCTCTAAATCTCTCTCTCTCTATCTCTCCCTCTCGGCCACCCTTTCACTCTACCCTCTCTCTATACTGACACCTTCCCTGGAGCCGTCGCCGCCACCGGTGAGACCTCTCTCTCTCTCCCTCTCCCTCTCTCTCTCTCTCTCTCTCTCCCTCTCCCTCTCCCTCTCTCTCTCTCTCTCTCTCTCTCTCTCTCTATTTCTCTTTCTTGCCTGGGGTCAGGCTCGTCGGAGCCGAGCCGCCGGCGAGAGGCCGGCCGCTGGCTGGCTAGTAGCGGCTGGTGCCCTCCCCGCCGGCCCAGGTCCGCACCTCCCTCCCTTTCTTCTCTTCTCTTTTTCTTCTTCCTTCTTCTTCCTTCTCCCTTTCTTCTTCTTCTTCCTCAGCTGCTTCTTCTCTCATTTTCTACAACAGTGCTGGGCCAAGCCCAGCACTAGTACTAGTGATCCCTTAATGTTTTTTTTTAATTTTTATTATTCATTATTTTACTTAAGTATTTATGTATTAATTAATACAAATAGATTTAGACATTATTTATGTTAATACATATTCATCCTTATGATTATTGCTAATTATAATTAATTAATGATTGATTATGTTATAAACTATTACACATAAATATAGGTCATACATATATTTATTTAGTTATTTATTTACTTATATGTATATTAGATTAATAGATAGATTTGTAAATTATAATTATCAGATTTATATTCTAATATTCTTATGATATACATTTTAAGTAATTCTATTAATTTATTATATATTGTTATTTTTGTAATAAATAAAATACTAGGCTTAAGTATTTATTTATTATTTTATAAAGTAATTTCTAATTAATCAAGATATAATTATAGTTAGGTTTTCATCTATATTTATATTTATATTTTTTTATTTTTAATTAAAAATCTAACTAGTTATAAAGATAAGCAGGAATTCTAAAACCTTTTAAATTATCATATATTACATGAACAGATTTTAATCAGATAAACGGCTAACATCATACTACTTAAATAATTTCAGATTCCAACCCGCCCTGTTCAAGACCCCGTGGACTTAGCAATCGAGGCTTGATCATGGTCGTAGTAACGTGAACGAGTGGTGGTTTAGTAATTGCAGTAGTGGTGAGTAGTCTTATCCCCTAGACGCCTTTCTCAAATTAGGATATATTATATCTTATGTACACGCATGTTTTGGCCTCCAGCATGATTATATGATTTTATCTAGAGATGATTATAGTCGAGCATATTTTATCATGCATTCGATTATGCTGATTTGGGATATGAGTACATTGGTAATATATATAGAGATGATTAGAGATGATTCTACTGTTATGATTGTTTATCGAGTTGATCTGTAGCATGAGTATGCATGTAATAGATTAGCATGAGTATGCATGTAATAGATTAGCATGAGTATGCATGTAATAGATTAGCATGAATATGCATGTGTTGACGATACAGTTGGAGACTACATTGCATTATTTTCTCTTGATTCCTATTCCACCTAAATTCCTGTTATGCATTGACTTGTTATCGTACTGGATATATGCATTTGATTTATCATTTAGAAGGAAAGCATGAAATGTGATTGATAGGATAGTTGATAGAAAGCGTGAGGATACCCGAGTGGGCGCGAGGGTTAGGACGCGCTTGATGGATGATTAATCGCTCGACATAGTCGCGATCCTATTGGCCTTACGTCCGAGGTCGTTAGTCTGTGTGCACAGCAGACATTCGGACACATGCCGTTCGCCAGGGCATATGTGGCGAGTTATCCTCACAAAGTTTCTATCAATTATGTGGGTGCCCGGTCTAGATGGATGTTGATACCCTAGCAGGTGGCAGGGTATGATTATATTTGAGATACTTCTTGCAAGATGGCGAGTATGCTCTGAGCCTTCGGGCATGATGTTGAGACCGGGTACCGGGTGTTGATTGTGCACAGTTGTCTAGTATGATGATATTATACCGAGATGTCGGTGATGATTGATGATTGTGATGTTGAGAAATGCATATGATTTAATTATCATTTGGTTACCTGATTATCGAGTGATCAATATGCATTATATATGGTTGCATTTGAAATAATAGCATAGTCATGGTCAGCATGCATCATATGTCATATTTGAGAGAGAGTTATGATGATGGTATGACATGGAGATTTATTTATACATTATTGAGGATTATATATTCTATCAGTTATGACATGACATGTTATCTATTTTTCATTTACTCATTCATGACATGATGCTCTTTCTGATTCATATTATCCAGTACATGATTTACTCTCTATTTGATATCACTGATTTGGGGTAAGGTCTATTCACTGAGCCTTTTGCTCATGACTCTCTTTATTTCTTTTCTAACCCTCTCAGATACGTGGTATGTGATAACGACTTGAGATATCTTGAGAAGATATTTTAGAGCGATGATGAGGTGAGCTATAGATGCGAGATTATATAGATGATCATTTATATAGGAATTGAGTTGTACCAGTATTTGATATTTGTACTCTGTTATATTAGACGATGAATTGTATAATACATGTCAAATCATAGTGTACTCTTATATTAGTCGTTTTAGTTGTATCTTGATGGTTTATTGTGGCCTGTATGGGTCCTACCAGATTATGTAGTGGTTTAATGTATATTATTGTGGACTGGAATATTCATATGTTAATAGGTTTATTTGGTTAATAATATGATTTATTTGGTGATGGGTTATGTGATTATGGATATGTTAGCAGGTAGTATTTGATGATGTCATGATTGTATGTGTACAGGAGAGTAGATGTGCGTGATGGGTCCTGCCCGTCTTGTCGCGTGCGCCGCGCGTGTCGTGTGGGCGCGTGGGCGTGCAAGTGCTTGTGCCGGGCGGGGGCGTTACAGCTGTTACATTCTCCCCCACCTAATATGGGATTTTCTTGATCGTGTGATCATAATTTTTTAGCTATGCCCTCGTCGCTTCTAGCCATCAGTGTCTTACCCTTTTTTTAGCATCATGGCAACCTTTAGGAGGTTCCTTTGCAAGTTATTTCCCTTAGGAATGAATGACCATGGGCCATTTGTATAGATCAGCCCTCCGTTGATCTAGATTTGTCTAGTCATGTTCTTTGTGGCAAGTTTGAACAGTTTTTTGGCCTCACACTGTTGCCTCATGTGACTCCTTTAATAGTTGGGTGAGGTTTGCATTTAGTAGCACCTCAAAGGTCCTCTGCATCTCTTCGAATTCCTAAGCTGCTGTTTGGTTGGGTGTCTTCGCTCTAGGCCACACACCGAGCTCCGCCTCAATGGCATGGTTTGTCGTTCGCCTTGGCAACTTTTGCTTGGATGGTTTCATTGGTATCGCATCCTCGAACTCTCTAAGAATGTTGGTGGCTCTTGTAGGAACAACCACCTCCTCCATGCAAGTTGTCTTAGCCACAACTCATTCATCGAGTGCCTCCTTTGCAAGAGCACACCCATGTGATAAAACCTCCTCAAGGAAAGTAATTGCCAATTTAAGATTGTTGACCTTGTCGATTTTAGACTGCAGCTTTACGAAGCTAGTTGCCTCAGTAACTCACTCATCAGGTGCCTCCTTCATGAGCACAACCGCATGTATCGCGCCCCACTCAAAGAAAGTAGCCCTTATCTTAAGTTCTCCTACTTTGATTTATAAGAAGCAAGACATCTCTCTTATAACTTGCTCATCGAGTGCCTCCTTCGTGAGAGCACCATTATATGTCGTAACATTAGTTTTATCGATCTTCTCATCGACAAAAGACTGCAGCTCATCCAAGTAGGATGCGTCAGCAACTCTTTTGTCTAATGCCTTATTTACAAGCATAACCTTATGCATAATAGCCCACTCAAGGAGAGAACATCTTACCTCGAGCTCATTGACCCCCTTGCCATTCTTTCAAGCGAGATGCCTCAACAACTTGCTTTTTGGGTGTATCCTTTATAAGAGCATAACTATGCGAGGTAGTCTTTAGATCATTGACTACCTTGATGACGCTTGATTGTTGATTTTGCAAGCGAATTGCCTCAACTACAATGCGCTTTTTGTTTCGCTGACCAAGCTTCACTTTGAGCATGCCAAATTAGGTGTTGAAGATGCACATATCAACTTTAAAGCTGCTCGCAACAGCGGATCGCAGATGGTTCTTATACCATTTGTCACAAACTTAATCTTTTTTCTAGTTCGCCGAACTCCACTTTCTTTGCAAGATGAAGTAAGCCTTGTAGTAAGAAAAGAGAAATAGACTTTAATAACTTAGAGAAGATAAACTTTTTTGTGAAGTTCTCACTTCTATCTCATTTTACTAACTTTAGATCCTTTACAAGTGTTCAAGCCCTTATATAGATCAAAAGAAACTTAGCTTCTAAAATTTCTAAACATCTTTTTTTAAGATATTTAGAAGGCATAGATAAGAACAAAACTTTAAATGTCTTCTCTAAATATTTAGAAGGCTAGAGATAAAACCAAGAGTGATTATTCTTTATCTTTATCAGTAATAGATAAGCTCAAGTCTTACTTAATAACTATATTGTCTATTGAGTCTTTGGACACCCTTTGCACTTTGGTTTCGACCAGTATTTCGATGGAGTATCACAATTGGCTTCAAATTGGATTAAACCAACTCTCACGTGTAGTCATCATCATCTAAATTTCAAATTGGCCAATTGGAACAATAGTTTGAAAATACTATTACGAGTTGATGCAAGTAAAAAATATAAAGAAAGAAAGAGAGAAAAAGTGATGATCAATAACAAAATAGTGTGCAGGAGTTTAAAGTTTATCCAAAATTATCTCTCTCAAGTGAATTACTTTTAATGGTGCTAAAATTAGTGGGTATATCAAGAAAAATGAAGAAGCCAATGGGGTGAGTGTTTTCAGGTTTGAATCTCAATGACATTGATTTAACTAGAATACCATTAAATTCTCACTTCTCTCTCTATGCATGATTTTGTTGATGCTAGTTTTGTGGATAATTTTGATGAATAAAGATTTGATATATATCTTTAAAATTGAAAATAAATATTGCTTACTATAGAAATAGAGACATAGCAATTACTAGAGACAGCAATTACTAGGAAGCAACATAACTTCAAAGCTTAGTGGATGAGAGATGATTGTTCCATATAAATCCACTATAGTACTATATGACAATGTGAGAGCATTTCACTTGGTGAATATATATATATATATATTGGTGCACTATCATCGCATCACCGTAGGGTTAAATATGGAATAGTTTGGTTGGTGGTGATTAAAAATATTTGGTCAAAATGCTTATGAAACCAATGCACAGGGAGAAATTAAAGCTGAGCCTCAAAAAGAATGCGCGCTAAATGTAATTTTTTTGGCAAAACGAATATGTCTTTTAAATCAAGATGGAAATTGTTATGGATGATTCAAGCCATATAAGAGCATTCTCAAATTTATTTTGAGGGCTCTATTTTAAAATTAAAAAGCTTTTATTTAGGTTTTCTAACCCTTTTTCTTGTCAAGAAAAAGAGACATTCTTTTCTCTCTTTTAAGAGGGCTTTACAAGGGAGAAAGCGGAAGGCTTGAGTTTTGGGTTGCTTGTGTCGAAAAGAGGATAATGACATGCTCAACTTATTTAGCTTTTGAGCCATACTAGCGTAACTTTCTTATGGTGGCAGATTTATTCTTATTCTTGTATTCTCAACGAAGTAGCTTAAAACACCCTTTTTTGTAACTTTCTTTGAGTTGATAGTAAATTTTTCTTATGGACATATCTTTGAAAGTAATTTAAATTTTTTATTTCCAAATATTTTGCATATCTTATAAATTTTGGGTGTTTTACCCTGATTTAGCTTCAAATCCTTGACATTTTAAGTACAATCTAGAGGATTCAACGAGACACTTCTTTCATGCAAGATCTCAAGGTTAACAATTATAGGACAAGAGCTTGAGGTTAAAATAGGTTGAAAACAACACAAATTATGTAGAATAAGAACACCTGCCGTAGTTTTTATTTGCTAATAATTCTCTCATGTCCAGAAAGCCAATTTCAACCAAATCTTGCCTTGTAGCTAATCCGATCCCATGAACGGCAGAAGGAAAAGGGATGAGAGAAAGTGAGGTAAATTTTTTCCTGGTATTTACTAATTAATTAAGATGATAAAATTAAAAAAGGTTGCGGAGAACGAAAGGAAAGAAAAAAAAAAAAGAAATCCACAAAGGAATGCATGGCCACCTCATGAAAGCAATGCTATGTGTTGACACGCACAAACCCGCCAAGAATCTCCCTTATCCTCTCTCTCTCTCTCTCTCTCTCTCTCTCTCTCTCTCTCTTAGCATGCATCCAAAACAAAGCAACCAAAGAGAGAACCCAACCTCCCCTCTTCTTATTCCTCTTTTTGCCCAATTGATAGCAGAAGGCCATTTGAGTTTCCATTGCACCAAAAGCGAGATGTGTCAGCATGAGCATCCATGGCTACCTTCTGGTTGCAAAACTAAGCGTCGAGTACTCTTTCTACACCATGCTTTGCCTCCTATTGCTGATCAGGTGGACCGGCGGCGAGCTTTGCCGTCGCCGGAGAGTCGGCCGATGACATGCGTCTGCTCGCCGACACGCCATCCGCGGTCGTTCCGCTGCCGGCTGCATCACCGGGAGTACGAGTGGAGAGTTGTAGGAATCAAGTCATGCAGTTGATGACTACTACACCACTTCTATGTCTTCTTTTCCTTAATACTTCTTCTATGTCTTTGAAGTGAAATGGTAACTTTCTCTAGGTGAATGGTGTGTAGTTTGCTGTAGTTTCCTATTGATTCATACATGTAGCAGCAGATTAATTGCATGATATTGGTCTTCTCTGTTTCTCTCATCTAATAAAGTGAGAGTACCTGATAGAAAGTTTTTGAGTATACAGCAGGATATCTAAAGATGGATGTGATCCAAAATGTGAAGCTAAGGTAAGATTGCATGGACAGACGCTCCAGAATCCTGGATCACCTCCTGTTTATCCTCCTGGGATCAACCTCGCTTAAAATAAGGTTATTTTGATACAGAAGTGAGCTAATATCCTATTCTATTGTTCAGTTGCATACTAATATAACAACGAGTAATAATTGTATTTAATATGACATAAAATTAATATTAAAATAATAAAAAATAATAAATTTATAATATGAATTGTTGAAATTTAAAACAAATAACAATGTAATGGTAATTAGAGTAATAATTATATTTAATATGACATAAAATTAATATTAAAGTAACAAAAACTAGTAAATTTATAATATGAATTTTTGATATTTTAAAACAAATAATGATGTAATAGTAATTCGGTGGTGTCTAATCTCTGAGTAAAATATAATTTTAAGCTAAGTTATTGTATGAAATAAGATAAGAGATAATAATTAATTAGTATACTAGGATATATAAGCTAAGTTAGTATTTAGTTACTATATTAGAATAAAAAAATTTACTTAAAAAAAAGACTATTTCTATCCGAACTTAAAAGAAGCTTAGATTATTGGTCCTCCTTTTTATTTTCGAAAAGACAAGAAAAAAAATTCACTAGCAGGGCATTCGCCATTCGGCCATTTAGTGGGGATCCGAACCATTCTTTTTAGAGTTTTTGACCAATTTAGTGTTGCTCCAAATTTTATTTATCAATATAGACTATCTATTTTACTGTATCCCTCTAAAATATGCTGAACTTTTAAGTATTTCACCCCAGGGGTAAAAATGCTAGTAAGATACTAAAATACTAACTTAAACGGATTTTTACAAATAAAATGCTAACATGTTTAACATTTTAGCATCAAATAAAAATGCCGAACTGATCAACAAATATATAAAAATATAAAACGCTCAGTAGCTACAGTAAAATAAATTCTTTTTTGTAATAAATTTGAGGGACAATTTATTTTAGTAAAAAAATTTAGAACTGGACAAGTTTAGTCAAATTCTTTTTAGGTAGCTACACTTATTTCTTAACTTTATGTCAAAAAAACTTATATTGATTTAAGTTATTATAATATTTAATTGTAAATTAATATAATAATATAATAATTATATTTGACGTCATATAAAAAGTAATAATTTAAAAAATATTTTTAAATAACTAAAATACTTTTATAATGGATAGATGTGGAGAAAAAAAATATAAAATGGATAGATGAGAAAAAATGAGAGAAGAAGGAGGGGGATTGAAATAATATTGGGTAATTACATTTATACCCTCAAAATTATACTTGGTATTCACCAGTATCTCCTAATTTTTTTTATTACCCCCTAAACTTTTAAGAAATTTTAATATCATCCTTCTGTTAGCGCATTGTCAGATAAGGAATCATCTTACGTGGTAATCATGTTAGAGTATATCAGATGCAAAATGACTTAGATGCCTTAAACCATCCTTCCCACATTTCTTCCCCATTCTCCCCCTCCCCCATCTCCATCCTTCGCTGCCTTCTATTCTCTCCTTCCCTCGTGAAAGGGAAAGGGAGGTATATAGCATATTGAGCCCTATGATTACATTATATAGAGTTTGTGTACAATTGGAGATTTTGTACAATCAGTAAGTTGCTAAGTATGGAAAACTAAATTAGGTAAAACACCAAGTATGGGAAGCTAGCTTTACAAGGAAATGTGGCAACCTAAAATAGACAGGTATTGTTTGAAGGATTCGAAGAATCAGCATGAGATAATTTGGTAGAGGGTTCAATATTATCTCTAACAGCTCCTTCCCTCTCTTTTATTTTTTAATACACCTACTTAGAGTCTTTTCTTATTACATTAGTTATTTATTTTTATTAAAATAATTTTTCTATAGGTCGTATTCGAACGCGGTTGGGGGCACGTTCAAATGCATTTGTGAACGTCTACATCAGGTTCGCAAATACAAAGAATGCGAAATGCGCGTTCAAACGCGACCGGGTGCATTCAAACGCGGCGTTCGAACGCTTGCATCGCGTTCGCATCGACAGAGAACGCCTTTTGCATGTTCAAACGCGATCGGGCGCGTTCGAACGTGATCGCTGAGAATCTTCTAGAATTAGAGTTAATAATTATTATTTTGGCTTGTTGGCTAACTTCTATAAAGGTATGGATGATAGTCAAAATCATTATGCTATTGGAATATTGGCTTCTTTTCTCTCTATCTTCTCTCTAGTCTCTCTACCCTAATCTCCCTCCTCCCTTTTCACCAACCTATCACCTACTACCATTGACAAGGTCTCTCCTAATTTCTAATCTCTCTTGTCTGTCAAGTCCTCTCTCTTTCTTAGGATCTCGACCACTTCTTCCCCTTCGTCTTCATCACTTAAACAACATCTACTATCCACCCTCATCTCCATTTCCATCCATAACTCTAGCATCCACTCCACCCGTCACCACCACCATCATCCGCACTAAATCATAATTTCGTCCCAGTTGTAGTTTGATTTTGTGAAGGGAGTAAATATAAAAAACATAGATCACAGAGTTATAAATCGATTTCACTTAGTTTTATAATTTTCTAACTATAAAAAAATATTTGGTGAATATTTTCCCTCGATTGTGTGGACTGCTTCCTACAACAGATCCAGATCTTGAAGGAATCATTCTATGGCCTATCATTAGTATAAGAGTTTATCAATTTGGTACTGTAGACCCTAACATTGGTATCAGAGCTAGGTGAACCTCAGACCTCCATTAATGGTTGAAACAAGGAAGATGACATCGATAAGGAGACAAATGGAGAGCACACCGATAAGGAAAGACTCAATCCATGATAACCATAACTGTGATGCTGATTTCTTTAGAGCGACCACGACAGGACCAAGTCAACCAACGTCCATGGGTGTGAACATGGGTTTGGCGGATGAATTTAAAGGCATGTTCCAAACATTACTGCATAGGGTTAACGCAATGCAGAATAATCATAAAGCTTTAAAGGAATATGTCATGAACCGATCAGCTTCGTCATCTCCTCGACGAAGATTGGGGCCCCAAGAAGGACCGGTGGTGCGACCACACCGAACTGATACCCCACAGGTCCAAGTGCGACATGTTAATGTCAATGACTCTTTTTTACCTATTCCAACACATTATCCCCCACCTCCGATACACAACCTAAGACTGGCGGTGGTGGAACCCGAGAGGCGTGCGACACCGGTGCGCTTCGTCGATGAAGAGGATTGACACTTTGATGGGTTCTTATACCAAAGATAGGCTACGCAACGATTCCTTCAAGATTTGGATGTATTATAGGAATTAGTCCGCGCAACAGTGAGAAAATATTCACCAAATTTTCTCCGATTGTCAGAAAATTATGAAACTAATTGGGTTAGATCCGTAACTTCCTGATCTATAATTTTTGTATTCACCTCTTCACAGATTCAAACTTCAACTGAGATGAAAACATGAAAGAATGCGGGTGATGGTGGTGGTGACGGGTGGAGTGGATGCTAGGGTTATGGATGGGTATGGAGGTAAAGGTGGATGGTGGATGTGATTAAGGAATATAGAGGAAGGGGAAGAAGTGGCTGAAGAGGGGTGACTCAATAGACGAGGTTGATTAGAAGTTAGGAGAAACCTTGCCAATGGTAGAGGTGGAAGGATGGTGAAGAGGGAGGAGGGAGAGAGTCTAGAGAGAAGATAGGAGGCAAAAAATCAATAATCCAATAACATAATGAATTTGAGTGCCATTCACATATATATAGAGGCTAGGCAACAAGTACTAAAATAATAAGTAACCCTAATTCTAGAGGATTTCCGCCGATTATGTTCGAACGCACAAAAGATGTTCTCTGTATGTGCGAATGCGATGCAGGCATTCGCAAGGGCATTTGAACGCGACCTACAGAAATTTTATTTTAATGAAAATAAATGACCAATGCAATAAGAAAAGATCCTAACTAAGTGTATCAGCCCACCATGCTTCCCCCACCTTGCCCTCAAGGTGTAAAGTCGGGGAAATGCTCCAAAATGTCAGTCTCCAACTCTCATGTTGCCTCATCGGATAGCTTGCCAAGCCACTCGACTAGAATCTCCATCTCTAATCTGGTACCATGTTGTCGTCGGCGCCTAGCAAGTACACGAATTGATTCTACGATCTTTGTCTCCTCCAATGGCTCCGGTAGAACTGATCCAACGATTTCATGATCTCCAATGCGCTCCCTCAGTAATGAAACATGGAAGACAGGATGCACTCTCGACCCCTCCGGTAACTCTAAACATATGCAATCGGACCAATACGCTCCAACACCCGAAATGGACCAAAGTAGCGATGTGCTAACTTTTGGTTATGCATCGGATGTAATGTTACTTGTCGATACGGTTGGATCCTCACAAACACCCAACTGCTGATGTCGAACTCCTGCTCCCTATGACTATGATCATAAACTTGCTTCATGCGGTTTTGAGCAAGTTTAAGATGGGCACACAACTTTCTTAATATGGCGTCTCTATCTACCAAAGCTAAGTCCACCTCCATTAGATCTACAGATGCCATTGGATCATAAGCGCGTGATGTCGGAGCCGTGCATTCATATGATACACTTAGTTTGGATCTTTTCTATTGTATTAGGTGTTTATTTTCATTAAAATAAAATTCTTGTATGTCGCGTTCGAACATAGGCGGAGTCGCGTTCAAACACAGGCGGAGTTGCGTTCAAACGCCCTTGTGAATGCCCACGTTCGAATGCCTGTGTCGCGTTCGCAAATCCAGAGAAGAGGCTATTTGAGTGCGTTCGAACGCGATCGGGTGCGTTCGAACGCGATCGATGGGAATCCTCTAGAATTAGGGTTTCATATTGTTTTAGGACTTGTTGACTAGCCTCTATAAATATGTGGATGGCAACCAACTTCATTATACTATTAGAATATTGATTTCTTGCCTCTCTATCATCTATCTACCATAATTTCCTTCCTCCCTCTTCATCATCCTTCCACCTCTACTGTTGGCAAGGTTTCTCCTAACTTCTAATTTCCCTCGTCTGTCGAGTCACCCCTCTTCTTTGGGAACTCAACCACGTCGTGCCCAAATTTTTTTTTATATTTTTTTAAGGTTGGGTTGTTACATTTTCCTTCCTCCTTTATAAAAATTTCAACCCCGAAATTGAAATCACACTTGTATTGTAACAAAATCCACATATCTAGTTTCACTACCTTCTAATCAAATCGACAACTGTGCAATCTCACATTTTTAGAAATATAACTTCTACTTCGTTTACTAGTTTACTCATTAACTCCTAACATTAGACAACCACAAATAACTCCTTTACAAAAATAAAATTTCTAGACTTAGGTCAGTAAGGTAAATCATACTATATCTATAGACATCAATAATTGTAACACCCGTGTATAAAAAAAAAAAAAAAAAAAAATTTAGCGCATGCGCCTTCTCTTTCTCCCCCACCTCTCGCAATTAGTTGTGAGAGGTGGGGAGAAAGTGCGCTGGAGTGGAGCTAACTCCACTCCGCTCCCCACTTCTCCTCATCCCTATTTAAATCTTTTTCCCCTCGAGCTTTTCTACTTTTCGCAACATCTCTCTCTCGCTCTTCCACCCCTTTCTCTCTTCTCCTCCGAGCTGTCGAAGCCTTTGTCACGAACAGCGAGTCACCGAAGCGCCGGTAGCCAACCAAAACCCCCTCATCTCAATCTTTTGGTTAGCCTCCATCTCCTCTTTAGTTTAATTTTAATATTGCCTAGTTAATTATGATTAATTATGAGTATATTCATTACTACCTTCACCGGACAAATTCGTTGGCCGGCGACCTCAGGTCGACTACCCACCGGTCCGGAGAGTTTCCCCTCTTCAGCCCCTTCCCGTGGGTATCCAATTTGGGTACCCACAGGGCGCGAGGGGCGATGCCATTGGGTACCCACGGGGCGCGAGGGGTGATGCCATGTCGCCTCCCACCGCCGAGTTATTGGGTCACAAGCGGCCACCACCGACGGTGGTGGCCTCGCTTGTCAGCCTCGATTAACTCATCTCTTCATATGGAAGAGATGGGTACTCGGGATGAGGGCTTCGAGCCTATCTTTCACCGAACTGGGAAGCTCCATGGCCGTCGGCAATGGAGTTCCTCAATTCTCACCCACCGACCACACCGGCCGGTGGTTCAAAACTCTCCTGCACCGAAGTCAACCTCATCGACTTGGGGAGGAGTCATTGGAGCTGGGCTGCCGGCGACGGGGATCACTAACAGCAGCCCCTCTCTAAGAAGATTGAACTGTGTGGGGTTTGATCAAACCCCCACTAGTTGTGTTGGCTACGGGGTAGGCCGCGACCCATGCCCGTAGCTAGTGGTGGGTTGAGCTTGTGAGCCCAGTCCACCCGACCTCTGTTAGTTACAATGTGGGCCGCAGCCCACACTCGTAACTAGGGGTGGATTGGGCTCAACCCAGTCCATCCCAAATTCTGTGTGGCTATTATGAGCCCAGCCCACCCGATATCTGGGCAACTATAGTGTGGGCCGAGGCCCACACCTGTAGCTAGCCACCTTTTGGCCTTGTGGACTATGGGTAGGCCCACAGCCCACTTCCTCAGCATAATGCTGACTGGGCCTTGAGCCCAGCCTAGCCTATGAACCCTTAAGCCCAGCCCTGTGAACCCTTGAGCCGGCCCAACATATGGACCATAAGCTAATTATTATTTTATTTTCTTTAACTTTTGATAGCTACTTTTCCTTTATTTATGTTATTTTCTCAACCATGTTATTAATAAAATTAGGATCAATACATAATTAAAATAGGCATTTGAATTTATTAGTCTTTTTAATTATCTTCGACACTTGCAAATGTAATTGACTCTAATTTTACCATAAATGACCATTTTAAATTAATGCAAAATAATATATTAATAGGAAAGGATAAATACAAAACCAAGTCAACTACTCGGACCTAGAAAATCAAATTTAATTTATACAACAAGGTAGTTAGTCCTATAAGTTCATCAATCTTATGTTTATTTTATTTATAAATTATTAGACCCATTACTGTGCGGGGAGGATCTCGAAATTCAGGAGGAGCCGACTGATTAGGAGAGTGAGACGGATTCCAGAGATATCCTAGGTGAGTAGAACCCTATATTAGTCTACGAAAAATGTATACTTATGTCATTTCTTACCTGCATTAATTAAATGTCATTTCTTACTTGTAATAATTACATATTATTTCATACTTGTATTAATTACATGTCAATTCTTACTTGCATTATTTACTACTTATTGCACATGTATGATAGGCTCTATGCATTGTTTATAATACATATTATTTTGATGATCATGATATAATAAATAATAGAGGTCATGACACCACGTGCACGTATCATTGTTAGTCAAGTCCCAACTAGGTAGTGCCCCTCTCACCCACTCAACCCGGGGTTAAGGGTAGAGTGTATTATATAGTATTATATTAGCGGTCTACATGTGAGGTCGTTAGCTGGTGGAGCATTCAGGTGATTACACTGCCATAGTTAGAGACTAGTCTAGTATGATATTAGAAAAGATGATTGAGATGTAGGGTTGTAATTATAGCGGTACCCGATGACGCAAGGTCAGGACATCTATCGAGCTATGTGCTCTTACCCACCGTATGTGATGATTCTGCTATGTGCAATGATTTACTAGAGCGGTGTTGATGGGCCTACAACTGGGGTCCTTAGTCTTGTGGCCACAAATAACCGGTCATATGCAGCGTCGCCAAGCATGTATGGGCGATAATACCGCTAGATGACTAGTCCCCCTCAATTTTATGATGCTTTGTGAGACATGTCATTGTGACTCGGTTTCTGTGTGGATTTTTTATGTCAATTGAGCTATAATGATGAAAATTATTAAAAGTTGTAATGTACACATTCCCTGACATGTTTATGGGTTTGCATTTCTATTTATCATGCAATATAATATTCATAGATTACTATTGAATTTTACTTACTGGGCCCCGTGCTCACCGCCATCTTAATGGAAATATTTTAGAGCTAATTATGGAGGACACAGATATCGAGGAGTAGCAGATTCATTTTCCTATTTAGTATTGTTTATTCTGTTATATCTAGTTGGACTTAGCCCCTGCGAGGGTATTTATGTTTAAAATTTGTGTTTGGACTTGTATTTCTAAAGGCTTGTTGAAGCCTGTGATAATTGTAACTTGGATTATTTGTTGGATTATTATGGTATTTCTAGACTTATCTAGATACCTTGTGAGATTATTTCACTGAACAGATCACGTGAGAATCATGTGGAACTCTCCCTGTGAGAAATATGTGATTTTTGAAAGTGAGTGTTTCAACTTGGTATCAGAGCATAGGTTCACCATAATTCGGCAAGTTCTCTAGGGTACAATCCACATATTGATTTAGGAAGTTTAAAGACCATGATAGATTGGACATAAAAATGTTAGTGACATGTAGGTGTAATTTTGAAAATTATAAATAAAGTATTCTGAACTTAACAGGAATGCCACCTAAACGCACTAGATCGATCTGTGCGACTGCTTTTGAGGGAGCCTCTACTCCAGTTGATGAGCCGACCATTGATGCTTCAGCCAGCAATATGGAGGCCCTCGAGTGTTTGGTCGAACAGCAGGAGAGGTTCATTGAGGAGCTGATTCGCGAATGCACGACGGCGGCTAGGATAAACACGCTGGGTGGAACGTCCGAGCATCTTACCCCAACCGAGCAAGCTAGAGAGGGGTCTTCATGGCCACTAAACTAGTTTATGCAGCTTCATCCTCCGGTGTTTAGTGGCACGACTGATCCCATGGAGGCGAACCGGTGGCTTATGGATGTGAAGAAGATCCTGACTACCTTCAGGTGTCCAGAGGATCAGCAGGTGACTTTCGCCACTTTTCTTCTCCGTGGGGAGGCGGAAGAGTGGTGGAAGGCCATTGAGCGCTTGATGCTAGATCGACCTATGGGAGAGTACATCACATGGAAGGCGTTCACAGATGTCTTTGACTAGAAATACTTTCCAACATCCCTCCGAGTTGAGCTGACACGGGAGTTTACCTAGTGAAAATAGGGGAATATGACTGTAGCTCAGTAGGAGGAAAGGTTTAATACCTTGTCCCATTTTTGCCCTAGAGTTGTGCCAGATGATGCTGCCAGAGCTGAGCAATTCAAGATGGGACTACGGATTGAGGTCCGTAAACAGGTGAATATGGCGAGGAACCTAACTTATGCGGAGCTAGTGGAGAACACATGGATAGCCGAGAGAGATTTACTAGAGGAGCATTCTCAGCGGCAAGAGCGAGTGGGCAAAAGTCCAGGTCGCTTGGATGGATATCCGCGAGGAGGTGGTCATCCAAGCAAGGAGCATTCTCAATCTCATCATTCTAAAAAGGCTCGCTCAATAACCTCTATTAATGATCGAATATGTACGCCAATAGTTAAACAAATGCTAATATAATCACTTTCATATACATCATTATCTGTTTATCATCTAGCAGTATAATAAACATCTATTGATACACTATATATGAAATATCATGATCCTCTGTATTCCTTCCATTACTGTCCTATGAAGCAATTAATTCTACTTTCAAATCCTCTATCAGTCATAATAAATAATCATATCTATAGGCTCTATGAATAACTCAATCAAATTATGTCTCCAATTAGTATCATCAAAACAACTAACCTGTTCGAGTACATAATATCTCAATTTAATATTTATGATTAAAACCAACATATCTCATTTCTAATTAAATCATTTAAATCTCATGTTTCTTCAAGAGTCTCAACTTAATATTCTATCACATCCTCTATACAAAGTCCACCACATATACTAAACAATTTAATCTTATAGCATCATCAAAAATCTTTCTGTAATATCATTAACATCACCTAATAATCATTAAAAAAAAGAAGTCTATATATTTGTAATTAAAATTCATCAACCAAAACATACGAACATTATGCTATAATATTCTTATCCTCTATATCAATGTCCAAAACTAAACTAATAATCAAAATATACTTTCACTGTCGTATATGTCATGAGACCATAAACTTAGTAACTGTCATTACTCTATATAATTTCTTTCATTATCATTCTTTTCATCTAATCATATTCACATACTAAGCAGCTACTAAACTAAACCTACTATTGTGTCATCCATAAATAACTAAACCGACTATCGTGTCATCCAGAAATACATACATTAAGTCTCAACTACTGACATTACTCACAATCTAATAATTGTATCCATGTCATTACCCTATTTGGTAATCATCAACTTAGAGATTTAAACGAGACGTTAATCCTCTAGTAATATTATTGGACAAACATATCCCTATTAAATCATCCATCTTACTAATATAATTTATTATACTAGTCATCAAAAAATTCTTTTCTATATACAATCTACAATCATCTATATCACATCACTTAATATCTTTTCCACTATACAAAATCATCATATGTCTTACTCATCCATCCACAATTAATAATTATAATTTTCATAAAAGTCAAAATAATCTCTTTGCACATATATCTTTTTACATCAATCTCCTAATCTCAAGTATATCATAAAAAGGTCAAAAATTCAAAAATATGCTATATCTATTTAGAATAATCTCATATCTACTAATAATAATTATTTTGCATAATTAAATATCTCCATATATTTAGGAATTTCTACACTTTATAATATCATATGAACATGTCGACACCTCCAATATTATGCTCCACATACTATAACATCTCACCATCAATAACATCAATGCATGATTTAGTAATATCTATTCTTATTCATTAGTCGCTCAGATAAATTCTCAATATACTAATATCACAAATTATTTCTATCAATATGGTCAAGTATCAAGACTTAATAATCTCCACATCACAACCTAGATCTCTATCTCAACCAATTAATATTCTACTCGTAAAGATCGATTACTAGCGTAATTTTAAAATAAACCGACAACTACTATACTTGATGGTTTGCTAGATCATCCTTAAACCTTAGCTCTAATACCACCTGAATTATAACGCCCCTGCCCGGCATAAGCACGTGTACGCACACGAGCCCACACGGCACGCCCGGTGCACGCGACAGGTCAGGCGGGTCTTGTCACGCATAGATACTCATGTGCACATATAATCATGGCATCATCAATAAAACTTGCTGACCTATCCATGATCACATAATCTATCACGAAATAAATCATATTATTAACCAAATAAACCTGTTAACATAAGAATATCCAATCCACAATAATATATACTAGACCACTACATAATCTAGCAGGACCCACATAGGCCACAACAAACCATTAAGATACAACTAAAATAACTAATACAAGAGTACACTATGATTTGACCTGTATTATACAAATCATCGTCTAATACAAAAGAGTACAAATATTAAATATTTGTACAACTCAATTTTTATATAAACTATCATTTATACCATCTCGCATCTATAGCTCACCTCATCATCGCTCTAAAATATCTTCTTAAGATATCTCAAGTCACTATCATGTACCACATATCTGAGGGGGCTAGAAAAGAAATAAAGAAAGAGTCATGAGCAAAAGGCTCAGTGAATAGACCTTACCCCGAATCGGTGATGCTAAATAGAGAGTAACTCATATACTGAATAATATGAATTAGAAAGCAGCATGATGCTATATATGAGCATGTATATATATATCTTCAATGATATATATATATATATATATAAATGAAATCAATTCTCATGAATGAGCATATTATATCCTCAACCAAAAATATATCACATGATAAAATTATCATATAACATCACCAAATATAACAACATATTATGTATAATAATTATGATCCAATAATACTAGTCACATCAATGATGATGCTTGATGCATGCCAATCACTAGATAATCGTATATGTCAGAGGCAGATATAATCCACATATCTCTCACTATTATAATCATACGTCTCAACTCTGAATATCATCCACCATGCTGGACTACGATACCCGGCCCCAAACTCAATATACATCATATCACATGCTTAGAGCATACCCTGTCATACACTAAGAGTATCTCTGTAGATAAATCATACCCTATCATATGCTAAGAATATCTCTGTAGATAAATCATACCCTACTATACACTAAGAATATATCAATGATAGTTGTACCTTGTCATACGCTAAGAGTACAATCATCAACCATCACCATACTCTGCAATACGCTAAGAGTATGTCCAGTACCAGTCCGCACCAGATACTGTTCCAGCCACCACATTATATCACATCACATCACATCACATACACATATACTTTTAGGATTTCTTATACATGATAGATCATATGCATATATCCAGTACTGTAATAGATCATACAACTTAGAAATTTAGATGGTAAAAAAGTCAAGAGAAAAATGATGTAATGCAGACTCAAACCATGTATCTGACATATACATACTCCTGCTAGTCTATCACATGCACACTCATGCTAGAGATCATCTTGGTATAAAATCATAACAGTATAATCATCTCCAATCATCTCTATATATCACCAATATATTAATATCCCAGATCAGTCTAATCAAATGCATAATAAAATATGCTTGACTAAAATCATCTCTAGATAAAGTCATATAATAATGCTGAAGGCCAAAACATGCATATACATAATATATAATATATCCTAATTTGAGAAAGGCATCTAGGGGATAAGACTACTTACCGTCTTATCAAAAGACACGAACCACGCATCTCTCACGTCCGTCAGTCAAACATCAACCGTTACACATCACTAGCAAGGTCCATGGGGTCTCCAATAAGGGGTTAGAGATCTGAAAATGTTTAAGTAACATAAAGTTAGTTGTTTATCCGATTATAATCCGTTCGAGTAAAATATAATGATTTATTAGGTTTTAGAATTTCTACTTATCTTTATAACTAGCTAGATTTTTAATTATAAATAAAAATATAAATATAGATAAAAACTTAATTATAATTCAATTATATCTTGATTAATTAGGGACTATGTAGTCATTACTTTTTAAAATAATAAATAAATACATAAGCCGATTATTTTATTTGTTACAAAATAATAATGTATAACAAATTATTATAATTATTTAAAATGTATCTCATAAAAATATTAGTATATAAATTTGATAATTATAATTTACAATTCTATATATTAATCTAATAGAGATATAAATAAATAAATATGAGTATTACTTATATTTATACCTAATTAATCATTGATTATACAAATTATAATTAATACTAATCATATTGAAGAATATATAATATTATTAAAATAGTTAATGTCTAAATAATCTATTTGCATTAATTAAGAAGGAAATACCTAAATAAATAACATAAATAAAATAAAATAATATAACATAAATAAATAATAAATCACTACCAACACTGTGCAGAAAGAGAAGGAGAAGAAGCCAAGGGAGAAGAAGAAGAAATGAAGAAGAAGAAGAAGAAGCGAGGAGAGGACCTGGCGGTAGGGAGGGACTCGGTCGCTGCTGGCCAGCCAATGGCTGGCCCCTCGTCGGTGGCTCTGTTCCGACAAACCCGAGAGAGAGAGAAAGAGAGAGAGAGAGAGAGAGAGAGAGAGAGCGAGAGAGAGAGAAAGAGAGAGAGAGAGAGAGAGAGAGAGAGAGAGAGAGAAGAGAAGAGAAGAGAAGGGAGGGGATGAGGGAGCACCGGTCGCTTATCGGCGACGGGTTGGATGGTCGAAGAAGACGGTAGTAGAGAAAAAGAGAGAGGGAGAGAAATAGAGAGAAACAGAGAAAGAGGGAGGGAGAGAGAGAAGAGGGAAGAGGAGGGAGGAGGAGGAGGCTCACCGATGTCAGTAGCACGGCGATGGAAGCGACGACGATGGTCCGAAGTGGCCGGTGTCGGCATACCGAGAAGGGGAAGCTTAAGAAAGAGGAAAGAGAGAGAGAGAGAATTTGTGAAGGAGAGAGAGAAAGAGAGAGAGAAAGAGGGAGAGAGAAATAGATAAAAAGAGAAAGACGGTGGTCGAGACAGACAGCGATAGCGGGGGGCCCCCCCGGCTAGCTGGTCGTAGTCGGTTGGCTGCGACAACGGTAGCTGGGGCGCGTGGCACCCCCCCACGCAAGCTGCTCATGCAGCTTGCATGGGCAGGAGGTTGGCCACGTCGTGCCCAATTTTTTTTTTTGTTATTTTTTAAGGTTGATTTGTTACAAAACATGTGTAGTTAAACTAACTTATTGATTAGGCAGACTAACAATATAATACTTTTGATGCAATAAAAGTACAATATAGGAGTCAAATAATAAATACCATATAATATTAGTAATAAGGGCAAAATGAAGAGTGCAAATTATAAAGTTTCCCAAATATAAAAATTACATTTTACTCGCTTGTTGTTAAGCCTAAATTCATTTTCCTTATAGTTTTCTTTGTGTCACTTTATTCGCTTGTGGTCTAGTACTTCTTTTAATACATTTGATTGAATTAGATGTCAAATTTAAAGATATTTATTGTGGGCAAAATTATAGTGAATTTGATAAGTCTAGAAAATAAGATTAATCGAATTTCTAGATAACAAAAGTATGATAAATACATTGAAATCAATATTAATTTAGATACATTAGAAAGTTTATCCAAATCCTATTTAACTTTATCCATAAGGATCTATACTTTGATCAAATATGACCAAAATAATAATAATAATTTCAGTTCAGATATAATTATAAAATAGTAAAATTACACAAATAAAATTATAAGGGTAAAAGCAAATTTATGCCTAATCATGGGGGGTAAAAATATAAATTTTTCCTTAAAAAAAGTTAGAAACGGTAGGAGGAAATATTGACCAAGAAAGTAAGCAAGACCCTCGAGTCCCTATGGGTCGCAGAAGCTTCCGACACAGACATTCATGGAAGTAGCAGCCTGAGCATATTAATTACAAACATAAGTAATCCAACATATTAGAATAGAGATTAACCAAATCAATAATAATAGTAATAAAATCTGATTTTGATATTTCTTTCCAATACTCCTAACCAAATTTGATTTTGATATTTCTTTCCAAAAAACACCTCTCTTAAGTTGGAACCAAATCTGATTTTAATATTTCTTTCCAACATTCCCCTTCAAGTTGGAGAGTGAATATCTTGCATGCCCAACTTGGGTACCAAAGGCATAAATATTTCCTTTCCCAAAGGTTTAATCAACAAATCTGCCAATTGATTTGCTGAGCCAATATGCTTAGTAATTATTGAACCATCTTGAATCTTGTCTCGAATATAGTGACAGTCCATTTCTATGTGCCTTGTGCGTTCATGAAGGACTGGGTTTGCTGCTATATGTAGAGCAGCCTTGTTGTCACAATATAAGGAAGCGGGTCCATGGTGAATAAGGCCTAAGTCTAAATAGGCACCGAAGACATGTTAACTCGCAACAAGCTCCAATCATTGCGCGATATTCCGCTTCGACTGAAGACAATGATACAATTTTCTGCCATTTTGATTTCCATGAAATTAGTGAGGACCTAAGGAACACATAATACCCTATAGTTGATCATCTAGTGAGAGGACAACCTCCCCAATCTGAATCACACCCGCAATTTCAAATCATTTTTTGAAGAAAAAAATAGACCTTGACCTGGGGCACCCTTTAGATATCGAACAACATGTAAGGCTGCCTCCATATGATGTCTTCTGGGTTGATGCATGAATCTACTCAAGACATGAACATAATAGGTGATATCAGGTCTTGAAACTGTCAAATATATCAGGCGGCCAACCAATCTTCTGTATCTGCCTAGATCTTTAAGAAATTCATCTTTATCTGACATTTTAAGCCTCTTTCCATAGGAGTGTCCACTGGAGCAGCATTTAATAGACCTGCATCTTTGATTATTTCTAATGCATATTTTCTCTGTGACATAAAAATCCCATTCCTAGATGTAGAGATTTCTATTCCTAGAAAATATTTCAACTTGCCAAGGTCTTTAAGATTGAAATTTTTATGCAAATGCTTCTTGATGGCAGCAATACTGTTTGGATCATTTCCAGTGATCAAAATATCGTTGACATAAATTAGGAGAATGGCAAAGGACTTGCCTTTCTTTTCGGTGAAGAGGGAGTAGTCGGCTCGTGATTGTACAAAGCCAACGGAAGTGATGATAGAAGAAAACTTTGAAAACGACTCGCGGGAGGCTTGCTTCAATCCATAGAGCGATTTGTGTAGGCGACAGACGAGATGTTCCTCCCCTTGTCTCCGAAGCCCTGGTGGTGGAGACATGTAAATTTCTTCATCAGTCACACTGTGGAGGAATGCATTGTGGACATCAAGCTGATGAAGTGGCCAGCCTCTAGCAGCAGCTAAGGCAAGAAGACAGCGAACAGAAATAATTTTTGCTGTGGGAGAAAAAGTCTCGTGGTAGTCGATGCCCTCCATTTGGGTGAATCCTTGAGCAACCAAGAGCGCCTTATGTCGCTCTATTGTGCCATCAGAGCGATATTTGATCTTGTAAACCCACCGACATCCTATGGGTTTCTTGCCAGCTGGAAGAGAGGTCAGACTCCATGTGCCATTGGCAACAAGGGCATCTAACTTAAGCTTCATTGCGTCACGCCATTGAGGGTTGGTGATAGCTTCATTGTAAGAGGTTGGCTCTCGCTCTTGACTGATAGAAGCAATAAACAATTTGTGTGTAGGTGTATAGCGATGATAAGAAAGGTAATTGGTTAGTGGGTACCTAGTCCATTTGTGCGAATCTGGAGAGGAGGTGTTAGATTTTTATTTGTTGGCAATTATGTACAAAATATTCTAAGTGTATTTTTTATGTATATAAGCTTTACACAAGTCTAGAATATCTCTGGTTTGAAGAATTGCAAGATTATTGGAGAAAAGCCGTTGAGTTCACACCGCGTTCACAAACGCATTCGAACGCAACCTGAAGAATTTAAGCTGTCGTGTTCGAACGCACTCGGGCCCGTTCGAACGCACCTGAGATCAAAGTCATGCCGCTCGAATGCACCCGGGCCGCGTTCGAACGCACCAACGAAGTTTGATAAAATTGGACTTTCGTGAGTACGGATAAGACTTGGATTTGACTCTATCTCTAGGGTGGTTGAAGAAGCATTATTGAAGGAGACTTTTTGAGGCTACATCGGTTCTTTAATTAACAAGGTTCTACTCATCATTAAAAAGTTAATCTTTCATCTTAAGGGTTATCTAGACGAAAGATCAATCTCGAGGGTTACTAAGGTTGGACTTCAATTACGAGAAGCAGTGAATCGTGGGTTCTAGTGAGCGAGACTGAGAAGAACAAAGTCATTTGGATCGACGAGTTATTTTGTGAGTTAGTTTTGTAACTGCTACTATTCTAGTGATTGGTTTTGATCCGAGTTTGGATCCGTGGTTTTTTCCCGTTTGGATTTTTCCACGTTAAAATCTTGGCGTTCATCTCTGCTTTCGTTCTTTATATTTCTACGGACTTTTACTTAAGCGAACGAGTGATATCATTGCCTAGTATTTAGATACATACTTGTGTCTAGGGGTTTTACAATTGGTATCAGAGCATGTTCTCTCACCCTTTGAGAGAGATCATATAGGCATGAATTTTTATAGAGATGGACCATCATCTATTAGACTTCCTATCCTAGATGGATCAAATTATGGATATTTCTACGGACTTTTACTTAAGCGAACGAGTGATATCATTGCCTAGTATTTAGATACATACTTGTGTCTAGGGGTTTTTCAATTGGTATCAGAGCATGTTCTCTCATCCTTTGAGAGAGATCATATAGGCATGAATTTTTATAGAGATGGACCATCATCTATTAGACCTCCTATCCTAGATGGATCAAATTATGGATATTGGAAAGCTAGGATGAGAGCTTACTTGAAGTCTATAGATGAACGAGTATGGTTTGCCGTTGTGAACGGTTGGAGTCCACCAATGTACATGGTGGATGATAAACTTGTTGATAAACCGATAGAGTCATGGGGTAGGTCAGACTATGAAAAAGTTGGATGGAATAGCAAGGCAATAAATGCACTTTTTAGTTGTGTTTCCTCGGAAAAATTTAGAAGAATTTCTACTTGTGAGATAGCAAAAGAGGCTTGGACGATCTTAGAAACTACTCACAAAGGAACTATAGCTGTAAAACTTTCTAAACTTCAAAGGTTGACTACTAGTTTTGAAACTCTATGTATGGAGGAGAATGAGACATTTGATGAGTTCTATGCAAAGCTGAGTGATATAGTCAGCTCCAGTTTCAACTTAGGAGAGAAAATTCCTGAAAACAGAATTATCCGTAAGATCCTTAGGTCTCTTCCAGAGAGGTTTCAGGCGAAAGTTACAGCTATTGAGAAAAGTAAGGACATCGATTCAATGAAAGTTGAACAATTGGTAGGAAATCTACAAACATTTGAGTCCAGTCTTTCAAAACCGAGGAAGTCCAAAGGGATTGCTCTATCCACAGTTGAAGAAATTATAGAGGAGTTTGATGATGAAGGTGATTTAGATGTTGAGATGTTGGCCATGTTCGTCAAAAAGTTTAATAAATTCTTTCGAAAGCCAAACAAGTTGAATGCTGAAAAACTTGAGAAAAGCAAAGCCTTTGTGAAAATGAAGAATACTGCGAGTTCGAATATAGGTGTGAGCAACAACAGTGTCAAACAGAAAAATAAGAATTATTAGAATAAAGTTCAATGTTTTGAATGTTCTTGGACACATAGCACAATAATGCCCTAATCGACTTAAGAAGAAGGGTAAAGCTATGAAAGTTACTTTGGATGACTCAGATGAATCTGATGATGATTCTGGAAAAGACGAAGAAAACCTTGTTGCTTTTGCCTCTTCTCTACTCAATATTGATTCCGTTGTTGATACTGATAGTACAGATGATCAGGACATGTTACCAGCTGAAGAAGATGAATCTGAAATACAAAAGGCATATAATGACCTGTACCTAGAGTCGTTTAAACTCAAGAAAAGCAATCTTAGACTACATCAACGACTCAAGGTAATCGAACTTAAAAGAATTCAATTTGAGGAGAAGTACAAATTGGAACTTGAATGTGTCAAAGACCTTTCTAAACAACTTGACAATGCAAAAAATAAAATGAAGGCTGATGAAATTGAACTAGAGCGATTGAATAAGAAAGTGACATTTCTAAAAGGGAAGAACAAACTTGACGAGATCCTAAAGGCTCAGATCTCTGGAAAAGACAGGTATGGTGTTGGATACACTAGTAATTCAAATAATAATAAAACTGTCTTCATTTCTACAGGTATACAAAAGGAAGAATATCTAAAGTCATCAACCACATTTACAAAGCAATCCTCGATGAATGCTTCTAAACTAAAGGTGAATCTACAAACTGGTGAATCGTCAACGGCACCAAAGGTAAACTTTAGTCACACTCCTCGACAAAAGGTGAGTAGAAAATTGTTTGTTCCGACATGCTATCATTGTGGCAATCTAGGGCATATTCGACCTCATTGCAAATTTTTGCAAAAACCTAAAACTGCTTTCATTTATAGGATGAAAACAAAGGCTATATGGGTCAAGAAAAGTGATTTGAAATGTTATGTTGTGCATACAACCTTGAAAGCTTTAAATTTTGATTTGTGGTACTTAGACAGTGGCTGTTCAAGACATATGTCGGGTGACAAGTCGTTATTTTCTAATCTTGGAAAACATGAAGGGGGAGTTGTGACATTCGGAGATGGTAATTCATCCAAGGTAATAGGTAAATGAAATGTAAGTTCTCCAGGGTTTCTGATTCTTGAAAATGTTCTTTATGTTATGGGGCTTGAAAGCAAATCTTTTGAGTATCAGTCAATTTTGTGATGAAGATTATGAGGTAAAATTCTCCAAAAATGATTGTACTATTCTAGATCATAGTGGTAATGTTATATTTATGGATCTAGACATTGCATTTAGTGTCGGTGTGTGTGCTAGGTTTCAGTCTGAACCTAAGGAGACACATTTGTTTGCTGTGAAACATATCATAAAATATGTCGGTGGCACAGTTGACTTAGGTATCTGATTTACGTATGACTCGAGAGCTATCATATCTGGATACACGGATTCTAATTGGCAGGTTCATGTGATGATAGAAAAAATACCTCAGGTGGATGTTTTTATATTGGAAACAATTTGGTTCATGAGATGTTTTTATATTGGAAACAATTTTAGTTTCAGATTTGTCAAGAGTTTTTGTCATAAAAAATTTTTGATGCACTCCTAGATTCAATAATATACTCTTGACATATAAATATGATTTTTTTCTCTTGATTATGAGTTATGATAGTCAATTTTGTCATCTTGCAGTATATTGTATCATTTCTGATTTGTTCACTCTCTTGACTTCTATGATAATTAAACTAAATTTAATGCACTCATAACGTGTGTATATTCTTGAGTGAGCATGACATAATGAAATTTTTTTTAAATAGCTCACTATTGACGTTGATTTGCACAGTTTGACCTCATGCTTAGTCATCACAAATGTGTTCATAAAAGATCAATGAAAAGGGCTACATTGAGTTTGTGTGAAAGCCATCTTGTTTAGAGTCCAGTTTGACTTAGTACATTGCTTGCAAATTAAATAAATTTTTTTGATATTTATGAATATCTTCTTGCACATTGTTTGATATGTATTACAAGAAAAGGGCTACCTCCTCATGTGTGAAAGCCATCATTGTACCTATATGGTTTATGTATAAAAAATAATACAGGAAAAATTCCTGTTCGGTTATTACGAATAAGTCGAAAAGTGCAAATTTAAATACTAAGTCGGTTTGACTACTGTGTTGTATCATTGTTTAAATAGGAAAGTTTATTTAAGAAGAATGTTTTATGTTATCTATGCTCACCTTGCATATGTATATTGTTATGATCAATCAAGATTAATTTAATTTTGAGTGATGCATTAGAATTGATTATAATATACTTTTGATAATTTGATTGATCTATGTATGACTTATTTCATTTGATTGTCATATTCTATGTCTTGAATCTATTTTGAATTTTTAGAGGTGCATATCTAAAAAGATTTTTTGATTTTTTCTTAGATTTTTTTACTTAAAATAAAACGGGGCGTTCGAACGCAAATTTTTGAGTTCGAACGCGCAGACTGGTGCATTCGAACGCACTTGAGGATTCTTTATATATTGCGTCCGAACCCAAGGGTTTTTCATCTTCCATCTTCCAAACCCTAGAAACCCTTCATTTTCTCCCTCTCAAATCTTCAAGATCTTGGTATTTTTCATCAAATTTCTCACCACAAACCTTTTTAAAGGGTCGTTCTCCTCCGGATCTAGCATCTTTCGGCTGAATTTCTTAGTTTTTCTTCACTTTTGCGAGGTATGATCATCCATCAATTTTCCTATTTTTTATTCAATTAAGTCTCTTGACCTTGATTGATTTCGTGCGTTTTCGAGTTTTGATCACGTTAAAGTTACTATCTTGATGTTTCTTATGTGATTGAACGTGATATCTTAGCGTTTTCAAGTGGATGATGGATTTCATTTAGGGCCTTCATGGTTTCTTGAATTTATTTTATTTCTTGCTATCTTTTTGTTTGCTTTGGGCATGTATTGAATCTTGCATCTTGTTTCTTTCTCAAGAATGCTTAGAAAAGCTGCAGTTTCCAAGAAACCTAGGCCACCTTCGTCACCATCTTCGGCTCCAAAGTTTTCTACCTCAACGACTGCAGAGCAATACAACCATAATTTTGACACCCGTCCTATTATCTATTATGAACGACCCATAATCATTTTCGATTTTTCTTCTTTGGGGATAGAACATATATTTACTGAGCGAGGATGATTATCGGTGTGTCGGATGAGCTGGACTGCTTATGTGGAAGTTGTTCGGAAATTTTTTTGTAATGCCACAGTTTTAGACCGTTGTATACGTTCTACTGTTCATGGGGTGTCTGTATACTTGGACTCAGATGTTATTCTCGCTGAACTTCGTCTTCCTAATGGTGAGTTCCAGTATCCAACGTCTGCTCCACTTCTAGATGTCGATGAATATGCTGGCACTGTACTGATCAAAGGGAAACGTTGGAAGGGAAACATGATGCCGCATGCGAAGCTGACGTCAGTGGCTCACATGCTTCACTTGTTTTGTCTGTACAACGTCACCCCCAAGACTCGACATTCTAATATTAGTTTGGATCGTGCATTCCTTCTTCATGCAATGTTATCTGGAGTCTCGTTTGATTTGGCTGCGGTGATCTATGATTCGATTCTCACAGTTGTACAGAAAGAAGCACCTCGTGAGGGGTTACCGTTTGGCATCTTTATTACAAATTTGTGCACTCAGAGTGGGGTGCGTGTGGATGCTTCGAAACCTTCCCTTACTTCGCACAAACCGTTGGATCGGATTACTCTTAAGCGGAGTCAAGCTCACGATCAATCGTCTCCTCTCAAGCCGTCCTCTTCCGCCGCTAGTCGTTCATCGCACCTCGACAGTTCTGATGATAGCTCTGACGGTGACACATCTCACACTGAGGGGGAGTTACCACAGTACTCTGACCGTTTTGATCAGCTTAGTACTCAAGTGCAGGATCTCCATTTGGTAGTGAATGATTTACAAGCTGAGCAAGCTCGTCAAGGGACTGTACTTGACTCTGTGTTGACGATTCTTCATCGTCAGTTTCCTCCGAGTTCCTAGTCTTTGACATTTGTGTCAAAAAGGGGGAGAGTATCTAAGTGTCTAGGTGTGTAGGGGGAGTATGGGAATAGGGGGAGTTTATTAGAGTCTTTAGAGTCTTTATAACTTTGCTTGGAGTAACTGTGAACTTTGTCTGCTTAAGTACTTTTAAACTTATGCTCCATTGATAACTTGTGTTTGGATTGTTTATTCATTTTAAGTTATTTTCACTTGATCTTGGATTGGTATATGTTTATTTGCAGAGATTGATGTGCAAAATATTCTAGACTTGTTAATTGCTCAATTTGAGGTCTTTGTAATATCTTGTAACCTAGGTGTTTTGTCACAAATTGCCAAAGGGGGAGATTGTTAGGTTTTTATTTGTTGGCAATTGTGTACAAAATATTCTAAGTGTATTTTTTCATGTATATGAGCTTTACACAAGTCTAGAATATCTATGGTTTGAAGAATTGCAAAATTATTGGAGAAAAGCCGTTGAGTTTACGCGGTGTTCACAAACGCGTTCAAACGCGAAATATGTGTTCACACAGACAGAGAGCCGCATTCACAAACGCATTCGAACGCTGAATCTACGTTCACACAGACCGAGAGCCGCGTTCATAAACGCGTTCGAACGCAACCTGAAGAATTCAAGCTATCGCGTTCGAACGCACTCGGGCCCGTTCGAACGCACCTGAGATCAAGTCATGCCGTTTGAATGCACTCGGGCCGCGTTCGAGCGCACCAACGAAGTTTGATAAAATTGGACTTTCGTGAGTATGGATAAGACTTGGATTTGGCTCTATCTTGGAGATCATATATAAGGATTGTGATGCCTTATCTCTAGGGTGGTTGAAGAAGCATTATTGAAGGAGACTTCTTGAGGCTACACCGGTTCTTCAACTAACAAGGTTTCACTGATCATTAAAAAGTTAATCTTTCATCTTAAGGGTTATCTAGACGAAAGATCAATCTCGAAGGTTACTAAGGTTGGACTTCAATTATGAGAAGCAGTGAATCGTGGGTTCTAGCGAGCGAGACTGAGAACAACAAAGTCGTTTGGATCGACGGGTTGTTTTGTGAGTCAGTTTTGTAACTGCTACTATTCTAGTATTGGTTTTGGTCCGAGTTTGGATCTATGGTTTTTTCCCGTTTGGGTTTTTCCACGTTAAAATCTTGGCGTTCATCTCTGCTTTTGTTCTTAATATTTCTACGGACTTTTACTTAAGCGAACGAGTGATATCATTGCCTAGTATTTAAATACATACTTGTGTCTAGGGGATTTTCAGGAGGAGGTGACTAGATCAGAGGGAGGATGCGTGATGGTGGAGCAGAGGTAATCGTTGAACCTCACAAGTGGATTAGATTGTCGAGTGGAGCGGCAGAGAGGAATATTGGTTGGTGGTGGTGGATCGGGTGTTCCGGTAGAGGGAATGGTGGTACTATGGCAAGGTGGTGGTGGCGAGGAGGAAGTAGAGGGGAGAAGGTTCATGGGTGAACAAATTTCAGGCGGTTGTATGTGTGGTGGTGGTAGAGTTGCGGTGGAGGGTGGTAAGGTGGGTGGGTTAGGTTCAAATGATGGTGATGTGGTTGAGTTGGGTTCAAAAGAATGGTCATATGGGCTTTTGGGACCTGTATCATCTCCCCTTGATGGGCTTGTTGTTTGGATCAAAGGAAAGGGTAGAGAATAGGTATTATTTGGAGAATAAGGAAAAATATCTTCTTTAAAATGGACGTCTCGCTTGTGGAAATTTTTTTTTTGTCAATAAATCAAAAAGTTTGTAACATTTTGACCTATCGTATCCAATGAAAATGGAAGGTGTAGCTCGGTAGTCAAATTTATGAGAGGTATGGATGTTTTTGGCATAAGCCAAGCAACCAAAAACTCGTATATGGGAAAAAATAGGAGGTTTTGAGTAAAGAAGCTCAAATGGTGTCTTGTCGACTAAAATTGGGGAAGGTAGCTGATTAATGATGTGAACAGCAGTAGGAGCACATTCTCCCCAAAATTGGGAAGGAAGATTAGCTTGAAATTTTAATGCTCTTGCTACTTGAAGAATGTGACGGTGTTTGCGTTCCACAACCCTATTTTATTGAGGTGTGTATGTATACATAAGAATGTTGAAAAATAACACTGTTATCTTCAAAAAAAGAACGAAGAGAGATAAATTTGCCACCATTATCACTTCGAACAGTTTTGATGCGAGTTTCAAATTAAGTTAAGTAGAAACATAACTAAAAAATGTTTTAAAAGCAGTTGTGTTTCATCTTTATGTCGCATCAAAAATATCCAAGTAAAACGTGAAAAATCGTCGACAATGGTGAAAAAATAATAAGAACCAGAAAGGGAAGGATGTCGATAGCGACCCAAAATATCACAATTAATAACATCAAATGGTTTAATAGAGAAAGTATTACTGACATTAAAAGTTAAACGACTTTGTTTAGTAAGTGAACAAATAGAGCAAGATTTATTAGAATTAGCAGAAAAATTTAAGAAATTTTGGGCAATAAAATTCAAACGGGAAGATGATATTTTTATTAAGGCTATAGTAAATTAGACCTTATTTAATAATAAATTTATGGAGTAATCCATTTTGCTAAAAAAAAATTATATCAGTTCTAGGTCGAAACCTCACTAAAACCAAGTCGCATAGAAATTGGAAAAGTTGACCGTTTCAAATACCCACCAACCGCTCTTCACCTGACCAGAATTCTCTTTCTTCTATGAATTTGGTTTGGTTCCTTTTTAATTATCGATCTAAATTTTACCAATTTTTCTTTATCTATTTATATTTATTTATTTCTCATCTTAAGCCTGATTAAACTCCGGTCAGAATTATTCATTTTTTTTTCTCTTTTAATTATTTTCAATGTCTCCTTTCTGCTGTACTCTCTCTCTCTCTCTCTTATATGGTGAGAAACCTAAAATTATAAATAGTTTAAATTTGATATTAAAATAATATATTATTATCAAAATAACATTAAATAAAAAGATTACTTCTACTTCCTACTAATATCCACCAGATCACCACTACATTTTCATATTTATGCAAAAGGCCTCCTCATTTCCGTTGTCTTTGCAGTACTACTACTGTGCTACTATACTATGTGAAAAATCGGTGGGTATTAGTATGAGTAAAAATATAATATGTAAAAAAATAATAAATTATAATTAACCAATATACTTAATTATAAACTTGCTACTTAGGATATATCGACGGAACTAAAAAGAACACTAAAAAGATCAGATACATTTTCCCTACTTAAAAAAAATCCTTGATATGTACATTCTTTGACTAAAATACCCTTAATTCACTTCACTTTTCTCTCTTGCAACAATACCACTTGAAGGATATTATGAGAATATATTTCTTTTGAATTAATCGATTATGGTGGCTTGCAAATATACTTGAGAAACGAGATGGGGAGTTATAAATACGTCGAACGAGTAGGTTTTTGTAATAAGACTAAATTGTAGGGGCTGATATGTCAAAATAAACCATTCTTTTACGAGAAAATTACAAATAACACTTTGTAGTTTGACTATATTACAAATAAAGCCATCTCTTTTCACTATAGTCTATAGTCCCCTGTTTGTTAAAAAATATCGAACATTTGATAGATAAATATAACTTAATCCTATCATCGGATTAACTTAACTATATAACGAAACAAGCCTCCAAAATAGTCGGAGATCAATCAAAACATTACTACAAAAAGATAATCAAATCAAGCATCTAAGATACCAACATTATTTTCACACCCCAAATCTGACAAAGACCAACGAATCCATGACTATAATCTCAATTGTCATTTTAGAGGAATGAGATAGATGCAACCTAGAAAATATAATAATATCATTTGAAATGGATAATATTGTTATGTTTTCTAATTGTCAAATTGGTGAACCTTGTTTGAAGTTCATTCAAAGTTGGTTCGAAGATTGTTTGAACAACTTTGAACAGAACTTGTCCGAGAGCTCCAAAATGGTTTTAAGAGAAGAAGTTGAGTAATTTGTTTTGTTTAAAGTTGTTCGACCAAACTTCAATCATTCAAATATCGTTCGAAAAGACTTACTTAAAATTAAAACTAAGTAGTTTGTTTAAAATTGTTTGAGCTTTAACTTTGATTTTTTTTTTCGAGGGCTACGAGAAAAGTTCTCATTTTTAGTCTAGATTAAGGTTTAAAAGGCCTACAGTTTTGAAACTATAAAAAAAGGAAGTTTTTAAAGAAAAGAGGCACAACTCTTAGATGCCTAAGATTCTCTTTGGTGATCATTCAAAAGAGGAGTTGAAGAGATTAATGTTTCATTTTGTTGGAATTTCACAATATTGAAGATTCTATTATACATTATCTCAAGAGTTACATAGACAAAGCTTATAACCTTAAATGTCACCAAGATTAGGTACCAAGTATAAGAAGCAATGCATTTAAGAAGAGTCAAGCAAAACCCTATCAAGAGGATTGTGGATTTCTGGGTATAATAATAGAGTTGTAAATATTTTGTATTAGAAATTTTGTATGTGACATGGATATTTTATTTATTTTGAGCTTAAATTTAAGTGGGGTCTACACATTATTAATAAAAGATTAATGGTAGAATTAAAAAAAATGAATATTTTAATATCATATATTCACTTATTTATTTTTATGAAAAGAAGTGAGTAGTTTTAAAATAGATATCATAGCAATAAAAAATAAAGAGAGATGAGTTTAGTACTATATTGAATATTTAAAAAACGTTAATATGATATACAACTATCAACTTCTCCTTTGGACCTAAAAAAGGTACATGTTTTATAAGTAAAGATATTTATACAAATCAACTCACACACATATGAGCTGCCCAATCTGAGTTAGTTCGATTTGCGTGTATGGGTCTAAGTCCAAAATTATTTTTGGACTTGTATAGATTCAGGTTAAATTGGCTAGTAGTCTATGTTACTTTTCCACTCAACTTTGTTTATTCCATTCTAGTTTGGTTCGAATCTTTTGTCCGTATTTGAAGACTCCGATTAGGCTTGGTTTTAGAAGCGGGAATAGAAAGAAAAAAAAGCTGAAAAAAGCCTCGAAAAGAAAACTGTTTCGAAAGGAGACAAATATTATAATTATATTTAAAAATAATTGATTATCTATTGAATCAATAATATCTTTTAATTCTTTTTATATTCCTATTATACTCTTGAAAAACTTAACCATTAAATTCTTATCAAGCCGATTGATAAACATTAACCACATAAAGTACTTTATTATCCACATAAAACCTGTGAACTACGGAAAACACCCACATAAGGATTTTTCTTTGGTTACGAGGTCCAAACGGCAAAGAAAAAGTCCAAAGATAGTAAGTGTAATTAAACCTAATACTAATCCATTCAATGACTTTAAATAAATCGGTGACCTTATTATAAACACTTTTAGTTTCTAATGTAAGACACTAAACAGTTTAGATCTTTTCAGCCAACATGTCCAAAATAGACTCAAAAGTACTAAATTCAGGAGGGCCATTTGAGTAGATAAATTTGTGAGGAGACATAATTGAGTCAAATATGCATGTCAATGGCCCTTCAAATTTGTAAAAACTCCATAGTATTTACATACAAATCAATTTTGACATATATGCATGTAAAAAAAAAACCACAAGTAACCCCTCAACATTGTGTTATTCCACCCTGAAAAGTAACCAAGCTCGAGTAATTTAAATGTAAACTCCAGACGAGCTTTATGGGGCGAGACTAGAGAAAAGCTTAAGAGGCTTAATGGCTTTGATAGACTTATTCAGAGGTATACAAGAACCAAAGGCTCAAAAAAAAAGAAAAAAAAAAGAAAAAAAAAGAGAGGTTTTAAGAAGGATATTCTTTTGCTAATTGCTGCGTCAATGGGAGTGATGAAATCATTTAGACAGAAAATAGGAAATATAATACAAATATTGGCTCTGTGATTTATAACTATTTGATCAAATTTGTCCTCGTCTGTATATTAGGTCTCACCAAACAGCAGGAAAGACCATTTAATAAATCTCATCAAACTATAAATCACACGTACAGGCCAAAGTCCTCAAATGCTGAAAGTTCATCAATAGTGTGATCAAGTAATTAGATACAAACTTCCATTTAGATTCTGGTTCCCACGGAATGAAGCATGCTGGCAACTAAGATAGGAAATTTGGAACATACTTTCCCACATCAATTGGTAGATAAATATTAAATATAAGGACATACAAATAATATCAACAATCTGAAATAAATGCAGACGTTCACAGTTTCATCTGGCCAAGACCCCCCTTAAATGAACCATATAGAGGCCTTGATCTTCTGAAACTACATATGTCGGTGATTTGATATGTCTGAGGAGCCACATCCAGGACAGCGCTTTTGTACTCAGAAGAGTGGAGACCACCAAACACTAGCACACTCAGGGTCTTCCTCTGTGATGCACCAACTTTGACATAGTTATCAAAGAATTCAATCAATTCTTCCTTCTTGAGCTCCCTCAATGCAGCAACCTGTAATCAGCGTAAATAATTGCATTGATTCATGACAGACGCAGAATAAAACTTTTTTGTATCAATTAATATGACAAGATAGTTTACCTCCAACTCTTTCCTGTCAAACTTGAGAGTTCCATCAGAAATTTCTCTCCAAAAGAATGCAGATTCCTCCCTCAAGTTCTTGTGTTTTTCGAGTTTCATATCAATGAGTGCATTGACATTACCCTGAAAATTGAAAATTCCAACTAAAAATGAGTGCCCAAAACATGTCGTATAAAAGATTGCAAACTTATTTTTTCTTTCACCGAAAATCTTGCACATATATGATGATGTAACACTTCAGAAAACAAATGGAGTTACTAAAATTGCACATGTACGTGGGAAAGCAAAATCCCATAAAAAAATACAGCTACAAGCAGCTGCGCATAGATGAACACAAATCTTTCTACCTACATATGCAAATTATACAGAAAAAACTGAATTATATGATGAAAACTCATCAACAATTTGAAGTAGGAACTAGGATCATTAACTAATATAAGTTTGCTTCAATAAGAAGAAAAAAGAAGCTACAGCCTACAAGCTTGTTTTATCTTAAAATTATAGACAATCATGGAAGACAACTGAATCTATTCCTATGGTGTAGAGATCCAACATATCTTATTTTGATGAACCAACATTTGACAGACACTTGGAAGAAAAACAAATCAAGATAGCTGGAATCATAGAGCCATTAAAATTGAAAATACAACCACCAGTAGGATCCCAACTATTTGAGCTCACGAGAAAACTCCGTATCGCACAAGTTAGCTCTAACCAACATGTTAGGTTTGACATGTAAAATTTGCCCCAAATCTCTAGTAGTATGAAATTGTACATTACCGTATTGGGTACATATAGACATATAATGCATCCTGTACATGGTATCTTAATGTTGGCTTAACTAGAATCACAGAAAAAAGTAGGTGAAAATAAATCAACTTCAATTTACTACATGAAAAACACTTAATTACTTAATGCAAAATATGAAGTATTTTAGTTCTGCCCAAGGTTCCAAAAATCGGTATTGGGATCGAGATCAGCCATCCAGAAAAATGATACATATTGGCCGTATCGGCCGCCTGCATCAGATCGAACTATTTTAATTAAATAAAATTCTAAATATTATTTAAAAATGTTGAGAAATTTTTAAAATTTAGAAAAAATTATAAGAAAATAAGAAATAATAATTACTCACATATACAACATAAAAAGTAAAAAATCTCTCTTCCTCCCTCTCTTCTTTCCTATCCATCTAACTGTTAATCTGAGCTATCCCTCACTCTCGCTTTCTTTTTATTTTTCTCTCTCTCTCTCTCGCTCACACACACTCTCTCTCCCTGACTCTTTCTTCCTCTTTCCCTCAGCTACTATCAACAGCAGGACTGTTGTAGCCGCCAACAGCAGTTGCTGCAGCAGGACGGCTGGTTTTAGCCTAGATTGGGATCAGCCAAAACTAGGAACTATGGTTCTGCCTATCAAAAGAGAGTGCTTTAATTAGTGGGACCACAATCTAAAATGCCAAGGACAATAAACCTAGTACCCTTTCACATAAAACCTTATGTGCGGTTGCAATTCAGAGTTAAAATTAATGTTTCAAAAAATGCCAATGGTATGCAGAATTGCAGACATCCACCATGCCACAATGCATAAATGGTATGTGCATGCAAATGTGGATTGCTATGCGGTTTAGCATTTTAATACACACACACACACACACAAATTCACACTAATCAAATCAATGATCACAATCACATTATTCACATTTCAGATTAATTCACACTAATCGACTTAGAGTTCACTATTGCAATAACATTATTTATCTAATTATTTATGTGACATTGTGATGTGCTGAGGTTAGAGATGGTGCAGACCAGTAGGGAGAGACAACAAGGGGTGATAGAGGTTGGGAAAGCTTAAGGGAGAAAGGTGGTAGTGGTCAGTGGCAGTTGGGGAGGGCTGTGTGTAGAGAAGAAGAGAGAGGAAGGTGTGTTTGGGGGTGGGGGGTGATGCCAGTGTGTGAGTTGGGGAGAGAGAGAATAACTAACTCCACCTGTCACAACCGCTATCATGCGAGAGAGGGAGTTGAAGAGGAATAAGGACGCCATTTGGGGATTTCAGGATTTCAGGTGTCCATAAATGTACAAATCTTCTAACAAATATCTGGGGGGATGAAACCATTTCTATAACCACTAAATCATGCATCATATCCCTCGTAGTAATGCAAACTGATTATCTCAACCTCAAGTATGGGAAGATATTATATATGGTGAACCAATAGCCATTTCTGTTTCTAAGAGTTGTCCTAAGCCCAAAGCCAAACATAACAAAACTCTTGGATGCTTATCTGACTGATCTGCAAATATTCCATAATATTCCATCTGTCTATTTTTTAAGCTAATTTGAGTACTTCAATTTTTCTTCTGTTTTTTCTTGCTGCATTTCTATGGTTTTTCTTCAAAGACCGATCAGTCTTCTGTTCGGGTAGTATATCCTATGCATGATTATTTGTTGAATTGCATCCTTTGTCCTGCTTCATAACATTGACTTTTTCCTTTTTTCCACTTTTGTGCTCATCTTCTCCCAAAAGAATCTCAGATAAATGATTTGCCTTACGTGATTCCTAGCAATGTATCAGGCTTAAGCACTAAAGAGAACAATTTAGTTCCTGTTGAAGCTCCTAGGGCACAAGTAGAATTTGCCATCTTAGTATGTATCAGGATCAAGATATCTTAGTATGTATCCTCGTGCTGAATTGCATTATTAGCTCCTGTTGAAGCTCCTAGGGCACAAGTAGAATTTGCCAACAGTCATCGGAAGCAATTTTGCATATGGACTAAATGATTTGACTAAACAATCTATTAATTGAGCAAAGGTTGCCTTCTTGGTCATTGTTGGGAAGAATGTATTAGCAGGGTAACACTTCCAATGCTGATTGAAATTACACCAATATTTCGTGTGCCAAACTTGAGATTTGCTTCTTCAAAATTCTTGTTCTACTTGCAACCAAATCATATCTATCTGCTCATGCCCTGCATGTCATTCTAGCAAAAGAACATTCCATGAAAATTAATAATGGTAAAGTAGAAAACTAATTCTTCCTGTGAGATGTTAGGAGTAGAAGAAATTTTAGAAAGAATCATTTGAAATAGCTCAAACATACAAGACAAGGATGGCATAATGCAGTAGTTAGTATTGACTTGATTCAAGTGCATTGTGCCACAAGGTGGAGAAAAAAACTCAGAAAAAAAAGCTAAGAGATATATCATGAAGGCTTCAGTTTGAGATTATATAACTATGATAGAGCTGGTTTGTACCAAAGGATATGATCAACCCAGACAGATTGAGATATGCACTATTTACATATATCAACGCAGTATGTGCTTAAAGAACAAGAGAGCATCACCTATTATTTTCTCATAAACAATGTGCATAACTGCAATTCCATGGACAGATCTCATATAGAGGTGAGAACCACAAACCTTATATTCTTCATCCGACATTTCATAAAGTTTACTTCCAAACATTTCAAGAAAAGCATCAACTCGAGCATTAAGATGTGCTGGATCCTGTATAGTTCATAGCATCAGAATAGAACGGTTACTCATACTACATAAAATTATACCTTTAGTTACCTTTGCGGTTGATTGGATAATGAACTGTAGCCCTCGTACTCCAGAATCATTTCTAGACAAACATCATTATAACGTCAGGCTATCACGTTATTCAAGAAATTAGTAGTAAGAAAAATCTACCACATGCCTCTGTGTAAGTGCTGTTATGTAACCAAGTTGCTCAACTGATCGAAGCTGGTGAAAGGCTGGTTGCTTTGCAATAAGAGCAAACAACTGAAGTTTGACATTCAACTTTATATCATCTTGATGAACCTACACATTCAATATACTATGTGACTGTTAAAAAATTAATGCACACAGAATTAAGATCATAAAGTTTGAGAGATGTAAATTTAAATCATGGACAAGGAACTTCCAATTCTTAGCAACACCAGTTATTCTGAGTTCCAAAAAATATAATATATGCACATGGACCATGGATGCTTACTGTAACACCCAAGTCAGAGCATCATCATAAAACGATAATAAATATGATAAGGATAAACTAAATGACTATTGTAATATTGAAAAAAAAGAGAGAGAAGGGGGGTTGTCACATGTGAGGCACATGTGCCTCACCCTTCTCCTACTCCTTTCCTTCTCTGACTTGGGTTAGAGGTGATTGCAGGATTTCTTGCGATGCCCTAGCGATAAAGCCTAGTAAACCCCTCTTTGACAGGCATTGCAATTTTTTTTACTTCCTTTTCTTTCTTTCCCTTAGCTTTCCTTTTCTTCCTCCACCAAATTTGTCGTTGTTGGGGTTGGGTCTCATCACCAAATGAGCCGTTCTGAGTCCTCCCCTACCCCACAGTATTTCATTTGAGTTTAACAAGGTAGATTGAAAATACCTAAATTTTGGGCATTTACAATTTTCGATGAAACTCGTCGACTGGCGGCTTTCGGTCATCGCGGCCCTTTTACTAGAAATTTTGCATCGTCGGCCTCATGAAGTGGGTACTTCTTTCAGAGCTCTCGTGACTCGGATCTCCATCGGCCATGGAGTTGACATCAACCGTCGACTATCGACTCGCCCTCCTCTCTTCTTGAGCACGTGGCTGTAGTGGTGAGGAGCCGTCAGGTGTTGTCAAAGGACTACCGATAACGGTGATCGTCGGTGATCTTTCTCTTCCTCTCCCTCTTTATCCTTTTCTCTCGTCGGTTCCCATCAAGGAAGAAGAACACGAGCAACTGAGTCTAGTCTTCTTCTCTTAAGGGGATTTAGGCCAGGTTTAGGTTTCCAATCCAAAGGACCCGACTTGACTCAATTAGTTTTATGAGATTAGGCCTTTAACCTAATCTATTTAAGTTGGATTTCTGGGTAGGTTGTGGGCTAGTCGTAGCCTAGCCCAACCTTTTGGACTTGAATTAGCTCATTTTAGTCATTTTAATTAATTTTAAATTTAAAACTTTTGGTCATTGTTAAATTAAAATAAGAGTTTATTTATGAATGAAGGTGAATATTTGCAATCATCTCTAGATTGTTGACCGTAGGTGAGGGGATTTACTTATGTATTTATCCTCTCATGTTTCGTATTATAATTTTATTATATTGTATTCATATTTCATGTATCCTTATTATTTTCATGATGTATTATACTTTGTGCCATACATTAATTCATAAAATATTATTTTGTGTGCAATTAGGTAATATATTGGTCATGAGTAGCTTGCTTGGCACAGGTTATAAGTAGGTGGGAGTTTAAGAATAGACTCAAGCTAAATATTCTTTCTACATTTCTCTATAGTGACTCAAGCTTATCTAAAAATCTGAGAGACAAATATATTTTTGATCAGCCTATGATTCATTTATGTGACTCTGGCGGAGTTACAAAAAAAATCGTAAGCTATACTAGGAGTCTCACTAAGGTGATCCTAATCTCTTTACGGTCGGTGAAAAAGACAGATTGCCTTTATCCTATTATGATGCCTCCTAGTAACCCTAATCGCATCAACTATGAGGCAAGACTAGATAGCCATTTCGTGGTGATTTCTAGTTCATGTATATCCACAGTCATAGTTCCAAACTGAGACGATTGACAATATTAAGATGAGAAAACTTGCAAAATAAAATTGGGCACGTTATTAGCTTATTAATTGTTCTATCATTACTTGTGCTTATTATCCATATTATGAACATGATGACTATTGTTATTAATTATGAAGCTTTGGTTAAGATTTCAAATTGGATAAAGTATGATTCTTTTAAAGCTTCTGAGTGGAGCTTCTGAGTGGATTCACTCACTGAGCTAAAATTGCTAGCTCATTAAACTCTTTTATCATTTCAGATGCTAGTCCAACGTGGCGAATGAATGTGGGGATCGGACTCTATCTCTACTTAGGATTTTGACCTATACACCTTCAATTGTAGGAGTGGTTTTTAGTTTTAAATTAAAAAGCTAAATATTACTTTAGTGACTAATATCTATTGGTAATGGTAATACTAATGAATATATAAAAGCTTTTGTTATGAAAACATAACAAAGGAAAAAAAAGAGTTATAGAAAAAAGCAATTAAAAAACTATGAGCTGCCATTGTGTTGAGAAAAAAAAATAGAAGTGATCTAACAACTATTGGTAATAGTAATACCAAATGATTCTATATAAGTAATGAAAAAAAGAAAGTAAAAGAGATGTGTTACAAAAGAAACAATTGAAGTATATAAGCTGCCATGGTTCAAACCCTGGCAGCAATTGCTTGAAGTCTTAAACTACCACATAGTGAAAAAAGCAACTATGCCACAATGCCACAAAAAGAAAATCCAACCCCCAGGATTTTGCTGCCATCTGTCTCTCTTCCCACTTAACCCTTCCCTATTTCTGTCAAGGTAAACTATTCTTTTCTTTTTTTTTTTTTTGCTATTCACATCTCTGTAGACTGAACATTGGGGGATAAGCATATGAATCATATCATATTTGGAAGTAGATCCCAAATCATCTTCTGCCTTTGAATTCGGTACCTCTAAAGTATGACACTTTGTATTCCTTAGATTTCCTTGTGCTTAATACGCCCAGGAATCAAGAGGGCCCTATTTTGTTCTCTTCTTATCAGGACAAAAGTGAATCAAATCATTTTCCCTCCTGAATGGTAAATCAAGAAACAGAATTTCTTTCACCTCTTTGTTTTTGTCCTATACAACTTACATTTCTCCACCAGTTTCTTGTTGTCCAGAATATGAGCTTTCTGTGAAGGAATAGGAAAGATAATGGCTTGCTGTTGTAAAGTAGTTGATAAGTGAGAAGCAGTGGGAGAAGTGGAGGGAAGTAGAAGTTCTGACATTGTGCTCTTCCTACTTGTATGGGACTTGAAGAAGCTAGAGTTATCCGAAGAATTTATTATTTGCTTACTTTTAGTTATATATATATATATAAATGAAGAATCTTGATTCGCATGTGACTGTTTCATGTGCACTTCATCTTCTAACCTACTTACATCCTACCAAAGAATGATGAAGATTTAGCTATTTCAGCCTTAAAAGCTAAATGGAACCAAAGCTTGCGGCCATCTTTTGATTTATTAGCAAAGTTAGTAAAGATTCTTGGTTTATTACACAAGAAAACAAAGACTAGGTGCACAACTATAGACTGTTATAAATCATTAAAGTTATCCAATCCACTTCAGCATACACTGCATAACTCCCACCCAACTTGTTCTAATTGGCTCTCAATTTGTGATACACTAGATAATTCCCCCATTGAATAGTTCACATATGTCCCAACTGAGGGCTACTGCTGACTATGATGATTAAACCAGTTATCTGCTCAAATACCAGCATAGACTTTGTTGATATGCATATATATATGGGATATCACATCTGTATTTTGTACATATACCTTTTATTAATGAGAAAGAGGAGAGAATTCCTTCTTTAAATGATATCAAAGAAGGTCATGAGTTTGAATCCCGCCAGACCTACCATGCAAATTAAAAAAAAAAATCTCCAATCATTTAAGTCAAGTCTACTTATAGGCCTATAAAAAATGTCCGAAGCCTATAAGTGTGGGAGTGCTACAATATAATAGACAAAAAGCATTGTTTTTAACAGCTTACGTATTTAGAGTAATTAGTGAGTTACCAGATATAATCTAATCCAATTATACTCATTAATGCATTAATATGATTAGTGTCTTAGATTATTTAAATTAGAAAGAATACTTAAATGAGCATACATTATAACATGGAACTTCCAATTGGTTTCTTACTCTCCATGTCGAGTCTGCTCCAAGAGGCAACCAGTTTATTTTATCATGACAAAATTTATTGACGAGATCAAGACTGTTTTAGTGGATGATAATCAGACCGAGAATCTTATACCTTTGCATGACTCTCCTTGAGTTACATGCATATGTGCATTTGACAGGCCTCTAACATACTATTGAGTCTACACTGACAAGAAAAGATTCTAGCATACGGTTATACAGCCTGAATCTTTGATGCTGTTAACTATGCTGCTTGAACAAGCTTCAGTATATTAATAATATTGAATTCAGAATCTATTTTTTATCAAAATTAAGACTATAATGGCAGGATATGTATGACTACTCTAACCTTAGATGAACATAAACACATGCTACTTCAGTGAACAAAAAATATCTAAGTGTCTCAAAGTCTCAGTTGTAGTGAATGCATTTGAAAACGGTGGATTCCAATTTCTGTTCCGCTGGAAGCCTGGAATCAGTAGGTTCCTGAAGGCAAGCAGTGAATACTGCACAACTGAAGACGACCTCAGCATATTTTGGTAGAACCTAGAGATTGCGTTGAAATGTGTAATGTGGAACAATTACTAGTAATCCTTATGTTAGAATCCTATTTTCGAGATTTTCTGCTTCTGAGTTTGCTCTTCTGCATTTCTCCTTAACGGCATGTCGGCATCACAAGCTCAATGATAGACATGCTATCATTCTTCTATGCTTACTAAATCTGGGCTTGCAGTTCCAAAGCGGTAATGCTTTATGACTTGTCCTTCATTAACATATATATCAAGCTTCTCATGTATGAGCATTGACGTACTTTCTCAAGACATCTAAATCTTATGCCGTCAAATATTTCAGACAAAATTAGATTAGATAGTGTCATAGTAGTAAAGCATTAGAAATAACAGAAAATAAACTTCATGACCAATGCAAAGCAATAGCAAGAGAAGTGCACCTGAATATAATGGACAAGTGCCGAATTCTCATCCGTCAGATTCAAGACCTCAGTTGGGTAATAGTACTTCAAACCTCTTTCAAGCTTTACAATTCTTTTTGCCAAATGTTGAGATGGAAATAAAGGCTTGCAAATAGAATTGGGACCATTAAACAAACTATCTTCAATATGCTGGGCAAATGATTCAGCTTCACTTGGTGCAATGTTTCCTACAACATGATTACATTAGTAAAAACCAATATATTCCCCTTAAATGATATAGATAAAAGATAACTTATCAAACAGTACCAACCTGCAATATAAAATTCTAAAAAGGTCTTCGCAAGCAAGCGAGGAGAGAACATTGCAAGATGCTCTGCCTCAAGATGAGGAAGGACTTCAAGTTCCTCTTTCCATGGCCATGTTTGCTCCTCCAATATTAATGAGCAATAGTCTAAAGCTTGCTTATATGGTTGCTGAAACTTATAATTTTGATACTGCTTTGTGACAGTTTCCTGATGACATTGAAATTTAAATTTGGAAAACTTTCAGAGCTATGAATGCTTGAAAAACAAAGAGGTCATGTTCTGACAGTATAATCACAAGAGAAATAAGTATGAACAAAATAACAGTACAATTTCCAGAGGTAAGTTTCGTTCCTTCGGAAAGAAATAAGTGAAGAATGAGCCATTCTTACTGTCTCTGTATCAACCAAACTGTGTAATATATTCACCTTTAATCAGCAGCTCACTCTGATTTGCATGGAAAATCAAAACACAAAGAAAGAGAGAAAATTAAGGCCTCCCTTTTTCTTTAATCAGCGGTGTTAATTAGTATTCCATCTTCATAATAGCCTCTATTGAAAATAGGAGAGTTCTCTAGGTTTTTTTAAGATAGTGTACAGCTCCTATCCTGAAAAGACTCCCTAACTAGTACAGGTATAGTAGAAGAATTGGGAGAAAACACAGTGTGTTCCCACAATGTTCTGGATGGCTGAGGATTATGACACAGATAAAAGAAAGAAAGATTAAGTTAACGACTTGCAACCACAGTGTAAGATATTCAGTTGGCCAAAAGCTTAAGCTACTACATAACAGAACTGAAAATGGACACCATGTTCTCCCCTCGTGTACAACCCCTGTAGACCACATGTCCATAAAAATTGATAAAGTGGATATGAACCTATTCAGCAAACTAGAATAGAATAAAAGAGGAAACATTAAATAAAACAATAGGGCTGTCTAGCTGCATCTGCATGCGGCCTCCTCCTAAATTTCTAATGCAGTGGTCTGCAGATGGCAAGATGCTTTGACTCAAACACATGCAGTCATGCAATATATGAAATATTGCTCTAAATGTTGGTATTTTAGTAGTATCAGATAGAAGCAACAGCTGGAAATGAGTGAAATACTGAAAAAGTCCATTATAAGGAAAGCTCCCATTTTGGCAGGTAAGAATTAATAACTAGTAGCACATCCAAGTGATCATCCAAGAAAGCTCCCCTGTTCAGTAGGCATTGAGCTTTAATCATGCAGAACTAATGGCAAGTTTAGGTCTTCCAAAGATCTTTTGCCCCAAATTCAAAAAACAAAAAAAATAGAAAAAAATCAACAAAGTGAAACTCAATAGTTATAAGATCAAACTAATTATACTCCAACTGGGTTGATCTCCACCCAAAATTTTCAATTATTCTTTGCAAACCCAGGCAAATAAAATTTGGGTTTTCCCCAAAACACAAATTTTGTAGCCCAAATTCTAGAATCCAAAAGTAATTTGGAAATGGTATAAGTGGAAATATATTAGTGTCAAAAAAATAAGATTTAAGTAGGTCTACTATATAAATTTTAATCTCAATCCAAACTTTTTTAACTTATTGGCTGAAATTTTAGCTACAAATAAATTAAAAACTGGATTGACCCAATGTCTTGGCCAATTTCAAGTAAACTCTGTTAGAAATCGGGAAAATAATCTAAATGTTCAAATAGATCTACTACTACCTTCTAGGTGTTCATCTTTTTCAATTAATAAAATTTTACCTTTTAATTTCTTTTGAACATTTATGCGACTTCAGTTTCAAGACACTTTTATACTTTGATGATGATTCCTATACCTATATACTATACAAACTGGCATGTGTTACATCAATATCTATGGCTAAAAGATATATTTTAGACCCTAAAAGAGCCTAAAATCTTGCTGCCACACCAGACCATGCAGAGCAAGACCAGCATACCCTGTGCCTCTAGCTGTCTAGCACAACAATCCTTCTAACAGTTATAATCTTTAACTGAAAATCTAATCACTTAACAGAGGAAGTAACATTTTCTCCAAACTATTTTTAGTTTTACTATTCTACATACTGGAACTCACTACAACCTGCTATTGGAAATCAAGTTCAAGAACATCTTAATTAAAGAAAAAAAATGGAAGACTAAGGCAAAAATGGTATGTCAACCTACAAGCATCCTTAGTAAAAGTCTTCTTTCTTAGTCATAAGTAAATCATGAAATGTTTCATCCCTGCAATTCTACTTCCAGCATAACTGGACAGAATTCTTCCACTTCTTATAGTCTTAGGGAGAGAAAAAAGAAACAATTTCAAAATGAATGATGATATTTGATTAACACAGAAACATTATGCATGATTACGTAACAATTTAACCATGACTAATTTGAAGACATTTACCTTGCTAATTTTGCAAAAGGAATATCTAGAACAAGACTGTTACTTTATCCATAACCAATTGTTTAATTGGCATGATTTACCTTGATAACAGAAAACCGGTCTTGCTTAACTTCAAAGTCCTTGATTTTACCAATAATAGTTTCCAAAAGGATTCTCATTTTGTGATTATAACCAACCACGATCACCTATAGGAGTATTAGAATAAGTTAATGAGAGGGAAGTATCAATATCAAAAATTTAAGATATTGTGCATGTTATGGAAAATAAACATACTAGACTCAAAATAAATGATTTATAAGTACATATACCGAAATTGGTACATCGTCAAGAAAGTAATGTATGTTGATGAGGGATGAACTTACCATACAACATAAATAAAAGAAATAACCAAGGGTTTAGTCCCAACTATATGGGGCAACTATATAGATCTTTTGTCCTCCATTCCATCTATACTTACTGGAAGATCCTACATCATATCGTGTTATGCCTTCTACCAATTCCTGCCACACTAATTTTGGTCTTCCCCTCCCTCTTATGGTGCCTTCTACCTGAATCTCAAATAAACTATTCCTTCATGCTAGTGAAAAATAATGTTACCATTGGGCATGTGCAAACTATTTCAATCTATCCTCTTAACTTATTTTCTAGTTGTGTTACCATTAATGTCTGTATGATATTATCGTTTCTTATTCAGACCTTTCTAGTAACGCCAGTTGTCTAACTTAATATCATTATCTCAGCAATATTTAATCCTTCAAAAGCTGTTCAATAATGATTTTTCTTTCATCACAATCTCAGAACACATGAGTGCATCACAATCTCAGAACAACTAGAGATAATTTTCCATTTTAGCCATTGAAAGGTTCCACTTATAAGTGCTGGTGTTGATTTCTAGATTTATCAGACAAAGACTAAATGTAGTAGTCCATATTAAGTTTAAGGTTTGAATATAACCACTTCATAAAATCAGTGTATTGAAAGGCATGCAAATAATATATATATGTATATATATAACTATTTTTAATTTTTATATTATAAAAATACTAGACCATCTTAGCACTCGCCTCACCTAGGCAGTGGGTGACTGCTCGCCACCCCAACGTCTTTCAATACACAGCATATAAATTCAACTTTCACTAACTAGCGATGTTCCAAATCATGGATCCCCCCGAACTGAAAAACGTGTCCAAATATAGTCCTAACTCTTAATGACTAAGAAAATATAAATATTTTGTTTAATAAAGATCAAGACCATGTGGAATGTAAATGTAATGGCATAGTGATGAGATGAAAGAAGGTAAGGTGTTCTGCCTGCTAATTAGCCTTTTAGTTTTATGGCAAGATCCTCCATTGTCTGAATTTGTTTTGTACGGGAACTTGTCACCAACTTCATACGGTCAATGTCAGGTTAGGAAACCAACGAAAGAATCTATCATTGAGCATTCTCATTTTTAGTTTTGTTCTAACCAACCCAAAATTGTCAGGAAAAGGTCTGTATAATTGTCAGGATGTGTGAAATATCCACAACAGTTTGATATATAACACATGGTGGCTTAGTAAGATATATGGTAACATATATCAGAAACTGCAGAGAAACACGAACTGCTGTTGAATAGGAAAAGATATGCTAGAAGAGAAAAGGACAAGTAACTTTCTAATAGCTCCAAATAAAAAGTAGATGTATTGAGCAATAACTCAATCTCTTGAATTACAATCTTTATCACCTTAATTAATGTGCTCCGAAATGACAAAGCCAACAGATGCTAGTTGTAAGAACTAAAGATAGCATAAATGACATATCGGGACATATGATCCACATAAACCATTCCATAATTTGTAGTTAACAAAACCAACTTATTTACAAACTTATTTATTCTTTTGAGTACAGCAGATGGAGAGTTTAGAGAAGGGTGGTCACAAGTAGGCCAAACCGCAAGCCCAGGTGGCTCCAGTTTAGTCTGTCACGCATGCACACACTGATCGGGTGGACATGCTGAGGAACACCGGCTCTAATACCATTGCTGCGACCTGGATACTCGGTGGTATCTAATCTGAGCTAGTCCAAGACCGGAAGCAAGTTTGGGCTTGGATCTAACCTAGACGTGCTCACAAGGTTGAAGGTGGACAAAGGTTCGTCTCAAGCTGTAGGGGTGAGTCGATGAATGGACTGTGGTCAAATGGTGAGGGAAAAATCTTAGGAAGGGCTCAGTTCAGGGGAATTAATAAAAAGGCATTGGACTAGATAGATGAACCTGAGTAGGGCCCTTGGGTGCGAGTCCGGATCAAGGAGTGAGCCTAATAGGGTGCTGATTGACAATGGAAGCACACATAACTTCGTGAGAAAGTCGATAAAGCTTGCAACACAATTTTTGGTATTGGTGGCTGATGGAAATAAACTGGAGCGCAGGAAGATTTCCTGCGACACAGAGGTCCGATTGGGATTACAAGACTCTGAATTGTCTTAAGCATGCAGTGGCTACAAAGTTTGGGAACAGTCGCCTTTGACCATAACAATGGAGTTCAAGAGCCAAGACTGATTGCAATGGGATGTAGGGACAGGCATTCAGATAGGACAAGTGAACTTGATGCGCCGGAAGATGAGTCACAATGCGGGGGGGGCATTATTGATGATCATGATGGAGATGACTCCAATCGAGCCATCAATAGCTGCACTGAATCTATAGGATTCAGGCCAAACAGTTCGCACATCGTGGAGTGCAGCCAAGAGGTGGGAAGGATTGGTATGGAAAAATGCTACGTTAGAAGATTTTGAGAAGTTGAACCTGCGGTTTTTACATCTGAACATTGAATATAAGGTTCATCTTTAAGGGTAAGAAAGCGATAGAAATTTATTAGATTTGGCTCGGATGTTCAAACGCCTGGTTGGGTTCACTGTTTGTTCGAATGACTTTAGATTTTTTACCAAGTGCAATGTTCACTGATGCGTCGAAGTGCCTTCCAACTGTTCGAACGTTCGACGACCAGATCATTGAGTACTTTTAATTATTTTTAAGAGTTGGATTGGGTTAGGATTTCTTCTCTTAGTGATTAATCTGATTGGGAGACTACTTATACGGCATTTTACTTAAGATCAGCAAGCAATAAAGTATTTTCTTCTCTTTCTCTTTTCTCTCAGCCTAGCTGGGGGCTAAGGTTTGTGATTTATTCTTTTTTGTCATTAAACTGCTCTGGTATTGATTAATGGGATCCATCGGGACAGAACCTATAATAGATCAAAAGATGATATGAATCATAACAAACGAATAGAAATGTACTGTAAAGAAAAATGCTAACCTGAAATCCAGTGTCAGTCTGTTGTATTACATAGTAAAGACCAGCAACTTGAGCATCATAAGCTGAAATAAGAAGTAGAGTTAACAAATCTTTGCAAGGTGGTATATTGCTTACAGAGAATATGCCAACATAATTCAGATAAAACACAAGAAAAATCAAGTTTGATAAATTTAAGATGGTACGGATTCGGATCCACAACATAATTCAGATAAAACGCAAGAAAATCAAGTTTGATAAATTTAAGATGCTACGGATTCGGATCTGCAACTCAAACAAGGCCGTGTTGGTCAGGGCATCCCCGTGCCGATTGGCACTTGCTATATCGATAATGGCACAGCACTTGGCACGAGGTGTGCCAATCCACACCCCCGTGTCAATTAGTATGATTGCGTGACAATAAAAACAAGGCGCCTGAGGCCCAACATAGATCTTATTAGTCCGAAATAAGTTTTATTGATCCAAAATTGATCAATTCGAATGGCAAACCTACTATATTCTATATGATCTCTTTTTATCATGTAACAAACATGATATATCATGTGGAGGCCCCAATCCTCTAAAGCTTGTTGTTTGCATCTTCTTCCAAATGACATCATTTAATGGATATGAACTTAGTTGATCAATTTTTGCACTCATTCATATCAAAACCAAAAATTGTCTTTCATATGCACACTTGGAGAAATCAATGTCTACTACAATACAGAATTATGTTTACAGTACATAACTGAGAATTAGGAGAGAAAGGGGGGAGATTTTGAACCCTGGATGGTAGTTTTCTTTTCATTACGAGGAGAATCCTATAATAGAGTGGATGTAGACTGATGATAATTAGTAGGATCTATTGCTTGATGAAGAGGGAGATCCTTCTCGATCTTACAAATTTATTGTTTAAGAGGCTCGAGTGATGCATATAGGACTCAAACTGTTAGGGAAGTACGGTGGGGACACCACATTTTATCACGTTTATTCTCGTAAGCACAAAAAGGTTGCACCCGTGGCCCTTTGGCTTAACGAGGGTTGTGACTAGTCACCTTCTAAGGTTATTTTTCATCTTTTGTCTTTTAGTCACCTTCTAGGGCTATTTTCGTCTTTTGTCTTTTATTTTATTTTGCCTATATAAAGACTTGTAATCATCTTTTATGGGTTAATGAATATTTTAAGAGTTTTTGCCTATTGAGTGTTTGTTGGTGAATTCCAACGTCGGTGGATTCCGACACCCCAATTGGTGGATTCCACGGGCTTGATTATTTCTCCCTACTTTTTCTTCTCAACTCTACAATCAAGACGTTGTTCTGCATCAAAGTATAGCATGTACTAGTCGAGTTGGATCATCTTCAAGACTAGTTAATCCCTTAGAAGGCTTAGATATAACCGACAATGATAAAAGTAGAGATGATATGAGTGATGACACCTAGTTTTGGACTAGTGCAGTAATGATGGAGATAAGACATATGTCCTTAGAAAGGGATTGTGTTTGTAGAGGAGAAAATTTTACACGTGCTATCTAAGATCAAAACCACGAGAGCAAACTTAGACAAGCACGATACAAAATTTATTAGAGACAGAAGAAAGGAAATTGGCTATCTCAGGCTCAACATAATTACAGTTAAATGAAGAAAGAATTTGAATCTATAGGTAGCCGGACATTATGGGACGTATACTCATAAGATGAAATAAGTTCATCATCACCATCATTGTCATCATATCAATCACACCCACTAGAGTCACAACACCCCCATATCCATAAATCCGATATGTCTATAGCGTGCTCGTCTAGTGCCAGTTGTTCTTGTACATCTTCAATATCCATATAATATCATATGAGAATGGCAAAATTTATATTTATAAGAAGACTATGTGAGAGGTTACGACGAGCAACATTATTAGTAGATGAGTTTTGAAAATTATCAACAATATTTGATGCAACACTCTCATGTTATTTTTGTGTCGACAAATGAAGTCTCTGCTCACCATTATTCTACGTTCAATTAGGTAAAATTTTAACTATTAACTATTATCAATTAATGAATGCATTTAATTATATTACATGTTGAATAATGTTTCTATTTGACCATTGTTATATCTTTAATATACATTGTAGTACATATATTTAAACCAAAACCTAAGAACTGACATACCAAAAACCTAAAAAGATCTCTAAATACACTTATTTTTCTATTAAAGTCAAAAGCATGCCAATGCTTGTAGTGGCACGTAAAGGTGTGCCACTAGTACATATAGGCATGCCGAGGGTGTGCCAGTTGGCATGCCACATGCCTTTGGCACATCCATTGTTGATTGCAAAGATAGAACTTTAACTTCAGAGCAAATCTACTTAGAACACTAGATCCCAGTGAGGTCACTACTAATTTTTATTGGAATTCTCTGACAGAATCCTACAAATTCCTGACAAAAGGGATGCTAGAACATTATATTACAAGCTTCTTCGGATGGATGGCATTGTAGAAGGTTAAGTACTATCTAGTAAGGATGGCAATCGAGTCGAGTTAGTAGGGCTTGGGTTAGAATAGATTTGGATTGGGTTAAAATAGTAAAAACACGAATGCGACCCATTTATTAAACGAGTCAAATTTCTAAATACAAAACAACCCACTTATTAAACAGATAACATGACACAACCCGTTTAACCAGTTTAATAAATGGGTTGTTTTTTTTTATACAACATGATCAACTCGTTTACACAACACTATTAACCCATTTACACAACACGAACCCATTTACGTGACTACACAGACCTGATTCACCCATTTACAAGATTAATACAACATTTTCTTACCAAACTTAATACATCATTTTCTAACCCAACTAACAAAAAGAATATAACACATAAATCTTATAAAATTAGGCAATATCCAATAACAATGATTAGTAACACTAGCTCCTGATGGTGGTATTGTCAGAGTTGGCGAAGCGACAATAGAAATTTAAAGTTATCGGCGATGGTGAGGCTCCGAGAGTGAGGCGACGAAGTCCCAACTCTGGCTCCCGTGGCGGCGAGGCGAGAATGTCTTGAGGCTAAGATTCGTCAAGTACTCGATGACGGAGAAGTTGTAGAACATGTGATGGTTGGTTCTGCCGATGAGCACACAGAGGACCACTAATGAGTGGTAAAGCCAAGGAGTTGGCACCGCACTTTGCACGTCAAAGTGCGCTCCTACTCGATTTTTGATGAGGTAGACAATCGACACAAGTGACAGATTCCTACTGAGCTCCCACCCGGTTATCCCCACTGTCATGTCATTGATGATTAGCACTTCCTCGCTGTTGGGGAGCAACATCATGTCCCCATCACTCTAGGCACCGACGCTGTCTCCCGTGTCCTCGAGACCTCCAAATCTACAAAGGTTCACATTGAGGTCAAGGAAGACGAGGTGATAGGGCGGAATGTCACTGGAGAGGAGGATGCTCCTCTAGCATCCCCTAAATCTCTAGATCTACAGGCGCCAAATGGCCAAAGAGGAGATTCATGCTGAAGTGTGGAAGGACCCGATCGGCGCTGCAAGAGAGTCGGTTGGAGGAGAGCAAGAGGTAGCAAAGGGAGGAAGGAGAGGGCGTGGCCGAAGAGTCAGTTGCCAGTTGTGGCCTATAGGGGAGGACGAGGGTAGAGATAGTGATTTGGGAGAGGGAAGAAAAGGGATTTGGGGAAGAACCAAAGAGGCAGCTAGGTAAGAGGTGAGAGAGTGAGGTAGGTTAGGTTAGAAGTTTAGTTTATATATACAAATGAGTTGGTGGGTTGACTCGACCCAACCCTACCCAACTTATATACTTAAACGGATTAAACATGTCAAAATGGGTTACTAATATAAACATGAACGCAACCCGATTATTAAACGGCCTAAGCGGGTTGGCTCGTTTATGATCCAAATCCAATTAAGAGGAAGATTATCGTGTCAGATTATCGGGTCGAGTTAATATTTATCACCCCTACTACCTAGTATCTTTCTCAATATTTACACATGAAGCTTAACTTTTTCCATATGCACAGATCATCTCAATGTCCATAATTCTATATCGCATCCCACATACATGAAATTTGACTCTGATAGTGCCTAACCTAGGAGAGACTCTAGTATGTTGTACACAAGGGGGCAAAATATTCACTAAGAAATTTGGATCTTAAAGCACATCAGCAAGTGAACCTTCAGCAACAGTGTATCTTGAACTTATCAGCAAGTCTTCACAGAAAAGATTGTCAAAGTAATTTCCAAGAACTTGCATGAGATAGACCTTTAAAGTACAGACATCAATTTATCCAATGTTACAGCTAAATAAGTCATTGCAAACCACATCTGATAAGGTTGCAGAGCAAAATTCACATGCTTTCAGCCTCTTTATAACTACCAGCTCAATATAAGTGACCTTCAGGCCAGCTAACTAACAAGAAAGGAAGGGTAAACAGAAGATGCTTTCATCTCAAGATGTTCCAAAAGTAAAATCAAAATGGAAGACCAAACAAACAACTAATCAGGAATAAAACTCTATGCAAGGCATGGCAACAGCCTTCCACATTGTTCTCATATTTTAAAGCCATAAAATGCTCGCTTCAAAAGACATGATTCATAATTCTCTATGAGTGAAATAATAGTTATTATCAGCCAATATCAACATCAAACTTTGAACAAGACCACCAGTCTAGAATATCTTGAGGCTCATGAATAGCTACTGACTAATGCATAAGCCTCATAGTTTACTCCCTTTCTTTTCCTTTGGACCATTCTACTACTAATGCATGTGCTTGGACAACTAATGATCCTAGTGTCCGTATCTCAGTCAAACATTCACTCTTTTACAATCCATGTATGGCTGTTGGCAAACTTTTCTTACAACACATTTGTTCTTTCAGTTTCTTTACTTAAATCACCTCAGCGAAATGATTCATAAACACCTTTTCTCTTTAAATAACAGGATACTTGATTTGTCCAGAATTCAACCAATCACTCTCTGATAAGATCTTACTTCTAGGGTAAAACTAAATCTATCTACCAGTTAGTTATTTATCTCAAAAAGTTTCCTACATCATTCCTATGAAGCTCCTGTCTTTCTTGATATAACTTGGTCCTATAGTTTCGAAAACTCCTCTCCTGAGATGGTCAAGTTCTGGTTGACATTAAGTTATAAAAGTTTAGTCAATTATTTGTGGAGCTTTCTCGAATTTCTTTCTCTCTAAACAATCCCATATTGTTAGGAGAAGTCCTGGGTGATGACAGTAAGAACCTAAAACATGAGGCAATCAAGTGAATAAAAGAAGGCCACAAAATCATTTCTTCCTTGCCAAATACATGACTCCAAGGCTCAAAGGATGAAATCAATGTGATTTGGATTATATATATTTGTGCCGAGTGGAATCTAGCAAGGAAGAACATGAGAAATTAAGAGATGCCAAAGAGCTCATGCATCTGATTTGCTGTCTATGAACACCAGCCATTCAGAATAAGATATAATATGAGGGCCGTACTGGCCGGCACATTCTGTGCCAGCAAGGGGCCAGTTCGTGGCCTCGAGGGGTTGCTGGCAGCCAGGCACCACCCAAATCAATATTTTAGGGCAATTTTCGCAGCCCTAATCCTATTATGCAGGATGAAGATGATTCTTAGCAAATTATTAAGTTTATCTTACGATCCGCTTGAAAATAAGATAAGAGAAGTAATGAAGGGAGGCTGAGCCCATCTTCAGTTTGACATAAGGTAGACAGGAGGCAGGGAAGGAGGAGTTGCAACAATGAGGAGAGACCGAGGCAGAGGTGGAGCTATACTTGCGGCAAGGCTGTTACATGCCACAAGATGTGCCGCAGCACGTGCCATGCCCTGCCAACACATGGCCAGCACGAGCCATGCCTGTGGATTGTCACACAGCAATCCTTGGATAAAGTACTAAGACAAATCTTTATCTTTGATCTAGTCTTAAGTCTTGACTATGTTGGTTTAATTCATGGATGGTTATGTTGCAAGGTCATATTACTTAAAGGCAACTGTTGTATTTAGAAAGATAAGCCCATAATTCCACAAACTTGAGTTCACGGAACACGGGAGAAGAAGGCACAAAAGAGAACTTTTAAATAATTAAATTTTCTACCAAGTCTGGCACCTAAAAAGAACATAAAAGGGTTTGAGAAAGTTGTATCAGTTATGTAAACATATGGGCATCAATCAGACAATCAAATGCATTAGAAAATCCAAGATATTAACTTATTTCATTCAATATGAAGGTTTTGAAAGAGGAAGAGGGCAATGAAAACTAGCTGAGGAATTAGTAGTGCTTGATGTGCCACCAAATATACTGGGTTGCGCACTCATACGGACGACGACTCGGGGACAAAAAGTCCTTGTGCCATGATACAAGCATGTGTGTCTGTGTGTGTGTATATGAGAGATGAGAGAGAGAGTTAAGATGGTGGCAATTACGTTAGATCCATAAATACGACCATGAACAATGTTGTTGCCTCTGTCAATAGCATACAAATAGATAATCCTCAACTCATGGCTCTCCCACTGGAACAACTAATTAATAGTGGAACAAAGGGTGAATACTTGAATGGTGCTTTGGCGTGCTTCAAGAACTAATTCTAAAACTCATGGCAATTCTGGCTCTCAAATCCCAGTTCAACATGTAATTAGTAATGGATTACTTAATACTTGGATGGAGAATCACACGTGACAATGCTGACAAAACATAGTATAGATAAGCCACTAATAACAGAACCCAAAGCATAACCACACGTAAGATGGCTTACCATATTCATTCAAATAATCCATTAATAATTTTGTGAATATATTGGTAAGAACTGCTGCTTCAGGTGAATGATTTGCCTGTGGACAGTTGAAATCTATCCTAGTATAGGCTTTGGGAGTGGAGAACATAGAATCCGACTTATACCACAATCTGGAAAAAGACGATCCCCTTAGCATGAACGGAAATTTGACCTGTTAAAAAAGTAAGCCATAATGTTTAATGCATCTGTAATAGGCGTGTGTCAAGAACAATCATTTGTTATGAAGTTTACCTTCTCTTGCACCTCCTTAAGTCCAAAATCGCTTGGAATGAAAATATTCGGCTTAGGAAGATTAAGAACTTCACTGGGAGCTTTTTCTACCCATTGCTGCAGAACATAAAGAACTCAACTAATTTATATTCCAATTAGGAACTTTTACAACCCCATATTTGTAAACTTATAGAACTTGATTACTAAAAACAGACATAGTCTGGCACTTTAACTATCTAAGTTACACAGCATTTAAATATATGTAATACTGAGAAGAGGAACAGCATGATTAACTGAACAATAACAGAAAAAGGAAAATGCACAACAAGAGAAATGTGACAATGAGAGTCTCCCTAAGTTGGGAGAACAAAACCGAGAACAGACCTGGATAGTGGAAGCAGTGACCTTTTCAACAGAATAATTTGTAGAGTACCATGGCTCAATTGTATCAGTAGATCCTTCAAACTTTTTAGATTCCCAAAATATTCTGCAAAGAGAACAACTTTTGTTGATAAACATATGATTATTCCAAAACTGAAAACAGAGCAATGAAAAGGACAATAAGTAAGAAAGGGTACTTCAAAAATATATCATAGAAATAATTTGTTATTTCCACCAAAAATCCATGTACAAAAAGGTCGTATCCTACAATATTTCACGTACAAAGGAAGCCAAGAATCAAACATTATTAGATTGTAAGAATCACCATCCTCTAGAATCTGGAATGAGACAGGCTAGGCCTAGTACAGAGAGAATTGTGCCTGAAAGCCATGTCAGATAAATGCAACTTACCTACATGTCCCCATATACCTTTATATGTTCAATGCCCTTTTTGATCTAAAACAATGAATTAAATCTGACATTTGTATTTTGGTGTGAAAATACAATCTCATTTTATTATTGCTTGTTTTCATGCATGTTTGTCATGGAAATGATTTGTTATTTCCACACAAAAATCCATGTACAAAAAGGTAGCATCCTACAATATTTTACATACAAAAGAAGCCAAGAGTTAAACACTATTAGATTGTAAGAACTGCCATCCTCTAGACTCTGGAATGAGATAGGCTAGGCCTACAGAGAGAGTCATGCCTGAAAGCCAAAAGACCTTATATGCCGTCAGATAAATGCAACTTACCTACATGTCCCCTTATACCTTTATATGTTCAATGCCCTTTGACATCTGAAAAAATGAACTAAATCTGACATCTGCATTTTGGTGTCAAAATACAATATCATTTTATTATTGCTTGCATTTTCATGCACGTTTGTCATACTATCAGTGTGCTACCAATTAGGCAATTTTTTTGTTTCTCCAAACTTTTGCATAGAACAAACAAGAACTTTTCTGCATAGAAGCCCCTAAAAGAAAAAATCTACAAATATACTTTTCACTTTTCACCTGTAAGACATTTTATATAGTTTGCCTTCTTTCAGACTTTTCTATTTTGGGCCAGCCGAGCCCCTCTGAATTAGTTAAAACACATAATTCTCATGTTTGACACAAAATTTCACCTAAATAATACTAAATTTGTATGAGAAGATAAATATAACCAATTTCACTTTATTGAAACATATGAACTATTGAAGACTACTATTTTAAATTCTGCAAAGTCACCAATGACAATGGAATATCAATTTTCCCTCCATCAATCGAAGTTTAGTAATGGACTCCTTAAAGATTGACATGCTAGTAGACTGCCAACACGTGGCACAAGGGTCGGCGATGGCACTCTCCTGTGTCGAGGTGCACCGCAGTATGCTGATAACTACCGCTATCTATGTCGCCCATATGAGTAGGGCATTGAGCTGCAGGTCCTGAGTGTCGCCTGATACATATTTAACTTACTCAAAAGAGATCCCTTTTGGGGGTATCTTTACTAGTAGTTCTATTTCCTGAACCAAGAAGGATAAAGAGAGATTTAGTAGAGGAGAAGGTTGATTCATGGATGGGAACTTCAAATCTCAATATAAAACTTCTACTCATTTAGTTCAAACTCATTTCTTCAGCCCATCAAATATCTCAAGCCAAGGCGTGAGGGGAAGTATTCAATGTCATATATAATCTTAAACTTTTAGAATAGTTGTGGGTTAGCATTATTTAATTGGTTTTAGTCAAAGCAAGATCACATAGATATAGTTGATTTCAATCATTTTCATTAATGTCGACCTCAAATTTTGACTATACACGTGAAATTTGTCTATTAACATTTTTAAAACTAAACATCGAAGTTCAAAAAATAAGAAAGATGCAACTTTGTGATGGAAGACAAGTTTAAACGGGTGAAAATGAAACTCTGCTTGCCACTTGTCGCGATTTTTGTCTCTTTAATTGGCAGCCACTTTACTAAAAAAAGAAGTGGAAGTGAGAGGGTGAGAGAAGGTGAAAGAGAGGAGAAAGAGAGAAAATTGAGGAAGAATTCAAGATTTCTTCTTCAAGTCCCATCAAAAGATATATTTTTCCTTTTTTTTCTCTTAAATTTTTATTTTACACTTTAAAAACTAATTAGGATATACAAATAATATATCTAGCTCAATTTTACTAGATCTATCATTTGTTAACATTTTTCTACATAGATTTAGCATGTTGCTAGATCTATGAAAAATACTCTATAAAATATAGGAATTAAAAAGAAAAATTAGATGAAGGAGATTTGACCCTCTGCACACTAATTTTTCTCAGTACGAGAAGGATTCTATAATGGAGTGGATGCATATTGCTAAGAAACGGAAGAACTTATTGCTTTATTAAGAGGGAGATTTTCCTTGATCTTATAGATTTATTGCTGAAGAGGCTACAGTGACAAACATAGAAGGATTAAATGCAAAGAACATAAGAGTGATCAGACTGTTAGGGAAGTACAGCAAGGATAAACGGATACTCAAGGGAATACCAAGAGGATGGTGATGGTGATAATGTTTGAGACTTAGTTTGAGATCGATGGCAATGATTATGTGGATGAGACATGTATCCCTACTACACAACCTTCTCAAAGAAGTATTGTTTGCACAAAGAAGGAAAATTTTATACATGCTACTTGAAATCAAAACCATGAAGTGTGACCTAGACAAACACGAAGCACAGTTTATCACAGATTGAGAAAAAGAAAGCAACCATCTCAAACTCAACATGACAAAGATGGATAAAGAAAAGACTTGAGTCTATAAGTAGTTAGATATCAAGAGACGTGCTCACAGGATGATATGAGTCTATCATCATCATGTGATCAATGAGAACTCCTTGAAGTTCTTCGGTGCAGGATCTTACTTTGCTTCAAACTACAAAAGTTTCAAGATCTCTGTACTTGATCATTCTTACTATTGGAAAACCTCAATGACTAATGGACAGGGCCTTTGCCAAAGAAATGGGACTCCTTCTATGCGAGTCAGTCCCAGCAGAGAGTGGAAGATCTGCCCTAAGGGTCTATTAAGCGCTATGAATTACAGGAAATTAAGTGGTTGACTTGGATAGGAGACTGTTTACATGTTCACTGTGCCAAGAACCTCGCATGGGAATCGCTTCACCTACTTTAAGCGAACACAAGCGGTCATCCTTCATCGAATTATTTTGGAACGTGCTTCTGCACAAGACATGGCAGTCCCCTGCCATGACTGCATGGGCCCACTTCTACTCGTGGTACCACCTCCGCACATATCCAAGCTCAAAATGCACCCTCTATGCAATCAACTCAACGGATGAACCTATGGCCGCCAGAGCCAAAGCACATTTGTTATGCATATGGCTATAGTGTGCATGTGACAGCCATTCTGATATATGTTCAATATAAGAATTGCAAACTCTATATTTGTACGAAGAGTTTATGAGACATTACAACAAGCAATACTATCAATAAATGAGCTTTGAAGATTATTGACAATATTTAATGTAATATTCTATAATAGTGTACCCAAATCCAGAATAGGAAAAAAGATATTGAATCAAACAAGGGCTTAGTGATGGTATATTGACTATATTCTTTGAGAATATCTTTCTTTTGGATGCAAATTTTATAGTAAAGGTTCAAATGCTAGTATATTAGATCAAACAATGAAGATAAATTAACCTGTTATGGTATTACCTGACATTGCTTGGAGTCAGCTCATCCAATATCTTCTGAATTGTGCTTGGAGCGAATTTTGATGGCATGGATGATCCAACTAACCAATCTTCTGGCGGGTATATCTGACATGATAATTCAGAATCATCAGCTGACACTAGACAGATTAGTACAGCATGCATTGTGACTGTTTGTTAGCTTTCAATAGACAGGAGCAACTAAAATGATACAAGTTTCCATTACTGAAAAGCGCTCATTACTTCAAATCAGTGAAAATTCTCTAAGGTTGCCCACCAATCAGTAATACAGAAGTAAAATAAATGATGTCAAGATAACCATCAAAAGTGGAAAAGACCAAACACATGATGATAAAAAATTTACACTTCAATGATTTGAAATGTACCAAAATAAAAAAGGATTACACTAAAGCTGAAAGCCAAAAGCTAACAAATGCATGTAACCCAAGGTTTTATGTTCTAGTGGTACACATCTTGCCAGCAATTAGGTAGCATTATACATGGAAATTTTTCAATGGATTGACTTATCAATCAAAACACTAAACAGGGTCATAAAGAATAAGATACCACATCAGATGAGCAAGGTTTTAACTTTTAAAAGACTGTCAGCAGTAGACAGATGAACAAGGGATCATGTAGTGCCTAAATGCTAAGTTGTCTAGATGGGCGCTCAGAATTCAAGACAGTTATAACATAAACAAATAAAAGAAATAATAATTAGACATGAAGTTAAAATTAATACTTACAATCTAAACAATGTACTAATGCATTCTTGTTAAGAACTACGGTAAGCTATTAGAATCCACTAATTTATCAACATGTACAATAATTTTAATTTTCAAAGTCAATTTACATACTAAAATATGATATGATATGAGATGCTAAGATGGTCAACTAAATGAGACCCCAAGCCGACCCTAATTGTATTCTATCTAAGACGGGAGCCTAAACGCTAAGGCAGAAATTTTTCAAAACAATGTTGATGAGAACATTAAAATCTGCATCATGAGAAATTAAATAAGAGTAGCATGACATTGAGGTTCAGGGTTCACAACTTACAGCCTTGAGATTTTAAGTTCGTTCAGATTCCACTATTCATGTTACATCCAAGATCCACACAGGTGGTGAATTGTAATTCAATTGCAATTGTAACCTCTAATTTCATCTACTAACTCTTATAGATATCAGTTTGGCATGAAGAATTCAGAGTTAGTATCTAGAATCTACAACATTTGTTTGTTTGCTTGGTGGACCCACATTTGTTGGTTAAATAGATCAAGGATTTAAAAGCCGCTGCATGGGGATTTGTTGATCAGATGGGAGTGATGGGAGTGATGGATGATGTAGCAGGATAAGTCCAAGGAATAGTATTCACTGGTTTATATCTGTCATGCAGACTTGGTGTTAACTGGCATGTCAGATGGTGCACCTTGATATGAGGAAAAGAAAGGTAACCCACCAGACTTGCTGGGTAAAAGGAAAGTTCGGCTAGTGTGTCAGAGAGAGTGCTAAAGAAAGATCATCTGGCTTGTGACTTGTGAGGGACAAGAAGGGGAAAATAATACGTGGAATTCTCTACAAAATAAATTTTCTTCAATTTTTCATAATCAAATTACATGTACTTCACTAATTTCTCAGCATTATAACATCATATCACTATCCAAACTAATATGAATCTTCCCAATCAAAAAAAAAAAAAAAAAAAAAAAAAAAAAAAAAAACTAAAAAGCAAAAATTTACGACGCACAAGATAAGAACTTCCCATATTCTCTTCTTTAATTTATGTAAATATATCCCAAAATCTAGTTGATATCCCAGAAAAATGACCCTTGTAAAATGATTGAGTATTTCCATAAGTTTCATCTGAAGCTTCTTAACAGGCAAAACTTCCCTAGGTAATTGCTTCTTGACAGGCAATAGCTCTAATACTAGCTTCTGTCTGAAATTGATGCATATCCTCCAAATTAAATTGTTTGAAATGTAAAACCTTGAAGAAATTAGGTAGATCTAAATTAAAGAGGATGATGGCTCAATGCTTATTTGTCAAGACTAATTGCCTTAATCGAGATGATATCCTTTGAAAAACATCAACCTCATCAACAATTAAATCCATACCATTCTGGCACTTAAGGTTGCCAGAAATTATTTATCACTAAGAATGTAAACTTTTAACAGATTTTTCAACTAGAACCTAAATTAGGACAAAGGCTAAAGTTTATGACATATTTTCTCCCTTGGAGAAAGAAGCATGTTATATTATTGACATAATTAGATGGAAATCTATACACATACATGCTTAACAACCTCTCTACTCACAGGTCACAACCACAATGTAAAGAAAAACTTTGCAGTTGGAACTATCCTGCCATCAACTACATAAATCTTATAGACTAACACTAGAAATGATACAAAATACAAAGATTTAACAACAACACAAACTTGAAGCATAGACAGTGATAACTGCAATAATAATAAAAAGTAGCAATAGTGATATCAATAATAAAAGTCATAGTCTCTCTTTAACTGAGGAATAGTATTTAGCATACCTGCATATTTGAAGCAATGCTCATAACATAACGAATAGGAGCACTTTTATCCCTATAATGGAACCCCGTCTCACATATTGCCACAAGCTTAAAATAAATGCTATGTCAGGGTTCATGTACCATAATGAGATAAAGATATAAAATGTCCACGTAGAATGCTAAACCAAACTTTTAAATAATGACAGAAAGAAAGTACTCACAATACTTTTTTAAATATACTCATACAGCATAATTTTAGTAAAAGAAATTTGTTAGAATGAAAATTGCTTTCAGTGACCTCATACATCAATTTTAAAAGATCTACCATTTATTGTGGCTTCTCTACCCTAAAACAAACTCATCTATCTTATGTATGTAGAATATCAAATGTAAGACATCTATTCAGTGGATAAATTCAGCCAAAGGGCTAGTGGTTGGTTGTACGAAAGGAATTGCCAGAACTATCAAGTATGGACTATGTTTGGCAGGAAGAAAACTCAAGCACCTTATATAAAGTGAGTAGAAGTAATTTATGTGCCAACAAGAGAACCAATGCAGACACTCTTTCAGCACAAACATGCTGGGCAGCAAGGATTCATAAGCACTAGCATTGGGTGCAACCAATAGGGTTATCAACCCAACTCGTGAGCTTGCAAGGCGCTCGACCCAAAATTTGAGGCCATTTCTAAAACGCAAGCTGGAGCTCAATATTTGAGCTCATTTATTGATCGTGAGCTCAAGATGGGCTAGCTCACTTGAGCTTGGCTCACATTAGCTCAACATAATATATATAGTTCGCACGATTGTTCTTTGGCACAATTGGTTAAAATGTGTCTTCTTTAGTACAATGATCAGTGTTCAAGTCCAACATTTGATATTATTAGTGGGTGTATTTGGCAAAAAAATGCCTAGAACAGCCCAAATACCTACCCTCCACTCCAAATTTGGTAAAAAGGAACCAATTACCATGGTATATTGTAAGAGGTTTTTATGGAAGCTGGCCATAAGCAAGTCAAATAGAGCTTGGGTGAAGCTTGAATTCCGTAAATTTCAAGCCAAGTCAAGCCAAGCTCAGGTCGCTCGAGCTTGGCTTGTCTACTCAAATACTGCCAGTGGCTTGTCAAAACTACATGTGTCAGCAGGCCAATTTCTAATGTTTATCAGTTTGTGATCAATGATAAAAAGTAAAGGCAAAGAGAGAGGGAGTAGGCCAAGGAAAGTGGAGGAAGTGATGGAGTGACAGTTAAGTGAGGGGAAGAGATGGGAGGGAGAGAGAAAGAAAGAAGAATACAGGACTACAACTAGATGATAGGATCAAATTGTGTTTGGTAGGCCAAAATACAATCCAACCCATACCAAAAGCCACTAAATTAATTTGACCACATGTTTCTTCTTCCTCATCTTCCCCTCTACTCATGATCTAGTCCTACCCAAAGCCTACAACACTAAAAAGTTTTCTCCACCTCCATTTCTTCGTCTCTCATTGACCCGCAGCCCTCCATTGCATCTTCCTTCCCACCATCAGCAAGACCACCCATACTACATGGCACATCTAGTCCTACCCAAAGCCTACAACACTAAAAAGTTTTCTCCACCTCCATTTCTTCGTCTCTCATTGACCCGCAGCCCTCCATTGCATCTTCCCTCCCACCATCAGCAAGACCACCCATACCACGTGGCACATCTCCTGTAGCCTAGCCACTGGCATGAGTAGTTCCATTGCACGTTATTCTTTGCAATTATCAACAAAAGCTCATCAGAAATCAGTTTAAAATGAACTCAGAAGATATTCGCAAACTACTATTAGAACAAATGAAAAGAGAAAGACAATTTAGAACTATACTTAGAAATTTTGAATATTCATATGGAATCTAACTTATAATCACTACACTAGAAATTTTACAAGAATATGTGTGACCTGGGCAGATTATTTTCGTAATGCAAAGACAAAGTTCCAATTACCTCATCAAAAATCCATTTTGAAACTCCAGATTTTTGTAAGAGGAAAATATACTTGAATAATAAACCAACAATATCTTCCATATGCTCTGTCATCCAAGATTTACATTAGAATAGCTAACATCACTAAAATAGAATACAATATAAATGCTGCTTAAATGATGCTTCTAGGGATAAGAAGAGAACTAACCATGGCCTGCATCAGTAAGCTCTATAACTACTGAGAAAAAGGAAAACTCAAGACTCCACTCCCCTTCCCCAGCCTGTAAACTCATAGCCCATCCTGCGAAGATCAAAATCCATCATCATAATGTGACAAAAGAAGAACAAAACTAATAAAAATGAGGTCTCCACATGAAAAAATATGACCAAATTGATATGACTTGCTACCAGAAATTTATCTTTGCATGACGCACTTGTAGCATATTAATTTATTAATTGAAACACATTATTCATGTGACATTAGAGAATATATCAAAGATTCAAAGCGATGTATCTAAAATACCCCCATTAACCGACAACATTCGAATAAGAACATCATATGAAAGAACAATCAGGTCCGATACTACAGAGAAATCTTAATTCATATGATAATCAGATAATTTTATATGAATGAGACATGCTCCTGATTTGCCACACCATGGCAAAGGTATTTAGCAAAATATCTCTATATCTACAAACTTAGGAATATGCTATAAAACTAATCAATTATTACTTTCAAATCACCTCATGGCAAACAAAAACCATGCTATTGAAATGGTTAGAAAAATAAAAAAGAGCACTCCCATGAATGCCTCTACTTTGGTCTATCTGCATTCTAGGAAATTCCTGTCCTTATCGATTGAGCCAAGGTAGAGTGCTAAACAAAGCTGTATATTACCAGACAAGAGGGGAAAAGGAAAGTAACAAATGACAACTTTTTGGCCTGATTTTATCACTAGTTACAAGTCAGCTTGCTTTAGCAAATGTAGAAAGTACTAAAGGCATGTATGATCATTTTAGCAAATGTAGAAAATACTAAAGATATTTTTGGCATGTAAGATAATTTGAAAAATATAGGGAAATTTAACAACAACATCATATGTTTTGCATTTATCATCATTCACAACCACCGTACCGGTTTTATAATTCAAGCCCCTTCATTTTGTTCTTAATACTGCAAAAACATTGTATTGTTAGTTTCAACCAACTATGGCCGTGCCAACCAGCATAGGGCGTACCCGTCAGCACTTACTATGTCGGTAGCATACCGGCACGTGGCACGAGGGGTGTTGCACGGCACCCCTCCTAGCGGCAATTTGCTCCCCGTCAAGCTTTCGTCGCCATTGACCTTGCCGTTGTCATCACCCGTCATCCCGAAGAGCTCAGCAACTTAACTCTTTATTCACCCACCCTAACCCGCCCGAGGTCTTCTTCCTCCTCAAGCTGGGACTGGGGCTAGGGCATCCTCACGTGGGATGCGACGATACCTTCATCTCCGACAGTGAACGACAGTGGGCGAGGCGAACGACGAGGTCGAAGAGTAAAGCGCTGATCCCTTCTCTTTTTCTCTCTCTTACAGCACATGTCGTGCTGTACCATGCCGACGGGTCATCAGCAAGGGCCGCGCCATGGCACCGCCATCCATGGTTTCAACAATGGCAGTGCCGAAGGCACATGCCCTGCCATGCCACTAGCACACATTTAACATATTTTTAATAAAAAAATTAGAATATTTAAAAATATTTTTGGGTCTTTGGCATAGTTCTCAGTTTCGGCCGATCCCGATCCCAGCCGAAACCAATCGGTTGATTGGTTTCGGTTGGGGTTTCGGCCGTTTCGGCCGAAACGGGTGGGAACGGGTCGGATCCGACCCGGATCCGACCCGGGGGACATCAATAATCCCCACGGGCTGCCTCTCCCTTTTCTCTCTCTCTCTCTCTCTCTTTCTCTCTTTTCCTCTCTTACTCTCTTTCTCTCTTTTCTTTCTTTCTCTCTTTCTCACCGATTTCTTACTCTCTTTCTCCCCGGCGACTGAGTAGATCTCCGTCTCTCCGGTGACCTCGACCTCCGGCGACGTTCTCCGACGACCTCGATCTCCGGCGACTTTCGGTAAGTTTTTTTTTTTCAGTTTTTTTAATTTTTTTCAGGTGCTGCCGCAGCACCTTGCTGCAGCAGGTGCAGCAGCAAGCAGCACCAGCAAGGTGCTGCAGCAGGTGCTGCCGCAGCACCTTGCTGCTGCTGCACCTGCTGCCGCAGCAGCTGCAGTTTGCAGCAGCAGCAAGCTGCAGGTGCTGCTTATGGCCTTATGCAATTATACCTTATTTTAAATTATTTTATATTTTATTTTAATTTTTGTTTATGTTTTTTAGTTGCAGTCTTGCAGAGCTAAAATATCAATGGCTCCAAAAGAGAAGTCATATGATACCGATATTGGGTGGCAACATTGTAGCATTATTGGGCAAGATAAAAGGCGCGTTAAATGCAACTGGTGTGGAAAGGAAATGAGTGGTGGTGTCAGTCGTTTGAAAGAACATTTAGCTGGAAGACAAGGAAATGTAGCAGCTTGCACTCAAGTGTCTTTGGAAGTTAGAAAACAGATGTTGGCTCATTTAATTGGCAAAAAGAAGGATAAACAATCTGCACAACAAAGAGAGTCAATGATTCGTGAAGAATTGATGTATAATCCTGTACAGATTGATAATGATAGCAGTGAGCAAAGTGAGGAGGATGAGGAGGAGAGACAAATGAGGAGGGCAATGAAAGAGAGCAGAAATATGCATAGAGAAGAGGAAGAGATGAGAAGAAGCACTGGTAGTAACTTTCAGAGATCTAGATCAGTTAATATACGAGGAGAGAGAGAATATGGAGGCAGCAGTTCTACCCATAGGACTCCTGGTGTTACAGCAGAGTCTGAAAATGTTGGACCAATGGATACATATCTTCAGAAAAAAAGGGGTCGCACACAGACTTCAATCAAGACAGCTCTCAAAGGAATTAAAAATGCAAAGAAACACATTGGTAGAGCTATCTCTAAATTTTTCTTCTACAATCATATTCCTTTCAATGTAGCTGATAGCCCTTACTATCACACTATGGTGGATGCTATACAATCAGTAGGGCCTGGTGTTCCCCCTCCTAGTTCAAATGATATTGCTACTAAATATCTTGACTCAGAGGTAGATGAACTTCATACTTATATTGAGACATTTAAACGGTATTGGGATGAATTTGGTTGTACACCGATGTGTGATGGGTGGAGTACACAAAACAAGAAATATAATTAATTTCTTAGTGTACTACTGGCATGGGACAATATTTTTGAAGTCTGTGGATGCTACTGCTCATTTTAAAAGTGCAGATTATATTTGTCAGTTGATGGATGAGGTAGTACAAGAAATTGGTGAAAAAAGAGTAGTCCAAGTGGTTACTGATAATGGGGCAAATTATAAAGCTGCTGGAAATTTACTGATGATTAAAAGACCTCATTTATATTGGACGCCATGTGCTGCACATTGTATTGATCTGATGTTATAGGATATTGCAAAAGAGCCTGAAATTGACATGGTCATATGTGAAGGTCAGAGGTTAACAAATTTTATATATAACCATGGTTGGGTTCTTAATTTACTCGGGCGAGATGGCGGTGGTAGGGAGATCATCGGACCAGGCGTCACTAGATTTGCCACTCACTTTTTAGCCTTGGAGAGCATCATGCGCTACAAGGATGATATTATACGGATGTTTACATCACAGGAGTGGTCTATGAAAATTAAAAATATGAAACCTAAAAATAAATCTTTAGGTGAAACTTTGAAAAATATGGCTCTTGCAAATACATTTTGGGATAATATTACAATTGCCACCGCAGTATTTGAGCCTCTTGTCAAAGTATTAAGACTTGTAGACAGTGATGACAAGTCTGAGATGGGTTTCTTATATGAGGCAATGGACATAGCTAAAGAATCAATAAAAAAAAATGTGGGTCAAAGTTATAAGAAGTGGTGGAAGATGATTGATTCTAGATGGAACAAACAACTACATAGAGATATACACGCTGCTGGTAAGCATGCTTTTAAGTTTTAAGTTTTAATTTACTTTTATTTATGAATATTTAAAAATTTGAATGCTTACAATTTTTAAATTTATACAGGGTATTTTCTTAATCCAAGATTTCAATTCTCTAAAAATGTCAATAATGATAGTGAAGTCTTGTTGGGAGTTAGAAAGGTAATCAGCAAGCTTGAGCCCGATATTCATAAACAAATCATGTGCGATAAAGAAGTAAGTTATGATTCAATTAAATAATTTTATTATTATTTGTTTCAAGTTTTAACTTTCAATAATCAATATAATCAATAAGCTAATAATATATTTCTGATTTCAGATGGAGAGATATAGATTGAGAGCTGGGCAATTCAAGATCGCTAAAGTTGTCCGCAGCCTATATCTCATAACACTCCAGCTGAATGGTGGTCTATTTATGGATGGGAGGAGGCACCAAATTTGACGCCAATAGCAAAGAAGATTTTAAGTCAAACTGTGTCTTTATCTCAGTGTGAAAGAAATTCGACTACTTTTTCCTTAATCCACACAAAAACACGCAATCGATTGACAATGGAAAGATTGGAGAAGTTAGTTTTTTGTCATTATAATATGAGATTGAGGGAGAGAAATTTAAGAAGGAAGGCAGAAAATGAACAACTGATTGATTTAAATCATGTTTTTGATAAAGAAGACCCCTTGACTCCATGGATCAGAGAGATAGAGGACAGGGTATTAGATGACAGAGATAACCCATGGTTAGATGAAATATTGGGAGAGACCACGACGAGGGCAGAGGCTGGTACGAGTCATAGTCCTAATGATACATATGGTGGTGAGATCATTCCATCTACATTTGTTGAGGAAAGTCAAAGAGGCATAAGGAGTGAAAACAGAGAAACTGAGAATATATATACATATCAGCGACGTCATGAGATGCATTTTGGTTCTTATGATTATGGTACATCGAGTATTTATTGTTTGGAGCCATCACAAGATCCATATACTAGTTATTATCCTCAATATCCTCAGTATTCTCAGGCACAAGATCCAAATATTGATTATTATCCTCCTCAAACGCAAGTCACACAACAAGATCCATACAATATGACTAGTATGATGGAATCACTTTTTGGAGCATCAGGTCCCAGACATCAACATTTACAAACTTATGGTGATTATGATGATGAAGACTATAGAAATTTACGAGAACCAGCTCGGTATTCAACAAAGTTTTAAATTTTGAGTAAGTTAATACATTTTTTTAAGTTTTTAGACTTCATATGTGAGTAATTTTTGTTTTCTTATTTTTTTTTCCTTTTTTTTAAATTTTTCTGTATTTTTCTGCATTTTTAAATAATATTTAGAATTTTATATAATTAAAAATAGTCCGATCCGATACGAACGGCCGATACGGCCGATACGGCCGATACGTATCGTTTTTCTGGACGGCCGATACCGATCCCGATCCCGATACTGGGAACCTTGGTCTTTGGCACATCAAGCTTTGATTTTTTATTTGAATACATATATGAAAACCTACCTTATAGTCTTTTATCTATAGATTATTTTTTTAAATGACCTATTTTATTAAAGATACAGCAATGGTCATATAGAAATTTTATTCAACATATAATATGATTGAATACATTCATTAAAACTTATATTAATGATTTAACACTCCATAATATAATTGAACACATAAAGTTGATAATGACTTCATTTGCAAATACAAGAATAATACTAAGGTTATTCGATGATGATCGATAAAAATAAAAAAGTTAAAAAAATTAGGCTCCACATCGGCACAGGTCGACATACTGTCACAAACTAAGGCTGTGTTCACTTGTAGAATAAGGGTGGAGCAAACATAAGTATTCTAATTTTTAATACCAGAAAAAAGAGAGCTAATACTAGTATAAGATATCCTAATGTTTAGTTCAATACTAGTATAAAATATAATAATTATATTTAATGTGATATAAAGTTGATATTAAAATAATAAAATAGTATTGAAAATTGATGTTTTAAACCCAATGATGAAAATACCCTAGAATATATGTTAAATAGTAAATAGTATGGCCTTTCTACTGCGGACTTCCCCATAAAGAATGAAAAGAGAAGTGAAAGATTTGGGTTTGGTAGCATCAATGAATACCTGAGTGCTAGGTTAGTGCGGGTGTTCATTGATGCTACCGAACCCAAATCTATCATTCATTCCCTTTTCATTCTTTTTCCTTTTCTCCTCCGTCTACGACTGAGATCTACGGCCAACACCAATATCCCAGCTTTGGTTTTGCTCGCATCAATCGTCGTTCCTACCCAATCGGCATTCCCCTTTTCACCCCCTCCGATGAACATCCTAATAGCCTAGATCAAATCTAGCCTCCGAATTCTTAAAAGAGGAGGGCGGCAGCACCGTAGGCAGACTTGGCGACGGCGTTAAAGCAGTCGAGGGCGGAAATGTTGCCTCACCATAGGGAGACGCGGTCGAGGTGGGACAGGAAGGCATGGCAGAGGAGGATGAGATCATCGCAGCGAGGGAGTCGACGGCAATGAGGCGATAGGATAGGGAAAGGGAGGTCAATGCGGCGGAGACATTAGGGTCAGAGAAGGAGAGATCAGACCAGAGGTTGGAGATGAGCATGTCGTTGAGATCGGGCGTAAGGTCGAGCGAGCGAAGGAGGCCGAATGCGAGCTTCTTGCAGAAGGCAAAGGAGAGGGAGTTGATGATCTCATCGCAAGTGGTCTTGGTAATAGTAGAGACATCGTGGCCAATGGCAGATTGCTAGAAGGCTAGGAGGAGCATGCTATATTGCTTGAGGGCATCGATTACCCTGCAAATGTGCGGGTACACAGGCTGCCATTAAAGATGAGAGAGAGAAGAGATAGTAATTATAGCTAATATGACTAATAATTACGTATTATCATCTCAAAGGTAAAATAGTAATCTTAGGTTATTAATAAATGAGTTTTAAAAAGTTGTATGGAATAAAATGAGTGTTGAATTAGTAAACTAGAATAAAATAAGATGTTGTTTAGTTACTACACCAAAATAAGGAAGCTTATTCTAGAATAAATCTATTCCTATTCCACAAGTGAATGAGGGAGCTAAGTCTTCGAGATGGACAAAAGACCATACAACATTCAACTTTCGAGTTGCAAGTTAAGTCAACCATTCACTTCGCAAGAGTTACACTTGTTTAGATTGCGACAAACAAAGACGAGCAAAATATACAATTTGGGGGAAAGGTTGTGATTCTTTATTAATAGGAAAGGAAGTTACAAGATATGGCAACAACAAGAAATCTAAAAGGGCAGGAGAACCATCGAGGGAAAAATAAACACCATTGAACTAGTGACACTTCGATTGCAGAGCTGGCTCAGTTAATGCTTCTCAACCATTCTTCTATACTACTAAGCATGAGCATCCCTAGTTCTGCCACCCGAGGGGATCAAAGGTCTTTTGGGGCGTTACATTTTGAAAGTAAGCCCCATTTTAGTTTTGGCCTATAGTTTTTGAGGGCATATGCGGGGAGACACATGGGCAAACCCAAAACTCGTGTTGCGATGACACTAATATTGAGATCCCAAGGTACTTTGCAACAAAAGACACTCAAAAATATACAAAAGGCACAGAGTTAGCAACCCATTTACAGACTCAAAAACAGTAAATATAATAGGATTGACATTGCGAACAAGATGATCCTAACAACACGCCCGTGCCAGACCAGCTCGACTCGGCACGGTTTCGCACCGAGATGTGTCACTGGCACACCCTATGCCAGGTGTCGTCGGCCATAATTGCAATTTAATAGACAATTACGATATAGATTAATTAAACTAAGGGTTAAATATATTTTACTCTTATGTACTCAGGACTAAAGTCACTTTACCCTTTGAATTTTATTTTGTTGTATCATTATGCCTCTATGTATTTTTGACTAAATTGCAACTAGTAGATTTTTATAATCCAAAATTAATGATGTACATGCCTTAAAATTTTAAAAATTGTTATCGGTTTGAACATATATCACTTTACCGCTAAGACTTATATTTCGTATCACCAAGCCACACTGAGCTTTCTTTTCCAATAGAAAGTTATTTAACAAAAGCAGGGTTGTTTAAGTCATTTTATGATTTTAATCATCTTTGCTAATGACATATACATTTAGTCAAAAGTGCAAGAGACATAGTGATACAAAACAAAGCTTCGGGAGGTAAAGTGATTTTGGTCCAAAATATGGGGGGTAAAATATACTCAACCCTTAAATTAACAATATATAGATGCAAAATGACTTTAATACCTTGAATGAGTTTTCAAAGGTTAAGAAAAAGTGAAAAAGGGAACCAAATTTAAGGTCAAATTTGGGGTATTTTAGATATTTCAAATTTTTATTTTCAAAAGTGATGGATATTCCCTATTTTGTTAGTTCTTTTAGATGAAAATTAACTCGAGGTAATTTTGAGGCATTAAAAGCAAAATATAGGGGCCAAATGATAAATATCCATATGGTAGATTGTGAGTGATTAATAAATGCAAAACTAGGGTCCTTTTGATAAACTTCTAGAGAACACATAACTAGAGTACATATTTTTGACCATAGTCTGTCTGAACAAAGCAAATGTCTATCTAAGGGCAAAAAATAAAAACCATTCAAGGCAATCTATGGTTACATCAATTTGATCATGTTTTGTATCTTTTTTTCATGTTTCTCTTTTGTTTGTGATTCTGTTTTGCATCTGATTTTATGTTTTCCTGTAAGCTATGTTATTTCAGTTCTTTATTGATGTCATTGACATTACTTTTTTATGTTTCAAAAATAAGGATACATGACGTGATCTATATCTCTAATTGTTAGAAAAAAAAAATGTTGTACTAGTAAATGGTACTAGTGTTTTTTCTTTTTACTCTACTATTTTCTTTCGAATGTCTTACCTGATTATCAATAAATTGTAAGAAACTAGTAAACAACTAACCAAAAACAACAAAAAAGGCCAACCCTAGCAACCTAAAACATCTTCAGCCTTGATTCTGCATCTTCCCACAGTAATGCCAACAAAAACAACAATTAGGAGAAGAGAAAAGCATAAGATGCACACAAAAAAAAAAAAAAAAATGTGTCCAGCATGATGATCTAAACCTAGAAAATAATTAAATAAGAACGTGTGCAGAAATACGAGGATAAAAATAAGCATAAGATTTAAAACATCAGAAATTGAAGTTACCTAACTTTTTCAATATGTAAAAGAGAGATCCTTCTCCTTCATGTCCAATAAGATGACCAAGGTACCTGCAAGGGCCTTCCTTATAATTGCGAATGCTAGGAGTAATTGGCCATATAATTCTCAAAGTGTGACCTTGCTTTATAGGGACTGCTTTAACAAGGATCTGCAACAATCTAACAGTTAATAAACTATGATTGTATTTATTCTCATCATAATTATAGCAGGATTACAATTAGATGGATAGTAATATGAACAGATTTATGCATAATATTGCAACTTTAAAGATTATCTGTACTAGCATTAGCTGATATACCTGGAGATGTTCACTTGAACAAGGTTGACCATGGAAGTGAAAGTGACTCCTTTCTATATTTGGAATATCTTGGAACTTCTCTTCAACTAGTTTTTGGATATTATCAAGGCTCTCTATGAATTCCATCGACAAGGAAAGAACAGATAAGTATATAAAAGAGGTTATAAACATTTGATAACTATAAAAAGTAGGCCCTAACCTTTTCCGTATACCACTAGGTGCATAAGGTTTGCAGAATAGTTATCTTCATAAAATTTAAGCAATGCAAGCCTTGTGTCCACTCCATTTTCTTTTGGTTTAACCTCCAATGTATGCCAATTTCCTAAAACAGCATAAAATAAGTATAAAAATAATATATATCTAAAGTAATTCCTTGGTTCAGTGCCACTCAAGTGATCAATGGGATCTAAAAGAGTAAAAATAACTCAAAAAAATGCTATATTCAAAACAAAAAAAGGCAAGTACATAGCTGCCAGCCTGTCAATAGGCTTATGGTGATCAACGGATTGTGGACATGTTAGCTTAAAGAAAGCTATTAAATTCTAGGAAACTTGAGTTATTATGTTGTAACTTAATTTATATGTTTAGCCTGCCAATAGGCTTACATTTTGGGAAAGTATATCAACTAGCAACTTGATAGAGAATGTATGATGTTGAACCAGAAGATGAAATATAACAATAGCAACATGAAACAAGAAGTTTCAGCTAACAGAGAAAATCATAAGACAAGGAAATAAATTCAAGAAGAGCCACAGAACATAAGAGATGCAAACCCTACATTATGTATGCAACTATGCAGATTAATCTACATTTTAGAGAGCATCACTTGATGTGACTGTTAATTCTTGACCCATGCGCCATAGTTTGCTTATTTTTGTATTGAAACAAAGTATTATATAAAGGGGGTAAAATTAAAATTGCGTACATCTTACGCTTCCAAATTTCTAGATCAGTTGAAGCCTCATACAAAGAGAAATCATGTTCTGCTCATAGTATGCAGTGAAAGTCAACTCCCACAAACAAACAATTAGACAGATAGATAAGACTAAGCACTTGGCTGGTTAAAGAATAGTCTTCATTTAATAAATCTTTGACAAATTTTAAAGAAAATAAATCTCAGCTAGATACAATTCTCTAGAAAATATTAAACAGGGTTGACAAGTGGATTTGCACTTTCAGAGTCTAATGAAGACCATCTATACAAAGTGATAATGACAAAGCAACAAATATAACAATCAAAGCTTTGCTGCCAAACTCAAAACATTGGTCTGAGTGGCCCTGATAGCATGTCATTCATTAAAATTTAATATTGTGAAAGTTCATAGCATCCAAACAGTCTTACAAAACTGAATCAACTGACCAGTGGTTGTCGTGTCAGCACAGCATGTACCATGGAGGGTACCATCGACAGCCCCTCCCCCTTACATACACACCACAAAATTGTGATTTGCAATACTAGGCTATCTCATGTCATGGAGGAGAAAGATGAATGATCCCTAGAGGATTGATAAGATCACACAATCTGAGACAAAATTGTGATCTGCTTCCTTCAAAGCAGAATTAGAGTCCAGTAGTTATTATCTTTCATCTAAAACAGAACATAAAAATCTTCCTTGACTTGAATGAAATCTGGAGTCGTGTCGTATAAGTGAATATTAGTTTCTTATCATTCAATGAGCATCTTGTATTTCATAGAAATTTGGAGTGATATAATCCTTATGTAAAGGCCAGCCTATCCAACTTTCCGGCATTAAGATACGTTTAAGCATAGTTTCTAGTTTCGGCCGAAACGGATCAAGATCGTCTATAGCCGATCCCGATCTGGGTTGAAACCAGCCAGTTGGCTGGTTTCGACCTTACAAGTGGCTGCTAGCTACAGCTGTCAGCAGGGAGAGAGAGAGAGGGAAAGAGAGAGAGAGTGAGGGAGAGAGAAAGGGGGAGAGAGAGAGAGAGAGTGAGGGAAAGAGGGACAGCTGCTGCTGACAGTAGCAGCTAGAGAGAGAGGGAGAGAGAGAGGGAAAGAGAGAGAGTGAGGGAGAGAGAAAGAGAGAGAGAGAGAGGAAAAGATAGAAAGAAAAAGAAAGTGTAGGAAAGAATGGATACTTCAGACTAATAGTTAAAGGGATAGAAAAAAAGAGAGGAAAGAAGAGAAATTTTTAGTTTTTTACTTTTTAGGCTTTATATGTGAGTAATTATTATTTCTTATTTTCTTATAATTTTTTCTAAATTTTTAGAAATTTCTCAACATTTTTAAATAATATTTAGAATTTTATTTAATTAAAATAATCCGATCCGATACAGGCGGCCGATACGTATCGTTTTTCCGAACGGCCGATCCCGATCCCAATACCAATTTTTGGAACCTTGCGTTTAAGACGTGGATGATTATCATAAGAGATTCCCAACATATCATAAGATTCGCGTTCTTGAAAATCAGCAATTCTCCAAATCCAGAAAACAGACGGGATTCTAGGATTATCCCTTGGAGCAAATACTTTTATGTATACCTCTTCTAGTTTATCTATACCATACTGTATTCTCGTAAGATGATAGACACTAGTTAAAAATCCGCCTGGTGCTACATCATAGGCACACTGAGAGCATAAATAATTGTAACCATATACATATGAAATGACAGCAATGGAGTCCCAATCCTCGGTTTTTATTTGTAGAGTCTCTATTCCTTGGTAATCAAAGCCCAAAGATCTATGAACTAATAAGTTAAGAGCTCTGTAGCAAAAAGATCATAATTTATTTCACAAAACGTTTTAAGCGTATCATAAGGTATGCTTTCCCTTTTCCTTGTAGGGTTTCTATTAATAAAAGGGTATAGATGCAGAGGCGGAGATGAAGGAGAGCATACAAGTGACAATACAATGCTTGTGGCACCACAAATTGCACGTAAGACCAGTAGGTTCAAAGGAGCCATGAGCCATCTAGAAGAAAGGACCCCATACTTCAAGAAAGCAAACATGTCAAATAACAATGAAATGCCCAGAAAGAGAGGAAACAAAAAAGCAAAGGAATTAGGGCACTGAAACTAGAGAAAAGGAAGAATAGATATAACCAACAAGAATTCTTGGTTTGTATGTGAAATGCCAAAAAGTTAAAGACTTGTTGTCAAAGAAAACACAATCCAAGCAATGGATAATATTATCAGACCACAAAAAAATCAGCTATCTTTCCAGGCTACCTAACATAAGTTTTAGCATATTATGCCTTCTGCAATGCATATTACATCAATTAGAATTCTGGGATGACCAGCATAATATGTGCTATACAGAAGCATATTTCCGAGTACATTTTAAACCACAAGATGATCAACACTATTAAGTGTTAAAAGAACTAAAGAAATCAATGTGGTGTCTTTGCAGTACCAATTGCAAATGCCTTGAGACATATATATTTCCAACTGATACTAGTTCCTATCTTTCAAGTCCAGATCAAGCATTGATCTCCATTCTTTTATATTCCATCTACATAATTATCAGGCCAGTATGCACGTCTTAACCCTACAAACATTGCACAATATATTGCATAGCTAGCTTGTCAACAAGACTTTCTACAGGGAGTGCATTAATAGTGCAAATTGTTGGCCCACCTTAGTCAAAGTGTCAAACCTTGTTACACATGGTTGTTTGACCCGCATGAACCGTGGCGTAGCAAGGTAAGTCTATATTTGTGTAGAGAAAAAATAATAAGATTGAAACAAACTAACAACTCAATTACAAATTCGATTTTGATTGGTTGATGGAATGATATAAAACAATAGCATACAACTATTTTGTAGATAGAACAGTTAAAGTCCCTTATTTGTATCAAAATTGTTGAGTGGTGTCAAGCAATAACCATCACCTTATGTATTTCAATGAACAGTACAGCTCCTTGCAACGCAATCGAACAATTTGGATCAGCAAGTGATATAACAAAGTAACAAGCAATAAACTCTTCAAATCTCTATAAATCTAGCCTCAAACATAAGTCATATGTCAAGTAGTTCTTTTCGCATTGGAGACCATTTTAATGTCAAAGGAGAAAAAGAAATAAATCCAGCCTGGCATTCGTCTTAAAAGTGAAAGATTTTACCTATCACCCTTGACTTAGGCAATGAAAAGGTCAGCAGATTGAAAAGAGGGTAAAGAGAGTACCAACAGAAAATTGAAATCATCAATAGGACCAGAGAACTGAAAAAGAAGGATTAAGGAAGGCTTACTTATCCATATGCTCTAAGATTTCCTACTTTCCTTACATGATAAGTCGCCTTTGAACCTTTATTTCTACACAATACTCAACTGCAGGAATTTATAGATAGACCATATTTGGGTTTCTTAGAATTCATTTAAGGTTAGGATCGCATCTCAAGTAAATTATGATACCAATGCCCTAAGACATTTAAGATGTCTATAATGGATCCAATAAGTGGTCAGTTCCAATAAGGAGGAGCAAAAGGTGGCTGCATATCCTAAAAGGCTTAGGAAGCCTCTACATCAAGTCTAACAACAACTAACAAGTTAAAAAACCAACTAATATGAACCTAAAGTACACCTAGACAAAGTGAAAACGAACTAATGATTAATAATAATTAAAGCAACAAGCTTAGATGCCACCTGGCAAATCATAGTTGCATTTCATAATCATCCTTATACTATATTTGTGTTACAATTCAAGCAAACAGCAGTAAACAGGTTCCCACAATATTAGCAATAAATGAACTAAGTTGCACCAGAATATATATATATATAACTAAAATTGTAAAACTCACAAATATTGGCAACCAAAATATTCAATATATACCAATTCAAAGCACGACAAAGTCCATAACTTAGGTTGGTTATATAATAAAGTGATCTGAGTAATCATTGCTCGGTATCTTGACATCCACTCGAGTTACCAACGTAGACCCAGATATGCAATGAGCTAAAATAAGTCTTAGCTCAAACTCAAGCAATCCATTTGTGCTTTCATATCAACTTTGGTGTTTCTAAGCTGCAAACTGCTGAAAATCATGGACTATACTATCATGAGATATGAGAACTTGGATCATCACTAACATGAAAACCAAGCAATTTATCTTATGTTTTTTCTTCTAACATGTTGTTATTCAGTAGAAACCAAAATGAATATGATCAGAACTAACTTAAACACCAAGAAATATATTGACCACCTCGTGATTAAACCTTTTGTCACTAGAACAAATGCATTTTTCTTATTCTCCTTTAAAGATCAAACAAGGGATAAAGTTTAGTACAGTCCAAGTTAAGAAAACCACTACCTTTGAGTTTTTTTAAGTTAATAAAGACCAAAGAGGGAGGATAGTCACAATTAAAGAACCCTTACTAATAGAGTTCAAGTGTATATATTCTTCGCAAAGCTAAAGATAAGTAGCCATAAAGTTGCATAAAAATGTGTTCTCCCACTAGCCCAGAAATAGTGGCACATTTCCAATATAATAAACAAAGAAAACCATTAAATCATTAAACGAGTTGAGGAGTTGCCATGTCACTCAGCACACCCTGTGCCAATGGGGTATTGGCACGTGGCATGGGGCATGCCAAAGATACCCTTGTACTGCAAGATATCGAGCTAAAATGATAAAAATTATATAACATTTTGCAGAAAGAAATACCATAAAAATAAAGCTTAATTTCAGATATAGACTGATCTCAACTTGAACTTTGCAATTGTTTGATGACATTTCAAACATGGATAAAAACTAATGGTTTCACCCAAACCAAAGTTCCAAAACTCGGAATCGGCCATCCAGAAAAACGATACATATCGGCCATATCGATTTTATTGGTTGTATCGGCCGCTTAGATTGTATCGGATTATTTTTTTAATCATATAAATTCTAAATATTATTTAAAATATGAGAATTTTTTTAAAATTTAGAAAAATGATAAAAAAAATAATAGTTATTCACATATAAAATATAAAAACTAAAAGTTACATTAACTTATTCAAAACTTTGATGAATACCAAGTTGGCTCTCCCTTCTCTGTCCCCTTTTCTCTTTTTTTCTCCTTTTCTCTATTACTGCTACAAGGCAAATTCTATTTTTTTATTTCTTCTCTCTCCCTCTTCTTTCTTTCTCTCTCAATCTCCATCTTCCTCCCTCTCTTATCGCAAGGTAATTTTATTTCTCTATTTTTTTTACTTCTTCTTTCCTCTCTCTCTCTCACACACACACACTCTTCCTTCCTCTCTCACTCTCCACTCTCTCTCTCGTCTCTCTATCTCACTCTTTGTTACTACATCAGATTTTCTACTGCAATAACAGATATTAAAGGAGAGAGAGAGACAGAGAAAAAGATTGGAAAAAAGAAAGAGAGGAAGAACAAGAGAGAGGGAGGGAGTAGAGAGAAATGAGAGAGATATGGCACCGGTGAGAGAAGAAATGAAAAAAATAGAGAGAAGAGAGATGGCGTGAGAGAAGAAAGAGGGAGAGCCCATATCAGCGGATCGACTGATATGGTCGATCCTGCCCCGATACGAATCGGATATCGGCCGATCCAACCGATACTTGGACTGGTTTCAGCCATGGATCGGCATGGTGGATCCCAATCCGTTTCGGTCGATCCCAACCATGGCCCAAACCTTATGCCTAAATTTGAAACAATCAAAAACGTTTAGGGAAACATCAATTTGAAATCTAATTGGAGCATGATTCACCTTATGGGCATTGATCTACTTTGGGTTACTATAATTTGTTTATCCAGTTTGAACTATATGTATACAATTTACAACTTATATATATTTTTGTGCTTTCATGTCAATTAATACTCCAATTTCTACACAAAATTGCATTTTTTTACCAATATCTAATGCTAAATGTCTTTCATTTAACCAGTGAAAGCTAATTTAGCCACTAAAAAGTTGGAAAACCCTGTTTTAGGGCGTATCAAGAATGTGTAAATGTGCCACGGATACCCCAAATGGCCTCGGATTGCCCACACTCAGCGTGACGTGTGCTATGACACGCCATGCCAAGCCAATGTTGGATATGCTAGCCTGCCCTGTGGCCATAGCACTGTAATCCTTGAGATTGATATCTATTTCAAGAAAAATGATTTAAGTCCATCCAAAAATAGGCAAGATATTCTAGCAAGCAACAACATCATGTAAAACTAAAAGAACACAGCTACAATAATAATAATAAAATAAGACCGCAGATTATAAGTTACTCAAGATATCAAATTGCTTACCTGTACTGAATTTATGATACGGATGATCTTGTGATGATAGATGCTTTTGAAGCTGAAAATATTGAAACAAGCAAGCTGAAGTGAAACTAGCATAATGGTGAACATTAAAAATTGAAAAGCCATTAAACCTAAATATAAGGGATAAAATTTCTTTATAATTAATGGAAATCCAGCATGACATTAACAAGCCAACAAGCCAACTACAAAAGGAAAGAGCATAAGATCCTCGATTTCAATTTTAACATTCATTATGAATGGGATTACTATCGCTTATCAGAGTCAAATTTCAGCAGACAAAATACTTGGGACAGTTTTATTTGTCCCATGTTTTACCTTTATCTCTTTCAATACAATTATAACAGAGAATCAAGAGAATCTATGTACTCCTTTCAAGCAAAAGATATACAGGAATTATACTTGTGAGCGTTCTTGCAAGTTGCAAACATGTCAGATGGTTTGGGTTCATATCTCATAATAAGTGTTAATATCTCATAGGATTCTTACTTGCGTAGATATGAAGCAAACCATGATTAGACTACGTTGAATGGAACATTTTTTGGCCTAAGATTCTTAAGGATTTAATATAGTACAATAATTGTAATAATTGTTGTGTCATGGAATTACTTTTATAAAGTCAAACTGAAAAGTCATTTGACCACCTTCTTCCTCTCTTGATTATTCAAGTAAACTTCCTTCTTACTTCCATTGCTTTTTACTTTTCTAATTAAACCAAGTACCAAGGTTTCAAAACTCGGTATTAAAATCAGGATCAGTTATCCGAAAAATAATACGTATTGGCTATATTGGTCATATCAACTGTATCGGCCGCCCATATCGAATCGGACTATATTTAATTATACAAAATTTTAAATATTATTTAAGAACACAGAAAAATTTAGAAAAAAGATAAGAAAATAAGGAAATAATAATTACTCACATATAGAACTTAAAACTAAAAAAATACATCACCTTAATCAAAAATTTGATGAATATTTAAATCGAGTTGGCTCTCCCTTATCTTTCCTTTTCTCTCTTTTCCTACCAAGGCAAATTTTATTTTTCTAATTTTATTTTTTTATTTCTTCTCTCTCCCTCCTCTTTCTCTCTCTCTTAAGGTCGGTCGCAAGGCAAATCTTTTCTCTAATTATTTTTTCACTTTTTCTCTTACTCCATCTCTCTCTCTCTCTCATCCCTCTATCTCATTCTCTATTATTATAGAAGATTTTTTGCTGCAGTAGCAGAGATTAAAAAAGAAAGAGACTAACAGAGAAAGAGAGGGAGGAAGAGATCAGAGGAAAGATTCGAAAGAAAGAGAGGAAGAAAAAGAGAGGAGACACTAGTGATTGGGAGTAGAGAGAGAAATGAAATGGGGCACCAGAGAGAAGAAATGAAAATAAATAGAGAGAGAAAAGAAAGGAGAAAGAAGAGAAAGGAAAGACCGTACCAGGTTGGCTATGGCCGATCCCGATCTATTTTGGCTGATCTTACTCGGGATCAACAAAACTTGGAACTATGCCAGGTACCAAAGTATTATGAACTTTCCTTCTTGGTCCTCCTAGTCTGAAGCTTAATCCAACCACATCTAAAGCTTGAAAAACATTAACCATTTATAATAGGGAAATTTACAAAAAGCCCCCTAATGCGGTTCTTAATTTAGGTGCAAAACTGCTTCAATTTGTATCAATTTCTATTTATGTTTTAGAAAAATAAAATAGTTTCCGTCAGATGCGTTCGAACACAAATGAATGGCGTTCAAACGATCGCACATACAAAGAACGTCTTTTGTCTGTTCAAATACAATCAGAATGCGTTCGAACACACGACGAAAAAGTTGAGTTGTAATAGGACTTGTTTAGGATTAAGTTGAGTTGTAATAAGATTTGTTTATTTAAATATTTAGCTAGTCTCTATATATGTGGAAAAGCAGCTTCTATTAATTATTGAATATTGAAATTAGTTTTCATCTAAGCTTAAGCCATCTTCTCCCTCCTCCTTCCTCCCTCTTAGTATCTAACTCAATTTCTCGTTTATGGCTGAGGTTAATCCTCCGTCACTTCTCCCTTCTCTCCCTAACAACCAGTCATACCTGAAAGCTCCTTTCTCCCCCTTTATCTAGTTCTATGCACTAATTCATCTATCATACCATAATCATTTTTTATAGCCCTAACCACATATTCCACGTCCATCCCACTACCTCTTGATTTTTGGTCATTGTTTCACACGTAACTTTCGATCTACTGATTCGATCAACGAAATTACGGTTGCGTTGAATTCCTAACTTCCAAAGGAACAACATATCTAAATCTTAGATGGATCCAACAATTGAATCAATCACAGTTATCTTCACAAGTTCCATACTAAATTCAGTCCAGATTATCAAATCGAATAGAAAATCATATTCACAAAAAGCGACCGTAACATCCCCGACATTATGAACTTTTATGGTTTGAACCTAACCCTACCATTTACAAGAAAATATACAATTAGCACCCTACTATAATTATCATGGAACCCAAATGTTGCTTACCATTAAGACAATCAAGTGACGTGAAAGTATACCCTTGCTAAGAGAAAAGTTTGAAGCTTTGAATATCATTGACAAAGGATCAATTTGAAATTCAAAATATAAACATTAGAAAGGAAGATTCGGAAAAAAAAATTACATGATTGCGAGGGTAAGACTATTATATTTGAGCTCATTGTGAGTGAGCATTGACGATACTTAAACATTTTAAAAATACCACCTTGAACAAGATTAATTAAATTTGGACATTTTAAAAATATCACCTTGAATAAGATTAATTAAAATTAGACATTTAAAAAAATAAAAATATCACCTTGAATAAGATTGAATATATGTTATGGTGAGATGAGTTAAAATTAACCCAAGGTTTAAATGAACTTTTTTACAAAACATAGGGGTTATTTTGGAAAATGATAAGGTATGGTTCGAATCAAAATGAACCCACGAGGTAGGCACTTTTTTCCAAATATCATAAACTAACGAACTAGATAGATAATTAGATATCCTGCTAGAAGTAGAAACCTAGAAATAGATAATGAAAGCTCTGCAATGTTAGTTTCCAAAGCAAGAATTATAGTATCAAGCAGTAACCCAATGCCATTCGATACTTACCATACCTAGAAAAATCAGCTCGAATTCTCAACACAGCAATTGACACTAGTCCTAATAACTATGTAAACTCCCATCATCCTGGTACTACATATGTTGCCCAGCATCTTCCTCATGCCTGCCCTCTGTCGTCCCATACCTACACTATGTTGATTAGCATAGATAACTTGGCCCAAGGGTCTACAATTTGCACCAACCCTCTTAGTAGTTAATCAGTATGGTATGTGCCATCAATATGATAATCCTTGTCTCTAACAACCTACAAGAAAACTGTTATAATAACTCCTGAGCTAAAAGAAAAGAGGGTAGTTTTCAACAATACAAAATCTCTTGCTATATTGCATATCTTAAGAATAAAGACAATGAGATCAATACTAATTTGGGTCACCATAAGCCATAGAAGATGCCCTTTATATAGAGATCTTTCCTTATCTTCAAAGTTGAATTCACTAGGTTATGTATAGATTATTCTATTAAATTTTAAACAAAAATATATATGTTTGTACCTTACATAGATCAGGAAGTGAAAAAGATTACAATACTAGTTTAGGTCACCGTAGGCTAGAGAAGATGCCCTTTATATAGAGATCTTTCCCTATCTTCAAAGTTTTTAGGCTCTGTATAGATTATTCTATTAGAATTTAAACAAAAATAAATATGTTTGTAGTTTACATAGATCAGGAAGTGAAAAAGACTTCAAGTACACCAAATTGATACTGAACATTATTCAATAAGAGGTCAAAATAAATTTCCATCTTAAAAATATGCTTGGAATTTTATTAAAACACACTAAATTTTGTATTTATTATAATTCACAACCTACCACATAGATATTTATCATTTGACCTCTACATTTAATATCTCAAAAATACTTTTCAGATAAACTTTAACTTAACAACAACTAACAAGATAAAGAATATCCATTACTTTTGAAAATATAAAATTAAAGTACCCATAGTTTCTAGTTTCGGCCAATCCCGAGTGGGATCGGCCAAAACGGATCGGGATCGACTATAGCCGATCCCGATCCGTGCCAAAATCAGCCAGTTGGCTGGTTTCAGCCTTACAGGTGGCTGCTAGCTACAGCCGCCTGCAACAGCAACAGTTGTCTGCTGCTGCTGCAAGCGGCTGCAGCAGCTGTCTGCTGCAACAGACAGCTGCCTACTACAAGCGGCAACAACTAGAAAGAGAGGGAGAGAGAGAGGGAAAGAGAGAGAAAAGGAGAGAGAAAGGGAGAGAGAAATAGGGAAAAAGGAAGAGAGAATGAGGGAGAGAGGGACAGCTGCTGCTGACAGCAGCAGCTAGAGAGAGAAGGAGAGAGAGAGAGATGGAAAGAGAGAGTGAGGGAGAGAAAGGGAAAAAGGAAGAGAGAGTGAGGGAGAGAAGGAAAGATTAAAAAAAAAGAGGGTGAGAAAGAGTGAAGAAGAGAGGGAAAGATAAAAAAAAAGAGGGTAAGAGAGAGAGAGAAAAAGATAGAAAGAAAGAGAAAGTGTAGAAAAAATGGATACTTCAGACTAATAGTTAAATATTTAGTTTTTCTACTTTTTTAGCTTTATATGTGAGTAATTATTATTTCTTATTTTCTTATAATTTTTTCTAAATTTTTAAAAATTTCTCAACATTTTTAAATAATATTTAGAATTTTATTTAATTAAAATAATCCGATCCAATACAGGCGGCCGATACGTATTGTTTTTCCGAACGGCTAATCCCAATCCCGATACCGATTTTTGGAACCTTGAAAGTACCCCTAATTTCACTTTAAAATCTGGTCTCCCTTTTATTTTTTACTTTAAAGTTGAAACTTAAGGGTATTAAAGTCATTTTGCTTCTATATTTAATTAAACTCGTATATATAGTAACTGTTCACTAAGATACCAAAGTCAAGTTGTCTTTAAGATAGTAAAAGCAAATGTAAGGGTCGAATGATAAATATCCATATGGTTGGATGTGAATGATAATAAAAGCAAAATATAGATATAGGGTTTCTTTGGCAAATTTATCAATATGTTTTAATCTTCGCAATAATATATATAATTGACAAATTAACAATATAAGAAACAGATACTTACATAATGGAAATAGGAGCAGAAGGCTCCCTTCATGATGTTTTCATAAACAATTCAAGTTTTGTTTATAATTAATAAACATCAGTGAATGTGTGACAGACAGCATTATAAATCCTTGTTGCTATATAAGGAGTTTACTTATTTTTGTACTATCATGTTGCATAAGTTTTCTTCTTGTTCGCAAAGCCATAACCCAGTAGGTCGCATGAACATTACAATACCAAATGCTCTCTAACTGGTTCATTCTTAAGATATTCACTGGAGAAACATTATACATCCGTGTTGCTATTCACTTTCAATCTGCTTAAGACCAATAAGGAAATAAACTGAGTTACTCTAAAGCCTTTCAGAAACTTTCTTTATGCAGTCATTCAACTCAATCAATCATACACTTGTAAGAGGATTTTCACCAAAAAGGATAAGAGGTAAAAATCTGAGAATCTGCGAATCAACAATTTTTAATAAATAAAGTATATATTATCTGTAAGCAATTAGACCGAAAAGAAAAACTCGTGATATTATATTTCAAGTTGACATAACCTCAAAGAGAAAGATAATCATCTATGTAAAATCATTATTTCTCTACCAATAAGTCTTATACTAATGTAATCAGAGATTATCATAACCAAAATTGCATTTCTGACGCTACTAGGAATAAATGAGATTCTTGGCAATCATGAAGAATATATAGCTTACACATTATAAAATGATAGCTTCCTATGTATAAACAAGAAAAGAACAATCCATACTTCTAATCAAATCCATAAATCTCTAAAAATTATAGTATTTTGATTTGAGCAAACCGAAAAATATTGGAAACAAGGTTTTTCTTGCATATATACCGTTCAAAAATATCTATTTACATATATAGCTCTCTGTATAATATTTGCATGTGTAAATACTAAATATTAAAATTCAATATTTGCATATATACCCCTAAAAAGACGATTCTTGCATAGACACCTATCAAAAACCCTTAATTTTGATCCATTTAAGAGCAGAAAGGCAAAAATATACTTACTATTTTTGCAAAAATATACTCATTATTTTTTCATAGATGACCTCTCAGGTTAAGGTATCTATGTTTTCTACTATTACATTGTTTAGTTTTTAATTAACTATTATGGTCATTTTTGGTGAAGACGATTTTCTATCCAATTTAATAATCTGAACAAAATTCAGTACGGAACTTGCAAAGGTAACTGAGTTCGATCCAACCGTTAGATCGATCTGAGATTCGGATATGTTGTTCCTCTGGGAGTTAGGAATCCAACGCCACCAAAATCTCACCTATCGAATGAGTATATCGACTGTTACGTATGAAACAATAACTGAAGGTCAAGAGGTAGCGGGGTGGACGTAAAATATGTGGTTAGAGTTATGGGATATGATTATGAGTATAGTGAATGGACTAGTGCTTGAAACAAGATAAAGTGGGAGAATAGAGCTTCTAGGTATAGCTGGCCGCTAGAGAGAGAAGGGAGAAGTGACGGAAGATTAACCTCGACTATAAACAAAAACTCAGGTTGGATTCCGAGGGGGAGGAAGGAGGATGGAGAAGGTGGCTCAAGCCTATATGAAAACCAAATACAATAATCAATAATACAAATAGGCTGCTTTTCCACATATTTGAAGGCTAGCCAAACATCCAAAAACTCTAAACAAATTATATTACAACTCAACTTACCCATCGTGCGTTCGAACGCACACCAATTGCATTCAAACAGCTAAAATGTGTTCTCTATATGTGTGAACGCAAGATCAGGCGTTCAAACACAACGTTCAAATGCCATCCCTTTGCGTTCAAACACACCTGCCAGAAACTACTTTATTTTCCTAAAACATAAATAGAAATTTATACAAATTGAAGTGGTTTAATTATGTTTACTATGCACCTAAATTAAAAACAGCAGCATTAACAATGTCAAAAATTTAATCTAAAGGGTTGGATAACCAGCTTGAATAAGTAAAAAGGCAGGTTCACAAGGAAACCAGAGTTTTAAGCGGAATACACATTTAAATACAAAATCTATGAAGGGTAATAACTAATAAGGTATAGATGCAAGGAGATATGCATACAATTAACCCATAAAACAACAAGGCCCTTTGTGGTAAAGACAAAGAAGATAGGAAGGATGGTGTGATATTATTTGATGCTGATAGCAACTAGCCACTTGAACACTATTACTTTACGATATGTTTTAGTTTTGAAAAGAGAGAGAGCAAGAGGGAGAGAGAATGCATGACGCTTGCTCCTCAATTTTCTTCTCCTTATGGTTGATTAGAAAATTTCAACTAGATTAGATAATGTAGATATAAAGACAAGTCAGTGTATCACATTCAGCTCATCTCAAAAAAGTATTATGTCCTCATATGAAAGAAATTTAACTAGACTTTAGAATAGGAATAAAGTGTCGTATGTGTAAGTTGTAGGTGGACCAAATCAAGCTAACCCATGAATTTGACCATGGCCTGTTAATTTATTCTTCTAAAATGAAAACAAAGACTAAACTAGAACTCGTATTCGGTGAAAATTAAAATTCTAATTATTGTTATGAACCAGCCTAGGGGTACTTGAGTTCTGATACCAAATTGTTACGGACTGACTGAGTCAAACTGCAACAAAGGTCTACTCTGATACCAAATTATTTTGGACCGATTGAGTCGAACCGCAACAAAAGTCTGCTCTAACACCAAATTGTTACAGACCGATTATAGTCGATCCGCAACAAGAGTCTAGGCTTTAGTTAGGGTGTATGATGGTTAACGGAGTGGATGGAAGGTGGTGGGTTTCAATTGTATGAGATATGGTAGTGGTGGTGATAGTGGAGAGAAAAGATGGAAATATAGTAGAGAGAGATTAATTTACTTTTATTCCTAGGTTATCTTACTCTTAATTTTAAGATAAATTCAAAACTAAAATAAATTCCCAATGCTTAGGTGATTAAACAAAGGAGTCTAATCTCTCTATATATATAGAGATCGGATACAATAAATCCTACCAAGATTAGCCTTAGAAGCTGGCATGACTCAAATTAGAAGTTATCTTAAAAACTTACATGACTTAATTTGGAGTTGCCTTAAAGGTTTACTCGACTTAACTAGATTTATCTTAAAGGCTTTCATGACTTATTTGGATTTGTATTAATGACTCACATAACTTAATTAGACTTGCTTTAAGGGCTTACATCATAAAATAATTAAAGACAAATAGACTCGATCCATCGAGTCCAATGTCTCTATGAGTTGATCCGATCAAACTCAAATCATATCAAGCAATTGCTCAAACACTTCCCCATCCATTGACCCTCCCTCAGCTCTCTCCTGTATTAGAAACAATATTCTCCGATCCAAAGTAACTAAGAACTTGCAGTATACTCATCAAATAAATTATGTTACTCTAAAATCTCAAGTATCATTATGCTTTTTATCTACAACCAATGTTTGTGAAAATAGAAATTTCTGCATAAAGTGTAGCAGATTGTACCTGATTCATTCTCCAGGCATCAGATAATAGATTTTTTTGATTCTCTGGTGAGAAAAGGAAATGAATATTCACGCTCAAAAGAAACAGATAACTAAGAGCATAAAAGTACTATATACCGGAGTCAACAGCTTTTATTTCTCTAAGAGTAGCATCAGCAGACATCAATGGCCTGATAAAGAACTGTGCATATCTGTAGAACAAAGAGAATAAAATCAGAATTTACTAAATAGAAAGAAAAAGATAAACAAGTTAGGAGCATGTAAAACCAACACACCTATCCAAGGCCTCTTCCAAGCAGTCAGCATTGATATCAAAGAAGAAGTTTGTTTCCTCGGAGCTTGTAAAGGCATTTGTGGAACCACCATGCTAATTATCCACAAATATCATATTATGAGTTTGCAAACAGCAACATCTCAATATAGTTGATCTTTTACTATTCTATGTAATGCTATAAAGCCTATAATACATGATTTAATAATAGAAATGCAAATTTAGCATCAGTGGGAAATTCTCATGGATAATTTAGAAATAAGTTCTTTAACATTTAAGTATCCAGAAGTATGGTTATGAAAGATATGAAGAAAAAGTTACTCAGCAGAATAAGAGATAAACACTGTCGCACTGATCCATTTGAATTTGCTATTAAGGATGCAGTGCTGCTTTTACTCACAGAAACAAATACCAGAGAAAATCCTGAATGTACATTCACTAATCCATCCACCATATTAGAAACAAGAGATTATGCGAAAATTGTTTGGTACTGCTGTGTGAGTTGTGAGTGCACTTACTGGTATAGGTACTACTAGTGTATGTCGTGTTAAGTAAGAGAGGGCAGGTACGGTTCGCTATCTACACATTTAATCATACCTTGCACCAAGATCATATAGATATGCTATTCATTTAATCAACTATTTGCATTTTCTTTCTGTCTTAATAAAGAGTAATAGAACAACAAAACATATAAGAGCATTTATTCAGGAAGAGTGAAGCGCATATTAAGCCCTTTAGATGAATTTCACACCTCGAGCACTAGGAGAAGCAGATACAAGCCCAAATTGTTATATTGTTACTAATAATGATATTGTTAATTAATATATTTGGTTGTAGATCTGCAAACGAATTGAGCAAGCCTTCTCTCACAATTTCATCCCAGTTATTTGCAACTAGCTTGAGACTGTCCCTTGGCCCGTAGGTCCTGACACAAGGTTAAAATTCTAGCTCTTCCAGAGTGGTATCTCACTAATGGCTCGGGCCCCCCCAGAAGGGCATTCCAATGGATCTAATCAGATTGGTATGTGTTAAATCTAGGACAAGAAAAAGGTTGCTTAAGAATAAGAAAAACAAATCTTATGAAAATATCATGGAATAAAGTTTGATCCTATTCATGGGGAATCCGTAAATATCCCATTCCAAAAATCGAAAGTTCAAAACAATTGGGACTTTTTCAAAGATTGGATGCAATTACTAATTCATGATCTAGCATGTACAGAATGAAAACTTCATTAGAAAAGTTTACAAATGTAAACCCAAGGCTAAGAAAAAAAAAAAGACTCAGTTCTGCAACTACAATAGATCACCTCTACAGCGCTATCACTTTAAATATCGTCTTTTGTTATTATGGGTGTTAGGATGATCAAGACGGTTTTAACCTATTTTCTATTCCCTTAAAAAATACCCACATATTTTCTTCTTTTACTTTCTAGGTTGTGCCAAATATATAGTAAATTTTCTTAAACCTAAGTTTTTATAAAGTTTAATAGTTATATCACATCTAGGAACAAGATCAAAAACCCATCTATTTTGCATAATAAATACAAAATGTATTTTGGTCATTTAGACACACTCTATTAACTTTGATAGAAAAACTGACGGCTTCACTTTAGTCACAAATACAATGACTGGTTTGGGACTTTTTGAACAGGAGGAATAAAGTGATTTTGGATATAAATATAAGAGGGTAAAATATATTTAACCCTAAACTTAAAGTATTATTCCAAATATCCATATATAATCTTTCTAGCATAATTAATTTAACCTAAGAGTTTTGTTAAGTTTAACTAACAGATCTAATGACAGAATATTTTTTATACATATTCGTTAAATCATAAGACTCGATTTGCAAATAGTAAAAATATAAGACATAAATCATAATTTTATTATAAGACAGAGTGTCATATGAAAATTTTCCTATCTTTTATTACCAAATAATAAATTAGATTTGTGTATAGAACATTATTAGTTGTTTACCATGTATCATATTGCTGGAGATTTTGTGCAATACCTTAATAGATTGCTATCAAGTAGGAGTGTATCTTCAATATATTGTGAATTGGTAGCTATTTAATTTTTGTGTTATATTTGGACATCTGATGTAGTTTGATTATCTGATCATAGTTGTCACATTCATATACATTACTTTTATCATGCATCCCATCACACATATCAGTTCAAGCCACTAAGCAAATTGAAAGCTGAGTCTGATAATTCCAAAGAGTCCCCTAGCGTAAGAGCGTGGAGACATGTAGTGATAATGCTATCCATATTGTCATTATTATACACCTCAGGTTTTAGTCAACAGTTTCCAGACGATTAGGCAAGTTATCCACTGAGAATAAGCAAGCACTGAATACTGTTGTGACAGCCTATCATTTATCGGTGTTCCAAAAATATACTTTACGGAAGGTTCGGATAAAGTGGGATATATGGTACCCGACGCTCAGGGTTAGGATGCAGTATTAGAGGTCGAGGGCTCATATGTATTTTCCGCACCAACATACAATGATGTCAGTTGGGTTGGTAACTAGTTTTGAGTTGTGACAGTGATGGGCCTTTCAGTCGAGGTTCTTTGTCTGCAGCCACAAATTATTTATCAACCGTTCATCGAGAGCAGGCAATATTACCATATAGTGTCACTTCCTCCTTGGAAGCGGTATGAGAGAGATATGTTTGATATGGGCTCATGATCATCACCATAGGCTCCTAAAGAAAAAGAGCTCAAACATGGTTCTGCATTGTTCTTTGTTTGCATTGTCTCGGTTTGTTTCAAGTGTATACTGAGCATAGTGTAAACTATGGCTTAAAAAGAGTCAAGCCTTATTTAAGAAAAGAATGTCCTATTGCATGAGGCTCCCACCAAAGCATATCTAGGGAATGCAAGATGTGTGCAACCTTATGTTCAATTATACTGATATCTTGATCAGATTGGCCACTTAGATAGTTAGATGCATAAACCAAGAAAAGTAGTACAATAAACAAGATCCTCTTTAGCAAGTAGTGCAAAACTAAAACAATCCCATTAGAAATTCAAGTGATCCGTTAAAAAAAAACTCACATAATCGCAAAAAACATGCTGGAATTGCAAACATTCAAATACCAAAATAACTTCATTAAAGCAACAGGAATGGCAGAGAAGATAGATCATGGCCACTGACGAAAACAACATGTATCTCAAAACTCAAATTCAGAAAACTAGAAAATACCTCTGCAATATACTTTGAGTAACTATCTTCCACCGGATATTTCTCACTAGCATAAAACAGCATATGTTCTGCAAGGAAAGGCAACTTGCATGAGTAAAGGAATTCCAAATTTATTATCAAAAAAGATGGCTGCTTTGCCGCCATAAGTCAATATAAAGTTCTCACTTATTCTTCCCACTATGAGCTACTTTGTTCAATAATACCAATAGACACACAGAAGAATTGACCGTGTGTGAATTCGTTTGCATATATCAAGCTTGTCTAAGTTACACAATTTAAGATTTTTTACCACCCACCCGTACTTCATGCCATAATTACAGAAGAATAACTCACCAAGAAAGTGAGCGAGTCCCTCTAAGCCCTCCGGATCGCAGTAATAGCCAACAGAAACATTCATAGAAGCCGCAGCCTGGAATAAACGATAGCGATCCACCAAGCTGAATTGAGATATAATCGCGAGAGAGAAAAGGGAGAGAAAAGGGAAGACCTTATCGGTTTCGGGATCGCTGATGAGGAGGACCTCCAGGGAATTGGGGAGGACGATCCTTCGATACTCACGCTTATCCGTGCGGGGTTTGATGATCTCCACCTGCGAAATCCCCACCGCCATTTTTTCGCCTCTCTCCCGCACAGAGATGTCGACGACTTTGGCTTGTTGAGTCGTTTCAATACCTATTATGATAAATGATTTAATACTACCCTTATAAAATTATATAATATTATTTGCAGAAAAAGTCTTTTAATTTTCTAATTTACAGAAATAGGCCCTTTATTATCAAATTACAATTTTAACTTTTTTTTACTGATTTAGCCCTAACAAAAAGACTATCGTGTCCTGAAAAAAGTCACGCATGACTTATGTAATTTATAAGTATCGCATATATAAAATATATGTTTTAATTTTCAACAATATGAGTATCAAGATTTAAAAAAAAGGCATACATTACTTATATAATTTATATACATCTCTTATACAAAAAAATACGCTCTAATTTCAAAAAAACATTGTGCATCACTTATGTAATATATACGCATCACTTATATAAAACATACACTGCAATTTTTAACAATATGCTCATTGAGATTTTAAAAAAAAAAAAAACACCGCGCATTACGTATATAATTTGTACATATCGCTTAAGCAAAAAGTATGCTCTAATTTGAACAATGCCTACATTGAGATTAAATAATTCGGTTGGATTAAAGAAAAAATAAATTAGTCTAAATAAGTAAAAAAGGCGTAAATTTATAATTTGATAATAGATTGGCCTATTTCTATCAATTAAAAAATTGAAGGGCTTTTTATTGGTTGCGTGAAGCTTTTATAATTTAATTATATTTGATTTTTTAATTTGTAATAATAAACTCTAATGTGCATTGTAGATGTAAATTTTACACATTCTAATATAAAAAAATATGTATTGACTATAGAAAATATATGCACTCAACTTTATATGCTAAAATTGCAAAACTAAATGTAATTAAATTGAAAAATCCCCTTTATCATATCATTTTACTTTTTTAATTAGTTTATTTATTTTTCTTCTTTCTTATATATCTACAAATTAAAATAAATATAAATTTACATTTAACACCAAACAATTTCACCTATTTCTATTTTATATCTTATATTTGTTAATATTTACACATTACAGGTAATTTGCATAAAAATACTCTTATTTATGATATGGACAGTTTTTCCTCAATTTTCAATACCTACTCTTAATTATTAGAAATGATTTAATAATATCCTTATAAAATTATGAAATATTATATAATATTAATTAGAAGTATCCTTATGTATCTTTTAAGCCCTCGTTCACTTTAGTAATAATTTTATACTTACTTTGAAATACAATCTCTTACTCCAGAATAACATTTGAACATCGCAATAACCTCATCCTAGAATATTAATATAATTCATCAAAATTACATCTTATACCATATACTAACTCAATTACTAATTTACTCATGATATATATTTCATCAAACTTTATATCAAATCAAAATGGTATTTATGATAATTTCATAAAAAAGAAAATATTTTACTTTATATTACATTAAAGTTAATTATTACACCCTTATTTCAGAATACAAATAAACATAAGAATAATTATTTCTATAATAAATACCTCATTTTGGGAATAATAAAGATGAATAATTATTCTAGAATTGACTTTATTCCTAAAGTAAATAAAGCATGTTTTAAGAATAAATTTGAAAGCTTTTTCTCTCTTATATATCTACAAATTAAAATAAATGTAAATTTACATTTGACACTAAACATTTTCACTTATTTGTGATTTATATCATATATTTTTAATATTTGCATATCATGGGCAATTTGCATGAAAAAAGCCCCTAGTTATTGTATTGGTAGTTTTGAGTTCTTCAGTTTTCAAATAGCAAATAAGGACCTCTTTTACTCATTTAGTCCTCAAACTACTCAATAATACCCATCAAATTACTCATTTATCTTTTTATTAAGTTAGTCCTAATGTTGCGGTGCTTGTCAGAAGGTGGTGGACGGCCATAAGATAGGGTGGTTGCTCGTGGAGGAAGGTGGCTACGTTTAGAAGATCAGGATGCTTCTACAGCTATAATCTATTTCTAGAAAGATAGAGGTGATCTAACAGCTATACTAGAATATAAGAACGAAAATAATAACTTAGCTAAACTCATATTCCTTCAATAATCTTATCAAACACATGTCCACTCCTATTTATAGGAGTAAAAATCCCTAGCGGATTGGATCCATACGTGAATTATTCAATTTATTTGAAATTTAAAACAATAAGATAAAGCTAAGTAACTAACTTGACTCTATTCGACTTAACTTGACTTAAACCATGTGGTCGGATCGTAATAATCTACCAAGCTTTCAACATCTTGTCTTCAAAGTGACTAGTCTTTCATGTCTTTATACTCATACAACTTGTCGTGCTAATTAGTGGATTCATGTTCATCTTCCTTGAGTCCACCTAGGAATATGACATGGACTAGCTGGTGCTTGCATTTATGGCCGGCGGTAAATTGGTCATCATAGTAAAAACACAAGCTTTTTCTTCGGCGCTCTTTCAAGTCGTTGGGTACAAAGAGGCGTGAGATCATCTATTGATTAGGATGAGCCGTCGGTGCAAGCTTAGTCGGGGCAAATGCCGTCTCTAGTAGGTCGTGGGCTTACAGATTTGGTTCAACTAATCCAACTTGGACTACATAATAGCTAAGGAGAAGACCTCGTCAGAAGTAATGGGCCTCAAAGCCTTGACATCAGCCTGAATGTCAGGTCTGAGCCCACTAATGAAGATACTCTTCAGGGTCGAGTTAGACCAGTTAGTGACTCAGTTGCATATCTACTCGAACTCCTTCAGGTAAGCTCAAACTATTGTTGACTAAGTCAGTTTAGTCAACATGGCATGAAAGTCTTCATATTGGGTCGGACTGAATTGAGCACAAATCGCATCCGCAAATTCCTGCCAAGACTCTAATGGTCGAGTCCACTCAACTAACTGGTACCACCTGATCGCCATGCCCTCCAAGTGAAATAAGGCTAGCTGGAACTTCTGATGGTTGGGTGTGCCATAGTACATAAAAAATTGCTTTGCTAAATAGGTCGGGCGTTCCATGGTCGAGTCCACACACAACGAGTCTCCTCTAAAGAATTTTGGGAAATCAAGCTTCACAGTTTGAGCTCAGATCCCAAATTATGGTATGTCATCGCGGGCGAAGTGACCTTGGGGTCAAGGTTGGTCTCGTGAGTCATAGGCCCATAGGTTCAGCTCATGTTGCACCTAGGATGCACGCGAATTTGGCTCAGTCTAACACGGGCCCATCAAGTCATTCCACAATTTATCCTTGGGCTCGGGCTCGTACTCATGCTCAGGGTCATATTCATGGGTTCCAAACTGTTTACACGAGATGGTTGAACCGATACGCAAAAATTTGGCCTACCTCAGAAATCACGCACTTCATCACCTTCATGCAAATAACCTAACTCTAACCCTAGGGCTGAATATGAAATTCAGCCTAGGGGCGCTGCCATAGGTTGCATGGGGGCGGCAACAGCTGGGTTCGGTCGTGGGTCATCGACAGTTAGCCCCTTGTTGGTTCTCGCGGCGGTGGAACGGTGGCGAGCGGTAGTGGAAACCAATTATCGAGCTCGGGCTTGAGTGGCTATAACGGCTGCCATGGCACATCACCCGGTAGGTCCACCAGCCCCGACAACTGCGAAAGGAGCCCGTGGCCCCACTACTTCAGAGCAGCGGCAGTAGGAAGCCACGACAGAGTCGCCCAAATGTAAGGGTAGCACCCTACGGTTGTAGCTATCAAATTCGGCCACTCGACCGCTACACCGGTGGTCATGGGAGCGCCAGACCCGCGGTCACCAACACGGGATTGCTACAACGATAAGCACTGTCGTTGGTGGTCTTTTGACGGTTGTTGGTGCGAATAGAGGCCATGTCTCGAATATAGGTGGTCTGAGGAATGTGTTAGACGTGGAGTTCCGTACTGGTGGGGCCTGGATCGCCGTTGGTGGAAGCTAGGATTTTTAGCCCTAGCTCCCACTACGGGTGGAGAAGATGACATTAGGACTGTCGCGGCCAACTGCTCCAACGTCTCGTGAACGATGTTCTAGGTCTACAGTGGACAGAGGCCTCCACCATGGCCAAAGGAGTCATGGTTGCTGCGGTTTGGGTCTCCCCTTCACCTCCCTCACGAGTGGAGTTTTCTAGCCGCAGTTGGCCAGATTTCATTGTGGTTGGCAGCATAGGTCGGTGAAAGGCGACTAGTAGGACCTCTGTCAAGGCCTGGATCGAGTCTTTGAGGGCAGTTTGCATCTCCTTCGCGTTCTCTTTTGACTCGGCTGAAAATTCTTTAAAAAATGCTTTTGCCTATGCTGGCAGCTTGTCGTCAACAATTTCTATGGGAGAGGGGGCACCAGAGAAACTCCTATAGGAATGGAGATGAGTTCTTGATCCTCCATAGTCGCTCCTTCCACTTTCGTCTTGGATTGCGTGATAATCATTGTCCGAGGAACGTTGACTTTGATACCAATGTTACAAACCCGATCTGGAGCGATCCATCCAAAGGATGATCCTAATTTTGAATGATAGTAATCTTGAAAGTTCTGAGTCTAATGGCTTTCGAATGAAGTCAATTAGATATCCGAATGGAAAGTTATGGTTAAAATAGTAGAGCAAGGTCAAAGTAGGGTAGAATAGTAAGACGTTGCGACAGTCGTCGGAGAGTGGTGGATGGCCGTAAGACAGGGTGGCTACTGGTGGAGGAAGGTGGCTAGGATTTGGAAGATCGGGATGCTTCTACGGCTCTGATCTACTCTTAGAAAGATAAAGGCGATCTAACGACTATAGTAAAATATAATGATGAAAATAATAACTTAGCTAATCTCATATTTCATCAATGATCTATTTATAGGAGTAAAAATCCCTAATAGATTGAATCCACATGTAGATTATCCGATTTATTTAAATTTTAAAATAATAAAATAAAGCTAAGTAACTAACTTGACTTGACTTAACCCATGTGGTCGGATCGTAACATTATGCGAAAAAGAGTAATAGCTCAAGAGGTTTAAGTAGAATTATCACAAAGTGCACACTTTAATTTTACAAAAGTGCGTGGTTTTATAAAATAGTACTTTGCGTCACTTATGTAAATTATGCATAAAAATTATATAAATGGTGTTGTTTTATATTAGCCAAAATATGTATTGAAATCTACTAAAAGATCATGTGCATTACCTATATAAATTATGTGCAAATATTATATAAAAGATGCGCTTCTATATTAATCAAGGTTACTAATCAAAATTAGTCCAAAATTTATATGCATCGTCTATATAAATTATGTGCACAAAATAAAAAATATTCACTTTCATATTAACTAAGGTAAACTTCGAAAATAGTAAAAAGTCATGTGAATCAAATATGTAAATTATGTGCATAGACTAAACAAAATATAAGTTTTTATATTTGCTAAGGTACGCATTGTAATAAATAAAAAAAATTGTCTGCATAGGTGAGAAAGTTATTATGAGGTAAGACTACTCACCATCGATGAGAAGACATAAAATACATATTCGTCAGCAAAATATGAACTCATTGTTGGCAATAAGGTCTCAAATAAGAGGTTTGGCATCTGAAATTATTTAAATAGTTCAAATTTATCTAATTAGGACTCATTTGTATAAAATATAATAATTTATTATGTTCTTAATTATCCTTTTTACTGTTATTAAGTAACTAATATTATACAATATATTTAATTAAGATAAAATATTAATGTGCTCTTATTATTATAAATGATATTTACTCAATAGTATCTCTAGGTTTGCTAATATCTTTTTATATATGTAATGGTTAAATATATAAATATAATTAAAATACATAGTACTTACCATATCTATTTGTAATTTAATTATTTTGTGATTACTATTTTTTCTTAATTAATTAAAATTACGTATAAAATAGTCTTTACTTAATCATGTAATATAATCAATAAGTAAGCCTACTATTTGTCCATGCATAACAGTACATAATAAGTTATTGGAATTATATATATATATATAATTATAATTAATAAAGACGTGTTAATCTAATAAAAATATATGAAGGTTATAAATATATTTATGTGCAACTATTTATAAATTATACTAATTATATTTTCTAATACCCATGTTACTAAGTATATCTTCATGAAATAATTAACCGCCTAAAAATCTAATTTGGATTAGCTAAATAAAATAAATAATTTATAATAAGAGAAATATAGGTGTGTCAATGCTATAGTGCTATGCCAACGGCTAGAATAAGAAGAAGAAAAAGAAGAAGAGAAAGGTGGAGTTGGGCTGATAGGGAGGGTCTCAGTTTCTGCAAACCCAACCATATGGGAAAGAGGAGGAAGATAGACAAGAAGAAAAAAGGGGAAGAAGCCTCACTAGCAATGGCAACTTGGCAATGACGATGACAACTAATCGAGGAGGCCAACATTAGCAATCTGAGAAAACTAGAGAGAGGTTGAAGGAGAGGAGAACGAGGGAGATCCAGATGGAGAGAGAGAGTAAAGGCAGAGAGGGAGGTTAGCGGTTGCGATGGTGGTTGCAGGACCCACTACTGAGTGGCCTAGTTGGTTGGCTACAGCAACAGTAGTGGGGGTTTGCGTGGCACCCCCTGCTTGCTGCCTATATGCCATGCTCGCAATTTTTATTATTTTGTTATGTATTTATTTTTATTATTATTATATTTAGGCTTAGATTTTTTTTGGGTTTAGGACTGAGATTAGAATTTTGCATCCATTTCCTGAAAAAAAAACATCATATGACAATAAGTAATAAAAGAACAAACCTTCATTCTAGTAAGGGCATTCTTCATGTCTTCAATGATGCTAGGGGTACGCCTTAGAGGAGATTGGTTCATGTCCGCAAGGGTGGCCTTGATCTCCAACAATGTTTGCACCATGAATGTGAGGGTTTGTGCGAGATCAGGAGGGCCCTTTTTCCGTCCTCGTGAACTCTAAAGGGATGGAGATCTTGATGTAGCCATGTGGTCCATCTCCAAGCCTTGATCGCTTATTTGCTTAGCCGCTTTTGATCTTGTTGTAGCCATGACGGTCCGAGGAACGTTGGCTCTGATAGTAGTTGTTATGAATTGGCCTAGTCGAATCTACAACGATTCTAGACTCGATAAAACTCATAACTTTTGAAGGGATCTGCAAACAATCTAATCGACGGATCCTCCTAAATTGTGGATATGTTGTCGCTCTTGGAGAGAGATTCCAATGAATCCAAGATCACATTATTTGGATGGTTAGATATTAAGATATGGATCAAACAGTGGCCAAAAGTCAATTAAATCCTACTTTGATAGCCCTCCAATGGTTAGTTAAATGCTAGAGTAACTCCTTAGTGTGAAAGGAGAAAAGTTGTTATAGAAGAGGGGAGTTAGAAGCTGAAAGAAGCTGACTAAAGAGTTGGGCGGTAAAAAAAGTGAGGTGGGAGAGGGCGTCAATGGCTAGAACAAGTAGAGAGAGAGATGAACGCCAAAGCCAATTCAATTATCTAAGATAAACTCCAATTAGGGTTTCCTCCACATATTTATGAAGGCTCACCCTAAGGATTCATCAACTGAGTTAAACAACTCTAACAAACCCTAACAAAACCCACACTTTTGTTGCAGTGTGTTCGAACGCGCCCGATCGCATTCAAACGCGGAGTTTCCATCTTTGTTGATGCGAACGTATGTAGGCGTTCAAACGACCACGTTCAAACGGCCCTATTCCCTTTGAACACACAATTTGTGTTATCTATTTTTGCGAACGTGTGCAGATGTTTACATCCCCGTTCGAAGGTAATCCTTGCATTCGAATGTGCCTTGACAAAAATGCTTTTATTACTTCTAACAAACTTAATTAGATAAATAGGCTCAATACAATGAACCAATGTCACGAGTGGAGCTAATATGAATCGAATCGTATCAAGCTCACAAGTCTAATAGCACTTGCAAGCTTACAAATGTGTAAGCCAATAAGCCCACAATAAGATATTTTTTCTTACAAAAAATGCAAATTTTTTATATATTTTTAAACTTTAACTAATTAATTTTATTTAAAAATAATAATTTTATCTAATATCATGAAAGTTAAAGTCAAAGGATATTTTGGTCCATTAATTTTACATTATCTATTTTGCTCCAACACCTTTTTCACATAATACTAAAAGTAATTATACTCTTAGCCTAGTTCATAAACAAACTCTGCATTTTTTTAGCTTAGTTCAAACTTTCTAAATCTTGTTTTAAAATAAGGCTAGCTAACCCCATTCAGGATTTAAATTCAAATCAAATATGTTCAGTTTTAAATTGAAAAATCTAACGGCTGCAATTTGGTTCAAAACAGAGATACCTAACTCATAATATAAGGGTATACTAAAGTCGAGCCAAACTATAATATAGTAAACTTTATTTGCCCATTTTTCTATGATTATTTTGACTTATTTTTAATATATCTAGTGAAACTATCAAAACTAAGTTGTAGCAGTTTAAGAAGTTAAGTCAGCGTATGAAATGAACTTATATATATATATATATATACATTTTTTAAATACTTGCTAGTTTAAAATATGAAACTATAGATAGAAAGAGGTGGCGGTAATGGGTTTTGATTACAAAAATATAAAATGTGGGGTGTTAGTTAAAAGCTCATTAAACTGTTCCTAATTTTATAATATGACGATGTAGCAAGTCTCAATTTGTCCTCAGAATACACATACTGTCTTTATCAAGTTTATATCCTTGTTTCGTTTCGTTTTCTCTACTATATTTCTTTGGTAGGATGGAGGGGAGGGCCCTTGCTCTCCCAGGATGGTGGTGTTCTCGCCCCGTGACATCCACCTCCTCCTCCCATTCTCCTCTACTTATTCAAACTAAACTAACTAACCATAACTGTAACATACTACTAGTACTCTGTTTTTCGTAGCTTATAATGTAGGAATCTCCTATGAAGGATGCTTGATAAATTAGAGAACTCTATTCCAAAATTCTATCCATATAATACAAATAATACCTCATTTTTGAGTTATTTATAATTGAACCCTCCTTTTTTCTATAAATTTAATTGCGTAAATTACTCGTCGCTTATGATTTAGCTCAACCTTTAAACTTAAGTACTTACTATTTTTGTGGTTTAGATCAAGTTACAATTATTAGTTAATTCACTCTTGTAAATCTACTCAGGGCTTCACTCCACTTGATCTTCTTGTATGCCCTCGAACCTAATATCTTCTTTTATCTGCAATGTTGTCTATCGTATGCCAAGTGTGAGTTTTATGCTAACAAGCCACCCCTCTCATTTGATATACTCATTTATAGTATTGTCTATCGTATACAAGTGTGAGACTTATATTGAAAAGCTCATTCTATCCCCAAGCCCTCTTCTCTTATGCACACCTCTTCTTTTCTATATATATTTACCTTTGGATGTTAATAAATTATCCGATTTTTATTATATCGACGAGGGGATAGAATCGAGATTAATGGCATATCACCCCCATTTAGTTCTAACTACCACATATTAAAGAAAATATCTCTAAACAAAATTATTCCATCGAAAATACTAAAATGTTTGCCATTTTCCCTTTTATTCAAGTTCCAAAATAACATGCTCTTCACCTTCCTTATAATCTAACCTCACTTTAACCAAATTTACTAAAATACATTTAAAAAATATTTTCTAGAAAATTTGAATTTTGTAATTGCGCTCTAGGATATTTTAGAAGTAAAATAAAATGAAAAATGAAAACACAATATTATTTTATATCTTAACAGATAAGCTTAGTATCTTCAATATAATAATTCAGTTTAGATATTAAAAAGTAATTGGGGTTGCGTATGAAAATTATATAAAAAGAGGTTGCTATTTCAAAATTTCCTAACTTGTTATCTATGCCTTAGACAGTGTGCATTTTATGAGAATTTTGATGCTTGTTTTGGTATTGCTAGAGGATTTAGGTTGTAGATATATTTTACTTCTCTATCTTAGTTGCGAGCTCCTACTATTCTATCATTCAGAGTTTGGTATTACTAGAGGATTTAGGTTGTAGATATACTTTACTTTTCTATCTTAGTTGCGAGCTCCTGCTATTCTATCATTCAGAGATTTATAATTTATAAGATTATGTCCTGGATTGCTCACTTGATAAAACTTACAGGTTTAATCAAGGCCCCCGCTCTTGTAAATCAAGGCCCACTCTACTCTTGATCTCTTTGTATGCCATAAATATTCTTTTATCTATAGTTTTGTCTATCATATGCTAAATAGGAGCTTTGATATTTAGTAGTAAAAAAATTTGCTATTTAAAAATTTCTCACTGATCTCAATTTTATCTTATTGCCCACTGTGGTTATTAACTTGTGGTAATCGCCAACTTGTGGTAATCGCCATCTCTGTTTCCTCCCTTGTATATATTGGATCATTTTTCTATGTTTTGGTTTGATGTAGATTTATGTTTTAGATATTTTTTCTTTTCTCTCTTAGTTGACAAGCTCGTATCTAAGGCTTCACTCCACTCTCGTTATCCTTATATATCCTAGCATATTATTAAATAAAAATAGCTTGGACGCTAAGAAATTAGATATAATTGAACTATTAAAAAAATAAGGAAAAACATAATTTTGTCTATAAAAAAATTAGAAATTTAGCTAATTCAACTCACAATTCCAATTTAGATATTTTTTAGGCGCGTAGTTAATTTGGATAGAAAAACTAACAATGGGATTGATTTGAGATACTTTGAACTATATGGGTAAAATGATTTTTGACATAAGTATAGAAGGTAAAATGTATTTAATATTTATTTTTAATAAATTTTAATAAGTAGTCATCAATTCTTCTCTAAAAAAATAAAAAAAAGGAAAAAAAAGAAAAAAAAAAAAAGAAAAAAAATAAAATAATTGGGGTTTAGATTTTAAATATGTAAAAGGTAAGAGTGTTAATGTAACGCCCCCGTCCGGCACGGCACGTGCACGCCCACGCGCCCACATGGCACACGCGCCGCACGCGACAGTCGGGGCGGGGCCCGTCACGCACAGATACTCTCCTGTGCACATATAATCATGACATAATTAAATAAAACCTATGAACCTATCCATGATCACATAATCTATCACCAAATACATTATACTATCGACCAAATAAACTTATTAGCATATGAATATCCAACTCCATAATAATATACACTAGATCACTACATAATCTGGTAGGGCCCACACAGGCCACAATAAACCATCAAGATACAACTAAACAACTGATACACGAGTGCTATAAAATCTTACATATACTATATAAATCATCATCTGATACAATAAGGTACAAATATAACAAACAACGATACAACTCAATGTCTGGTTAAACTATCTTCTATACCGTCTCGCATCAATAGCTCACCTCATCATTACTCTAAAATATCCTCTCAAGATATCTCAGGTTGCTATCACGTACCACAAATCTGATGAGTTAGAAAAGAAATAAAGAGAGTCATGAGCAAAAAGCTCAGTGAATAGACCTTACCCCGAATCAGTGATGCCAAATAGAGAGTAAATTATGTACTGGATAATATGAATCAGAAAGAGTATCATGTCATGAATGAGTATATGAATGTATCCCCAATAATATATAAATGAAAAGTATATAATATGTCATAACTCATACAAATATATAATCCTCGACCATGAGTAAACAAATCTCCGTATCATACTATCATCATAACTCTCTCAAATATGACACATGATGCATGCTGATCATGACCACGTTATGATATCAAATGCAATCATATATGATGAATATTGACTACTCGATAATCAGGTAATCAAATGATAATGAAATCATATGCATTTCTCAACATCATAATCATCACCACTATCTCGATATAATATCATCATACTAGACCACTGTGCACAGTCAACACCCGGTACCCGGTCTCAACATCATGCCCGAAGGCTCCGAGCATACTCTGCCATCGGCAAGGAATATCTCAAATATAACCATACCCTGCATAACAGGAATTTAGGTGGAATAGGAGTCAAGAGAAAATGATGCAATATAATCTCCAACTGTATTGTCAACACATGCATACTCATGCTAATCTATTACATGCATACTCATGCTACATATCAACTTGGTAAACAATCATAACAGTAGAATCATCTCTAATCATCTCTATATATATCACCAATGTACTCATATCTCAAATCAGCATAATCGAATGCATAATAAAATATGCTCGATTGTAATCATCTCTAGATAAAATCATATAATCATGCTAGAGGTCAAAACATGCGTGTACATAAGATATAATATATCATAATTTGAGAAAGATGTCTAGGGGATAAGACTACTCACCCTGATCCGAAGATACAGACCACGTATCCCTTATATCTGCCCATCAACCTTGTGACACTTCTCGTTAGCAAGGTCCACGGGGTCTCAAATAAGGGGTTCGGGATCTAAAAATGTTTAAGTAACATAAAGTTAGTTGTTGATCCCATTATAATCCGTTCGAGTAAAATATGATGATTTATTAGATTTTAGAATTTCTACTTAATTTTATAATTGGCTAGATTTTTATTATAAATAAAATATAAATATAGATAAAAACCTAATTATAATTAAATTATATCTTGATTAATTTGGGACTATGTAGTCATTATCTTATTTGTTACAAAATAATAATGTATAATAAATTAATAGAATTACTTAAAATGTATATCATAAGAATATTAGAATATAAATCTAATAATTTTAATTTACAAATCTATCTATTAATCTAATATACATATAAGTAAATAAATAAATAAACAAATAAATAAATATAAGTATTACCTATATTTATGTGTAATAGTTTATAACTTAATTAATCATCAATAAACTTTAATTAATAATAATCATAATGATGAATGTGTATTATTATTAAAATAAATAATGTCTAAATCTATTTGTATTAATTAAGACAGAAATACATAAATAAATAAATAATAAAATTAAAAGGATAAAGGATCTCTGCTACAATGCTGGGCTCAAGCCTAGCACTAGCCTGCTACAGTGCTAGGGCGAGCCCAACACTGTTGCAGAAAATAAGAGGAGGAGAAGCAACTGAGGAAGAAGAAGAAGAAAGGAAGAAGAAAGAAGGAAGAAGAAGAAGAAAAGAGAAGAGAAGAAGAGAAGAAAGAGAGGAGGGGAGGGAACTGCGGAACCGAGTCGGCGGGGAGGGCACCGGCAGCTGGTGGCCAACCAGCTGCCGGCCTCTCGCCGGCGGCTCGGCTCCGACGAGCCCACGCCCAAAGTAAGAAAAAGAGAAAGAGAGAAAGAGAGAGAGAGAGGGATAGTGAGAGGGAGAGAGAAAAAGAGAGAAGAAGAGAGAGAGGGAGAAAGAGCTCACCGGCGCTCGTGGAGGTGGCGATGGCAGCGACCGGCCTCGGCGAGAGAGAGAGAGAGAGAGAGAGAGGATCGAGAGAGAGAGAGAGAAAACGATATTTAAAGAGAGAGGGAAGGCGGTGGGGGGTCTTGGCGGTGGCTGCGGCGGCGCTGGGGCCCACCGCGGCCAGTTGCCCGTAGCCGGTTGGCTGCGGCGATGCGAGGGGGGCGTGGCACGCTCCCCTCCAGCCACTGCATGGCACGAGGCCGGCTACATTGTGGCCGGCCACGTCGTGCCATGCAACCAGTTTTTTTTTTTGAATTGGGTTGTTACAGTTAATTACAAAATCACTAAAATATATGATGCTTTTGAAATATCTCCATTTCTTTTCTTAATTATCAAAACAACTAGTTTAGATAGTGTACAACAATTTACCAACTCGAATATCTCTCTCATCTCGAATATCTCTCTCATCCCAAATCTTTAAATATTTTAGAATTTCTGGGATAATTCCAGTCTGTGCCAACATTAAATAAAAAAAACTTGATAAATATCAACGCTACACATTTTAGAATAACATCCCATTTTTGTGCTTTTTATAGTTTGACAATAGTTTCTGTTTAAAGTGGATAAAACTATAATTTAGCCCCTAGTTTGATACAATTTCAACTTAGCCTTATATATTTTAAACTTAAGCACTTAAGATCTGAACTAAATTGCAATCATGAATCAAACATTAAATAAAATTTGAAAATACTTAATTACCTCCGAAAAAAAATATCATTTGATTTGATGAGTATAGGTAGGTTGGTTATCTAAAAATATACTACTAACATCAATATTAGTGACAACTGTAATAAAAATTGTTTGGTTATCTAAACCATTAGTTTTGCATAGAAAATTTAATAATTGTATACAAGAATGTTAAGTATTTAAGTTTAAAGTACAAAATAAAAAAATCAAGCCAAGTATAAGTTATAATTTGCCCATCTTGTATGACAACTTATCGTTATTTTTGAGACATTATATAATCTAATCTCAAATTAAACAAAATTACTAAAAATAAATTCACAAATTGTTTTCTTTTTTTAAAAAGTTTGAATTTTGGAACTGGGCAATGATATTTTAGAACTTGTTAATTAAAACTAAATGAGGCATGATATGATATTTATAAAAAGAGAGAGTGTTATTTAAAAGTTTCTCAACTTAAACTTAATCTATATTCTTTCTCTCCTATTCCTCCGCTATATTCACCGTACATCAAATTATAAACAGAGATATCAAATTATAAACAGAGATGTCAATTTACCGTATTATATTCATCATAAATCGAATTATAAAAAGATATTATATTCACTAGATCGAAATATATTATAAAAAGATATGTTAGTTATAAAACCCGATGGAATTATATTGAGATGAGATGTCAATTATTATCCAAAATTAATTCTATATTTCGACTATATATTACTTCATCCCAACCGTCAATCTCCTCTCACATTTTTTTTCTCTTTTTTCTCCTCTATAAATACAATCCCTCTGTTATACCTCTCATATTTTTCTGTTATACTTCTCATATTTTTCAGAGAGTTTTATAGAGATAGAATTGAGAGAAGGAGGAGAAGTGAAGATGCCGAGCTTCGTGGTTCCGAATGCCAACGATGCCAACGAGAGTCCGCAAGAGTTTGAGGGGAAGATAATATTTTACGTGATAATATGTGCAGTAATTGCAGCGAGGACTAATGTTTGGATATGATATTGGAATTTCTGGTATGACCCGATCTCCTATTGTTGTTCTTAATTAGGTTTTGTTTTGGATCTTCGGATTTAGTAGAAATCTATTGATGATAAACTAAAATATTCTTTTATCTTTTCATTCTTGATAGATAGATCATAGATTTACCAAAGAGATAGTTTTTTTTTTATCGTAGTATTTATTCCTTTTTTATTTTTAGATCTACCAAAAGAGATATGATAGACAGATTATAGATCTTGATACACACAGATTTTTTTCTTTTTTTCTCTATTTTTTTTATGAGAAAATACAATGATCTGCTGTTTTTCCTTCTATTACTTTCTAGTATAACCATATTCAAAAGATCTAGTGTCGCCATATTTACCATAAGTTTGATCTTTCTTGTGATACCTAGGGGGAGTAACATCTATGGACGATTTCTTGGAGAAGTTCTTCCCTGCCGTGCACATAAGGAAGCAGAGAACAATTACTGTAAATATGACAACCAGGGCCTTCAGCTCTTCACCTCGTCCCTCTACCTCGCTGCCCTCGTCTCGAGCTTCTTCGCCTCCAAGACGTGCAGCAGCTTCGGCAGGAAGCGGACCATGCAGGCGGCGTCCATCTTCTTCTTGGCCGGCGTCGTGCTAAACGCTGCGGCGCAGGATCTTGCTATGCTGATCATCGGAAGGATCTTGCTTGGAGTTGGCGTGGGATTCGGAAATCAGGTTTATTATCCTTTTCTCTTCGGCTTAATTATATGTTACCTCTTTCTTCCTCGGTATGTATGAGATCTAAAAATTTATTATTATTATTATTATTATTATTATTATTATTATTATTATTATTATTATTATTATTATTATTATTATTATTATAATATATATATATAAGAGCCATACCAGATGACCTAAGTCTGCCATGCTAATATAAGTTAAAGAATAAAATAGTAGTCTTATCTTATTAGTCTTTACAAGTAAAGCATCAAGATTGGATTGGGATTGAGTAGTGTGCCGCTCTGGGCAACGCTGTGGTATATACATGCCACCACATCCATCAAGTTAATCCCAGGATCAATGAGCTCAATTATATCAAACATTATATGGATGGATTTATCCATGTGTGACTTCATCATCACTGGTTTCTCTATCCAGTATTTACGATGTTCCTTTTGTTGTTTTTTTTTTGTCTCAATAGGTGAAAGTTAATGTAGCGTGGATCAATGGTGTCCTTGGTCTTGCAGGCAATTCCCTTGTTCTTATCAGAGATCGCACCAGTCAAATACAGAGGAGGGCTCAACATCCTCTTCCAACTACTAGTAACTATTGGAATCCTCATAGCCAACATAGTCAACTACTACACGACCAACTTCCACCCCTCTGGGTGCCAGCGATACTCCTCTTCGTGGGCTCCTTAATCATCACCGAGACCCCGACGAGCCTCGTCGAGCGGCAGTGGCCGGACGAGGGCCTGAAGATGCTCAAGAAGATACGCGGGAGCGAGAACGTCGACAGCGAGTTCGACGAGATAGTTCAAGCGTGCGAGGCTGCGCGCCGGATCACCAGCCCGTTCTGGAACCTGATGAAGAGATCCAGCCGTCCGCAGCTCGTGATCGCCATCTTGATGCAAGTGTTCCAGCAGTTCACGGGGATCAACGCAATCATGTTCTACGCGCCGGTGCTCTTCCAGACCATGGGATTCAAGAACGATGGATCTTTGCTTTCTGCGGTTATAACTGGGTCGGTCAACGTGCTCTCGACCGTCGTCTCCGTCTTCCTGGTCGATAGGGTCGGAAGGAAGGCTTTGTTGCTTCAAGCTTGTGTCCAGATGTTGGCCTCTCAGGTTTCATTTCCTTCATCTTAACATGCTTGTTTGTTTTCTAGTCTTTTTTCTTGTTCTTTTCCTTTGTTTTATTGAACGCTTTTAATCGATTTTGCAGATTGCAATTGGGATTATTTTGCAACTGTGTTTGAAGACCAGCAACAACCTAAGCCCTCACTTGGCAATAGTTGTAGTTGTGGTGATATTGGTATGCTTATTCGTAGCAAGCTTTGCATGGTCTTGGGGTCCTCTAGGTTGGTTGATTCCAAGTGAGACATTTCCCCTTGAGACGAGAACTGCAAGTTTCTTCTTTGCAGTTAGCTCCAACATGCTCTTCACCTTCCTCATAGCTCAAGCCTTCCTCTCCATGATGTGCCACATGAGAGCTGGCATCTTCTTCTTCTTCGCCGTGTGGATCATGATCATGGGGTTATTCACCATCTTCTTGATACCTGAGATGAAGAACGTGCCGATCGATGAGATGACGAGAGGGTGTGGAAGAAGCATTGGTACTGGAAGAACTATATGGATGCTGAAGAAGAAATTGAACGTAGGAGTGTTTGAAGTTCATTGCAGTAGCTTATTTTTATTTTTCTTCCTTAAACTTTTCTTTTTTAGTTCTGCTTAGATTTAACTTTCTCTAGAATTCAAAAAGAGTGGTGTCAGATTTTTTTTTTCTTCTGCACTTCAGATAACTCATTTGGTTTGATTAAAATCTCCTGCAGCTCTTATCCTTGGTGTGAAGTTTATATCCTGTTATTCAACCAATCTGTTTTAGTAGCTAGCATTCCATAATAGACAGGAACAATTTACAAGCCTTTTTTATTTAAAGAAGCTCACTACATCAAATATGTGATTCATATGATGAAACAATCTGGGCTAGATTATGGGCTAGATTAGACTGTCTCGAGCTTAATTTGATAGGATTAAATCCTCAATTATCTTTTATTTATACATTTATTTGATGTATTTCTAATATAGTTAAGTAAGAGTCGTAAATCCTAATGAAAGTCGGTCTAGGGTTAGCCTATATAAATATATGAAGTGCAACCCTAATTAATTATTATGAATGAATATGAGTTTAGCCAAGTTAATATTTTCGTTGTCTTTTTATTTCTAGGAGTAAATTATAGTTGTAGAATCATTTTGATCTTCCAAACCCTAGTCATCTTCCTCCACCAGCAGCCACTCCAACAATCACTGCAACATCATATATTTATCTTTCTACCCTATTCTAACCTTGCTCCACTATTTTATTTATGTCTTTTCATCTAGACCTTTGATTTAGGTGAAACTAGAATTATTATAACCCCAACTCACGAGGCTACTACTATCTAAATTTTCATAATTTTCTTATGTCCGAATCAGTCCAAATTTAGTTCATAACATTGGTACCAAAGTTAACATGTGATCTAAAATGAATAAGGAGAGATCAACCATGGAGGACCAGGAACTCATCTCCGTTCCTGTTGAAGTTTCTCCACCACCAGCAACTATCGACAACAAGTCGCTAGCATGGGCAAAGACATTTTTTAAAGAATTTTCGGTCGAATTAAAGGAGAGCTCTGAAAGGATCGCGAAGGAGATCCAAATCGTCATCAAGGATTTAATCTAGGCCTTGACGACAGTTCTCCTAGCCCACCACGACCAACCCGTGCACAGTGAAAGCTATGACCAAAAACCCTATCTTTCCACCAGCAGCGATCCAGCCCCCACCGGTGCCAAACTCCACATTTGACACCTTTCTCGGACTACCCGCACTCGAGCCTAGAGCGCCAGCAACGACGGTTTATACTGCAAGAAACCGTAGCTGGTGGCCACGGGGCTAGCTCTTCCATGACACTAGTGACCACGACTAGCTTTTCTGAGCTGAATACCAGCCAATGGTGGCTACCGCAACCGTCGACAACTGTCAAGTTGTTGAATTCGACGACCACTACTACGAGAAGCTACCCCTAATCGGGGTGGCTTTGTCGTGGCCTCCCGCTGCCGCCACTCCCCTACAATGGGGCCACAAGTCCCTTCTACAACCGTCGTGAGGCGGTGGACCCACTAGTGATGCGCCATGGCCGTTGTTGCATTAGCTCGAGCTTGAGTTCGGCCTTCCACCACCGTTCACCGTCGCGAGGAATAATTAGGAGCTAATTGTTGCTGACCCATGATCGAACCTAGTCACTGCCACCCCCATGCAATCTATGGCGGTGCCCCTAGGCCGAATTCTAAATTCAGCCCTAGGGTTAGGGTTAGGTTATTTGCATAAATGTGATGAAGTGCACCATTTCTAAGGCAGGCCAAATTTTTGCTAAGCTGTTCGACCATCTCGTGCAAACTAGCTTGCAACCTATGAACATGACCCCGAGCACGAGTACAAGCTTGAGGATGAATGGTGGAATGACCCAGTAGGCCCACGCCATTAGACTGAGCCAAAATCGCATGCGGCTCAGGCACAACATGAGCCGGACCTGTGGGCCTATGACCCACATGACCAGCCTTGACCACGACGTCACTTAGCCCATGATGACATGCCACCGTTTAGGATCCAAGCTTAAATCATCAAGCTTAATTTTTCAATTCTCTAGAGGAGACCCACTAGATTGGACCTATCTAGTAGAGTAGTTTTTCACGTACCATGGCACGCCCAACCACCTAAAGGTCTAGCTAGTCAGTTGAGCGGACTCGACCATTCGTGTCTTAGCAGGACTTTGCAGATGCATTTTGTGCTTGATTTGGTACGACCTAGTACGAGGACTTTCATGCTATGTTGACTAAGCTGACTCAGTCAATAATAATTCAAACTTACCAGGAGGAGTTCGAGCGAATTTACAACCGAGTCACTAACTGGTCTAACTTGGCCTTGAAAAATACCTTCATCAATGGGCTCAAGCCTAACATTTAGGCTGAGGCGAAGGCTTTGAGGCCCATTGCTTTTGACAAGGCTTTCTCCTTAGTTATTCTGATAAAATCTAAGTTGGATCAGTTGAACCAAATTCGCAAGGAGGAGAAAAGAAAGAGGGCCCAAGCCCACAGCCTACTAGAGATTGCACCTATCCTGATTCAGCTTGCGTAGACAACCGACAAATAATCTCACGCTGCTTTGTACCCAATGACTTGGAAAAGTGCAGAAGGAAAGGCTTGTGTTTTTACTATGACACCGATTTACCCCTAGTCATAAATGCAAGTGCCGACTAGCCCACGTTATGTTCCTAGGTGGACTCGAAGAGGATGAACTTGAGTTCACTGATTAGCACGACAAGTTGTATGAGTATAAGGACGTAAGAGATTAGTCACATTGAGGACAAGGTTGCGGAAGCATGGTGGAATGATACGATCTCGGTTAGACCATACCATCTCGAGCTTAATATGATAATATTAAATTCCTAAGTAACTTTTATTTATGCATTTATTTAATGTATTTCTAATTTAATTAAGTAAGAGTCTTAGTTGACTTAGAATAGCTAATAAGGCAAATCCTAATGAAAGTCGATCTAGGGTTAGCATCTATAAATATGTGGAGTGCAGCTCTAATTGATTATCATTGAATGAATCTGAGTTTAGCTAAGTTAATATTTTTCATTTTTATCTTTTACCGTAGCCATTAGATTGCTTTTATCTTTTTAGGAGTAGATCATAGCCGTAAAATCATTTTGATATTTCAAACCCTAGCCATCTTTCTCCACCAGCAGACACCCTACTATATGACCATTCACCACCCTCTGATAACTGTTGCAACATTAGATATATACTGTTCTGTCATATTCTGATTTTGCTCCACTATTTTATTTAAATCTTTTCATTCAAAATTCCGATTTAGATGAAACTATAACTATTAGAACTCTAACTCATGAGGCTACCACCACTTAAATTTTTATAATTTTCTTTCATCTGAATCGGTCCAAATCTAGTTGGTAACAATCTGACCCAAGATTTATGTTATAGTGTCATGCATATGGCCAGCAACTAGCTAGCACTATACATGAAAATTTTCAACTGATTAACTTATCAATCAAAATACTAACCAGGATCTTAAAGAATATGATACCATATCTGATGAAAACATTAAAATCTGCATCATGAGAAATTAATAAGAGCAGCATGCAAGCTTTTAGTCCTACTTACAGTAAAAAGGAACACAGAGAAGGGTTGACATGACATTGAGGTTCAGAATTCACTAGTTACAACCTTTATCCAAGGTCCATACATATGGTGCATCATAATTCGATTGTAGTTGTGTTCACTAATTTCATCTACTAACTAACTCACACTGGAGCCAGCTTTGATATACCAATTTGGTGTCAATTTGACATGAAGAATTCAGAGTTACTTTCTAGATATACCAATTTGGGAGCGATGGGTAATGTAGCATTTGTTGGATAACTCTATGGAACATTTTCACTGGTTTAGATCTTCAGGCAGACTTGGTGTTAACTGGTGTATTAGATAGCCCACCAAGATAACAGGGAAAGAAAGTACCAGGCTCGCTGGATAAAAAGAGTTCAATAGTGTATGAAAGTGTGGTAAGAAAGATCATCTTTGTTTCCCCCTCCATCTTGCGATCTAGCTAGTAAGAAGGGAGGAATTCCAATGCCAATATTTTGAAATCATTGTTGATGGATCTTGCGATCTAGCTAGTAAGAAGGGAGGAATTCCAATGCCAATATTTTATTTGCAGGTGCCAGTCCTTGTCATGCTGAGGTTGCCTTAATAGCAGAAGCTTGGGCACTAAGGGAGGGGGACACATAAGCTGAAAGGAGAAGAACATGGAAAAGATTGTTGTGGAGATGGATTCCGAATCTTCAAACAAGGCTTAGAAGATGACTCAAGCAATTGAAGTATCAAGAATATAATTGAAAACAGTAAAGCAATAATGAAATCCTTTACTAATATACAACTAAATCACATTTTTATGCTAATTGGTTAGCCAAATTTTGTAATAACAATAGACCCTCCATTTTTGAGATGGCTTAAGGTATCGTAATCTTCAATCCATTCTGATGAAGGATAGGCTTAGGATCTCCTATGCCCAGGGACATTAGGTTATGAAGTTTTGGAGCCTTTAGCTGGTTTTAAAAAAAATCTATGTGAAGGATAAGAAGGGAAGAATAATATGTCAAATTCTGAACAAAATAAAATTTCTTCAATTCTCCATAATAAAATTACATTACTTCACAATTTTTCTTGACATGTATAACATCATATCACGATCCGAACTAATATGAATTAATCTTCCCTAATCTAGCACAACTAAATTAGGACCTTTATATTCAAGATCAACCAAAACTTATTTCCTAATCAACAAAGAATATTATCTCCTAGACTTTAGAAGTGTAAACCAAATAAAGAGTTCTAAAACAATAAATTATTTTTGACTTAAACTTGCATAAGGAAATCAATCAAGATTATTGAGAAAAAGAAAAACTCAAAACTCCACTCCCCTATTATATACTATCATATTCTCCCGCTAGCTCTGCTAGGGTTTCTTCTCTTCTAAGAACTTCTCACTTCACCTCTACTCCCCTTAGCCTGTCCTCGAGGCTTCTTCCCCTAACCAATCTTCTCCCCTAACTGCTACTTGCCTCTCCTCCAGCCTCTAGTCTCTAGCAACTCGCTTCCAGCTCTTTATGCCCCAGCTCTAACCACTGAAACCTGCAGAGCAACTCACCCCCCATTACTCCGCCAATCTCTCTCCCCTCCTAGCATCTCCACCTAATACATTGTCCTCCCAATCTCTCTCTGAGCTATGAAGCCGGCAGACGAAGATAGCACTCTCCTTATGAGCTCTTATCAAAGAGCAAAATGGAAGAAACCATATCCCTCCCGGAGGGCTCAACCTTACCTTCTAGACGTGTTGACCTCTGGCCTAACAGCAAGCTCATCTCGAACAAGCACTTCAACGTTACAGGCCCTCGTTATGCCATGTGGAAGGCTTGGTCGCCAGAAGGAAGACTAGACTTCATTGAAGCAGGGAAGAATACCTTCCTCCTTGTTTCGAGCTTTTGATAGACAGATGGAAGGTCTGGTATGGCGCTCCATAGTTGTTTAACCGAGATTTGTTTGCTCTAAACCATTTTACCAAAAATGTGCTAGCTAAAGCATGTTGCTTTCCCCACTCTGAATTTTGGGTGCAGTTCCATGGTTTACCAATGGAGTACTTGTCAAAAACAACAGCTTTCACTCTTGTAGCCAAGGTGGGAGATCATGTTCCGGTGGACAATCTCAACGAAGCCTAATGGTCAAAGTTCATCAGAATAAGGGTCCTCATGGATATCACAAAAGCTCTAATGGGAAGCATCTCTATAACTCTCCCAAACAGATCCCTTTTAGAAACTAGAGTGCAGTACGAAAGATTGTCGCGTTATTGCACCTTCTGTGGTTGAATAGGACATGAAACGGAAGGGTGCATGCACAAGGGAAGGCAGAGGCAAAGATTTAGAGTGAATATCCTGAACACCTTCACCCCAAACTTTACAAGCTTCTTAGACCAAAGTTTTTGAATCTTGCTTGGCCTCACATACATACCTCAAGCTCAAGGAGAAGAAAGGTGACCACCCATCTGGGCACCCGCCCAGAGAAACGCCGAAAAACCAGTCGATTGAAATGCCAAAAATCTAGTCGCTGTGGCATTAGAGAAGGACAAACAACTTGGCTAGGAGCCTACACCCTAGTAGGGACAACTCAACTCAAAAATGCTCTACCCCAAGCAAGCATGGAAATGGAAGCGAAAGCGAAATAGCAACCTCTAAAGCAGTTCTAGAAGATTTTATTCTTTCCTCCCTAAACCATCATGTGAACAAACCAACTTCGAGCTTGCGACCTCTCAACACGCTTGACTCTAAGCTTATCCAGGTTCCTATAAGCATCATTGCATCGGACTCTATGCCCTACCTACCAATTAATGCAGACCCATCTTTGATCAAATCAAACTAAGAGCCCAGTTATCCACTCCCTAACAATACTAGCCTTGTCCCATCTCCAAAACAAAAAAAAAACCACCCAAATCTCATCTCCAAAACAGAAAAAAAAACCACCCAAACTACATAACCTCCAAACCCATGCAATCACACACTATTCACGTAATTTCCCTTTCTTCCTTTCCTACCAAAACCAACACCCTTGTCATAAAAAAGAGAAAACCTTCCCCAACAAAAACCTCTATCATAGTAGCAAAAGAAGGGACCTTCCCAAGCAAGCGAAAAGCTTAGGCAGACCTTGGAGCTATTCCAAAGAGGTAGGCTGGCGTAACGAAAAGCATCCTCTATGAGATTGGTTACCTCCCCAACCGAAGTGGCAACAATTCTATGCCCTCAACAGCAGCGACCAGCTCACTACCGGCAAACAAATGAGTGTACTTGCCTTGAATTATCGAGGGTGTGGAGGCCTCTCAATGATTCAAAACCTCAGGAGCTTCCTAACAAGCCCTCGAGCTAACCTAGCCTTCATCTTCAAGACTCGCTGCTCACTAACCAAATCTTTCCCCACAATCTCTTCTCTTCCTCTTTCAAGTCACCATGTGGCCGAAGCTAAAGGCCGATTGGGAGGTCTTTGGCTCCTGTGGGACGACCGCACAGCAGTTGAAGTTTTGGAAGCCTCCACTAGTTTCATCTTTGAAACACCCACTTTCAAAAATTCACGTTTTCTTCACGTGGAGCATGTCCACGTGATTCCCACGTGATCGATCAGTGAAATAATCTCACAAAGTATCTGAATAAGTCAAAAAATACCATAATAATCCAACAATAATCTTGAATTATAAAATCACAGGCCTCAACAAGCCTCTAGGTATACAAGTCCATCACAAATTTGCTAAAACATAAATACCCTCGCAGGGGCTAAGTCCAACTGAAATGATAGAATAACAAATGCTAAAAATAAGGAAGAATCTGCTACTCCTCGATGTCCGCATCCTCTATAATCATCTCTGAAATATTTCCACAAAAAATGGTGGTGAGCACGGGGCCCAGCAAGTAAAATCTAATAATAATCTAAGAATATTACATGATAAGTAAAAATGCAACTCATAACATGTCAGGGAAAAATGTACATTATGACTTTTAATAGTTTTCATCATTATAGCTTATTTTACATAGAAATCTACACAGGAGTCGAGTCACAATAACATATCTCACATAGCATCATAAAAATCGAGGGGGACTAGTCAACTAGCAGTATTATCGCCCATACATGCCTGGCGACGCTGCATATGACCGGTCGTTTGTGGCCATCAGACTAAGGACCCCAGTCGTAGGCCTATCAACACCGTTCTAGTAATTATCGCACATGGCGAAATCATCACATACGGCTAGTAAGAGCACACAGCTTAATAGACGCCCTGACCCTACGTCCTCGGGTACCGCTAGAACTACAATCCTTTCCTCTCAATCTTCTTTCTAATATCATACTAGTCAAGTCTCCAACTATGGCAGTGTAATCACCTGAATGCTCCACCTGCTACCGACCTCAGGTGTAGCCCGCTAATATGATACTATATATAATATACACTCTACCCTAACCCCGGGTTGAGTAGGTAAAAGGGCACTGCCTAACTGGGACTTGACTAATAGTGATACGTGCACGTGGTGCCATGACTTCTATTATTTAATTAACATAATCATCACAATAACAGATATTATAAATAAACATATAGTCTATCATACATGTGCATTAAGTGATAAATAATACAAGTAAGAACTGACATGTAATTAAATGCAAATATGAGATGTCATATAAGATTCATAAGAAAACGACATTTAACTATCACAGGTAAGATATGACATAAGCATGCATTTTTAAAGATTATTATAAAATTCTACTCGCCTGGGGTATTTCTGGAATCCGTCTTACTCTCCTATTCAGTCGGTTCTTCTTAAATTTCAAAATCCTTCCCGCACAATGCTGAATCTGACGATCGAGGTGAGGGGTTTTGGTTGGCTGCCGGCGCTCCGGTGACTCGCTGCCCGTGACGAAAACTTCGGCTGCTCGGGAGAGAAAAAGGGAGTAGGGGAAAAGCGAAGAAGAGAAGATTTTGCAAAAGAAAACAACTCGAGGGGAGAATTGGGTGGAGGTTAAATAGGGGAAAAAGGGTGGAGAGGAGTTAACTCCACTCCGGCGCCCTTCTCTCCCACCTCTTGCAACTAACTGCGAGAGGTGGGGGAGAGGGAAGAAGGAGTCAGCGCACGCGCCAAGCGCGTGCGCTGCGGATAGGGTGCACGCGCATGGCCTCTATAATCTACTTTTTAGAGAGCATCACTTAATGTGACTGCTAATTCTTGACCCATGCGCCATAGTTTGCATATTTCTGTTTTGAAACAAAGTATTAGATAAAGAGGGGAAATTGCGTACATCTCATACTTCTAAATTTCTAAATCGGTTGAAACCTCATACAAGGAAAAATCATATTCCATTCGTAGTATGTAGTGAAAACCAACTCTCACAAAGAAACAATTAGATTGATAAGACTAAGAACTTGGCTCATTAAAGAATAGTCTTGATTAAATAAATCTTTGGCAAAATTTTAAAGAAAACAAATCCTCAGCTAGATACACTTCTTTAGAAAATCCACTTGGAACAGGGTTCACAAGTGGATTTTCACTTATCAGAGTTTAACGAAGACATCTAGTAATTCATATTCATAACCACTGGTTTCGTTGACACATCTTCTTTCTTGATTGTATCCACCTCTTTTATATTAATCTTCTAATAAGATGGAAGCTAATGATGATGAATAATTTCAACGATTTTTCGCTCAGTATAGACATAAAAAGATTAAAGATAAAGATACTCATTTTGAGGTTCAAAGTGCATTGATTAAACACTTATGACGCATAAAAATAAAAGAATATAATTTTATTTTATATTTTTTATATTTAATATATTTGATATTTAATATTTATATTAGAAATTAATTTTGAGTCATTATCCAAAAAATTTTAAGACACTTTGATTTTAAATAATAACCATGAAAAAAAATTTATTATATAACTTCAAAAAATATATAACTTAAATATAACTTAATATTTAACTCATTTTAAAGGTCTCAACAAGCATTTCCAATAGTATTATTTTTGTTAAAAATTAAATAATAAAATTAATTATATACTCAATTTAACTAGAGAGATTTATTTTAAAAAGTCAAATATTTATTTGAATTAGGCTCCAAATATGGAGCAACACTTACTCATATTTGGAGCCACAAATGGAGCCTCCTTGAGCACAATCGAGCGCCAAATTTGATGATTTAGTATCACTTCTCTTATAACAGAAAATATTAAGATGTAAATTTTTTTTTTGGATGTCAAATACATATAAATTTAGCAAAATCAATCTTTACAAATAATATAGAACAACTTATTAGTAACAATATTAATATTCATTATTTAAATAAGTAAATTAAAAACTGTAAATTAGATATTCGTATCCGAAAAATTATGTTACCCGTATCTGTATTTGTATCCATGTTTTTTTTACTCGTATCCGAATACATATTTGAGGTTATCTTAAAAATCCTATGGAGGAGTTTTTAAAAAAAATCTATATGTATTCAGATTAAATAGAAATATTTTATCCGAATCTGTTCGACTCGAGTCAGATAGCAGATCGAGTTAGAGCTAATCCAACCTATTTTCATGCCTAATTGGAGTAGACAGAGCTATTGGCTCTACAACTATAGTAAAAATAATTTGGTTATTTATACCATGGATGGCCAGGCATACCGGCACATGGCACGAGGGGTGCCGCATGGCACCCCTCCTAATAGCTTCGCTATCAACCTCGTCGTCGTCGTCACTTGAGCTCGCATCGGGTGCCTTAGCCCTAGGGAGGGAAAGAAAGAGATAGACAGAGAGAGAGTTTATCGAATAAAACTTAAGTTGCGAATCCGGATCCGGCGAGCAGTGACCAAGAACGGTGACGGCAAAGGCAAGCAGCAACGATGACAGCCAAAATGCTACCTTTTTCTCTCCTTTTCTTATGGCACGGTCGGCAAGTACCACGGCACGTGCCATACCAGCCAGCGGTCGGCAGGGGCCATGTCTGCGGCACAGCCATCATTGATTTATACCATTAGTTTTTGCATGGACTATTTTAATAATTATAACTTAGGTATATTGAGATTGCTAAGTCTTTTAGTTTAAAGTATAAAATGTAAATAAATAATCAACCAAATCACAGGGTATATATTATAATTTGCCCACAAATTCATCCTTAATTATAGACTATTATTTTTTTAACTTGGTGAATGAAATTCTAATCTCACATTAAACAAAATTACTAAATATAACTTTACAAAAATGTCTTTGTTAGGCACGTGTGACTTCTCTATGGGCCAATTTAGAGCATTCAAGTTTTTTAGCCTCATTTACTTTAGCAAATAAGATCTTAGAATATAAATTTCTTTTAATTGTTCATAAAATGAGATTATTATTTGAGGAATAATTATTCTTATATTCACTTATATTTTGGAATAAAAATATAATTAATCTTGATGTATATAAAATAAAGGAAAATATTAAAAAATATATATTTCTTTTATAAAATTAATAATTTTATTTGATATAAAATATGTTGATGAAATAGATATTAAGGGTATATTAGTAATTAGGTTAGTTTGTATAATTTTATTTGATATAAAAGTATAATTAAGTTTACTAATCGATTTTAAAATGAGTCTAATGAATTATTTTAATTTTTTCAGTTTTTTATAAATTATTTAATATATATTTTTATTTATTATTTAAAATGAGAGTGTCACATAATTATTCAGATAATGATTTAAAATATCTTCTAAATATAAGCCAAAATATAAATATATCAAAATTATATCAAATGTAAAATACATATATAAAAAATATATACAAATTATATCAAATGTGAAATACATAAAAGAATATATAAAACACTTATATTTATTCATTAATTTAAAAGAATTCCATTCCTATTGATTTTTAAATTATCTATATAACTAAAATATTAGTAATTTAAAATTAGTTATGAAATTAATTAAATATTAGTCTCATTTTAAAGATCTTGATGAGATTTTTAAAAATTTTTATTAAAAAAATAATTTTATTAGAAAATAAAATTATACTAGTAATTGATTAAAAAAAATAATTTTATTAAAAACTTGTTTTTTTATGGAACCTACTAATTAATTAAAAATATATTATATAAATATATACGTTATAATAATTAATTGCTAAATATAGATCCTATTGCATTGGAGCTCGCGGTGAAAATAGATTAGATTCGGATACAATATTGAATGGATATCAACATTTAAAACTATATTCTAACTAAATGGATATAGAATTAAATTTCAAACAAATTTAACCTTTACTTTACATACAATTTTGGAGAGCATGGTGCAGTCCGGGATCTATATTTATTAATATACATTTATAAATTATATTTGAAATCATTTAATAAGTTTATTTTTTAATAAAAAATATATGGTTTGAATACTTTAATCACGATCTTTAAAATAAGACTAATATTCAATAGTTTTAGAAGTAATTTTAAATTATACTTTCTTAATTAGTTGTAGCAAAATTATATTACGCGAAATAAATATTGAAATAAGTATTATACGTCATTACTAAAAGTATCAAAAATTATATTACGCAAAATAAACAGAAATTAATATTTAATAATAGAAATAATAAGTGTTTAATAGTTTAGTAAGTCATCAATAGCTACCGGTTCTAAAGCCACAATGATGAGCGATTTTAATAATTTCTCGCTTAGCATAGGAAGATCCAAGATAGAAACTTATTTTAAGCTTCAAAATGTATTAATTGAACAGTTGTGGCAGAAGTACGAGAATGAAAGAATATAATTTTTAATATAATTAATTATTTATTATTTTATATTTGATGTATTTAATATTTAGTATTTTACATTAGAAAATAATTTTCAGTTATTATTCGAATAATTT